>NC_058523.1:166715688-167340688 GCF_904849725.1 Hordeum vulgare subsp. vulgare
ACATTTTAGTGAAAAGTTTGGAAAGTTGATCTTAGAGAAATATGAGATGTAATGATGTGCGAGCTGAAATTCTTCCTTGGATTGTAAATCAAACAATTGAGAGAAGGTACGTTTATCTCTCAAACCAAGTACACCAAGGACTTAATCAGGAAGTTCAATATGTAAGAGTGCAAATGTATGAGAACCCCCATGCCTACTAGTGGACATATTTGTTGGAAATATGCCCTAGATGCAATAAGAAAGTGGTTATTATTATATTGCCTGGTTCATGATATTTTTCTATTATTCATGCTATAATTGTATTAATCGTAAACCGTAATACATGTGTGAATATATAGATCACAATGTGTCCCTAGTGAGCCTCTAGTTGGCTAGCTCATTGATCAATAGATGATCATGGTTCCCTAATCATGGACATTGGATGTCATTGATAACGGGATCACATCATTGGGGAATGATGTGATGGACAAGACCCAATCCTAAGCATAGCACTAGATCATGTTGTTCGTCTGCTAAAGCTTTTCTAATGTCAAGTATCATTTCCTTAGACCATGAGATTGTGCAACTCCCGGATACTGTAATAGTGCTTTGGGTGTATCAAACGTCACAATGTAACTGGGTGATTATAAAGGTGCACTACAGGTATCTTCAAAAGTATGTGTTGGTTGTATGAATCGGGACTGGGACTTGTCACTCCGTGTGATGGAGAGGTATCTCTGGGCCCACACAGTAATCCATCATCATATTGAGCTCAGTATGACTAAGGAGTTAGCCACGGGATGATGTGTTACAGAACGAGTAAATAGACTTGCCGGTAACGATATTGAACAAGGTATAGGGATACCGACGATCGAATCTCGGGCAAGTATCGTACGGATAGACAAAGGGAATTGCATACGACATTGATTTGAATCCCCGACATCGTGGTTCATCTGATAAGATCATCGTGGAACATGTGGGAACCAACATGGATATCCAGACCCCGCTGTTGGTTATTGACTGGAGAGGTGTCTCGATCATGTTTGCATGCTTCCCGAACCCGTAAGGTCTACACACTTAAGGTTCGTTGACGCTAGGGTTATAGGGGAATAGTGTACGTGGTTACCGAAGGTTGTTCCGAGTCTCGGATGAGACCCCGGACATCACGAGGATTTCCGGAATGGTCCGAAAGTAAAGATTCATATATAGGAAGTGAGGATTTAGTCACCGGATGTGTTTCGGGCGACACTTGTAATGTACCGGGACCACTGGAATGGTTCCGGGGGTCCACCGGGAACGGCCACAAGCCCCAAACTGCTACATGGACCAAAAGTGGATGGGAACCAGCCCCTAGGTGGGCTGGTGCGCCACCACTAAGGGCCCAAGGCGCAGCAAGGTTTGGCGGAGGCAAAACCCTAGGCGTGGGGAGGCCACCTTGGGCCTCACGGCCCACCCTAGGGCCCCTCCACCTTGGCTGCCGCCCAAAGGGTCATCTAGGGCTGCCACACCCTTAGAGTGGGAAACCCTAAAGGTGGCATCCTCCTGCCTCTCCTCGTATATATAGTGAGGGTTTTGCGGCTATTTTGAGACACAATTGCCTCTCTCCACAGCACAGCCCTACTCCTCGTCCTCGTCGTCCTCTTTAGTGCTTGGCGAATGCCTGTCGGAGTGCCACGTAGCTTCACCGTCACCATGCCGTCATGTTGCCGGAGATCTCCCTCAATCTCTCCTCCCTCCTTGCTGGATCAAGGCGTTGGAGACGTCACTAGGCTGCATGTGTGTTGAATGCGGAGGCGCCGTTGTTCGACGCACATATCGGAATCCACCGCGATCTGAATCGCTGTGAGTACGACTCCATCAACCGCGTTCTAGCAACGGTTCCACTTAGAGATTTTCAAAGGTATAAAGATGCTCTACTCATTTTCTCGCTGTTGGTTTCTCCATAGATAGATGCTTGTGTGACATAGGAAAATTTCAAATTACTACGTTCCCCAACAGTGGTATCCGAGCCAAGGTTCTATGCGTAGATTCTATGCACGAGTAGAACACAAAATTTGTGGGCGTTGATTTTGTCAATTTCTTACCGTTACTAGTCTTATCTTGATTCAGTGGCATCATCGGATGAAGCGGCCCGGACCGACTTTACATGTACTCTTACGTGAGACTGGTTCCACCGACCGACATGCACTTGTTGCATAAGGTGGCTAGCGGGTGTCTGTCTCTCCCACTTTAGTCGGATCAGATTCGATGAAGAGGGTCCTTATGAAGGGTAAATCGCATTGGCATATCAACGTTGTGGCTATCTCATATGTAAGAAGTATTCTTGCTAGAAACCCTAACAAGTCATGTAAAACTTGCAACAACAATTAGAGGACATCTAACTTGTTTTTGCAGGGTATGCTACGTGATGTGATATGGCCAAAAGGATGTGATGTATGAGATTGATCATGTTCTTGTAATAGGATTGACGACTTGCATGTCGATGAGTATGACAACGGGGAGGAGCCATAGGAGTTGTCTTAATTTAGTGCATGAGATGCAACGCCATGTGATTACTTTACTTTATTCCTAAACGTTAGCTATAGTAGTAGAAGTAATAGTTGGCGTGACGACTTCACGGAGACACAATGATGGAGATCATGGTGTCATGCCGGTGATGATGATGATCATGGTGCCCCGAAGATGGAGATCAAAGGAGCAAGATGATATTGGCCATATCATGTCACTATATGATTGCATGTGATGTTTATCCTGTTTTTCATATTATTTCGTAGAACGACGGTAGCAAAGATAAGATGATCCCTCATTAAAATTTCGAGATAATTATTCCCCTAAGTATGCACCATTGAGAAGGATCGTTCTCTTGAAGCACCACATGATGATCAGGTGTGATAGATTCTAACATTTGCATAAAACGGGTGTAAGCTAGTTTACACACGCAAAACACTTAGGTTGACTCGACAAGCCTAGCATGTACAGACATGGCCTCAAATACGGGAGACCGAAACATCGAACATGTGTCGTATGGTTGATACGATCACCATGGAGATGCTCACCATCGATGACTAGTCCGTCTCACGTGATGATCGGACACGGGCTAGTCGATGTGGATCATGTAACACTTGGATGACTAGAGGGATGTCGATCTAAGTGGGAGTTCATTAGTAATTTGATTACATGAACTTAACTATCATGAACTTAGTCCAAACTTTTCTTTACAAATATTGTAGATCCAATTGCCAATGCAAATGTCTCATTCAACTTCAACGCGTTCCTAGAGAAAACCAGCTGAAAGATGATGGGAGCAACTATGTGGATTGGGCTCATAACTTAGAGTTTAGAACCGGGGATCCAAAGGCGTTTTGATCAACACGAAGCATATGAGATGTTCGAGGAGCTGAAACTTGTTTTTCAAGCTCATCCCAGGTCGAGATATACGAAGTCTCCGACAAGTTCTTAAGATGTAAGATGGAGGAGAATAGTTTTGTCAGTGAGCACATACTCAGAATGTCTCGGTTGCACAACCGCTTGATTCCGCTCGGAGTTGAACTTCCGGATGGTGCGGTGTTGGGGATATTACCTGCGGATAACCCGCCCTTAGTGGGACGGGTCACCAAAGGGGTGACTTACCATTCAACCTGCGTCCCGTGGCCCAGAAGCTGGATGGCGGTTCAGGAGGTCGTGCGAATGATGGATTACCAAGAAAGCTCCTGATCGTGGAGGACACGACGACTTAGAGATAAGGAAAGCCACAAAGAGTAGCATGGTAGGACTTGGTAAACCCTAGGGCCTCGACCTATATATATAGGCGAGTCCCAGGGAAAGGTCAGGCGAGTTAGAGAGAATCGAGAGCTAGGTCAGGCGAGTTACGCCCTCCTTGTAATTGAAACCACCATTAATCCACACAAAGCAGGACATAGGCTTTTACCTCCTCACGAGGGGCCGAACCTGGGTAAATCTGAGTCTTGCTTTCGCTCACCCCCTTCGAGTCGCCACCAAGGTGCGATGGCTCCATCTTTAAGTCCTTTCACGAGGACATCTGCCGTGACCAAACCACGACAGTTGGCACCCACCGTGGGGCCTGTGCACGGTGGAGTTCAGTTCTCGAAGGGAGACCTACCGGGGTTAGAAAGCTACGCGGTCGGCATCATGACGAAGAGCCGCCGCGAGAGGTGCTACATCGACAACTCGCTGTGGGAGCCAGAAGCCGATTCAGTCGAATCTGGCTACCGAGTCCCCTTCGGCAAAATCAACATCTTCATCGGCATGATTGGGACGCTCGTACCTAAGTCGGACACCTCCACCGACATCGTCGAGACGGCCAGGTACGCCCTCCCCAGCACACGGCAAGACAGGAGTCGCCACGCCTTCGTTGGTTTTACACAGGGAAACGACGTACATGACGAACTGGCGGTCCAGGAGATCACCCCAGTCAATTCCGATGGAGAGTCATCCATGGGTGAGACAGATTCAATCCACCCTCTCCAGGAAGGACAACTAGGAGGGTTGTCGTTGGCAATGGACCCCGAAGTCTTCGAGAGGTCCCGTCGGCAAATCGCCATCTACATGGCGGGGTCAGCGCAGACTCAGCAAATTCCAACTAGCAACAATGATACCGGTGGAACGTCCAAACCCCCAGCACAAACCATGGCGGAGCTAGCGGCGGAGGTCGCCAGCCTCATGGCAACCACAGTCACGACTGAGAATCAGGAGTCTGTCAACGCCGAGCTAGCCAAGCTGCGGGAGGCAATGGCCAAGGCACAGCGGGACATGGAAGCAGAAGCCGCCAAGGCGGAGATGTAGTAGGCTGCGATCGCAACTGAGATGGAGCAGTTGAACACCGAGGGATGGCGGCTCGAGAGACGGCAGCATGCGTCCGATGTCGTTCATCACAGAAGGCACCACGGGCGCATCCCGGTCGACTTACATCCAACTCACCTTTTCGACACTCCGTGCACCCCCGGGGCGGGTCCTCATCGGCCTTTACAAATTGTCCCGAGGGGAGGAACGGTTCCACTGCCCAATCCGCCGCCGCCTCAGCAAATGGATGCCCACGCAACTCGGTTCCAGACGCCACGTGGTCACTTCTCGAATCCCGTAGACAATGTGCTGGCGGCAACCCGCCACCTGGAGTCCCTTACGATCTACGGAAACTCCCCGACTGAGATAGAGGCCAGAAACGCCATCGAGATGCTGAAAACGGCCGTGGTCCAGCACGCGCAATATTCTCATAGCCTCGATCGGCTGCACTCCGCACCTCAGGCGAGTCACACCAGAAGTCGCCATGAGGACTTGCCCGCAGTAACCGGTGGGCCGCGGCGATTCCCTCAACACGACATGCTTGGGATGCCCGACACGCGAGCCCAAGATATCGTCGATGCAGCACGAGCCGCGCGTCAAGTAGAGCCAACAGCCGCGGCAGGTCAGGTTTACCTGGCTTACATGCCATCACCTCCCGCGCCCCTAGACGCCGGTGGCAAGCACATCGGGGTATCGTGTCTTGCACCGGTTTTGCACACCGAGCGAATGCGAAGGACTTCAAAGGGCCCCGGAAGGTCCCTAATTACTCACCGGATCTTGAACTAGGATCGTGGATTGAGAGTTATGAGCTGGCGATGGATATGCTCGACGTAAATGAGGCGGTTTGTGCTAAGTACTTCACTATGATGCTCGAAGGGACGACACGTGCGTGGTTATAAAACTTACCACCCAACTCCATCAACACCTGGGCGGAGCTAAAAGAACGTTTCATCAAGAATTTCACAGGGACTTGCAAGCCCCCGATGACCATCGTCGACCTACAACACTGCATCCAGCGACCGGATGAGTCGGCCCACCATTGGACCCGGTGATACGTCCCCGTTGTATCTACTTTTCCGAACTCTTTTGCCCTTGTTTTGGACTCTAATTTGCATGATTTGAATGGAACTAACCCGGACTAACGCTGTTTTCAGCAGAATTGCCATGGTGTTGTTTTTGTGCAGAAATAAAAGTTCTCGGAATGACCTGAAAATTTACGGAGAATTTTTCTGGAATTAATGAAAAATACCTGCGCAAAGATCCACCGGAGGGGGTGAACCAGTGGGCCACAAGCCCACAGGCCGCGGCCACCCACCTAGGTCGCGCCATGAGGGCTTGTGGGGCCCACGTGGCGCCACCGCCTCCAAACTCAGCTCTATTTATTCCGTCTCGCCCGGGAAAAAAATCAGAGAGAAGGATTCATCACGTTTTATGATACGGAGGCGCCGCCACCTCCTATCCTTCATCTGGAGGGCAGATCTGGAGTCCGTTCTGGACTCCAGAGAGGGGAAATCACCGCCATCCTCATCATCAACCTTCCTCCATCGACAATTCCATGATGCTCTTCACGGTTCATGAGTAATCTCATCGTAGGCTTGCTGGACGGTGATGAGTTGGATGAGATATATCATGTAATCGAGTTAGTTTTGACGGGGATTGATCCCTAGTATCCACTATGTTCTGAGATTGATGTTGCTACCACTTTGCCATGCTTAATGCTTGTCACTAGGGCCCGAGTGCCATGATTTTAGATCTGAACCTATTATGTTGTCGCCAATATATGTTTTTTTAGATCCTATCTTGCAAGTTGTAGTCACCTACTATGTGTTATGACCCGGCAAACCCGGAGTGACAATAGACGGAACCACTCCCGAAGATGACCATAATATGAGGAGTTCATGTATTTACCAAGTGTTAATGTGTTGGTCCGGTTCTTTATTAAAAGGAGAACCTTAATATCACATAGTTTCCATTAGGACCCCGCTACCACGGGAGGGATGGACAATAGATGTCATGCAAGTTCTTTTCCCTAAGCACGTATGACTACATACGGAATACATGCCTACATTAGATTGACGAACGGGAGCTAGTTACTTATCTATCCGTGCTATAGCTGTTACATGATGAATCACATCCGGTATACTCCTCCATCACCGATCCATTGCCTACGAGTCTTCTACTACTGGTCCTTGTTATGTTACTTTGCTGCTACTGCTGTTACTCTGCTGCTGCTGTCACTACTGCTGTTCCTTGCTACTGTTGTCACTACTGCTGTAACTTGCTGCTGATGTCACTACTGCTGTTACTTTGCTACTACTTGTTGCAAGACTTTTCTGGAGCCATTGCCGGGGAAGAATAGTCCCCCGTCCACATACTATTGACTAGCGCCATTGATACAACAAGTTAGGAATAGTCTACCATCAACAGATCCTTTTATGACACCGTTGCTATCATGCCACTTTACTACTGATACTTTGCTTGCAGACACTAATCTTTCAGGTGTGGTTGAAATTGACAAACTCGACTGCTAATACTTGAGAATATTCTTTCGCTTCCCATTGTGTCGAATCAATAAATTTGGGTTAATACTCTACGCTCGAAAACTGTTGTGATCCCCTACACTTGTGGGTTATCAAGACTATTTTCTGGCGCCGTTGCCGGGGAAGCACAATTATATTCTCTGAGTCAGTTGGGATTTTCGTTTGCTGGTCGCTATGAGGAATCCGATAGATCCAAAACTAAAGTCTTGCCTTCCACTACGAGGACAGGTAAGTGATACGTCTCAAACGTATCTATAATTTTTGATGGTTTCATGTTGTTATCTTGTCAACTTTGGATGTTTTGTATACCTTTTATATCTTTTTTGGGACTAACTTATCAATTCAGTGCGAAGTGCGAGTTCCTATTTTTTCTGTGTTTTTGACTCTTTTCAGATCTGATTTTGAAACGGAGTCCAAACGGAATAAAATCCCCGAAATGAATTTTTCCAGAATAGAAGAAGATCGGGGAGTTGAGGGCCAAGGCAGGAAGCCCGCAGGGAGCCCACAAGCCGTGTAGCCGCGGCCAGGGGGAGGCGCGGCTACCAGGCTTGTGCCCCCCTGGAGCTCCCCTGCCCTAGCTCTTTGGCCTATATATTCCCTAAAATCCTAGAAAAAACCAGGGCATCCACGAAACCACTTTTCCGCTGCCGCAAGCTTCCGTTTCCGCGAGATCTCATCTGGAGACCCTTCCCGGTGCCCTACCGGAGGGGACTTTGGAGCTGGAGGGCTTCTACATCAACATCATTGCCTCTCCAATGACTCGTGAGTAGTCTACTTCAGACCTATGGGTCCGTAGTTAGTAGCTAGATGGCTTCTTCTCTCTCTTGGATCTTCAATACAAAGTTCTCCATGATCTTCATGGAGATCTATCCGATGTAATCCTCTTTGGCGGTGTGTTTGTCGAGATCCAATGAATTGTGGATTTGTGATCGGATTATCTATGAATTATATTCGAGTCTTTGCTGATTTCTTATATGCATGATTTGATATCCTTGTAAGTCTCTCCGAGTCTTGGGTTTTGTTTGGCCAACTAGATCTACGATTCTTGCAATGGGAGAAGTGCTTGGTTTTGGGTTCATACCGCACCTTTCCCAGTGATAGAAGGGGCAGCAAGGCACACATTGTGTTGTTGCCATCAAGGGTAACAAGATGGGCTTTCATCATAGATTTGAGATTGTCCATCTACATCATGTCATCTTACTTAAGGCGTCACTCTGTTCTTATGAATTCAATACACTAGATGCATGCTGGATAGCGGTCGACGTGTGGAGTAATAGTAGTAGATGCAGAAAATATCGGTCTACTTGTTTTGGACGTGATGCCTATATGTATGATCATTGCCATAGATAACGTCATGACTTTGCGCGGTTCTATCAATTGCTCGACATTAATTCGTTCACCCACCGTCTACTTGCTTTCATGAGAGAAGCCACTAGTGAACACTACGGCCCCCGGGTCTACTCACAATTATCATCTTCGCTTTTCCTTTTATTTTGCTCTGTTTATTTTTTGCTTTCAGTTCTCACTTTGCAAACAATCTGTAAGGGATTGACAACCCCTTCATAGCGTTGGGTGCAAGCTCTTTGTGATTGTGCAGGTACTTGTGACTTGACGCGATCCTCGTACTAGATTTATACCTTGGTTCTCAAACTAAGGGAAATACTTACCGCCGCTGTGCTAGATCACCCTTTCCTCTTCAAGGGAACACCAACGCAAGGCTCCAAGGCCGCGGGGGAATCCTTTGCATACTTGCCAAGGAAATCCCCATAGGCGTAGCCAGCAGCAGAAGGATTTCTGGCGCCATTGCCGGGGAGAAATCAAGTCAAGATCTATCCAAGTAAGTGTCACAAACTCATCTCTTGCATTTACCTTTTTTGCTAGTTGCCTCTCGTTTTCCTCTCCCCCACTTCACATTTTCCTTTTCTCGTTTGCCTTTTTTGTTTGCCCTTTTCTCTCGCTTTCTTTCTATTCGCTTGTGTGCCATGTGCCTTCAATATGCTTGCATCTTCGCTTGCTGAAAATCTAGTGATATGGATCCTCATCCACTTGCTAATCTCTTTAAGAGATCCAATTATGTTGATCCAATTACTAGTGAGTTGAGTGCACTTGACTATTTTTATGGAGTTTTGCTTGAGATGTGTGAATCTGAAAATTGTGAGGAGGAAATTTATGAAGTGATTCACGAGGGCTCCTTGGATGAAAAGCATGATTGCAATGGTTTCACTATAAATTCTATTAGTGACAATCATGCTAAAAATATGCAAAACCCTAAGCTTGGGGATGCTAGTTTTGCTATGTCCACTACTTGTTGCAATGATCATGAGTGGGGCGATGATTTTTCTTATGATCTTGAAAAATTGTTTAAGCCTCATGATGAATATGATATTTGCGATATTATTGAAAGTGGGTTTGGAAAAGTCATGACTTTAGTTGATGATAATCCCACTATTTTTGAAGAGCGTCAACTTTGCATGCATGTGGATCATGAAAAGAATATCCTATGTGATAGTTACATTGTTGATTTCGAATATGATCCCACATGTAATTGCTATGAGAGAGGAACATATTGTGGTAGAAACTTTCATGTTACCAATTTACCTCTCGTTATGTGGAGATTGATATTGTCTCTTTCTTCTTTCTTGCATATGGTAACTATTGGTTTTCTTGACAATCTATTTTCCTATAAAATGCCTATGCATAGGAAGTATGCTAGACTTAGATGTGATTTTCACATGCTTCATGATGCTCTCTTTGTGCTTCAATTCTTGTCTTTTGTGTGAGCATCATTGAACTATCAATGCCTAGCTAAGGGCGTTAAACAATAGCGCTTATTGGGAGGCAACCCAATGAATCTATCCTTTATCTTTCTTTTTGTGTTTTCCACACTTTCATAATTCTGTTATGATTGTGTTTTTTGTGTTTCTTTTGCGTTCGTGCCAAGTAAAACCGTTATGATTAGTCTTGGGGATGATCGTTTGATCATGCTGGAAAAGACAGAAACTTTCTCCTCACGAAAAGAATTCTCATTTTTTTTTTCTGTGAGAGCTTTTGAATTGATTATTTTTGCTGCTGATTTCTACGCAAATTCTTCAGACTGTCGTAAGTTTTCAGAATTTTTGAAGTACGAGAAGTATACGAAGTATACAGATTGCTACAGACTGGTCTGCTGTTAACAGATTCTGTTTTTATTGAGTTGGTTGCTTATTTTGATGAAACTATGGATAGTATCGGGGGGTATTAGCCATGGAAGATTGAAAATACAGTAACCCAACATCAACATAAGTAGAATTTAAGTTTTCTACAGTACCTAAGGAAGTGGTGATTTGCTTTCTTATACTAATGATATCACGAGTTTCTGTTTAAGTTTCGTGTTGTGAAGTTTTCAAGTTTTGTTTGAAGTTCTTATGGACAAAGAGATGAAGAGTGACAAGAGCTCAAGCTTGGGGATTTCCCAAGGCACCCCAAGTTGATTCAAGGATGCCGAAAAAGCCTAAGCTTGGGGATGCCTCGGGAAGGCATCCCCTCTTTCGTCTTCAATCCATCGGTAACGTTACTTGGGGCTATATTTTTATTCACCACATGTTATGTGTTTTGCTTGGAGCATCTTGTATCGTAGGAGTCTTTTATTTTTTTTGTGTCACAATCTTCCTTGCTGCACACCTAGAGAGAGACATGAACTCACCGCGATTTTGTCGAGATTCATTTATATCCTTTGGTTAGGCAATTCAGCTCACATGTGTTTCACTTATATCTTTTGAGCTAGTTGATTTTACTCTATGTGCTTCACTTCTATCTTTTGGAGCACGACAATGCGTGGCATGGTAGTTGATCTATGCTATTAAAGTAGTCTCAAAAGGGGTAGTTATCCAAAGGGATATGAAAACTTCCACCTTCATGTGCATTGAGTAGTTAGAGAAGTTTGATTCATCTCAATTAGTTTAGAGTTGTGGTTGTGGTAATATTGAAGTTATACTAGGAAGGTGTTGTGGATCTAGAAATACTTGTGTTGAAGTTAGTGATTCCTGTAGCATGCACATATGGTGAACCGCTATGTGATGAAGTCTGAGCATGATTAGTTTATCGATTGTCATCCTTTGTGTAGCGGTCGGGATCGCGCGATGGTTTATACCTACCAACCCTTCCCCTAGGAGTATGCGTTGAATGCTTTGTTTCGATTACTACTAAAACTTTTGCAACAAGTATATGAGTTCTTCATGACTCATGTTGAGTCCATGGTTTAGATGCACTTTCACCTTCCACCATCACTATCTTCTTTAGTGCCGTGCAACTTTCGCCAGTGCATAAAACCACCATTAGCCTCCCTCAAAACAGCCACCATACTTACCTACTATGGCATTTTCAAAGCCATTTCGAGATATATTGCCATGCAACTACCACCATGACATGTGCCACAGCTTCTACATTGCCATTGCATGATCATAAGATAGCTAGCATGATGTTTCCATGGATGTCTATGCCATGCTAGATCATTGTCACGGTACACTACCGAAGGCATTCCATATAGAGTCATCATTGCTCTAAGTTTTGAGTTGTAAGTGTGATGACAATCATTGATGGAGCATTGTCCCATGTTAGGAAATAAAAGAGGCCAGCGAAGCCCATTTACAAAAAAGAGGCCAAAGATGCCCACCAAAATAAAAAAGAGAGGCCGGAGAGCCCACAAAAAAATGAGAGAAAAACAGAGAAGGGACAATGCTACTATCTTTACACACTTGTGCTTATTAAGCACCATGATCTTCATGATTGGGAGTCTCTCGTTTTGTCACCACCATATAGCTAGTGGGAAATTTCATTATATAACTTGGCTTGTATATTCCAATGATGGGCTTCCTCAAAATTGGCTTAGGTCTTCGTGAGCAAGCAAGTTGGATGCACACCCACCAGTTTTCTTTAAGAGCTTTCACATACTCTTAGCTCTAGTGCATCATTTGTATGTCAATCCCTACTCATTCACATTGATATCTATTGATGAGCATCTCCATAGCTCATTGATATGCCTAGTCAATGTCACCATCTTCTCCTTGTTTGCCTTGCAACCTCCACCATACTCCATTCCACTTATAGTGCTAAAACCATGGCTCACGCTCATGTATTGCGTGAGAGTTGAAAAAGTTTGAGAAAGTAAAGGTGTGAAAACAATTACTTGGCCAATACCGAGGTTGTGCATGATTTAAATTCATTGTGCAAGGATGATAGAGCATAGAGAGACTATATGATTTTGTAGGGATAACTTTCTTTTGGCCTTGTTATTTTGAAAGTTCATGATTACCTTGCTGGTTTGCTTGAAGTATTATTGTCTCCACGTCAATAGCAAACTATTGTTTTGAATCTAACGGATCTGAACATTCATGTCACATAAGAGGAGTTACAAAGGACATCTATGCTGGGTAGCATGAAAGCATCAAAAATTCATTCTTTATCACTTCCCTACTCGAGGACGAGCAGGAGTTAAGCTAGGGGATGCTTGATACGTCTCAAACGTATCTATAATTTTTGATGGTTTCATGCTGTTATCTTGTCAACTTTGGATGTTTTATATACCTTTTATATCTGTTTTGGGACTAACTTATTAATTCAGTGCCAAGTGCCAGTTCCTGTTTTTTCTGTGTTTTTGACTCTTATTAGATCTGATTTTGGAACGGAGTCCAAACGGAATAAAATCCCCGAAATGAATTTTTCGAGAACAGAAGAAGATCGGGGGACTTGAGGGCCACGACAGGAGGCCCACAGGGAGCCCACAAGCCCTTTAGCCGTGGCTAGGGGGTGCGGCTACCAGGCTTGTGGCCCCCCTGGAGCTCCCCTGCCCTAGCTCTTTGGCCTATATATTCCCTAAAATCCCAGAAAAAATCAGAGCATCCACGAAACGACTTTTCCGCCGCCGCAAGCTTTCGTTTCCGCGAGATCTCATCTGGAGACCCTTCCCGGTGCCCTGCCGGAGGGGACTTTGGAGCTGGAGGGCTTCTACATCAATATCATTGCCTCTCCAATGACTCGTGAGTAGTCTACTTCAGACCTACGAGTCCCTAGTTAGTAGCTAGATGGCTTCTTCTCTCTCTTGGATCTTCAATACAAAGTTCACCATGATCTTCATGGAGATCTATCCGATGTAATCCTCTTTGGCGGTGTGTTTGTCGAGATCCGATGAATTGTGGATTTGTGATCAGATTATCTAAGAATTATATTTGAGTCTTTGCTGATTGCTTATATGCATGATTTGATATCCTTGTAAGTCTCTCCGAGTCTTGGGTTTTGTTTGGCCAACTAGATCTATGATTCTTGCAATGGGAGAAGTGCTTGGTTTTGGGTTCATACCATGCGGTGACCTTTCCCAGTGACAGAAGGGGCAACAAGGCACGCATCATGTTGTTGCCATCAAGGGTAACAAGATGGGCTTTCATCATAGATTTGAGATTGTCCATCTACATCATGTCATCTTGCTTAAGGCGTTACTCTGTTCTTATGAACTCAATACACTAGATGCATGCTGGATAGCGGTTGACGTGTGGAGTAATAGTAGTAGATGCAGAAAGTATTAGTCTACTTGTTTTGGACGTGATGCCTATATGTATGATCATTGCCATAGATAACGTCATGACTGATGGGGTTATAGTCCTAGGGTAGGGTCATAGGCCTGCCTTGTAGGTCCTACCCAAGGAGTACCCTTCATAAGGGACAAGGCCCTTAGTCAGTTCCGACTGAACTAAGAAGTTCCCATCATCCAGTCGGTAACTGATCTTCGACCATCCAGTCGGAGACGAGCATTCGGAGTATATCAAACTAACCGACTGGATTCCACTCTGTGCATCGTAACCCCCCTAGAGGGAAACGGTCATACGTTTCCACACGCCTTTATTAGCATTTAAGACGTACGTTACCTGTAACGTAGGCATTTATTCGCCACTACTCCACCCCTGTGCACCGAACCGTTGTGGAGGGCAGCGCACTATATAAGCCACCCTCCCCCACTCGCGCAGGGGTTAGCAACTCATTGTATTCCATATTCCACTCGACAACAAGCACCCAGAGCACTGAGACGTAGGGCTATTACCTCCACCGCAGAGGGGCCTGTACTCATACAACCTCGCCGTAGCTAAGGCTCTACCCATCCTTTTCGTACCCTACACATCTACTGTCAGGCTTATACCCACGACAGTTGGCGCCCACCGTGGGGCAGGCGTCTAAGCGACTTCCGGCGAGTTTGCGACTACTTCCTTTCGTCATGTCGTCCGGTGGAGATTCGAGCATGGGTCACCAGATCTTCTTCGGCGCTCTCTCCTTCATCGTCGACGATTCGGCGTGGCTTCGGGACGCCCCTCTTGATGTCGAGGCGCTTCCCGGCCATGGGGCTACGCACTTTCGTGCCGGCGCCCGCGGCATTCTTCTTCTCCAGCAGTCGGCTCCGTGTCGACCTACACCGCCATCACGCATCGCAGCAAGCGGTCTCGCCGTCCGCGGCTCCAGCGTTGGTGTAGCGACCCGACTGAAAACGAGTCAAACCTCTATGTTTTTGTGCCATCCCTGGATCAGTATGCTGGCACACACAGTACATCAATGTATATATCAAAGTGCAATCACATGTAAATAGCGTAAAACTGATATATACCTTAAATATTTCAGCGGAAGCAGTCAAGGGAGTGGAGTCCCAATAAACACCAACGGCAAGTTGAGTGTAGACCGTAACCCTTAATCGTACTCTTACTCGTCGAAGAAAAATATCTGCAACATAAGATGTTGCAGCCATGTAGGTCAGCATATTGAATATGCTGGCAAGTCACATATGAGAGGGGGTAAAATATCATCTATACTATATGCATATATGGCAGGTGGGGCTGTAAGTTTTAGCGTAAAGCAAATTTTCTCCTACAACAAGAGGGGGCTAAAAGCAAAATGTTACTACTTTGTTGGTTGTTAACGAGATGGTTCCGCCAACCAGTTCTCGTACCCGAGTTTTCAATAATTACCCTCATCAAATATATTTAATGGTGTTGAGAATTCCAGATAACTTCAGTTCCTTTGGCTCAAGTTGTCCATGACCATGGACACGGCTAATCGATTAGGTTTGAGTACTCTGCAGAGTTTTGCACACGTTCCCCACAAGATTTGATCGCCTTCGAGTATGTCCTCGCACTTCAGGGTGTTTGAAGACCGGATGATCAAAACATGGTCTTTCAACGGGTCCCTCTGAATCCCTGTCGGTGCCCATCCATTCCTACCGTTCGTCTACATCTGCTAGCACCGCCTGTCCAGAGTCGCCGCGTTGTCCAACCAAGCCAGAGCCCATAATGACTTGTGGCTGTGCAGGTAAGCCTTGGGTCTTGAAAATATCCGTCCGTCTCTTTGAGCCTGGGTGAAGCTTTCCGCAGGATGTCATGGCCTCTCCAGCATCCCGGGTCATCCACTGGGTTCTCCAGGGAGCCGATCAACCGTCCTTCACCCAGAGTTGCATTGCGTCCGAGGTCTTGAAAATCTTGTCTTAACCGGTCTTGATTATTTAAGCAACCTTGCATCACTCGTGTTATGCACTCAACCGAAATCCCTTCTACTCAAGCATAGCAATATGAAATTTGTCGTCCCGGGGCCAAGTATCGGGGTTGTTGTGTGCCTACCACATGATACTACAACTTATACTAAAATTTCCAAGTACCTAAGCAGCATGCAATTTGGGCATAGGATGGTAGAACTACGATGCATAAAACATAGGTGATAGTATGATCAAAGTGACTTGCGTGGTATTACTTGATGAAGATAGTCGCTCTCATAATCATGATAATTCTACTCGCCACACTCCAAGCAATATATCGTAAACAAATAGCATTCAATAAACATTCATGCCAAAAAGGAAGAACCAAGAGAACATAAGAACAAAGCATGTCTTGGTGCAAAATAACAACGTACTAAGGTTTAATAAAAAGGTCCTAAGTGTGTTGTAAAGTGAAGGTGCATGAATGAGATCAAAAGAGGTAATGGACGATGAACTATTGCTATATAAGCTCGACTTGCATACACTATGGGAGATGATCAAAAATATTGGGAGAACAACATGAATGTTATTTGACAAATAGTATAGGACATAAGAATTTATTTGTAGAAAGAATTTCTTGAAATGGAGCACTACAACACAAGTTATAGCGAATTGAAGTATGAATTGAATTTGCATTCAAAAGGTCAAGAGAAGTTGAACTGAAGTACGATGGTTACGTACAAAAGTATATGACATGAGTGTTTAGCGGTAAAAGGAATCAATTGAAAAGGTGGTACGATTTGCAAGATAAGATCAAATGAATGTTCGAATACAAATTTGAATCGCTCAAATTTGTAAGGTTCAAAGGTCGAAACTAATGATGCTACTGGATATAGGAGATCAATATGAGTGTGTAGAAAAAAGAATTACTAGAATTGAACTAGCGGATCAAAAGATACAAATACTTCAATATAACATTGAATCGGCTTAGAACAATGTGAACACTTTTGGGAACTAATAGATAAATCTGATTTGATCAAAATTATAAGTTGAAAAGTTAAAACTAATGATACAAACGGAAAGATTACTTTGATACGAATCCGACGCAATTGAATTCATCTAAAACGGAGCTACGGATAAAAAGATATGATCAAAAGAAGTTTGAATATGAATATGAACAAATTTCGAAATTTGAAAATTTCAAAAAAAGTTGATATGATAGGTTCATCGGATAGGTGGGATCAAGATGAAACTCTAGGCGTTGGTTTCATCTAATTCGGATAAACGAGTAAAAATTTATGGCTATTTGAAAAATTAGGGCCAAGCTGTTTTACGGAAGAAAAGTGCTATGTCTAAAAGAATTGTAGTACTAATGTGTAAATACGAAGACTAAATAATATATCTAATTACTCTACCGTATACTAGTGTAGTAATACTAGTCTAGAAATAATAAACTACGGGAGTATATAAATAAATACGAAGAGAAATACCTTTTGAATGCAGAGTAAGAATTAATTCCAATCAGGAGACGACTTCGAGAAATCCCGCCGAAGAGAAGAAAAAATATTTTTATTTAATAAATCTAGTTAAACCAAAAGATTGATTTAACCCGAAATAGATGATTTTTTGGATGCTCCTATGGGTCTATATTTATAGGTGAAAGGGAGGTGTAAAGGTCCATAGGTAGGCGATGTGGGACTAAATATATACATAATGTAGGGAAACTAGAAAAAAGAAATAAAAGGTGCCTCATGGGCCAAATGAATCGGCCGGCCACGCACAGAGCGCACGCACACGTGCTGGCTGGATCATGAGTTTTTTTTTCAAATTTGTTTTTTTTGCGAACGAACAAATTTTTTTTTAAAAAAAGAAGAAAAACGTATAAATGAAAGAGAGAGAACATTTTATATAGACATATTATATATCAAAATTTTCAGAATAAATTTTTTCTAAAACATGAACATATTTTCAAAACCAAAAAAAATACTTTTAAAAAAAATATTTTTTTGCAATAACTTCAAAATGAAAAGGAATTTGAATTTCAAATAAATTGCAAATACTTAAAATTTGAATCAAGACATTGTCTCTGATTTTGGAGGGTCATTTTCCTCCTCTCGTTTGATTTTTTTTTAATCAAAGGGTTTTGAGAATATTCAAACTCAAAATTGAAAAGAGATTCAAAATAGAAAATTTTGGGAAAGTCATTTTATTCCCTCTCATTTTTTTGAGAAGTTTCAAATTCCACTCAAGTTTCAATCACTCAAAAAAACAAACAATCAATCTAATAATTATATTAACATTCCAAAATTTATAATTTTGGGATGTTACAGTTGGGTGCAACACGCCCACGCACGCCAGAACGCGTCTTCCCAAGTGGCGGTTCTAGAGTCTGTTGTGGTTGCCCCGCCGTCCCAGCACTCAGACTCGGTTCCGACTGAGTTTCCTTCCGAGTACGCGGGTCGCGGGCATGCAGCAGAAGTACACATGGCCAACTCCCATGAAGATCCCCGTCAAGCTGGCCGGAACGAGCAAGAGATCGGTGAAACGTCCGGCGCGCGTCGTCCGCCTCGCCGTTCTGCCAGTCGGCACACTCGGCAGAGCAACGTCGAGTTGTTCCGCACACCCCTCCTCAACTTGGCTGCGGCTGCCAAGATAGCCGATTCCCTTCAGCCGACTTATTCAGAGGCTGGTAGAGGGATCGAGCAAATCCGCGCCCTGTTGCACACGGCGCAGCAGCAGAACTCGGCAGTCTCCCAGTCGCACAACATGATCCACAATAGTTCTGTTCATGCGAATACGCATCGGTCGGTTCACAACCCTGGTTCCCATCAACGGCACAGGGGAGGCAGCCGTTCCATAAATCACAAAGATCGTCGCCGTTCACACACCCCTCCGCGGGGTGGGCCCTACGGGCCCCGACATCATGATGATCGGCGTTCAGTCGGCGACACTTATGACCCAAGGCCCGACGCAAGAGGGCGTACCGCCCAGCGAAGGGTCGACAGGGGCCGAGCCCACCACGATGGTTACGATATGGATCGTCCGAGTGGAAGCAGGACCATCGTGTCTGGTCCCGAGTGTTTCAGTCGAGCCATCCGTTCGGCTGACGTCCCGCCCAACTTCCGATTGGCGATGGGAATCAGCAAGTTCACAGGAGAGTCCAAGCCAGAAACATGGCTGGATGACTACCGAGTGGCAGTCCAGACCGGAGGAGGGGACGACCATGTCACCATGAAGCACCTCCCTCTCATGCTCGACGGCTCGGCGCGAGCGTGGCTGAACCAGTTGGCCCCCTCAAGCATCTACAGTTGGGAAGATCTGGCCCGAGTGTTTATCAAGACCTTCGAAGGGACGTGCAAGCGCCCTGTGGGCCTCGTGGAGCTCCAGCATTGCGTCCAGAAGCAGAATGAGCCCCTGCGTGATTTCATTTAGCGTTGGACAACTCTCTACCACACGGTGGAGAATGTCACAGAGCATCAAGCAGTCTGCGCCTTCAAGACAGGCGTGCGGTACAGGGATCTGTACCTAAAGTTCGGCTGAACAGGTGACATCTCCATGAGCAAGATGATGGAGATAGCAGCATGCTATGCAAATGGCAAAGAAGAGGACCACATCCTAAGCGGCAAGCACAAGACAGTCGGTGATGGAGATGGGAGTAACACTCGGAAGCAAAAGCAGAAAGCTTCGTCCACCCCACAGGCAGAAGCTGCAGCTGTGACCAATGCCAAGTTCAAGGGCAAAGGGAAGGCGCAGTTTACCCCCAAGAAGAAGCAGTTCAATAATTCCATCCTTGACCAGCCATGTCCGGTTCATATGAAGATGGATGAAGAGGGCAACCCCATATATCCAAAGCATACCACTCGACAGTGTCGCCTCCTGATCCAGGGGTTCGGCGAAGGGCAGCCGAGTGAAAAGGACAACGAACATGATGAGGAGGATAAGGAGGATCCGTTCCCCCAAGTCCATGCAACACTCATGATTTTTGCTGACGTTGAGAGCAAGAGTCGACTGAAGCTGGTGAACAGGGATGTGAACATGGCCACCCCTACCAACCCCAAGTTCCTCAAATGGTCTTAGACTGCGATCACCTTTGACCAGTCGGATCATCCAGCACACGTACCCACCCCAGGGAGACAGGCTCTGGTCATCGACCCGGTGGTGGAAGGAGTCCGACTGCACAAAGTCCTCATGGACGGCGGCATCGGCTTGAACATCATGTACACCGACACTCTCAAGGGGATGGGAATTCCGATGTCCACACTCAGCGAGAGCAGCATGCAGTTCCATGGAGTCGTCCCTGGACAGAAGGCCAAGTCACTCGGGCAGATCGCGTTGGACGTCTTGTTCGGCTCCGACAAGAATTTCCGCAGGGAAAGCTCACGTTCGAGGTGGTGGACTTCCAAAGCGCTTACCACGCAATTCTGGGCCGCCCAGCGTATGCGCGTTTCATGGCCCGTCCGTGTTACGTATACCTGAAGCTGAAGATGCCAGGCCTGAAAGGTGTGATCACCATCACGGGCAATCGACAGCGGGCCGAAGAGTGTCTGCAGCAGGGATCGAGAATCGCCGACCAGCAGATGGCCGTCCTCGAGCTCGACGAGTACAAGAAAACAGTCGACCCCCCTGACCTGTTGCGCTCGAAGAAGCCAGCTTCAGAGTCTACATTCCAGTCGGCGGGAGAGACAAAGAAGATCAGCATCCACCCGACAGATGACACTGCTGCCCCGACGAACATCTCCACCACCCTCGATCCTAAATAGGAAGCCGAGCTCACCCAATTCCTCTGTGAGAACTGGGACATCTTCGCATGGAAACCCTCTGACATGCCAGGTGTACCCAGGGAGTTGGCTGAGCACCGACTGCATGTGGATCCCACCGCTCGGCCCGTCCGAGAACGCCTGCGCCGGTCCGCCGCGCACAAGAGGAAGGCAATCGGGAAAGAGGTGGCCAAGCTGCTGGCAGCCAACTTCATTCGCGAGGTTCACCACTCCGAGTGGCTCGCCAATGTTGTCATGGTGCCCAAGAAGGACAAGTCGCTCCGAATGTGCATCGACTTCAAGCATCTCAATAAGGTCTGCCCAAAAGATCATTTTCCGCTCCCCCGCATCGATCAAATTGTCGATTCGACTGCGGGTTGCGAGCGTTTGTCATTTCTTGATGCCTACTCGGGCTATCATCAGATTCGTCTGTATAGCCCCGATGAATTAAAGACAGCCTTCATCACCCCATTCGGGTGCTTCTGCTACATCACTATGCCATTTGGTTTGAAGAATGCAGGAGCTACCTTTATGCGCATGATCCAAAAATGCCTCCTCGACCAGATCGGTCGGAATGTAGAGGCATATATGGATGATATCGTAGTCAAGTCACGCAAAGGTTCCGATCTGCTGACTGACTTGGCAGAAACATTCGCCAACCTTCGTAGGTACGATATCAAGCTCAACCCCGCCAAATGTTCATTCGGCGTTCCCACCGGAAAGTTACTCGGTTTCTTCGTTTCCGAACGAGGGATCAATGTCAACCCCGAAAAGGTCGGGACCATCGTCCGAATGGAGAGGCCGGTCAGAATACACGATGTTCAACGGCTCACAGGTTGCCTAGCGGCTTTGAGCAGGTTCATCAGTCGACTCGGCGAGAAGGCACTTCCTCTGTACCGACTCATGAAGAAATCAGATACTTTCGAGTGGACAGGCGAAGCCCAAGTCACATTCGACGACCTCAAAGTCCTACTTTCCACCCAGCCGGTTCTTACTGCCCCGCTCAGTAAAGAGCCCCTTCTTCTGTATATCGCGGCTACAAATCAAGTCGTCAGTACTGTTCTTACAGTCGAACGAGAAGAAGAAGGCAAAGCATACAAAGTTAAGAGGCCAATGTACTACGTCTACGAAGTCCTGACTCCTTCCAAGTAGAGGTATCCCCACTATCAAGAACTTATCTACGGGATTTACATGACCGCGAAGAAGGTGGCTCATTATTTCCAAGACCACTCGGTGTCTGTCGTTTCTGATGCTCCGTTGTGGGAAATCCTCCACAATCAGGACGCGTTAGGCCGAGTGGCGAAGTGGGCAATGGAGATGTTGTACTACGATATCAAGTTCGAGGCCAAGAAAGCTATTAAGTCTCAAGCTCTGGCTGACTTCATAGCAGAATGGGTAGAACAACAGCAACCGACCCACGTCTACTCGGCTCATTGGACAATGTTCTTCGATGGGTCCAAGATGTTGAATGGCTCCGGCGCTGGCGTTGTGATTATATCGCCAAAGGGCGACAAACTCAAGTACATGCTGCAGATACACTTTGATTCCTCCAACAACAAGGCAGAGTATGAAGCTCTCCTCTATGGATTGCGCATGGCCATCTCACTCGGCGTCCGTCGCCTGATGGTCTACGACGATTCGGATTTGGTGGTCAATCAAGTGATGAAAGAGTGGGACGTCAGGAACCCCACCATGACCACATACTGCAATGCAGTGAGGAAGCTTGAGAAGAAGTTTGAAGGTCTAGAACTCCACCATGTTCCGAGACTGAAGAACCAAGCAGCTGATGAGTTGGCAAAACTCGGATCCACTCGGAGACCAGTCCCGAGTGACGTCTGCCTCGAGCACCTCCACCTTCCCTCAGTCAGAGAAGATCCTTTCACAGAGGAACCAGTACAACCAAAGAGTTCAACAAATCCGAATGAAGTCAATGTACCTGCTGTAGTTGATCTGGTCATGGAGATCCTTGCTGTCATCCCCGATTGGACTGTGCCGATTGTTGCATATATTCTGAGGCAGGAATTACCAGAAGACGAAGTCTAGGCCAGGCAGATAGTCCGCAGGTCGAAGTCATTCACCGTCATTGATGGCCAATTGTACAAGGAAAGTGTTTCAGGCGTTCTTCAACGATGCATCTCCCCAGAGGAGGGGCAACTAATCCTAGAAGAAATTCACTCGGGAACCTGCGGTCATCACGCCTCTTCGAGAGCAATCATCGCCAAAGCGTTCAGAGCTGGTTTCTTCTGGCTGCAGGCAAATGAAATGGCTAAAGATATGGTCGACCGATGTGAAGGTTGTCAATTTTACTCCAACAAGTCCCACAAGCCAACATCTGCGTTGAAGACTATCCCTCTTGTGTGGCCGTTTGCAATATGGGGATTAGATACAGTGGGTCCATTCAGGACAGGCCAAGGAGGATACACACATCTGTTGGTGGCAGTCGACAAGTTCACAAAATGGATTGAAGCCAAGCCCATCAAGAAGCTCGACGCTCTAACAACCATCAAGTTTGTCAGGGACATCATCTCCAGATTCGGTGTACCTCACAGCATAATCACGGACAACGGGACAAACTTCGAATCAGACAGATTCAAAGGTTTCTGTGCAAGCCTAGGTATCCGAGTGGATTTTGCTTCCGTGGCGCATCCTCAATCCAATGGACAAGCAGAGCGGGCAAATGGACTTATTCTGCAAGGTTTGAGGCCCCGACTCCTACGAGAGGTGGGACATGCCGCTGGCACATGGGTCACCGAGCTACCTTCAGTGCTTTGGGGTCTCCGCACAACCCCGAACAGATCTACAGGGCGATCACCGTTCTTCCTCGTTTACGGAGCAGAAGCAGTCCTTCCGAGTGACTTGCTTCAGAATGCTCCACGAGTCGAACTCTTCTCCGAAGCTGAAGCAGAACAAGCAAGGCAAGATGGAGTGGACCTTCTAGAGGAGGAGCGCGAGATGGCGCTGACTCGCTCAACCATTTATCAACAAGATCTGCGGCGCTTTCACGCACGCCACGTCAGGAGTCGCACGTTCGAAGCAGGCGACCTGGTGCTCCGAGTGGATCAGCAAAGACCTCACAAGTTGGCTCCTGCTGGGAAGGACCCTTCATGATCTCCAAGGTGCTGAACAACGGAGCATACAGACTCTACAACATCGACAGGGAGACAGACGAGCCGCGAGCATGGAACGGAGATCTCCTGAAGCGCTTCTACACGTGACCGTCGACTGAAGCAATGTAAAGAACAAGTATTGATGAAATAATATAAAGTAGATTGAGCTTTTGCAGATTCAGAATTCTTCCTCGGTCGCAAAATCCGGTCTCAAAAGAAAAACTTAGCTACGATCCCGAATCGCCTAAGTTCTAACTTTCTCCGAGTGTGCACTAAACGTCGCACCCGGTGACTTAGCTGCGATCAAGAATCGCCTAAGCAATAACTTTCTCCGGTGTGCACTAAACGTCGCACTCGGGGACTTAGCTGCGATCAAGAATCACCTAAGTAATAACTTTCTCCGTGTGCGCACTAAACGTCCCACTCGGGGACTTAGCTGCGATCAAGAATCGCCTAAGTAATAACTTTCTCCGTGTGCGCACTAAATGTCGCACTCGGGGACTTAGCTGCGATCAAGAATCGCCTAAGTAATAACTTTCTCCGAGTGTGCACTAAACGTCGCACTCGGGGACTTAGCTGTGATCAAGAATCGCCTAAGTAATAACTTTCTCCGAGTGTGCACTAAACGTCGCACTCGGGGACTTAGCTGCGATCAAGAATCGCCTAAGTAATAACTTTCTCTGAGTGTGTACTAAACGTCGCACTCGGGGACTTAGCTGCGATCAAGAATCGCCTAAGTAATAACTTTCTCCGAGTGTGCACTAAACGTCGCACTCGGGGACTTAGCTGCGATCAAGAATCGCCTAAGTAATAACTTTCTCCGAGTGTGCACGAAACGTCGCACTCGGGGACTTCGCTGTGATCAAGAATCGCCTAAGTAACAACTTTCTCCTAGTGTGCACTAAACGTCGCACTCGGAGACTTAGCTGCGGTCAAGAATCGCCTAAGTAATAAATTTCTCCGAGTGTGCACTAAACGTTGCACTCGGGGACTTAGCTGTGATCAAGAATCGCCTAAGTAACAAATTTCTCCGAGTGTGCACTAAACGTCGCACTTGGGGACATAATTGCGATCAAAAATCGCCTAAGTATTAATTTTCTCCGAGTGCGCACTAAACGTCACACTCGGGGAGCTCAGCTGCGATCCAGAGTCGCCTAAGTACTCTATTGCCTTCGAGTGTACCCTACAGATACACTCGGAGACCCCGCAAGACCCTCACAGAGGCTCATGCAGTTGTCAAGACAACTGACACTTACATGCTCCGCATGTTTGCCATTGGCTTCACCAAGAAACGCCAAACAAAAACTCGAGCGAAAATTGCAACAGAAGAGCAAACGGTTTGATTCAAATTTGAAGTTCACCTAAAGATAGTCGGCTCGGTGTGGATCAAGCTTACCCACACCGATCCAAGAATGTGATGGCCAAAAGAAGTGGCCAAAGTTCCTTACAAATCAACACTCGGCATACCAAGGATAAAGTTTTCTTAAGCGTCATTCGGATGAGCGCCAGGACTGGAGGGCTCGACGAATGTGTCCAGATCGATCCCGTCGGCGATGCGGGTGGCACTCTCAAGGAAGGTTTCCATGAAGTCTTCGAATCGAAGTTTTTTCGTGTTGGCGACCTTCAATGCTTTCACCTTCTCCTCGCGCACCTCCTTGCAATGCACTCGGACCCGGGACAGAGCAACATCTGCACCACAGCGAGCCGCAGATTTCTTCCATGACTGCACTCGGTTTGGGACCTCCTCCAGTCGAGTCATCAAGTTTTCCATCTCCTGCCGCGACTCATCTTCAGGCCAAAGCTCCTTGTCGATCCGGTCGACGACTTCTCTCAGTCGACCGATGAAAAGACCAACTTTGCCCACGCGAATGTGCGCTCGGAGCAGATCTCGATTGGCGTCCTCGCCGAGTGGAACGTTCTCGCGAATCGATGCAAAAATCTGCAACAACAGGACAAGCAAACAATAAGCGCCGAGTGTAACGCACATACCACAAGCACTCGGAAAAACAGGACTTACCAAGCAGACGCGTCATCATCTGCCGAGCCCAGTCACTGACGTATTTCTCCTGCGCTATACACCGTTTGTTCAGCACATCCATCTGTCCCATCAGAGCGGTCCTTTGTTTCCCCATCTTCTCAACTTCAGAAGTCAGTGCTTTGTTCGCTTCACGAGCCTACCCCAACGACTTCTCTCGTTCCGCCAGAACCTCCTTCATACCAGCCATTGCAAGCAGTGCTGCATCCAGCTCAGCAGCAAACTGAATCTTTTCAGCCCTGAGAGTCTCGTATGATGTCCCCATTTCACAAGTTTTCTGCCAGCCAGCACCAAGAGACAATCAGACAATCCAATAATAAAAAGTCTAAGTTCTTCAGACCCCTGCCGACGCAAGCAGTCGACAGCGGTCTCGGGGACTTCACCCAGTGGGTTCACTGAGAGTGACCCCACTGGCATGAAACTCAAACAGGTCCGCCCTATTGAGATACATGACAACACCTACGCCTACGAGGCTAATGCTACCCGACCTGAGTAAAATTACTCTCGGGGACTCTTAGAGTAGGTGCACTCCGAGTGCCACAACTGTTCGCAGTCGACCATATTATTTACGGATCTAACCAACTCAAAGACAATATGTATAAAGACAACTGCCGGTGCAAGCACTCGACAGAAGTCTCGGGGACTACACCCACTGGGTTCACTCAGAGTGAACCCATTGCAAACATCATACGGGATCCGAGAACACCCAGTGGGTTACAAGAGAAAAGTAAATACTTACTAGCCCACTTACTCGGATATCGTCCCGCAGCTCCAAGCTCCACTGGTACAGGGATGCGATGGAGTCGTATGCCTTCTTGGCTTCTCCCGCCATCAGCTCCGCCTGCACCATGGCCCCCTTGTCCGCTCCCACCTGATCCTCCGGGAGGCGCTGGACGTTGAACTCGACATTCGACGGGCCTGGCATCGTTGGAAGCTCCTTGGGCATCCCAAGGCCCGCTCCAGTCGTTTCATCAGCCACCAGCGCCGTTTCAGTCGGCGGCACGTCCGCGGCGAGAGCAGTAACTGGCGGAGCAGCCTCAAGAACAGGCTCCGCAGCTTGTTCAGGTCTCCCCTGGTCACCCTCATCCACACAAATCGCCCCTAACAAACCGAACGACGCGAGATCTCAGAAAAAGAAAGGGGCAAGACCGAAGGCAGAATTCGCGTTGCGATAATATAAAACTCTCGGAATTGCTACAATGCACCTGGCTGGGACGAGACGACGTTGTCCGTGTCCATGGGCTCATCTTCCTGGCGTGCCGGAGAGGTGGCGAAGGTAGCAACTCTGTCGAGTGAAATTCATTCGACCAATAAACAGGAGTCCAATCGGATATCAGAGGAAATTAGAAGATCAATGCACTTACGTGGAGGTGACGGGAACCGTGACCCTCATCCGCGGCAAAGCCTTCTGAGGTTTAGATCCACTCGGTTTGGCCGCCTTGGAAGGCTGACCCGCAGGCTCAGAGCAACATCCCTGGTCCTCTTGGTGCTCCGAGCACTCGGGACCACGGGAGCAGTGGGCGGAGCACTCAAAAATACTGGAGGGACCGAGGGAACTGCAGGTTCATGTCGGCGCTTGGTTCGGTGCTCTGGCAGCGGGGGTGGCGAGTCCTGCTCTTCGTCTTCCTCCTCTTCCTCACTGGTCTCTTCCTCCGTTTTCCCGCTGTCGGAGACGTACTCGGCGCTCTCCACACTGCCCTCCTGGCTGCCCTCCTCCTGCTCCTCGGCCGGGTTCCCGTTCGAGACAAGAGAAAACCAGTTGGTCCACTTTTGCATAAAATACAGTCGGCGACATCAGACAACACACAAAGATTCAAGCAAGCAATAAAACTAAGACAATTACGTGCACTCGACAAATGGTGCTCACCTGGTTCGGAGGAGGATTGTCCGCGCAGAAAGGCTTCACTCGCCGGGATCCTCTCGGGTTCTCGCAGGCGCCTGTGATCTGGAGCACCCACGACGCCACCTTCTCCTCGGTCACGCCCACAACGATGGTCCGAGTGGAATCTTCGGGCCCCGTATAATGCCACATGGCGTGGTCGCGAGCCTGCAGGGGTTGGATGCGCCGACCGAGGATAACCTCCAGCAAGTCTATGCCGGTGACCCCCCTTCTGACGACATCTACGAGTGCGTCGACCAGAGGCTGGATGTCGTTCTTCTCCACCTTCGTGAGCGCAAGCTGCTTAGGCGGAGCGGGTCGATCTAAGCTAAAGGGAGGTAGGCCTGTCGTGGCATTCGGGAGGGCAACGTCCTGGCAGTAGAACCACGTCGACTGCCAGTTCCTGACCGAGTCACTCAGCTGAAGGGCAGGATAACTACTTCTACTCTTCTTCTGGAAACCTAAGCCTCCGCAGAGCTGGAGAAGGTGTGTTTTATCATCCGACTAGCTAAGTCGTTTGATAGTTTGGGATCTAGCAGAGAATATATGTTTGAACAGCCCCCAATGGGGAGGAAAGCCGATGAAGCACTCGCACAGAACTATGAAAGCAGAGAGATGGGCTATAGCATTTGGGGGAAAGTGGTGAAGCTGTGCCCGGAAGTGGTTCATAATGCCTTTGAAGAAAGGATGCGGGGGCAGAGAGAAACCTCGATATACATGGCTGAGCAGCAGGACGCGCTCCCCCTCCCGGGGCGCCGGCTCGACCTCATTCTCCGCTGGTAGCCTCCAGGATTTGTGCACGATCATCCCATGCTCCACCAGCTGCAGCAGATCCCCCTCCGTCACCGTGGAGGGGAGGAAGTCGCCTTGGATCCACCCCGCCGGCAACGGTCGCTGCCGCCGCTGAGCAGGAGCCGCCGCCTTCCCCTTCTTCTTCCTCGCCTCCATCTTGCTGGTCTGACCCTTGGTCATGGCGGAAGCTGCGGATCCGCGGAGGGGAAGGAGGAGTAAGGAGTTTAGGTGCGCTGGAGGTGGCGAGAAGGACGGAGCAAGCAAAGGCAAAAGATCCGGTGAGCGTAACGAAAAACCCTCGCCGCTGGGATTTAAGTAAGGTTCCGACTGGGTCGTTGGCAGGTGGCCCCGAAACCTTATCCCCCGACCGACCGCGGCGATATCAGTGGAGAGGACGAAGGCACGAGAATCGAGGCGTCAGGTGCTACTCGAGCGCGCTGGCGTCATCCCCGCTGAGCGCGCGGAAACCGAAATTTGAGGATCCCGGAAAGTCCGCCGCTGTCAGTTGACTAGTGACGTCAAGAGATACCCTGGAAGCACTCGGTTTCCGATAGTTTGCTCCACAAATACTTCCACTCGGATCGTTGGTCAGAGAAGATAAAATGGATCGAGGCAAGCAACGCCAAAGTCACATCCGTACCAGTCGGATCCAAACTTCAAGCATCGCTTCGTCGTTCCAACCCCAATCCATTCGGGGACTAATGATGCGGTTATAGTCCTAGGGTAGGGTCATAGGCCTGCCCTGTAGGTCCTACTCAAGGACTACCCTTCATAAGGGACAAGGTCCTTAGTCAGTTCCGACTGAACTAAGAAGTTCCCATCATCCAGTCGGTAACAGATCTTCGACCATCCAGTCGGAGACGAGCATTCGGAGTATATCAAACTAACCGACTGGATTCCACTCTGTGCATCGTAACTCCCCTGGAGGGAAACGGTCATACGTTTCCACAGGCCTTTATTAGCATTTAAGACATACGTTACCTGTAACATAGGCATTTATTCGCCACTACTCCACCCTTGTGCACCGAACCGTTGTGGAGGGCAGCGCAATCTATATAAGCCACCCTCCCCCACTGGTGCAGGGGTTAGCAACTCATTGTATTCCATATTCCACTCGACAACAAGCTCCCAGAGCACTGATACGTAGGGCTATTACCTCCACCGCAAAGGGGCCTAAACTCATACAACCTCGCCGTATCTAAGGCTCTGCCCATCCTTTTCGTACCCTACACATCTACTGTCAGGCTTATACCCACGACAATGACTTTGCGCGGTTCTATCAATTGCTCGACAGTAATTCGTTCACCCACCGTCTACTTGCTTTCATGAGAGAAGCCACTAGTGAACACTACGACCCCTGGGTCTACTCACAATTATCATCTCCACTTTTACTTTTACTTTGCTTTGTTTACTTTTTGCTTTCAGTTCTCACTTTGCAAACAATCTATAAGGGATTGACAACCCCTTCATAGCGTTGGGTGCAAGCTCTTTGTGTTTTTGTATGTACCTACTGGATTGATACCTTGGTTCTCAAACTAAGGGAAATACTTACCGCCGCTGTGCTACATCACCGTTCCTATTCAAGGGAACACCAACGCAAGGCTCCAAGTCCGCGGGGGAATCCTTTGCATACTTGCCAAGGAAATCCCAATAGGCGTAGCCAGCAGGAGTAAGGAACTGCCATCTAGCTCTGCACTTGATTCACCTTCTATTATGAGTAAGTTTAGGACATCGCCTCCTCCTAGAAATCTTGATATCTCGCCTGTGCTTAATGATGCTGCTTCTGCTGCCCATGATGCTTATGATGATGCTATGCTTGATACTATGCCTGATGATGCAGTGTTTGATACTATGCCTGATGATGCAGTGTTTGATACTATGCCTGATGATGCTATGCCTAATACTGCTTTGCCACTAGGTGCATTCCTTGATGCATAAATTGCTAGAGTTGCTGCTAGACGTGATGATACTTCTGAAACTACTGATACTATTTAAGTAGAACCTGCTACTATGCCTGAATTGCGTGTCATGCCTGAACGCTATGTTATGGATGGAGAGATAGCTAAGGATTTTCTTGCGTGTAAGGATAACTATGATGTTGATAAATTACTGCGCATGTGGAAAGAAAAATCTGTGAATGCTAGGATGAAATACGACCCGAAGTTTGCTACTTCGCCTATCTTTGTGACCGATAAGGATTATGAATTCTCTGTCGACCTTGAGTTAATCACTATGGTCGAATCTGATCCTTTTCACGGTTATGAGTCTGAAACGGTTGTAGCCCATCTTACCAAACTTCACGATATAGCCTCCCTATTCACTAGTGAGGAAAAGATACGCCACTACTATATCCTCAAGCTGTTTCCTTTCTCGCTAAAGGATGATGCTAAGACTTGGTTCACTTCTCTTGCTCCTGGTTGTGTGTGTAGCCCCCAGGATATGGTGTATTACTTCTCTGAAAAATATTTCCCTGCCCATAAGAAGCAAGCTGCCTTGTAGGAAATATACAACTTTGCTCAAGCTGAGGAAGAGAGTCTCCCACAAGCTTGGGGGAGGCTCATCCAGCTACTGAATGCTTTGCCTGATCACCCTCTTGAGAAGAATGAAATACTTGATATCTTCTATAATGGACTAACTGATTCTTCCAAAGACCACCTTGATAGTTGTGCTAGATGTGTTTTTAGGGATCGAACTGTAGAACAAGCTGAGATCCTACTTGTGCAATGAGAATGCTTGGACTATTCCCGAACCACCTCCTAAGCTAAGTCCGAAGAAAAGAGGTATTCTATTCCTCAGTCATGAAGATATGCAAGAAGCCAAGAAATCTATGCGAGAGAAAGGCATTAAATGTGAAGATGTCAAAAATCTACCACCTATCAAAGAGATCCATGGTCTTGATAACCCTATACAGGTAGTAGAAGTAAATTCTTTGTGTAGGTTTGATGAGAGTGATATTCCTTTTGATAAACATGCTAGCTTATGCCTGGATGAATTTGATAACTTTGTTGCCAAACAACAGAGTTTCAATGATTATGTTAGCAGACAATTTGAACAAAATGCTCGTATGCTTAGTCATTTAAGTGCTTGTGTGGACAGAAATGTCAATGATCTTAAGCTTCTGAGTAAACATGCCTCTATGGTTACTACTCAGGTAGAACAAGTACTTAAAGCTCAGAATGACTTGCTCGATGAGTTGAATGACAATTCTGTTAGAGTCGTTACTAGAGGCGGTAGAATGACCCAGGAATCTTTGTATCCCGAGGGTCATCCGAAGAGAGTTGAACTAGATTCACAAGGAGTTAGCACTGATGCACCTAGTCATCCTAGAAAGAACAATAAGGATGATAGGGATTTGCACGCTAGCAACCCTCTTGCTGCTACCCCTGAGAGTCCAAATGATGCCTTTGTCTCTGATGCTGAAACACAATCTGGTGATGAACAAGAGCCTAATGATAATATCAATAGTGATGCTCATGTTGATGCTCAACCTAGCAATGATAAGGATGTGGAGATTGAACCTAGTCTTGATCTTCATAACCCATAGCCTAAGACTAAGAGATACAATAAGAATGACTTCACTGCTAGGAAGCATGGTAAAGAAAGGGAGCCATGGGTTCAGAAACCTATGCCCTTTCCTCCCAAACCATCCAAGAAAAAAGATGATGAGGATTTTGAGCGATTCATTGAAATGATAAAACCTGTCTTTCTGCAAATGCGTTTGACACATATGCTCAAAATGTCTCCGTATGCTAAGTACATGAAAGATATTGTGACTAATAAGACGAGGATACCTGAGGTTGAGATTTCCACCATGCTTGCTAATTATAACTTCAAGGGTGGAACTCCTAAGAAACTAGGTGATCCCGATATGCCCACTATACCTTGCTCCATTAAAGGCAACTACGTTAGAACTGCGTTATGCGACCTTGGAGCCGGTGTTAGTGTTATGACTCTCTCTCTCTTTATCATAGACTTGAACTGGATAATTTGACACCCACTAAAATCTCTCTGCAAATGGCCAACAAATCAACTGCTTTCCCTATCGGCATTTGCGAGGATGTGCCTGTTGTGGTTCCTAACGTCACCATCTTAACAGACTTTGTTATCTTGGATATTCCTGAGGATGATGCCATGGCGGTCATCCTCGGAAGACCCTTTTTAAACACTGCAGGGGCTGTTATAGATTGCAACAAAGGCAATGTCACTTTCCATGTCAACAGTAATGAGCATACGATGAACTTTCGAAAGAAACAATATTGAGTACATTGCATCAATGCTATCGAAAAAACTTCATCGATTCTTATTGGGAGCTTTGAATGCCCTATTCCTCGTGTCAAGATGAAGTATGATTTGCTTGTTGGGGAGATACACATCCCCATTGAGGTAACCTAGTGACTATTCAAAAATTCTCCTTCTTCTTTTGCGATTCAAAAAGGTTTGTCGAGGAGACTTGATCAACCTCATTGGCGGATTTTCTTTCGATGACCATGAGATGGATGAATCGAGGAGTCACAAACCTCTGTTCCAAGCTTTCACTTTAGGTTGCTTAGAAGAAAAATGATAGATTTAGTTTGGTTTTCCCTGTTTTCTGTTTTGGCGTCCGGTAGAAAAGTACCTCAAAAATAAAAGTTCTCCGAACGTCCTGAAAATCTAGTATGATTTTTTCTGGAATTTTTGAAAAATTCTGAGACAAAGAGCTTGTGTGGGGGCTGTACCAGTGGACCACAAGCCCTGATGGCGCGGGCACCCCCTGGCCGCGCCACCCAGGCTTGTGGGGCCCACGGGCACCCCCTCCACTCATTCTTGCTCTTATCTGGTTCTCCTACCTCCAGAAAAAATCGTTTCGCAGCTCAAACCCGTGTTCTTGCTCCTCTTGCTGGGATTTTTGATCTCTTTGCTCAAAGCACCGTTCTCCGAACTGTTTTGGGGAAATTACTCCTTGGTAAGTGACTCCTCCATTGGTCCAATTAGTTTTTGCTCTAGTGCCTTATACTTCACGTATTTTTGCTGCCTTGGTGACCATGTTCTTGAGCTTTGCATGCTGATTCTAGCTGGTCCCAAGTAGTTCTGATGTGTAATATGGCCTCTAAGCACTTGTTGGAGTAGTTTCTACTAGTTTAGTTGAGCCTTGTTCACTTTTCCTTTGGATCACTGAAAATTTCCGAAAAGGAAGATGTTCAGGAGAAACTATCATGGTGGTTCCTCAAGCTAGAGAGGTCCCCATCTTGCGATTCAGGAGCCTGATCCTTACCAACCAAGGGACGCGCAGGTACAACCATGCGAATGGCCTTTTGATGAATATATGATTGAGGCAGGTTTCAAAGATGAGTTTGATGCACTTGTTCACAACGTCGGACTCGAAGAATTCATCTCCGATAAATGTGAATAGTATGTTGCTCTCACTACCTCTTTTGTTCGTCGATTCAAATTTTTAGCTGGCTGTGAGACATCGGTACTGTTTGATCTCTATGATAAATCGTATACCATGGATTTAGAGGATTTCAATAGAATTTGCAAAATACCTATTTGGGGTATCCTCAAGGATCCTCCTAAATCTTCGGTTAGAGATTTTTGCGCTGGTATTACTGTTGGAGAAACTAGAGACACTACGCAAGCTACCATGGGGAGTATTCATTTTCCTGCCTTGCATTACTTTTCCCTCTTCATAGGCAGATACATTAGTGGCAAGACTGAGCATTGTCACCTCTGTGCACCCGACCTTAGTATCCTTAAGAGCGCAGTGACGGGTGACAAGAGTTTCAACATGGGAGCTATAATAGCAAGGAGGCTGAATAAGAATGCTAATGAAGGGGATTTCTTTGGTGGGATCTATGCCACTCGCATAGCCAATTTTCTTGGAATACCCATCCGCGAAGGAGATCCCCCGCTCCATACAGCTTTCCTTGACCGCGTCGCTTTGAGACGCTACCAGTTCCTTGAGAGGGATGAAGAATCCCTCCTATACCCTTTGGTATTTAACCGGCAGCGTGTTTTCCATATTACCCTTCCTGCTCCTGCCTTCTTTTACTTTCAGGTAAAACGGAGATATTACATAACCAGAGGAGAGGCAGAGGAGTATGAGACGGAGGCAAAGGCTGCTTGTCTCTGTGAGGCATCTATTCAGGTAGTGGCTGCAGCGCTCCCGTACAACCCCCATTATGATTTTGGGTTTCCTAGGACCATCCTTGGGAGTAGACCAACTTAGGACAAAAGCCTAAGCTTGGGGGAGTATGTGTTCTCACCGACTTTACATTCTTGCTTATGCTTTCACTTTCTTCGTCTGTGTTCACACTTTGCCACTGTATATCATCCATGCTAGTTTATTTTCTTTTTCTCGTTTTCTTTTCGTGTGTCTGTCTAGTTTGAAAACCCAAAAATATTTTCTTTTTCTTCTTTTGCTTGTTGGGAGTTTTCCCGTGTAAATAGTTTTCATTTTCTTTGGGTCAAGGTAGAAGATATTGGTTCCAATATTTAGTGGCTCTTGCATGCATACCTGTCTAGCTTTGAAAGAGCCATATTACTTTGTCTTCTCTTTTCTTTTTGCCTTCAGATTCCAGCTTTAGTCCAATGCACGAGCACGCTTATTATTGTTCACATCGTTCGGTCGTGCAAGTGAAAGGCAATAATGACGATATATGATGAAGTGACTGAGCGTGGAAAAGCTGGTATGAACTTAATCTATTTTGTTTTTGTAAATATGACTAGCTCATCATGCCTCATTCATCTTTGTTGTGAGAGAAACATGTTTGCAATGACAACTTAGAGATCATAGTTGCTTATGCCACGCTTACTTAGCTAGGAGCTTATAATGGTTTGAATTGGATGCCCACATGAATGTTGAGATGACTATGTTGTAGTGTGATAGGATGGTATCCTCCTTTGAATGATTCAAGTGGCTTGACTTGGTGCATGTTCACGCATGTAGTTGAAACAAAATCAACATAGCCTCTATGATGTTCATGTTCATGGTGATTTATGTCCTACTCATGCTTGCACTCAATGTTAGTTAATCTCAATGCATTTTGATGACTGTTGTCGCTCTCTAGTTGGTCGCTTCCCAGTCTTTTGCTAGCCTTCACTTGTACTAAGCGGGAATGCTTCTTGTGCATCCACCTCCATAAACCCAAAGTTGTGCCATATGAGTCCACCATACCTACCTATGTGCGGTATCTACCTACCGTTCCAAGTAAATTTGCATGTGCCACTCTCTAAACCTTCAAAAAATAATCTGTTTTGCATGCCCAAATCGCTCATGTGGTGACAGGGGGCTATTGGTATCTTCCATGCTAGGCGTGTTATCCTAGATATGTGTTTATTCACTATCATTCACGAGAAAGGGGCCGGTAATTGGAATTCCCAGTTCCATACTCAAATCGAAAAGATAATTGCATGAAAAACTCCCCCAGGATTGATGTTGGTATGGACGGTGCCCGAGGATTCAGCTAGCCGTGAAGTGTGATTGATTGGTGGTGGGGGAGTCGAAACTTTACTTTTCTGTTTGGTAACCGCCTATAGCATGTGTAGCGTGGAAGATGTTGAGAACTCTTAGTCATTGCATTGACAATGAAAGCATGCCACCCAAAATTATTATCTCTGTTTTCAAAGCTTGAGCTCTGGCACCTTTGCAAATCTATGCTTCCCTCTGTGAAGGGCCTATCTATTTATGTTCCTGTTGAGTTATCCTCCTCTTATAAAAGCACCAATTAGAGAGCACCTCTGTCGTTTTTATGCTTTGCTTTCAACTGTGTTGAGTGTGACTATGAGTGGATCTTCATTGCCTTGAATTACAATGCTTAGTCAGCCCTTGGTCTTTGAAGGCGCTCTGCATTTATGTTTTGCGGTCTTAGAAAGAGCTAGCGAGATACCATCTGTTCGTACTGCTTCATGTTGTTTTGATTGAAGTGTTGACGTGTGAGACTTATTATTATTTGCTTGCTAGTTGATTATGCCATTGATATGAGTTTACCGTGAGACTAGATATCATTTGCCTATGTGATTTTCTTGTGATCTTGCCGAAATTCTGGTTATGAGTTAGACATAGTTGCAACAACAAGATCAAACAGAGTTCGTCAAAGTTTTTCTTTTGTCTCCTTCAGTTTGTCAACTGACTTGCTTGAGGACAAGCAAGGCTTTAAGCTTGGGGGAGTTGATACGTCTCCGTCGTATCTACTTTTCTGCACTCGTTTGCCCTTGTTTTGGACTCTAATTTGCATGAGTTGAATGGAACTAACCTAGACTAACGCTGTTTTCTGCAGAATTGCCATGGTGTTGTTTTTGTACAAAAATAAAAGTTCTCAGAATGACCTGAAAATTTACGGAGAATTTTTCTGGAATTAATGAAAAATACGTGCGCGAAGATCCACCGAAGGGGTGAACCAGTGGGCCAGAAGCCCACAGGCCACGGCCACCCCCCAGGCCGCGTCGTGAGGGCTTGTGGGGCCCACGTGGCGCCACCACCTCCAAACTCAGCTCTATTTATTCCGTCTCGCCCGGAAAAAATCAGAGAGTAGGATTCATCGCGTTTTATGATACGGAGGCACCGCCACCTCCTGTTCTTCATCTGGAGGGTAGATCTGGAGTCCGTTCTGGGCTCCGAAGAGGGGAAATCATCGCCATCATCATCATCGACCTTCCTCCATCGACAATTCCATGATTCTCTTCACCGCTCGTGAGTACTCTCATAGTAGGCTTGCTAGACGGTGATGAGTTGGATGAGATCTATCATGTAATCGAGTTAGTTTTGATGGGGATTGATCCCTAGTATCCACTATGTTCTGAGAATGATGTTGCTACTACTTTGCCATGCTTAATGCTTGTCACTAGGGCCCGAGTGCCATGATTTCAGATCTGAACCTATTATGTTGTCGCCAACATATGTGTTTTTTAGATCCTATCTTGCAAGTTGTAGTCACCTACTATGTGTTATGACCGGCAACCCCGGAGTGACAATAGCCGGAACCATTCCCGGAGATGACCATAGTATGAGGAGTTCATGTATTCACCAAGTGTTAAATCATTGGTCCGATTCTTCATTAAAAGGAGAACCTTAATATCCCGTAATTTCCATTAGGACTCCGCTGCCACGGGAGGGATGGACAATAGATGTCATGCAAGTTCTTTTCCCTAAGCACGTATGACTACAAACGGAATACATGCCTACATTAGATTGACGAACGAGAGCTAGTTACTTATCTCTCCGTGTTATAGCTGCTACATGATGAATCACATCTGGTATACTCATCCATCACCGATCCACTGCCTACGAGTCTTCTACTACTGGTCCTTGCTATGTTACTTTGCTGCTACTGCTGTTACTCTGCTGCTGCTGTCACTACTACTGTTCCTTGCTACTGCTGTCACTACTGCTGTTACTTTGCTGCTACTTGTTGCAAGACTTTTCTGGAGCCGTTGCCGGGGAAGAATAGTCCCCCATCCACGTGCTATTTACTGGCGCCATTTATACGACAAGTTATGAATAGTCTGCCATCAACAGATTCTTTTCTAACACCATTTCTATCATACCACTTTGCTACTGATACTTTGCTTGCAGACACTAATCTTTCTGGTGTGGTTGAAATTGACAAACTCAGCTCCTAATACTTGAGAATATTCTTTCGCTTCCCCTTCTGTCGAATCAATAAATTTGGGTTGAATACTCTACCCTCGAAAACTGTTGCAATCCCCTACACTTGTGGGTTATCACCCGGCGAGTCGTGGAAGTTATTCATTCATCGGAAGGCATCTCAGCGGCTCAGGCGGTGTTGATCCTGGAGAAGAACTGCCATTACGAACCTCTAGTACTAAAGCTAGGGTGACTTAAGCGAAAAGTACAGGACATGCGCGAGTTAATGGATACCCTTACCAGGTATGCTGAGTCAGATGACACCAAGGATCCTGGGGAGGATGACGACAAAGCTAGTACCGCCAAGAAAGGCGAGTTACACTAGGGCCATTCTCAGTTTCAAGGCCGGGGAAACCACCACCATGGTGGGACGGCAAAAAGAGACAAAAGGAAGGTCCTATGGAATTTGTCGCTAATAATAATACCGACAACAGAAACCCGCGTTAGAAGAAGCGAGGCTTTAGTGGGAAGAAACCGCGCAATTATCACGAGATGCTCAAAGGCCCTTGTATGCAGCATGCCACGGCGGAGGGACCGGCAACTCACTCTTGGGAGGATTTCTACGTGATGCAGGAATTCCGGGCCAAGGTGCTCAGGAGAGGCCAAGGTGGTGAGTAGGGCCAGCAACAGGAACTACCGGGCGCATGCGGGTAACGCGAGGTCCCGTTTGGTTGTTTTCCTAACCCGGGACCACAAGGCGGGTCTCATGCCAACGTTGGGCAGTACCAAGTTCACAATCAGCAATATCACCCGCCGGGAGTATTCCAGCAACCACCCCCGCAAGGGGATCCCCAGCGACAGGAAGATCGTGGCGGGTTTCAGAATAACCGCAAACAATTGAACAGCGGGCAATATCACGTGTTCACCACTAGCACCTGCAAGCGTGATCATAAGGTGAAGCATAGCTGAGCCGACACTCCCCCGGTACCTTCACTGGTCTGAGCAGCCCATAACTTGGAGCAGAGAAGACCATCCCCCCCGAGTAGACAACGCCGGCGACTTGGCTTTAGTCGTGGCTCCCCAAGTCGGAGGATACACCCTCTCCAAGGTCCTAATGGACGGAGGCAGCAACATCAACATCTTATATTTCGACACTTTCCGGCGGATGAACCTCTTGGAGAAAGACCTGATGCCATCATCCACGGTCTTCAACGGCATCGTCCCTGGTAAGTCGGCATATCCATTTGGGCGGATTAAACTTAACGTGGCTTTTGGCACGGAGTCAAATTACAGGAGCGAGTCCCTCCTGTTCGAAGTGGTCAAAATCAAGAGCCCCTATCATGCGTTGTTTGGACGGCCGGTGTATGCCAGATTCATGGCCCACCCATGCTATGTTTATCTCAAACTCAAGATGCCCGGACCTAAGGGTCCTATTATCATCAGCGACAATAGGAAGATAGCTCAAGAATGTGAAGAAGGAGACGCGGTTTATGCCGAGTCAGCTTGCGCGGCTGAGGAGCTCAAGTTTCACCAATCTAATGTTGACCCGACGGACATGACGCCGCTCAAGAGGTCGACCATCGATTCTGAGCCGCCCCTCAAGTTTAAACCAACGGATGACACCAAGGCCATCGACTTTATGCCTGGCGACTCCACAAAGCAGTTCACTATTGGGGCAGGTCTCGACCCCAAATAGGAAAGCGTGCTCATCGAATTCATCCTGAGAATCGGGACATCTTTGCATGGAAACCCTCTGACATGCCCGGTGTACCGAGAGAATTCACTGAGCACCATCTTAATACTGACCCTAAAGTTAAGCCAGTTCGACAGTACCTTTGCAGGTTTAATGAAGAGCGTCGTAAGGCGATTGGAGAGGAACTAGCCCGGCTCCTGGCCGCCGGGTTCATCATCGAGGTTTTCCATCCTGAAAGGCTGGCTAACCCGGTCCTGGTGCTAAAAAAGAATGGCACTTTCCGCATGTGCATCGACTATACTAACCTCAATAGATCATGTCCGAAGGATCCCTCCGCCCTTCCCCGTATTGATCAAATTATTGACTCGACGGAGGGTTGTGAACGTTTGTGTTTCTTGGAAGCTTATTCGGGATATCATCACATCAAGATGGCGGTGGCGGATCAGGAGAAGACAACCTTCATAACCCCATTCGGAGCTTTCTATTATGTGTCCATGCCGTTTGGGCTCAAGAGTGCGGGGGCTACTTATCAGCGTTGCATCCAAAATTGTTTGCATAACTGATACGTCTCCAATGTATCTATAATTTTTTATGGTTTCATGCTATTATCTTGTCAAACTTTGGATGTTTTGCATGTCTTTTATATATTTTTTGGGACTAACTTATTAACTAAGTGCCAAGTGTCAGTTCCTGTTTTTCCATGTTTTTGACCCCTTTCATAGGAGATTTTGAAAGGGAGTCCAAAGGGAATAAAATCCCCGAAAAGAATTTTTCCGTAACGGAAGAAGATCAATAGACTTGAGAGCCAAGGCAGGGGCCCCCCAGGGGCTCCACAAGCCCTCACCCCGCGGCCAGGGGGAGGCCGCGGCCCACACGCTTGTGGGACCCCTGGACGCGCTCTGCCCTAGGGGTTGCGCCTACATATTCCCTAAAAATACCAAAAAAAGTCAGGAGATCATCGAAAGTACTTTTCCGCCGCCGCAAGCTTCTGTCTCCGCAAGATCCCATCTGGGGCATGTTCTGGTGCCCTACCGGAGGGGTGATTCAGACACGGAGGGCTTCTTCATCAACACCATGACCTCTCCGATGATGCGTGAGTAGTTCACCATAGACCTACGGGTCCATAGCTAGTAATTAGATGGCTTCTTCTCTCTCTTGGATCTTCAATACAAAGTTCTCCATGATCTTCATGGAGATCTATCCAATGTAATCTTCTTTTGCGGTGTGTTTGTCGAGATCCGATGAATTGTGAATTTATGATCAGATTATCTATGAATCTTATTTGAGTTTCTTTTGATCTCTCTTATGCATAATTTCATATCCTTGTAATTCTCTTCGAGTTGTGGGTTTTGTCCCGCCAACTAGATTTATGATTCTTGCAATGGGAGAAGTGCTTGGTTTTGGGTTCATACCGTGCGCTGACCTCACCCAGTGACAGAAGGGGTAGCGAGGCACACATCGTGTTGTTGCCATCAAGGGTAAAAAGATGGGGTTTTCATCATTGGTTTGAGATTATCCCTCTACATCATGTCATCATGCTTAAGGCGTTACTCTGTTCGTCATGAAGTCAATACACTAGATGCGTGCTGGATAGCGGTTGATGTGTGGAGTAATAGTAGTAGATGTAGAAAGTATCGGTCTACTTGTCTCGGACGTGATGCCTATATGTATGATCATTGCCTTAGATATCGTCATGACTTTGCGCGGTTCTATCAATTGCTCGGCAGTAATTTGTTCACCCACCGTGATATTTGCTATTTTGAGAGAAGCCTCTAGTGAACAATATGCCCCCCGGGTCTACTCCACACCATATTTTCAGCCTTACACTTTTTACTTCGTTGCACTTTCCGCCTTCAGATCTCACATTGCAAACAATCTTGAAGGGATTGACAACCCCTTTGAAGCGTTGGGTGCAAGCTTGTTTGTGTTTGTGTAGGTACTCTGGACTTGACGAGACCCTCCTTCTGGATTGATACCTTGGTTCTCAAACTGAGGGAAATACTTACTGCTCCTGTGCTGCATCACCCTTTCCTCTTCAAGGGAAAAACCAATGCAAGCCCAATCTCCGTCAACGTGTCAATTTCTGGCGCTGTTGTCTGTTGCTGCAGCAGAAGGATTTCTGGCGCCGTTGCCGGGGAGGAAAATCAAGTCAAGAACTCATCCAAGTAGGTATCGCAAACTCATCTCTTGCATTTACTTTGTTAGGTGTCACATCCCTGGTATTCTCTGTTAGGGTTTAGTAACTTGTGCTCATATCTTCTTTCATTGTATTCAAGAATGGAAATAACTCAAAAGAAGTGATTTAAACCAAAGCAAAAACCCTAGCCACCTTTTATTCAAAAGAATTCCAACAAGTGCCAAATCAATGAACCCAAAATGGCCATTAGAAAAGTTCATCTTTTCTGCTAAATGTTGAAAACAAAATATCAGATATGAAACTTATTTTCAAACTACTTTTGGCATTTTAAATTTAAGTTAAAAGCTACTGAAATCAATTATATATTTGATTTCAAATAATTCAAAGTTTCCAAAAATGTTGAAAACTTTATGAGTTGTTGGAAATATTCCAACTAACACTCTCGTATTTTTCAAACTATTTTAGGAATAGTTTGGAGCCAAAAATAAATGAAACAATATCACATAGAATAAAACAGAAAATGGAAAGGAAAGAAAATAGAAAAACTCTACCTGTCGCTCACCTGAAGCCAAACCCACCTTAGCCTGTCGTCTTCCTCCTGCCAGTCGGAGCAGGAGGTAGCCGCCGCGTCCCCCGGCGCGCCCACGCAATTGCTTGCCTACCTTGCCGCCGCGTCGCGCTGGCGCGAATTGGGATAGGCTTCCCGAGGCCTCCCCGTGCTCATCCCCTCCTCATTCCCCCCCTGTTCTCTCTCTCCCTCGGCCGCCATGACCGAAGCTTGAGCTCGAGCTCGCCGTCGCTCCTGCCCCTCTCCCTCTCACCTGAGCCGCGCAACAGCTTCGCCGTGATCCCCTGAAGCTCTCCAGCTAGTCGCTTGACGCCGAGAAGCTCTGAAACGCCGTGACGCCATCGTCTTCCTCCTCGGGTCACCAGAGCTCGCCGCCGTCGTTCTCCATCCTCAGGACATCCTCGCGCCCACTCTCGATGCCTCTGCACTCCCCGTGAGCTCAGGGTCCTTTCCCCTAAGTTCCCCCCCTCGATCCCTTCCTCTAGACCCCGATTCCACCAGAGCCCGACGAGATCTGCCGCGGGACCTCATCGCCGGTAGCTCTCCGGTGATCGGCTGGTCCTTCTGAGGCCACCAATGGCTTCAGTACGTCGTGTAGATGTTGTAGGAGCCCAACCCCGCGCGTGATGCCCTCTGTTTCGATGATCGAGATGATGCCCGAGCTTCGGCCACCGCCAAGCCTGTCGCCGGCGTCATCTCCGGCCATCTTAGCCTTGGGTCTTTGCAGAAATGGAACTGCAGCTGTGTGCTGATTCGTTTTGTGCCCTCCGCCGTGCATTTGGTCATCGGAGATGCATTTCCGAGCCCCTCCGCCATTCTGGTGGTCGCCGGAGGCTCACCGCCAGCGAGATCGACCTCGCCGCCGGTGGAACTGACCCCCCCTGAGCCTATGACAGGTGGGGCCAGCCCCCTGGCTAATTAAGTTTTAAAAAAATAAAAATAACTTATTTAATTAACTTAAACAGACACTGACAGGTGGAACCTACTCTGTTAATTAACTAATTAAGTTAAATTTAAATTAAAAACCGGCCAGAGTCACTGACCAGTGGGTCCCACTCGTCAGGTTTGACTTTCAACGACCAGTTGGACCTGCTGATGTCATGCTGATGCAATAAATACTTTTCTGTTTAAAAATAATTCCACAATAAGTTTAAAACTTTGGAAATTCATAGAAAATTGAATATAACTCTAAATTTGACAAATAATATATGTAAATGGATCAGAAAAATCCAAGGAATCCAATGGTGCTATTTTCATGCATGAAAAACAAAGTTATGAAACAACATCAGGTCAAATCAATTAAAAGAATTTGATAAATTATAATTCAAATGATATTTGAATTATGATTTCAAATTAAGATCACCACGAAGGGTTGTGCTAGTCATTTCAAACCATGCTACATTGCATTTCATGCATCATTTTGTTGCATATGTTTGATATTGATGGATTGTTGTTATTCCGGTAGGCTCTGCCCCTCCGGATACGTCAGATTATCCGACTGACGGTTATCACCCCTCTCCTGAGCAAGAAGGCAAGCAACTATTTTGATCATCCCGATAAATCCCATGTTCTCGCTCCTGCTCTTACTTATTGCATTAGGTCAAAATCCTTTCACTGCTTTTATCACGTTAGTTGAACCCACTTCCTTTGCATGACCTGTCCTTGTCACAGTAAATAGCTGAACCTTGCAACCTAGCATACCTGGTAGATGCTTGAGCCATGATGTGCCTTATCCTGCTATGCATGCTAGGCTTAGAGTTGTGTATGGTTTGTCATCTGGGTGATGAACATGATCGTGAGAATGTGTTCAGTTGGTAAAGGTCGTGTGTTGAACCTGATTTGATAAAGGTACCGGTGAAAGGCTATGTAGGAGTACATGGCAGGTTGTTTCATTGGAACGGTCCTTAGGAACTGAGTTACGTGTATGTAATCGAAGACAAGATACTACCACATGCTGGGCCCTGAAATATGACCCCGCTCGACTTATTAACCGCTTAGTACTCGGTCAAGGAGTTGCAAGTAGTTTCTGGTGTTTATAGTCATGCTGGACGTCGTGCATAGCGCTGACCTTAGAGGTGGGCTATGATGCGGTAGGCAGTGGCATGGTGTACCAAGTGGCACCCGTACGGTGGGCTTGGGAACCCTGCGCACATCATTTGGAGCCATGGTGGAAACCTCGGCCGGACTTCCGTGCGGGTTACCCTCAGATAGGCGATAGACCTGGACTAAGTATTAGCATGGTTAACGGTCGTGGCCGACTCCCTCGCTGGGCTTCTGCTTGAAGGTTGCCGAGGTGCATGACGTGCACATGGAGATAAGTGGCGAGAGCGTGTGTGAAGAAGTACACCCCTGCAGGGTTATGATCTATTCGAATAGTCGCGTCCGCGGATATGGACTACTTGGAAACATATGTTGTTCATAGACAACTATAATGGCTACTCATAAAATTGTCAAGATAAGTGTGAGTGTTTTGGAGGGCATTTCCGTAGGGAGACGGAATGATTCCATGATAGAGTATTGTTGTGGTGTTAGTGGACTCGTGTGCAAGAAACATAGTTGTCAAAACTATTTAAAAATGCAAGTTGTCTAGCCAAGAGTCATATGATGGCTTTCCGCATGAAACCCGACAACTCCTTGTTGATACATTGCATGAGTAGATAGATTTCCTAAAGTCTTGCTGAGTACTTTCGTACTCACGTTTGCTTAATAAATTATTGCAGAGGTTGTTAATGACCCTAATGGAGGGTTCTACCTAGACATCGACGACGACGAGTAGCTGGTATCCCAGCTACGATCTGACCCTAGGATGGGTCTGTAGATAGTCAGGCCATGTGCCTTTGTCTTTCCATCTGTTTGTACTCAGACAGTTTTAAATCTTCCGCTGGCTTGTAAGACTTGTGTGTATGAATTATGATTATGGGTCGTGAGGCCCCTATCTGTATAATATTATGTGTGAGGCTCTTCCGAGCCTTCTAAAGAAAGTTTGTATGTTTATGGTTATGTTGTGATGCCATCGATGTATCTATACATATCGGTATGCCATGCGTAAGTGTGTTGTACTTGATATGTATGGGGTTCGAAGACCTAGTCGTATGCCTTAGTAGCACTCCTTACGGGGAAATGCCCCTTTGTGATTCCATCGAGCCATGGTAATTCGCTACTGCTCCGAACACATTGGTTCACCGACATGTGTCCTTCTTAGCTACTGTGTTTGTCCCTTTGGGAAATGTCACGCGTATGTACTGGAGTCCTTGTAGCTTGCTACGACTCGTCTACATACGTTGAGGACCGACACCTGTTTTGTTGGGTCATGTATGCCTGTCCCTGTACAGAACTGCCACTTTAGCTTATGACTAGACATGTCGATCCGGTTTCTTGGACATTGGATTGCTAGCGACACAATCGCATACGCGAGTCAAAAGGCGCAAACGGTGCCGGCTAAGCTATGGTTGCAGCCATGGGGATAGCCGTGCGTGAGACCGCAAAGAGATGCGATGTGTTACAGGCTGGATTCCTATGGCTTAGGATCGGGGTCCCGACAGCAATCCACTACCGTCCTGCTTCGCAGTTTTTATGTTGGTGTTTCTCCTTGGAATAGGTATATTCTTTACACCATCGTAGGTGGAAACTTCTTGGGTAGCCATACCGTTGATTCTTACGGAGCTGTAATAAATTTGGTAGGCCCACCCGCACTCATGGTTAATGGAACTACCTTAACTCTGGAACATGTGATGCCTAGGCTGGACGTCATTGAAGAAAAGTTGCTACCATCGAACTCATTGAGAATTTGGATAAAAAGATCCACAATCAAATCACTCAGTACGGATCCTAGGTGGGAATGGTTTTGAAAAATTTAAAGGAGAAGGAACCCACAGTTAACGAAAAACTAGGTCATGATTCTGCTAGGATTGACAAACTAGAGGATGTTATAACCAACTTGGGTTCCGCTTTTGCCGCTGTGCAGAATACTCCAAACTTTGCCCATAATAAGGTCACCAAATCTGTTTTTGTTCCCAAAAATAGTGGTGAATAATCTAGCAAGAAAGATGAAAACCTTAAGATGATGAGTGATCACGCTACTTATGGGTTTAGCACCAAAGACGACGATACGTGATTCTATCGCTTTTATGCCTAGCTAAGGGCGTTAAACAATAGCGCTTGTTGGGAGGCAACCCAATGAATTTATCTTTTTCTTTCTCTTTTGTTGCGTCTACACCATCACAATTCTGAAGTGATTGTGTTTTTTGTGTTTCCTTTTGTGTTTGAGCAAAGCAAAACCTTTATGACTAGTCTGTTGGGGAACGTCGCAAGGGAAACAAAATTTTTCCTACGTGCACGAAGACCTATCATGGTGATGTCCATCTACGAGAGGGGATTTCCGATCTTTGTACCCTTGTAGATCGCACAGCAGAAGCGTTAATAAACGCGGTTGATGTAGTGGAACGTCCTCACATCCCTCGATCCGCCCTGCGAACCGTCCCACGAACCGTCCCGTGATCCGTCCCACGATCCGCTCCGATCTAGTGCCGAACGGACGACTCCTCCACGTTCAGCACACGTACAGCTCGACGATGATCTCGACCTTCTTGATCCAGCAAGAGAGACGGAGAGGTAGATGAGTTCTCCGGCAGTTGTGACGGTGCTCTGGAGGTTGGTGGTGATCTTATCTCAGCAGGGCTCCGCCCGAGCTCCGCAGAAACGCGATCTAGAGGAAAAACCGTGGAGGTATGTGGTCTGGCTGCCGTGGCAAAGTTGTCTCAAATCAGCCCTAATACCTCCGTATATATAGGTGGGAGGGGAGGGGCCTTGCCTTGAGGCTCAAGGAGCCCCAAGGGGGTCGGCGGAAGAGGGGAGGATGAGTCCTCCTCCAATCCTAGTCCAACTAGGATTGGAAGGTGGAGTCCTTCTCTATTTTCCCACTTCCCTTTTTTTCTCTTTGATTTTTCTTCTCTCCTGCGCAAGGGCCCTCTTGGGCTTGCCCACCAGCCCACTAAGGGCTGGTGCGGCACCCCTAAGGCCTATGGGCTTCCCCCAGGTGGGCTGCCCCCTCGGTGAACATCCGGAACCCATTCGTCACTCCCGGTACATTCGCGGTAATGCCGAAAACTTTCCGGTAATCAAATGAAGTCATCCTATATATCAATCTTCGTCTCCCAACCATTCCAGAAACCATCGTGACGTCTGTGATCTCATCCGGGACTCCAAACAACATTCGGTAACCAACCATATAACTCAAATACGCATAAAACAACGCCGAACCTTAAGTGTGCAGACCCTGCAGGTTTGAGAACTATGTAGACATGACCCAAGGGACTCCTCGGTCAATATCCAATAGCGGGATCTGGATGCCCATATTGGATCCTACATATTCTACGAAGATCTTATCGTTTGAACCTCAGTGCCAAGGATTCATATAATCCCGTATGTCATTCCCTTTGTCCTTCGGTATGTTACTTGCCCGAGATTCGATCGTCAGTATCCGCATACCTATTTCAATATCATTTACCGGCAAGTCTCTTTCCTCGTTCCGTAATACAAGATCCCGTGATTTACACTAAGTCACATTGCAAGGCTTGTGTGTGATGTTGTATTACCTAGTGGGCCCCGAGATACCTCTCCGTCACGCGGAGTGACAAATCCCAGTCTTGATCCATACTAACTCAATGGACACCTTCGGAGATACCTGTAGAGCATCTTTATAGTCACCCAGTTACATTGCGACGTTTGATACACACAAGGTATTCCTCCGGTGCCACTGAGTTATATGATCTCAGGGTCATAGGAATAAATACTTGACACGTAGAAAACAGTAGCAACAAAATGACACGATCAACATGCTACGTCTATTAGTTTGGGTCTAGTCCATCACATGATTCTCCTAATGATGTGATCCCGTTGTCAAGCGACAACACTTTCCTATGGTCAGGAAACCTTGACCATCTTTGATCAACAAGCTAGTCAACTAGAGGCTTACTAGGGACAATGTTTTGTCTATGTATCCACACAAGTATTGTGTTTCCAATCAATACAATTATAGCATGAATAATAAAAGATTATCATGAACAAAGAAATATAATAATAACTAATTTATTATTGCCTCTAGGGCATATTTCCAACAGTCTCCCACTTGCACTAGAGTCAATAATCTAGTTCACATCACCATGTGATTTCAACGAATCCGACACCCATATAGTTCTGGGGTCTGATCACGTATTGCTCGTGAGAGAGGTTTTAGTCAACGGTTCTAAAATTTTCAGATCCGTGTGTTTTTTTACATATCTTTATGTGTAGCGACCAATCTCTATGCATGTGTGTCATCCCTGGATCGGTATGCTGACACGCACAGTACTTCGATGGGTATTATAACAGAGTAGCAATCACACACATAATACATCGAATGTCTCAAAGAGAACTTATTACAATAATATGGCCTAAGGCCATCTAAAAATGATAACAATGGAAGGCTTGGAAGAAAAAGTAGGTCCATCAACTCCGACAAGATAGTTGAGTGCAAAACAACGACCTATGGCGCTTACTCGATATCTGAAAAGTCTGCAACATGAACGTTGCAGCCCGAAACGGGTCAACACATGGAATATGCTGGCAAGGTAACACATAGAGAGTGAACAGAAATAAAAGCTATATCTACATGCATATTTGGCTGGTGGAAAGCTCTATGGTTAACAGTTTTGCATAAAGCCAAATTTCTTCCTATATTAGTGGAACAAAGTTTATTTAACTACATTGTTAGTTATTAAACAATGAGAAGGTTCCTCCAACTCAAACCCAAAATAATCATCATTAACCCGCAAATTAATTTAGAGTGTTGAGATACACATGAAAATCCAAGAACCAGATACTCAAGATGTCCATAACCGGGGACACGGCTAATCATGATTAGTTTGTACACTATGCAGAGGTTGTGCACTTTTCCCACAAGACTCGAAATACATCCATGGTCGGAGATTCGAGACACGGTCTTTCTGAAGCATTAACTCTCTACTTCTGGGTAGACCGTACCACCTATACCCTCTACATCTGCTAGTCTACAACTTTGAGAGCTTCACACAACTTACTCAACTATGCTAGAGCCCATAATAGCTTGCGGCTGCACACGTAAGTTTCAGGTATGAATAGTCTTATGATCCCTTTGAAACTGGGTGGCGTACCTTAGGAGGATCACACGGTTCCCCCGGGATATCCTGACAGCCACTGGAGATTCCAGGGTGCCTCAAGCAATCCACCCAAATGTGTATTTAAGTAGCCACCTGAAGTTAACCTTTAATTAACAATACTCACATCTGTCATCGAAATCACTCACCCAAATAATCGTCTACGAGCATAGCATAGCAATAATAGCATAACGTAGAAGTAACTCCCAAAAGTTTGATAGTAAACAGGTAATAGGTTCTACCTCTGTATCTACTTCCAAACACCCACATGTTAATTAGATCCTAACCATGCAATGTGTGAGGGTGGATCTAATGCAATAAAAACGGGGTAATAAGGGATATGATCAAAGTGTTACTTGCCTTGCTGATGATCCGCAAAACCTAGGGACTCGTAGTAGCACGCTTCACAATCCGGGTATTCTATCGCAACAAACAATAGCACACATAAGCAAAAATATAGATGCACGGGTAAAATCGAATAAGATATAACCAGAAAGTGCAAGTAAAGAACTCTGGTTTGCAAAAAGAATCAAATCAAACGGAACAACGAAACTCAAACTAAGAAAGAAACGAGATTCGTTTACTAATCTGGACTAAAGTCAAAATTTTATTTATAAAAATCTTGTGCAAGTGGATTAATCAGAAAGAGATTTTCGTGACGAAAATCTGGGCGTTTGAATCACCTGATGCCGATAAACGAGCGAAACGTTATACTAAAACGAAATTCGGATGAGGAATCGCGATCGTAAATAATCACGGGAAAATCCCCAAAAATAAATCTGACGAACAGACGGACGAACGAACGTTCGTCGTCTGAAATTAATTAACGAACAATGTTCGTTAAAACGAACGTACGAAGGAACGTCCGTTAATTAAATAAACCAAAAAAATTCTGGAAAAAATATTTTTTTTCTACCTCGGGCGGCGTGCTCCGGCGAGTGGCGGCGGGCGGCGGCTAGGGTTTGTGCGCGGGGGGGGGGGGGGGGGGGGGGGGGGGTTATATAGGCCTCCGGGGTCGGTTCGTTTTTTTTAAATCGGACGAGATAGAAAATTAAAAAGGAAGTCCATAGGAACTCCGATTTCGATGAAACAAATTTTGCCGGACTCCTAAAAATGAGCCCTACAACGTGGACATTTTTAAAAGGCCGAAATAATATTTTAAAAAATGCGTATTTTCGTAAATCCAATATAATAGCAAATAAAATCCAAAGAAAAATTATTATTTGGCTTTAATATTTCCTCTCAAATATTTCTAAAATTTGGGAAAGTCATTTTATCCCCTCTCTCATATTTTTATATATGAAATATTTGAAGAGAAAAATAATTAAAAACCAATGATCCTCTTTTCATTATTTGTGAAAATCCCAATATGAAAATAAATAAATTCCCAACTCTCTCCAAGGGTCCTTGAGTTGCTTAGAATTTTTAAGATCAGCAATTGTGCAAATAAAATATCATATGCAAGATGCTCTAATGCAATAACATTCCAAATTGGAAATTTGGGATGTTACAAACCTACCCCCTTAAGATGAATCTCGCCCTTGAGATTCGGGTTGGCTAGAAAATAGGTGCGGGTGATCTTTCCGTAGATCCTCCTCTCGTTCCGAGGTGGCTTCTTCCTCGGTATGGTGGCTCCACTGAACTTTGCAGAACTTGATAACCTTGCTGCGTGTGACTCGGCTGGCATACTCGAGAATCTTCTCTGGTTTCTCCTCGTAGGTCAAATCACTATCCAACTGAATTGCTTCCAGTGGTACTGTATCTCTTAGAGGAATATCGGCCATCTCCGCGTGGCACTTTTTCAGCTGGGAAACATGGAAGACATCGTGAACTCCCGACAATCCTTTCGGCAATTCCAACTTGTAAGCAACTTCTCCCATACGTTCCAGAACTTTGTATGGTCCCACAAAACGTTGTGCTAATTTTCCTTTAACTCCAAAATGCTTAACTCCTCGGAGTGGGGACACGCGAAGATAAACTCTGTCTCCGACCTCATGAACTGTCTTCTTGCGTTTTTAATCTGCATAGCTCTTCTGTCTGGACTCGGCTACCTTCAGTCTATCACGAATCAACTTAATATTTTGTTCAGATTCCTTAATCAAATCTGGTCCGAACAGCTGACGGTCTCCAACTTCGTCCCATAACAATGGTGTCCTGCACCTTCTCCCGTACAAAGCTTCGAAAGGGGCCATCTTTAAACTGGCTTGATAGCTGTTGTTGTAGGAGAACTCTGCGTACGGCAAATTGTCGTCCCAACTGGATCCATAATCTGGTGCACAAGCTCTCAGTATGTCCTCCAGAATCTGGTTGACTCTCTCGGTCTATCCATCTGTCTGGGGATGAAAGGTTGTACTGAAATCTAGCATGGTTCCCAAGGTTTTGTGCAACTGATTCCAGAACTTTGAGGTAAACTGGGTTCCTCTATCTGATACAATGGCTCTCTGAACTCCATGCAGACATACGATCCTGGTCATGTATATCTTCGCCAACTTAGCACTGTTGTAAGTAGTCTTTACTGGGATGAAATGAGCTACCTTCGTCAAACGGTCGACTACAACCGAAATCGAGTCATAGCCTGAACGCGTTCGGGGTAATCCCGTGATGAAATCCATGCCTAGCTTGTCCCACTTCCATTCGGGTATCGGCAATGGCTGTAGCAATCCTGCTGGCTTCTCATGCTCTGCCTTCACTCTCTGACAAACAACACAAACTGCCACACACTCCGCAATATGCTTCTTCATTCCAGTCCACCAGAAACTGTCTTTCAAATCCAGATACATCTTGGTATTTCCTGGGTGAATCGAATACGACGAATCATGTGCCTCCTGCAGAATCAACTTCCTGATCTCAGGGTCATTGGGCAGATATACGCGATCCTCAAACCATAAGGTATCGTGCTCATCCTCACGAAATCCTTTGGCCTTTCCCTTGCTCATTCTTTCCTTTATCTTGAAAACCTCTGTGTCAGACTTCTGAGCTTCTCTGATCTTACTCATCAGGGTAGACTGAATTTCCAATGCTGCTACATAACCCTTCGGAACTATCTCCAAGCATAGCTCGTGAAGATCTTCGGCCAACTCCTCGGGAATCCTTTGGTTATGAGTGTATTGACATGACTCTTGCGGCTTAATGCATCAGCTACTACATTTGCCTTTCCGGGATGATAGTGCAATATCATATCATAATTCTTGATGAGTTCCAACCATCTCCTTTGTCTGAGATTTAATTCCTTCTAAGTGAAGATATACTTCAAACTCTTCTGATCCGTGTATACTTCACAATGGTTTCCAATGAGAAATTGTCTCCACGTCTTCAGTGCATGCACTACGGCTGCTAACTCCAGATTGTGAGTAGCATAGTTCAACTCATGGGGTTTAAGTTGTCGTGAAGCATATGAAACAACTCTTCCCTCCTGTATCAGCACTGCTCAGAGTCCTCGATGAGAAGCGTCGCAATACACTTGATAATCCTTGTGTTGATCTGGAAGAATCAACAATGGGGCTGTAACCAAGCGTTTCTTCAACTCCTGGAAACTGGCTTCACATTCCTCAGTCCAGTGGAACTTGGTGTCCTTCTTCAGCAACTCCGTCATGGGCTTTGCAATCTTTGAGAAATTCTCAATGAACCTCCGGTAGTATCCTGTGAGTCCAAGAAAACTCCAGATCTCTCCAACTGTTGTGGGGGATTCCCAGGTTGTCACAGTCTCAACTTTGGCAGGGCCTACTGCTATTCCTTCTCCGGATATAACCTGTCCGAGGAAACCAACTTCCTTCAACCAAAACTCACACTTGCTGAACTTGGCATATAACTGATGTTCTCTGAGTTTCTCAAGTACCAAACGCAAATGCTCTTCATGCTCCTCTTCATTCTTCGAGAAGACCAGAATATCATCAATGAACACCACGACGAACTTGTCCAAGAACTCCATAAATACCTTGTTCATCATGTTCATGAAATAGGCAGGTGCATTTGTAAGACCAAATGACATAACAATATACTCATATAGCCCATACCTCGTGGTAAAAGCTGTTTTAGGTATATCCTGCTCTCGAATCTTCAGCTGGTGGTATCCTGATCGCAGATCGATCTTGGAAAATACCTTAGCTCCTTGCAAACGATCAAACAAATCATTGATCATCGGCAGTGGATACTTGTTCTTAATTGTCACTTCATTCAGCCCTCGATAATCAACAACCATCCTCAACGATCCATCCTTCTTCTCCACTAGAAGTACTGGTGATCCCCAAGGTGACAAACTTGGGCGAATATAGCCTTTATCCAGTAACTCCTTAATCTACTTCTTAATTTCTTCCAAATCCTTTGCAGGCATCTCATATGGTCTCTTGGATATTGGTCCTGTGCCTGGAAAAAGCTCAATCAAAAACTCAATGTCTCTGTCCGGTGGCATGCCTGGCAACTCCTCTGGAAATACATCAGGGAAATCCTTCACCACTGGTACTTCCTCCTGTACAACTCCTGATAAGGAATTTACTCGAGTCCTCTTCGGTATATGCTGGGATACATATTTAATACTTCTTCCTTCCGTGGTGGTGAGTAAAATCGACTTACTGGCGTAGTCAATGTTCCCTCCATACTTCGATAACCAATCTATACCTAATATTACATCCAGTATTTGTGACTCCAATACTACTAGGTCTGAGGAAAACACGTAATTACCCATCCTCAAAGGTATCCGATCACACCTTAGGCTAGCCATATATTCTTCTCCTGGCGAGGTTACTAACATGGGTGACCTAAGGGCTTGGGTTGGCAGGTAATACTTATCCACAAATCCTCTTGATATGTATGAATGCGATGCACTAGTATCGAAAAGAACAATTGCAGTAAATGACTTAACTAGAAACTTACCTACTACTGCATCAGGTTGTGCTTCAACCTCCTCCACGCTAACGTGGTTCACTTGTCCCCTGTTGAAAGGGTTGGGCTTCTTCCCAGAGCTGTCATTGCCATTCCCATTCTTTTGTTTCGGGACACTCATTGGCGTAATGTCCCTTCTTCCCGCAATTGACACAAGTAATGTGACTTAGATCCTTCTTGGCGGGCGTTGCTGGGGTGGAATAGTTCTGTCCATTGCTTCCTCCATTACCATTCGCATTCCTGGGGCCACTATGATTATGCAAACCCCCTCCATGGGAATGATTTCCCCCATGGTTGTGTTGAATGTGCCCTCCCGAGTTTGGGGTAAAACGGGGCTTCTGCTGAGCTCCAGAATTGAACCTCCCTTGTCCATAGTTTCTCTTGCGATTGTCAATCTGCTGCTGCTTACCTTCAATCATGAGAGATTTGTCTACCAACGCCAGGTAGTTATTGAAGGTTGCCACCATCAACTGCATGCTCAGCTCATCATTTAGTCCTTCCAGGAACTTCTCCTGTTTAGCGACATCTGTAGCAATGTCATTAGGGGCATAACGTGCTAGCTTCCTAAATTCCTCCACATACTGGCCAACTGGGCGCCCTCCTTGGCGTAAGTTGCGAAACTCACGCTTCTTCAAGGCCATAGCTCCTGCTGAAACATGGGCGATGCGAAAAGCTTGCTGAAACTACTCCCATGTGACAGTGTCAACGGGGTTAGTGGCTGTGAAATTCTCCCACCATGATGTTGCGGGTCCATCTAGCTGATATGCGGCAAAACGCACTCTTTTCGCATCTGAGCATCCTGAAGTGGTTAACTCCCTTCCAATCTCGCGGAGCCAATCATCTGCAACAATCGGCTCGGTGCTACTAGAGAACACCGACGGATTTAGCCTGAAGAAACGGGCTAAGTGATCAACAGGTGGTGGTGGTGGCAGAGGGTTGTTGTAGTTGTTACCATGATTCTGATTCTGGACTAGGATCTGTATCAGGGCATTTTGTTGCTGGATCAATTTGGTGATCTCGGGCGGGAAAGCAAATTCGGGTTCACGTCTCGGAGGGGCCATCTGAGGGGTTTAGAAAAGATGAGAAAATAGAATAGAGTGAGGTCTAAAGAGAAAACACTACCCATATGCTCATGAGACAAACACAATCATATCACTCAATCAATTTGAAACAAGAGCATACAAACGATCTATCTTACGTTCACAAAAGTGCTCAACGAATATTTACACGGGGAAATACTTGCTACTAATATGGTGGTCGACTAGAAGTTTTGATCGGCGGAAGACTCCATGATATCTGCTCCAGCATCATCAACGTAGTCATCATCTTTTTCATCAGGGTCGGAGTCGGTGTCGTCGATGATGATGAAGCTCTTTGGGCTAGGGGGAACATCTTCATCTCCTCCTATCGTGGGTTCCGTCATGAAGACTTCTAGCTTCTTAATCAAATCGTCATTCTTCTCCACAAGTGTCATCATCTCCTCCTCGTAGCCATCTCATGTAGACTTGAGTTCTTCCTCCAGCTCCTTGATCCTCGTCATTGCCTTCTGTAAAGTATCCATACTCTCATACATCTGATTCTCTTGGAGTCGAATGTGCTGGTTCAATTCCTGGATGTAAGAGGCAATGGATCTGTCCCTCCTGGTGATGACTATCTCACCCTTGTCGTCTCGGCGTCCACAAATCTGGTAGATAGAATCTTCGAGATCCGCGTGATAAACTTCTCCAATGCGTCCCATGGTAATTTGGGCTGCCATGCTCTTTCCTATGCCCCAGGTTGGTGCATTAAAGGAAATCTCTATGGGCTTAGTGACTGGCATGAACGTCCTTTCTGGAACTTGAACTCGAATCTTCCAACGATCCTCTTCTGGTAGGATGGCGATGAAGGTCCCGGTGAAGCTTGGTAGTCTGATGTTCAGGTACTTAGTGGCTTCCTTCAAGTGTCTTCCAAATGGTGTGTCCTCATCCGGTTGAGTAAACTTGCTCCTTTTATCCACCATCCTATAGATTTGAAAGGGGAGAGGAGTCAGAAAATGAGAAGAGAGGAGTGACCTATGGTTTTAGCTTAGTGGTCGTGTCCTACAGTCAACGTGTGCTCTGATACCACCTCTGTAGCTACCAGACCTCAATCAGTCCAGTCTCTATGCATCCGTGTCATCCCTGGATCGGTATGCTGACACGCACAGTACTTCGATGGGTATTATAACAGAGTAGCAATCACACACATATTACATCGACTGTCTCAAAGAGAACTTATTACAATAATATGGCCTAAGGCCATCTAAAAATGATAACATCGGAAGGCTTGGAAGATAAAGTAGTTCCATCAACTCCAACGGCATAGCTGAGTGCAATACAACGACCTATGGCGCTTACTCGATATCTAAAAAGTCTGCAACATGAACATTGCAGCCCGAAACGGGTCAGCACATGGAATATGCTCGCAAGGTAACACATAGAGAGTGAACAGAAATAGAAGTTATATCTACATGCATATTTGGCTGCTGGAAAGCTCTATGGTTAACAGTTTTGCATAAAGCCAAATTTCTTCCTATATTAGTGGAACAAAGTTTATTTAACTACGTTGTTAGTTATTAACAATGAGAAGGTTCCTCCAACTCAAACCCAAAATAATCATCATTAACCCACAAATTAATTTTGAGTGTTGAGATACACATGAAAGTCCAAGAACCAGATACTCAAGATGTCCATAACCGGGGAGACGGCTAATCATGATTAGTTTGTACACTCTGCAGAGGTTGTGCACTTTTCCCACAAGACTCGAAATACATCCATGGTCGGAGATTCGAGACACAGTCTTTCTGAAGCATTAACTCTCTACTTCTGGGTAGACCGTACCACCTATACCCTCTACATCTGCTAGTCTACCAGTTTGAGAGCTTCACACAACTTACTCAACTATGCTAGAGCCCATAATAGCTTGCGGCTGCACTCGTAAGTTTCAGGTATGAATAGTCTTATGATCCCTTTGAAATTGGGTGGCGGACCTTTGGATGATCACACGGTTCCCCCGGGATATCCTGACAGCCACTGGGGATTCGAGGGTGCCTCAAGCAATCCACCCAGATGTGTATTTAAGTAGCCACCTTAAGTTAACCTTTAATTAACAATACTCACATCTGTCATGGAAATCACTCACCCAAATAAGCATCTACGAGCATAGCATAGCAATAATAGCATAACGTAGAAGTAACTCCCAAAAGTTTGATAGTAAACAGGTAATAGGTTCTACCTCTGTATCTACTTCCCTATACCCACATGTTAATTAGATCCTAACCATGCAATGTGTGAGGGTCGATCTAATGCAAAAAAATAGGGTAATAAGGGATATGATCAAAGCCTTACTTGCCTTGCTGATGATCCGCAAAACCTAGGGACTCATAGTAGCACGCTTCACAATCCGTGTATTCTATCACAACAAACAGTAGCACACATAAGCAACAATATAGATGCACGGGAAAAATCGAATAAGATCTAACCATAAAGTTGAAGTAAAGAACTTTGGTTTGCAAAAAGAATCAAATCAAACGGATCAACGAAACTCAAACTGCGAAAGAAACGAGATTCATTTACTAATCTGGACTAAAGTCAAAATTTTATTTAAAATATATTTAACGAGATTCATTTACTAATCTGGAATAAAGTCAAAATTTTATTTAAAAAATATTGTGCCAGTGGATTAGTCGGAAATATAATTTCGTGACGAAAATCTGGGCGTTTGAATCACCTGATTCCGATAAACGAGCGAAAAGTTATACTAAAACGAAATTCGGATCAGGAATCGCGATCGAAATTAATCGTGGAAAAATCCCCGAAAATAAATCTGACCAACAGACGGACGAACGAACGTTCGTCGTCTGAAATTAATTAACGAACAGTGTTCGTTAAAATGAACGTACGGACGAATGTCCGTTAATTAAATAAACCAAAAAATAAAATAAAAATAAATAAATAAATCTGGAAAAAATATTTTTTTCTACCTCGAGAGGCGTGCTCGAGCGAGTGGCAGCGGCGGGCCGCGGCTAGGGTTTGTGCGCAGGGGGGGAAGGTTTATATAGGCCTCCGGGGTCGGTTCGTTTTTTTTTAAATCGGACGAGATAGAAATTTAAAAAGGAAGTCCATACGAACTCGGATTTCGATGAAACAAATTTTGCGGGACTCCTAAAAATGAGCCCTACAATGTGGACATTTTTAAAAGGCTGAAATAATATTTTGAAAAACGAGTATTTTCGTAAATCCAATAAAATAGCAAATAAAATCCAAATAAAAATTATTACTTGGCTTTAATATTTCCTCTCAAATATTTGTAAAATTTGGGAAAGTCATTTTATCCCCACTCTCATATTTTTATATATGAAATATTTGAAGAGAAAAATAACTAAAAACCAATGATCCTCTTTTCATTATTTGAGAAAATCCCAATATAAAAATAAATAAATTCCCAACTCTCTCCAAGGGTCCTTGAGTTGCTTAGAATTTTTACGATCAGCAATTATGCAAATAAAATATGCAAATAAAATATGATATGCAAGATGCTCTAATGCAATAACATTCCAAATTGGAAATTTGGGATGTTACATTATGTCATCTTTATAGATGCTGCTACTATGTGCTCCAAATTGGAAATTATGCAAATAAAATTTGGGAAACACTCCAAATATCTACTCTACTATACGAATCCGTTTGATTACTCATAGTTATTCGGATTAGTGTCAAAGCTTGCATCGACGTAACCCTTTATGACGAACTCTTTAACCACCTCCATAATCGAGAAATATTTGTTAGTCCATCAGTTACTAAGGATAAATTTTGACCGTTGCTAGTGATTCAATCATGGATCACTCTGTGGACCTCTCAACAGACATGAGGCGAGGCACACATCAGGTGAGGTACTCAGCATGGCATACTTCAGATTCTACGGCCAAGGCATAGAAGACGACCTTCGTCTATTCTCTTTATTCTACCAGGGTCAGGTTTTGTGTCTTACTCAAATTCACACCTTACAACACAACCAAGAACTCCGTCTTTGCTGATCTATTTTGAACTCCTTCAAAAACTTGTCAATGCATGCATTTTGTTGAAACTTCTATTAAGCGTTTCGATCTATCTCCATAGATCTTGATGCTCAACGTTCAAGTAGCGCAATCCAGGTATTCCTTTGAAAAACTCCTTTAAAACAACCTTTTATGCTCTACAAAAATTCTACATTACTTCTGATCCACAATATGTCAACCACATATACTTATCAGAAATTCTATAGTGCTCCCACTCACTTCTTTGTAAATACAAGTTTCTCATAAACCTTGTACAAACCCAAAATCTTTGATCATCTCATCAAAGTGTATATTCCAACTCCGAGATGCTTGCACCAGTCCATTGAAGGATCGCTGGAGCTTGCATACTTGTTAGTATCCTTAGGATCGACAAAACATTCTGATTGTATCACATACAATCTTTCATCAAGGAAACCGTCGAGGAAACAATGTTTTGACTTCCTATGTGCAATATTTCACAAATAATGCAGCAACTACTAACATAATTCCAACAGACTTTTAGCATCGCTATGAGTGAGAAAGTCTCATCATAGTCAACTCTTTGATCTTGTCGAAAACATCTTTGCGACAAGTCGAGCTTTTCTTAATAGTGACTTATCACCATCATCGTCTGTCTTCCTTTTAAAGATCCATCTTTACTTAATAGTCTTACTGCCATCAAGCAGTTCTTCCAAAGTCTACACTTTGTTTTATACATGGATACTCTCTCGGATTTCATGGTCTCTAGCCATTTGTCGGAATCCGGGCCCACCATTGCTTCTCCATAACTCATAGGTTCATTGTTTCTCAACAACATGACCTCCAAGACAGGGTTACCATACCACTCTGTAGTAGTACGTGACCTTTGTCGACCTACGAGGTTTGTAGTAACTTGATCGGATGCTCAATGATCACTATCATCAGCTTCCACTTCAATTGGTGTAGGCGCCACAGGAACAACTTCCTGCGCCCTGCTACACACTGTTTGAAGTGATGGTTCAATAACCTCATCAAGTTCTACTACCCTCCCACTCAATTCTTTTGAGAGAAACCTTTCCTCGAGAATGGATCCGTTTCTAGAAACAAACAATTTGCTTCCGGATCTGAGATAGGAGATGTATCCAACTGTTTTGGATATCCTATGAAGATGCATTTATCTGCTTTGGGTTCGAGCTTATCAGAGTGAAACCTTTTCACATAAGCATCGCAGCCCCAAACTTTCAAGAAACGACAGCTTTGGTTTCTCTATACCATAGTCTATACTGTGTTATCTCAATGGAAATATGCGGTGCCCTATTTAAAGTGAATGTGGTTGTCTCTAATGCATAACCCATAAACGATAGTGGTAATTCCATAAGAGACATCATAGTATGCACCATATCAAATAAGGTGTGGCTATGACGTTTAGACACATCATTACACTATGGTGTTCTAGGTGGCATGAATTGCGAAACAATTTTCACTTTGTCTTAACTGCATACCAAAAACTCGTAACTCAGATATTCATGTCTATGATCAAAATCCTCTTGTCACGACGATCTTCACTCTAAAATTGCTTTGAACTTTTCAATATTTCAGACTTGTGATTCATCAAGTAAATACTCCTCTATCCACTCAAATCGTCAGTGAAGTAAGAGCATAACGATATCCACTGCGTGCCTTATCACTCATTGGACTGCACACATCAAAAATGCATTACTCCCAACAAGTTACTTTCTTGTTTCATGTGGCATGTTTTGCTTGTCTCAAGTGATTCAAAATCAAGTGAGTCTAAACGATCCATCTCTATGGAGCTTCTTCATGCATTTATACCAACAGGTATGGTTTGCATGTCTCAAACGTTTCAAAAATGAGTGAGTACAAAAATCCATCAGCATGGAGCTTCTTCATGCATTTTATACCAACATGACTCAAGTGGCAGTGCCACAACTAAGTGGTATTATGATTATTACTTTGCATCTTTTGGCACCAATATTATGAACATGTGTAACACTACAATCGAGATTCAATAAACCATTGAGGGTAATTTTTCAAGCAAATAGAACAACTATTATTCTCTTTAAATGAATAATCGTATTGCAAAAACATGATCCAATCATGTTCATGCTCAACGCGAACACCAAATAACATTTATTTAGGTTTTACCACCAATCCCGATGATAGAGGGAGCGTGCGATGTTTGATCACATCAACCTTGGAAACACTTCCAACACGTATCGTCACCTTGCTTTTAGCTAGTCTCCGTTTATTCCGTAGCTTTCATTTCGTGTTACTAATCACTTAGCAACCGAACCGGTATCCAATACCCTTGCGCTACGAGGAGTACCAGTAAAGTACACAGCAACATCATGTATATCAAATATACTTCTTTAGACTTTTGCCAGCCTTCTTATATACCAAGCATCTAGGGTAGCTCCGCCTCAGTGACCGTTCCCCTCATAAGAGAAGCACTTAGTCTCGGGTTTGGGTTTAATCATGGGTCTCTTCATTAGTGCAGCAACTGTTTTGCCGTTTCACGAAGTATCCCTTCTAGACCTTGCCTTTCTTGAAACTTAGTGGTTTTACTAACCATCAACTATTGATGCTCCTTCTTGATCTCTACTTTCGCAGTGTCAAACATCGCGAATCACTCAAGGATCATTGTATCTATCCTTGATATGTTATAGTTCATCACGAAGCTCTAGCAGCTTAGTGGCAGTGACTTTTGGAGAACCATCACTATCTCATCTGGAAGATTAACTCCCACTTGATTTAAGCAATTGTTGTACTCAGACAATCTGAGAACATGCTTAACGATTTTGAGCTTTTCTCCTTTACTTTGTAGACAAAGAATCTTGTCGGAGGTCTCATACCTCTTAACAAGGGCACAAGCATGAAATCACAATTTCATCTCTTTAGAACATCTCTTATGTTCCGTGACGTTTCAAAACGTCTTTGGTGCCTTGCTTCTAAGCCATTAAGTATTTTGCACTGAACTATCACGTAGTCATCAGAAACGTGTATGTCAGATGTTCACAACATTCACAAACGACGCTCGAGGTGCAGCACACCGAGTGGTGCATTAAGGACATAAGCCTTCTGCGCAGCAACGAGAACAATCCTCAGTTTTACAGACTCGTTCCGCAAAGTTTGCTACTATCAACTTTCAACTAAATTTTCTCTAGGAGCATATAAAAAATAGTAGAGCTATAGTGCAAGCTACATCGTAATTCGCAAAGACCATTAGACTATGTTCATGATAATTAGTTCAATTAATCATATTACATAAGAACTCCCACTCAAAAAGTACATCTCTCTAGTCATTTGAGTGGTACATGATCCAAATCCACTATCTCAAGTCCGATCATCACGTGAGTCGAGAATAGTTTCAGTGGTAAGCATCTCTATGCTAATCATATCAACTACACGATTCATGCTCGACCTTTCGGTCTCACGTGTTCCGAGGCCATGTCTGCACATGCTAGGCTCGCCAAGCTTAACCCGAGTGTTCCGCGTGTGCAACTGTTTTGCACCCGTTGTATGTGAACGTTGAGTCTATCAGACCCGATCATCACGTGGTGTCTCAAAACGATGAACTGTAGCAACGGTGCACAGTCGGGTAGAACACAATTTTGTCTTGAAATTTTAGTGGGAGATCACCTCATAATTCTACCGTCGTTCTAAGCATAATAAGGTGCATAAAGGATTAACATCACATGAAATTCATAAGTGACATGATATGGCCATCATCATGTGCTTCTTGATCTCCATCACAAAAGCATCGGCAGGATCTTCTTGTCACCGGCTCCACACCATGATCTACATCATCATGATCTGCATCAAAGTGTTGCCATCGGGGTTGTCGTGCTATTCATGCTATTACTACTAAAGCTACATCCTAGCAATATAGTAAACGTATCTGCAAGGACGAACGTTAGTTTAAAGACAACCCTATGGCTCCTGCCGGTTGCCGTACCATCGACGTGCAAGTCGATATTAACTATTACAACATGATCATCTCATACATCCAATATATCACATCACGTCATTGGCCATATCACATCACAAGCATACCCTGCAAAAACAAGTTAGACGTCCTCTAATTGTTGTTGCATGTTTTACGTGGTTGCCATGGGTATCTAGTAGGATCGCATCTTACTTACGCAAACACCACAACGGAGATGTATGAATTTCTATTTAACCTCTCTCCAAGGACCTCCTCGGTCAAATCCGATTCAACTAAAGTTGGAGAAACTGACACTCGCCAGTCAACTTTGAGCAACGGGGTTGCTCGTAGCGATGAAACCAGTCTCTCGTAAGCGTACGAGTAATGTCGGTCCGAGCCGCTTCGATCCAACAATACCGCGGAATCAAGAAAAGAATAAGGAGGGCAGCAAATGACACATCACCACCCACAAAAACTTTTGTGTTCTACTCGAGATAACATCTACGCATGAACCTAGCTCATGATGCCATTGGTGGGGAACGTCGCAAGGGAAACAAAAAATTTCCTACGCGCACGAAGACCTATCATGGTGATGTCCATCTACGAGAGGGGATTTCCGATCTATGTGCCCTTGTAGATCGCACATCAGAAGCGTTAATAAACGCGGTTGATGTAGTGGAACGACCTCACGTCCCTCGATCCGCCCCGCGAACAGTCCCACGAACAGTCCCGCGATCCGCTCTGATCTAGTGCCGAACGGACGGCACCTGCGTGTTCAGCACACGTATAGCTCGATGATGATCTCGGCCTTCCTGATCCAGCAAGAGAGACGGAGAGTTAGATGAGTTGTCCGGCAGCGTGACGGCGATCCGGAGGTTGGTGGTGATCTTAACTTAGCAGGGCTCCGCCCGAGCTCCGCAGAAATGCGATCTAGAGGAAAAACCATGGAGGTATGTGGTCGGGCTGCCGTGGCAAAGTTGTCTCAAATCAGCCCTAATACTTCCGTATATATAGGTGGGAGGGGAGGGGCCTTGCCTTGAGGCTCGAGGAGCCCCAAGGGGGTCGGCCGAAGGGGGGGAGGAGGAGTCCTCCTCCAATCCTAGTCCAACTAGGATTGGAAGGGGGAGTCCTTCTCTATTTTCCCACTTCCCCTTTTTTCTTTCTCTTTGATTTTTCTTCTCTCCTGCACAAGGGCCCTCTTGGGCTTGCGCACCAGCCCACTAAGGGCTGGTGCAGCGACCCTAAGGCCTATGGGCTTCCCCGGGGTGGGATGCCCCCCCAAAGAACATCCGGAACCCATTCGTCACTCCCGGTACATTCCCGGTAATGCCGAAAACTTTCCGATAATCAAATGAGGTCATCCTATATATCAATCTTCATCTCCAAACCATTCTAGAAACCCTCGTGACGTCCTTGATCTCATCCGGGACACTGAACAACATTCAATAACCAACCATATAACTCAAATACGCATAAAGCAACGCCGAACCTTAAGTGCGCAGACCCTGCGGGTTTGAATACTATGTAGACATGACCCGAGGGACTCCTCAGTCAATATCCAATAGCGGGACCTGGATGCCCATAGTGGATCCTACATATTCTATGAAGATCTTATCATTTGAACCTCAGTGCCAAGGATTCATATAATCCCGTATGTCATTCCCTTTGTCCTTCAGTATGTTACTTGCCCGAGATTCGATCGTCAGTATCCGCATACCTATTTCAATCTCATTTACCGGCAAGTCTCTTTCCTCGTTTCGTAATACAAGATCCCGTGATTTACACTAAGTCACATTGCTTCCAAGGCTTGTGTGTGATGTTGTATTACCGAGTGGGCCCCGAGATACCTCTCCGTCACGCGGAGTGACAAATCCCAGTCTTGATCCGTACTAACTCAACGGACACCTTCGGAGATACCTGTAGAGCATCTTTATAGTCACCCAGTTACATTGCGACGTTTGATACACAAAAGGTATTCCTCCGGTGCCAGGGAGTTATATGATCTCATGGTCATAGGCATAAATACTTGACACGTAGAAAACAGTAGCAACAAAATGACACGATCAACATGCTACATCTATTAGTTTGGGTCTAGTCCATCACATGATTCTCCTAATGATGTGATCCCATTATCAAGCGACAACACTTTCCTATGGTCAGGAAACCTTGACCATCTTTGATCAACGAGCTAGTCAATTAGAGGCTTACTAGGGACAGTGTTTTGTCTATGTATCCACACAAGTATTGTGTTTCCAAACAATACAATTATAGCATGAATAATAAACGATTATCATGAACAAAGAAATATAATAATAACTAATTTATTATTGCCACTAGGGCATATTTCCAACATAGTCTTGGTAATGGTTGTTTGATCCTGCTGGAAAAAGACAGAAACTTTTCGCTCACGAGATGATTTTTCATTTTTATTCAGAAAGAGCTTTTGAGTTGATTCTTTTTTATGCTGGTTGATATGCCTTTTCCCAGGCCGTCGTAAGTTTTTAGATTTTTTGAGGTATCAGAAGTATACGACGTATACAGATTGCTACAGACTGGTCTGTTTTTGGCAGATTCTGTTTTTGTTGAGTTGGTTGCTTGTTTTGATGAAACAATGGTTAGTATCGGGGGGTACTAGCCATGGAAAAGTGATAATACAGTAGACCAACACCAATATAAATAGAATTCAAGTTTTCTATAGTACCAAAAGAAGTGGTAGTTTGTTTTCTTGTGCTAATGTTATCATGAGTTTCTGTTTAAGTTTTGTGTTGTGAAGTTTTCATGTTTTGGGTGATGTTCTCATGGACAAAGAGATAAGGAGTGGAAAGAGCTCAAGCTTGGGGATGCCCAAGGCATCCCAAGCCAAATTCAAGGACACCAAAAAGCCTAAGCTTGGGAATGCCCCGGGAAGGCATCCCCTCTTTCGTCTTCAATCCATCGGTAACATTACTTGGAGCTATATTTTTATTCACCACATGATATGTGTTTTGCTTGGAGCGTCTTGTATCTTACGAGTCTTTTCTTTTTGTTGTGTCACAATCATCCTTGCTGCACACCTTTTTGAGAGAGAGAGAGACATGCACTCATCGCGATTTTGCTAGAATGCTCATAGTGCTTCACTTATATCTTTTTGAGCTAGATACTTTTGCTCTATGTGCTTCACTTATATCTTTTAGAGCACGGCGGTGCGTGATTTCGTAGTTGGCTCCTCTTCATGTGCATTGAATAGAAAGAGAAGTTTTGATTCCTCTCAAATAGTTTTGAGACGTGGATTTGGTAATATTAAGAGCTATGTTAGTAGGGTGTTGTGAATCTAGAAATACTTGTGTTGAAGTTAGTGATTCCCGTAGCATGCACGTATGGTGAACCACTATGTTAGGAAGTCAGAGCATAACTGATCTATTGATTGTCATCCTTTGTGTTGAGGTCGGGATCGCGCGATGGTTAACACCTACCAACCCTTCCCCGAGGAGTATGCGTTTAGCACTTTGTTTCAATTACTAATAAAAACTTTCGTAACAAGTATGTGAGTTCCTCATGACTAATGTGAGTCCATGGTATAGATGCACTTTCACCTTCCACCATTGCTAGCCTCTCTAGTGCCGCGCAATTCTCGCCGGTGCACAAACCCACCATATTCCTTCCTCAAAACAGCCACCATACCTACCTACTATGGCATTTTCATAGCCATTCCGAGATATATTGCCAGGCAACTCCCACCGTTTCGTCTCATGACTTGTGCCGTCACTCTCATATTGCCATTGCATGATCATAAGATAGCTAGCGAGATGTTTCAACGTCATACGCCAAGCTAGATCGTTGCACATCCCGGTACGCTTCCGGAGGCATTTCCTATAGAGTCATCATCATTTTGAGCTGTGAGTAAATAAAAGTGTGATGATCATCATTATTAGAGCATTGTCTCATGTGAGGAATTAAAAAAAAAAGAGGCCAAAGATCCCAAAAAAAGGAGAATAAAAAAAGAGGCCTAAGAGCCCAATTGAAAAAAGAGAGAAGGGACAATGCTACTATCTTTTTCCACACTTGTGCTCCATAATAGCACCATGTTCTTCATGATTGAGAGCTTCTTGCTTTGTCAGTACCATATGCTAGTGGGAATCTTCATTATATAACTTGGCTAGTATATTCCAATGATGGGCTTCCTCAAAATTTCCCTAGGTCTTCGTGAGCAAGCAAGTTGGATGCACACCCACTAGTTTTCCTTTTGAGCTTTCACATACTTATAGCTCTAGTGCATCTCTTGTATGGCAATCCCTACTCATTCACATTGATATCTATTAATGGGCATCTCCATAGCCTTTTGATACGCCGAGTCAATGTGACCATCTCCTCCTTTTTGTCTCACAACCACCACCACATTCTATTCCACTTATAGTGCTATATCCATGGCTCGCGCTCATGTATTGCGTGATAGTTATAAAAAGTTTGAGAAAGTAAGAGTGTGAAAACAATTACTTGGCCAATATCGGGGTTGTGCATGATTTACAATAGTTGTGTGAGGATGATGGAGCATAGCCAGACTATATGATTTTGTAGGGATAACTTTCCTTGGCCTTGTTATTTTCAAAGTTCATGATTACCTTGCTAGTTTGCTTGAAGTATTATTGTTTTCATGTCAATAGCAAACTATTGTTTCGAATCTTACGGATCTGAACATTCATGTCACGTGAAAGAAGTTGCAAAGGACAACTATGCTAGGTAGCATTCCACATCAAAAATTCATTTTTTATCACTTCTCTACTCGAGGACGAGCAGGAGTTATGCTTGGGGATGTTTGATACGTCTCCAACGTATCTATAATTTTTGATGGTTTCATGCTATTATCTTGTCAAACTTTGGATGTTTTGCATGCCTTTTATATATTTTTTGGGACTAACTTATTAACTCAGTGCCAAGTGTCAGTTCCCGTTTTCCATGTTTTTGACCCCTTTGAGGGGAGATTTTGAAACGGAGTCCAAACGGAATAAAATCCCAGAAAAGAATTTTTCCGTAACGGAAGAAGATCAGGAGACTTGAGAGCCAAGGTAGGGGGGTCCCAGGGGCCCCACAAGCCCTCACCCCCCGGCCAGGGGGGAGGCCGTGGCCCACGGGCTTGTGGGCCCCGTGGACGCCCTTTTCCCTAGGGGTTGCGCCTATATATTTCCTAAAAAACCCAAAAAAATCAGGAGATCATCGAAAGTACTTTTCCGCCGCCGCAAGCTTCTGTCTCCGCAAGATCCCGTCTGGGGCACGTTCTGGTGCCCTGCCTGAGGGAGGATTTCGACACGGAGGGATTCTTCATCAACACCATGACCTCTCCGATGATGCGTGAGTAGTTCACCATAGATCTACGGGTCCATAGCTAGTAACTAGATGGCTTCTTTCTCTCTCTTGGATTTTCAATACAAAGTTCTCCATGATCTTCACGGAGATCTATCCGATGTAATCTTCTTTTGCAGTGTGTTTGTCGAGATCCGATGAATTGTGGATTTATGATCAGATTATCTATGAATCTTATTTGAGTTTCTTCTGATATCTCTTATGCACGATTTCATATCCTTGTAATTCTCTTCGAGTTATGGGTTTTGTCTGGCCAACTAGATCTATGATTCTTGCAATGGGAGAAGTGCTTGGTTTTTGGTTCATACCGTGCGGTGACGTCACCCAGTGACAGAAGGGGTAGCGAGGCACGCATCATGTTGTTGCCATCAAGGGTAAAAAGATGGGGTTTTCATCATTGGTTTGAGATTATCCCTCTACATCATGTCATCTTGCTTAAGGCGTTACTCTGTTCGTCATGAACTCAATACACTAGATGCATCCTGGATAGCGGTCGATTTGTGGAGTAATAGTAGTAGATGCAGAAAGTATCGGTCTACTTCTCTCGGACGTGATGCCTATATGTATGATCATTGCCTTAGATATCATCATGACTTTGTGCGGTTCTATCAATTGCTCGACTGTAATTTGTTCACCCACCGTGATATTTGCTATTTTGAGAGAAGCCTCTAGTGAACACTATGGCCCCCGGGTCTACTCCACACCATATTTTCAGCCTTACACTTTTTACTTCGTTGCACTTTCCGCCTTCAGATCTCACTTTGCAAACAATCTTGAAGGGATTGACAACCCCTTTGAAGCGTTGGGTGCAAGCTTGTTTGTGTTTGCGCAGGTACTCTGGACTTGACGAGACCGTCCTTCTGGATCGATACCTTGGTTCTCAAACTGAGGGAAATACTTACTGCTCCTGTGTGCATCACCCTTTCCTCTTCAAGGGAAAAACCAACGCAAACCCAGTCTCCGTCAACGTGTCAATTTCTGGCGCTGTTGTCTGTTGCCATAGCAATAACCAGATTGGTCGTAATGTCCACGCTTATGTGGATGACATCGTGGTTAGGTCTCACCGAAAAGAGTCGCCCTTGGGAGATCTCAAGGAAACATTTGACAACCTGCGTGTTTACCAGATGAGGCTTAATCCCACCAAGTGTGTTTTTGGTGTCCCTGTGGGGAAGTTATTGGGTTTTTTGGTATCAGAGCATGGCATTGAGGCCAACCCGGACAAAATTGGGGCAATTACCTCACTCGGAAAACCGGCCAACGATAACCAGGTCCAGTGTATGGCGGGACGAATCGTAGCTCTCAGCCGCTTTATAAGTCGCCTTGGGGAGAAGGCCATCCCTCTCTATCAGTTGCTCAAGAAAACTGATTGTTTCGTTTGGACGGGTGAAGCCAACGAAGCTTTTGAAGACTTGAAGCCGCAATTAGCTAACCCGCCAATATTGGCGGCTCCAGTAGATAAGGAACCTATGCTCTTGTACATTGTAGCAAATTCCAAGGCAGTCAGTGTGGTAGTGGTTGTCGAGCGAAAGGAAGAAGGAAAGTAGTATCTGGTCCAGTGACCAATGTATTTCATTAGTGAGGTCCTTACCCTCTCCAAGCAACGTTACCCACATTGGCAGAAGCTGGTTTTTGGGGTGTTTATGGCGAGTCGAAAGCTGAAGCACTACTTCCAGGAACACCCGATCACGGTCATTAGTTCCGCCCCCTCGGCGACATTATACAAAATCGAGAGGCCACTGGACCGATTGCTAAGTGGGCCATCAAGCTTGGATCCCATCACGTGCGATATACGCCCCGGACGGCCATCAAATCTCAAGCACTCGTGGACTTCATCAATGATTGGACCGAGTTACAAATCCCGAAGGAGAGACCCGATCTCACTTATTGGACCATCTATTTCGATGGGTCCAGGCAATTGGAAGGCTCGGGGGCTGGTGTGGTGATAACTTCGCCTCAAGGTCACAAGTTTTGCTGTGTCCTTCGGCTCATGTTTCCATGTACCAATAATGCAGCGGAGTACGTAGCCTTGCTCCATGGTTTGCGACTCGCCAAAGAGATGAATCTCACTCGAGTCCGGTGTCTGGGCGATTCAGATCTGGTGGCACAGCAGGTCTCTGGTACCTGGGATTCACGAGACCCTCTGATGGCGGCTTACAGACGAGCTGTGTCAGATGTAGCGGGTCACTTCAATGGTTATCAAGTGGATCACATCAACCGGTGGCTTAACGAAGCAGTGGACGCTCTTTCTCGTCTCGGTTCACAACGTAAGCCAGTTCCTCCCAATGTCTTTTTGGATGTATTGCATAACCCCTCGGTGAAACTGCCTTCAGAGGAAGATTTAGCCACTACTAGGAAAAGGCTTGCTAATGGCGCACCATTTTTTGCTACTAATGGCGCACTATAGGTGCGCCACTAGCATCACGCCATTAGATTTTTTTACTAATGGCGCACTACAAGTGCGCCATTAGTATCTGGTATACTAATGGCGCACCAGGTAGTGCGCCATTAGTATTGCTCATGGTGCGCCATTAGTATCTGGTATACTAATGGCGCACCAGGTAGTGCGCCATTAGTATATATCCTGGTGCACCATTAGTATAGATCCCGGTGCGCCATTAGTATAGATACTTGTGCGCCATTAGTATATATCCTGGTGCGCCATTAGTATAGCTTATGGTGCGCCATTAGTATGCCTCCCACGGCCATATTACCCATATGCTCTGGCTTACTAATGGCGCACTAGTGTGCTGAGTGATGCGCCACAAGTATGAATATTAGGTATTTATTTTATTTTTTCTGATATTTGCACAGATTACAAAATATATTATTGCACAGAATATAGATAGCACAACATATAAACAACAGATTTATCGAATACAATAGAAGATTAGTCTCTGAATACAATTCATCATATTAGTCTCCGAATTTAAAATACCGAACAAAGTTAGAACATTACAAGTCTCGAGACCGCGAGTAGCGAGTTTGTCTTCACATTACATGTCGATATATCGACCATCTAAACTACCATCACATATAGAAGAGAGCTGCGGTAATCACGATGAGCATAATCGCAATGAAACTGGTCTTCATCCGGTTCCTCCAACGCTCCCTCCTCTCTCCCGCTAGATAGCGCGCGTATCTAACTTCCGCCTCCGCCCTTGTGGTGTACCCTTTGTAACTATTACCGCTGAATCGGTGAACCTGTCTCCGACACTCCTCCCAGTCGTCGTAGACTCCAGGAACCTTACCCTTGTACACGACATACGACGGCATCTCTATGCACTAGCCAAACAAAACGAAATTCACAGAGACATACAAGTTCATTAAAGTTTAATATTACAACTATAACAGCACGATTCATGGTCCTACTAATAAATAGCATCGATTATATATAAGTTGAATGACTGTCCAAACCAAAGAGACATACCAGTTCATTAAAGTTTAATATTGCAACATGAATTAGTCGCGATTCACGGGAACGTGGATGAAGCCGCCGTCTTTCGTGATGGTCATGAAATTGCGGTCGTTGTCAGCCTGCATTTGTAGCATTGTATCTATCTCACTATTGGACAGCGGAGATCTGAGGTAGAACTGCCCCGAGGTACGAAGGACATCTTGATGCATGATTTCCGTAAACTCCGACTGGATGCGAAAGAATTCTTGTCTGATGTCCGCATCCTGGATTGCCGACAAGCGTGCGGCCCAATCTTTGAGATTATTTGGTAGCCGAAGGTGATTACTGTCCCGTATGATCGCCCGCATGTGATGGAGGGCATAGTAGGCATCCTTCTGACTGCCAGGCGGCTGCTTGACGCAGGCGAACGTCGTATTGTGGGTGAACACGTGCTTGCCATGCCTGAGACTCATCCTGCTGAAGGTGCCTCCAGATATGGCGTAGCCGGGAAGAGCTTCATCAAGAACTTTCTTGATATTTGTGTAGTCTTTTTTTGACTGACGGTCCGAGTCGAAATACGTGGCCGTGGAATATTTCAGGCTTAAGAGGATGAGTGTGCAACGTGTGTCACTGCACAAAACACGGAATGTTAGAAGAAAAAAAGGACAATCAAAATCTAAGAAATCATATGTTATGTGGCGATGAGGGGATAACTTACCAGGGAAAGTAAGGCACGAGGAAGTTATCCTTTTCTGAGTTTGCCAGAATGACGCCTTCGAGGTATGAACTCGCGACTTGCCGGTCCCCAGCGCTGCCCAAGATCTTGGCACGCATATAGAAGGGGTCGACTATCACTAGGTCCGGGGTCTTGTCTCTAATGATCCGCATCTCCATACTCAGCGAAAATAGCCGAACGAAGGTGTAGTGCAGCGGATGAAGGTTAAACATAGCGAAGATGTCAGCAAACCGCAGGACGATCATACCCCCGATGGCACTATCGACAAAGCACTTGCCCTCTGGCAACTTGGCCACGAAAACCGGGTATGCCACATTATTCTCGGAGAGACGCCACTTCTCCAAACAAAGAACACTGTCATGCAGACTCCGCATAGCACCGGTTGCAGCATTGAGCAGATTAGTAGGTAGCATCGGCCTACCCACCACATGCACCCTCCTCGAGATATCCTTAGGTGAAGGTGGCCCGTCCAGAGCACGGATCGTACTCAGTGCCGGCTGGCTCGCACCCTTGTTAGTCTTTCTTTTCCGTCCCTTCTTCTGCTGATGTAATGGGATCCAGTTCATCTGCTCAGAGACCACTTTCTTGAGTGTGTTGGGGCTGATAATATTTCGCACCTCGGCTATCTGAGGCTTGGTGAAGGTGGCAGCTGGAGGCGTCTCCTCAAAACTAAATGCCAGACAACGCCTGTTGCAATTGGGTTTCTCCATGGTACCAGCTAGATCGCGGTCGTCTTTTGCAGGGTTGGGTTCTTGAGAAGGAGGCCCCAAGAATTCCTCACCGTACCCATGTTCGGCAAAGTACTTATCGACCTTGGTAAATGTACCATCGTCGTCATCGTCGTCGTCCGGAACCTGTGCCATATGCATGTACGGATCCTGTGCCATATGCATGTCCGGTAGCGTTGCGGCGGTCTTGCCATGGCTTGGCGCCGGCACGACTGGCGGTCTTGTCTATGGGGTGGTGTCCCCCGCCCCCAAACGAATCTGGCTCTTTGGCCAAAGCAAGGGCCAGCTTAAGCAGGCGCTGAGGGTCATCACATCATCTATGTCGGCCCCAGCGGGGTGGAACAGAGGTAACAAGTCGTCGCAGCCTGGCAACACCCGAACCAGTTGAACCCTATATGTGGTGGGTGGCATCGGTTTACCCTGGAACATGGGGTTGCCCGGTTGAACGATTCTGCCCTTGGCGACATCGATCAACTCACCGCCCATGAAGTGCAGGAGAGTGCATGGAACGTCGGCGTCGGCGCCCTGCGAAACATGTAGGGCGTGAGGGGATGCCCAGTCAAAGGCAAGGAGATGAACTCATCGGCCGAGAGAGGCTTAGTTACCGTGATGGCCTCGAGCTTGGCTAATGTCGAGGCACCGCCAACGGCGGGCGTGCAAGTGACGGAGGGGCCGCTTGCTGCCGAGGTGCCGGCCGGCGCCAGAGACACCAATGGCGCCTGCGCCGGAGACACCAATGGCGTCGCCTGCGTGTTGTGCGAGTTGCTGGCCGTGAAGCTGGGAATCGGGGGCGGCCCCTGTTGGCCGCCCGCAATCCACGCCTGCAACCCCTCAATCAAGGTAGGCACAATGGCGGTGATCACCCCTCCCACTTGGTGTTGCACTAGCTCTTGGACCATCTCCGGAATCCACGCCACTTTTGCCTTGAGTTCTTCAACCTCGCGCGACTGGCTTACCAAGTTGGTATTTCTCTCCTTTCGCCCACCAGCGTTATAGTATGACGACCATTTCGTGGACAAGCCTTTGCCGGCCACACGACCAGCTGACGACGGCTTACTGGACTTATCCTTGTTTTTCATTATGTTAAACACCCTATTTAAATTGGTGTCCCAATGGGAGCTCTGAGACGACCCCGCGCTACTGCTTTTAGTGTCCTGCGGAAGGAATGAACCATTTAGAAATTTGGCTTCACTAATTAGAATGCAACCATATGGAGCTAATTACGTGGGGTGTATTCCTTACCAGAACACGCCCTGGTCTTCGCATCCGTCGTAAGATCCTTTGTTACTGGGTCCACCTTGTACCGGGCCCTGACATAGTTTCTGGTCTGCTTGTCACCGTATTTCTCGAAGCAGGGTGGTAGGCCTTGCTCGGCATGCTCCGCGTCCTCCTTGTCCCATATAGGTTCCGCCACTCTGTAACCGCCGGGACCGAGTTGGTGGACCCCTAAGTTCAACTCCCGCATTTCTTTCCCCCATTGACTTGATTCCGCGGTTGCCTTGCTCTCGCACTTGATCTTGAACTCCTTGTAGTCATCTTCGCTGATCGAAGGATTTTTCGCCTTGATCTTCTCATAACTATCACCTTTGTCAATCATTCTCTTCACCACGCTTCTCCAAGTAGATAGGGCCTTGCTCATCTTCGTGAGGGTGGCACTGTTCACTTTATTCCTTGAGAGGCGTGTGTTTGCGACGTCACCGGGGAACTTGTATCGTTCGTGCAGCTTCGTGAAGAGGAGGTTGCGCAAATTCCCTCGGTCCTTATGCCTTAGGTTCTCTGTGTTGATCGAGACAGTGCTCCGGAGAATGCACCCGAGCTGAACCGCGTACCCCTTGACTATTTCTTTGGGCGCCGTTGGATACCCGTCAGTGTTCACTTCAGTAAATTCCTCCTTTACGGTGCTGAGCACGTTCGGGCGCTGGTCCTTCCGTTGCCTCTTCGATTGGCTGCCATCTGTGCGTGCACTGCCATCATCAGTTTTGGCATCCTCGGCGGCACCATCAGTGGTGTCATCCCCGACGCCACTAGGGGTTGTGTACTCGGGATCGGTGTCTTCCACGGCGTCCTCATAGCGGTGAGGTTCTTCCTCCATCTCCTGGGACAGCTCCCAGAATGGCTTGCCCGAACTGCCGGCCTCATCGTTGTGGGCCATATTTCGCTCTAAATAAGAAAAAAGTTTGGTCAAAAAGTTGGTTATTGTCAAGGAACAAGATCATGGTCTCATAATTTAGGGTTTGTCGACACCGAGGCATCTTAAAAGCTAAGCTTTTATCATTTAGGGTTTGTCGACGCCGAGGCACCCTAAAAGCCTAAGCTTTCATCATTTAGGTTTTTATCGACACCGAGGCACCCTAAAAGCCAAGGTTTTATAATTTAGGGTTTGTCGACGCTGAGGCACCCTAAATGCTAAGTTAAGTTTTCATCATTTAGGGTTTATCAATGCCGAGGCACCCTAGGTTGACTGATATATATGTGTATCTTCTAATAATATACCCTATCAAGAAAAGGGAAGTTGGGCCTAATCACTTGGCTCTATTGCCACCTATGGTTTAATGCAACAAGAATAAAGGGGCAGTTGATCCTACTTAATTAAGTACTAAGATAACCCGGCCCATGCATTAGTCGCAAGTACCACATATGTCCTATTTTTAGCAAAGTCATGCTAAAATTCACGGAAAATTTCAGCATGACCTTTGCTGAAAATAGGACATATGGAGTACCCGAATTTGCCGGAACAGAAGTTCATCGACATTCCGGCAAACTCAAGGGCCTCTCGGGGTACCTACAAAATCATCACGACACGATGGTCGTAAATAAAACCCAGCAAACTATGTCCAGCATGAAACATGGAAGTATCCCAAGATAGAAACAGAGGTTGCTGGTAGAAACTTAAAATGGAAACCCACTGGCTGTTGGTTCAACCCCATTGGGAAGATTAATATGCTGAACGTTTGAGAGAGCGGTGAATGAAAACAGCAAAAAAAATCATACTCTACAAACAAGATAGTACTACTACTGCTGTATTGTAGATGGAAAGAAAGAACACCTGCAGCGAATGGGGTCGTCGTAGTGGATCGCTACTTGTCTTGGCTGCATATACACATGCATAGCTCAGTGTTAATATAGCCTTCTCTTCCGCGAGTAAATTTATTCATCAAGCTGTAAACATCGGCATGTGCACGTGACAAGTATAAACCATACTGCTACATAAGTTATTAAATTTATTTGCAAGGAGGAGAGGTATTTACAGATGAAAGTTGATATAACTATATGGGTGCTACCGATGAGTATTGTATGACCAAACTAAAAAATCAAGTTGAATTGCTAGCACTAGGAGTGACCACTGCTCAAATCTTCCATTAATTGCCTTACCAGACCCATACCACAATAGTATAATACATTGGCATGCTGCCAGAAAAGGCAGGCCAGCTGTATCCATTAGCACACTAGACAAATAGACAGCCAAGCAGTATAGCAAGAGGGGAAACAACAACAGTACAACACAATGGAGGATAATGGTACAGAAATTAAGTGACTAATCGACAATGTAGCATAGCATAGAAATTGCATAAGCTAAAGTGGCATTCCAAAGAAACAACCTCCAGGAAAAAGAAAATCACAGATGCAGTAAGTCATCAGTACAATAATGCATTGACATTAGTAGAAACCTACCACAATATAATGGTAAATGAGCATGACTAATAGACATATGGACAGCCAAGCAGTATAGCAAAGAGGGGAAACAAACAGAAGTACAACACGTTGGAAGATAAACGGTACAGAAATTAAGCAGCTAATCGACAATGTAGTAGCGTAGCATAGAAATTGCAGAGCAATTATTCATGCGAACTGAAGTGTCACGTGTGGTGGACATGGGATCCCACGATTCTTCTACCGGTCCTGCGCGGAATACTCATACACAATCTGTACCAACTGCAGATGCAATCGTTTAGTGGAGATGCAATTTCGCATCCCCCGGAGACCAATCGATTCGTCCCCAAATTCCAACTAGCAGCAGTAGCGCACGAACAGCAAAACTGCAAGGATTGATTGAACGCAAGGGCGAAGGAGAGGCGACCTGAATCAGGGAGAGGTTGTTGGTGACGAACTGCTGGAGCGACTCCCCCCTGGCGCCGAACCTCTGGTAGACGCTGCCGTCGCGGAGGCAGCTGCGGATCCTGGACATGTTGTCGGCGTCCTCGACCCGGCGCTACAGCCAGGTGGAGTACTCCCCGAGGCGGTACTCGCGGTAGCCACGGCCGGAGACGACGGAGCCGGCGCCGCGGTTGGTGACGACGAAGGCGAAGGCGGTGAAGACGAGGAGGAGCGCGATGAGGATGAAGAGCAGGGGCGAGGAAGGGGCGCCGCCGGTGGAGAGGACGAGGATGGCGTGGGTCTTGCAGAGGGACTTGAGGCGGCGACCGAGGATGGTGAGGTCGGGGAGGTGGTGGCCCTCCGCGGCGGCGGAGCTAGGGTTCGGGGAGACTGCGGGCGCTGCTGGGCGGTGGAAAGGGGGTAGGGGGAGGCCGCGCGCGGGAGAGGAGAGCAAGGCGCGAGGGCAGCCGGCTTAGGAATGGCGCACCCCGAGCGGTGTGCCATTAGAATTTTTTTTTATATAGTAATGGCGCATGTATATGAGGTACGCCTTCTCTATGTTGTTAACCTTCGAAGTAGCAACACAATGGTATGTGGGTTTTGCCTCCTAGCAGGATATGGCAGGTTCGAATCCTCTTCCCCCCTCCTTTTTTAGCCCTTTTTTCTATGCATTGTTTTCTTGTGCTGGTTGCACCTTGGTTTGAGAAGTGCCTAGTATTTTTTTTATGTTTGCAAGTAGATGCCTAGTATTTTTTTTGATGTTTGCAATTAGATGCCTATGAATATCTAGTGCCTCACAACAACACATCTAGTGCCTAGTATTTTTTTTATGTTTGCAAGTGGATGCCTATGAATAGGAGTTGAATCTTGTGAATAGGTGTTCTAGTGGTAAGTATGCCGACGGTGGCGGCGGTGGAGCGGGAGAGGGTGTGGGGGGTGCTCAGCGGCGAGGGGGATCTTGCGAGGGGTGATAGCGATCGAGATGGAGGGGATCGAGATCGAGTGTCCTCATGTATATTTAATATTTTTTCATACTGAATATGAAAAAATATCATCAAAATTGAAAATGTCGAAATACAATCGAGAAATAAGGCTACAATTTAAATACAATCGATCTTAGCTAGCTATTTGTTCACAATCTTCTTGCTCTTATTTTTCATAAATGGAGTTCTTCTCTTGAACGGACGTCCTTTAGGTAGGGTGGTCCTGCTTCTTCTTGTGGTGTATGCTGGTACTTCATCATCGTCGTCATGTTCCATCTTCGGGTCGCCGTACTTGTAGAAGTCTTGCTCATTGGCGACTCCATCCATTCCGATGATCTTCCTTTTGCCTCTCCTCACGACAACACGACTGGGCTTTGGCGGGTCGGTAATGAAGAAGCATTGGTCCACTTGGCAAGCCAGTACCCATGGCTCATTTTTCGCGGTGACGTTTGCGCCCGCGGTCTTGGATTTGGCTTCGGGTATAACCATGGTGGTGAAATACCGGTCTTCTTTTATGACGCTCTTGGCCCATCTGACACGGAACATCGGGACCTTCTCTCCAGCGTAGCTCAGCTCCCAGATCTCCTCGATCCTTCCGTAGTATCTGTCCTTGTCATTACCGGTGTAGGATTCCATCGTTACCCCGGAGTTCTGATAACCATCTCTCTTCATGTCCTTTCCCTCGGTGTAGAATGTGTAGCCGTTGGTATCGTATGCCTCATACGTCATCAGGTTGTGCTCGGTGCCATGTGACAAGGCGAATATGAGTTGTTCTTCCGCGTTAGAATCCTCATGTAAAGGGTACAACAGTAGCTTCTGCTTGAACCAACGCGTGAAACAAGAGTTGTGCTCTTTGATTATATCTCCGTCCGTCCTCTATTGCCTCGGTCATTGTACGTCTTTTCAATAAAGGTTTTGTGCTCTATGACCCAAGGATCGAGCACGTCTATGTGTTGTAGCGCGACTAGGTTTGCTCTTTCAAAGTCGGCGAGTCGACCCTCGAAGTCGACATGCATTTTGCGGTGACCCTCACAGTGACCCCATCCTTCGAGCCTGCCGAGGTGCCTGATGACGGGCAGACCAACGAGGTTCTCGATGCCTAGATAATTCGTGTAGTAGGAGATGCACTCTTCGGTCAGAAAGCCCCTGGCTATGCTTCCCTATGGACGTGACATGTTGCGAACGTATCCTTTGATGACACCATTCATCCTTTCGAACGGCATCATACTGTGCAGGAACGTCGGCCCGAGTTGGATGATATCCTCCACGATATGGACTAGTAGATGCACCATAACGTCGAAGAATGCGGGCGGGAAGTACATCTCAAGCTCACATAGTATCACCACGATCTCTTCCTGTAGCCTTCTGAGTTGCCTCACGCCAACCGACTTCCAAGAGATGACGTCGAAAAAGTTGCATAGGCCAAATAGAGTTTCACGGACGTGCGCGTCCATGATCCCACGGATTGCAACCGGAAGTATCTGCGTCATCAGCACGTGACAGTCGTGAGACTTCATCCCGCTAAACTTCTGCTTCGCTGAGTCTAGGTATCTACTTATCTTCCCCGCGTAACCGTAAGGAAGTTTTAGTCCTACGAGGGAGGTGAAAAACTGATCGATATCCTCCTGACTTAGAGTGAAGCATGCGGGAGGGAAGTCATTTCCGGTCTTCTTGGACTTTTTGCCATTGCGATGACTTTTCGTGTCCTGCATCGCCTCATCATCATCATCATCATCATCATCATTATTAGCGTGAAGCTCCTCCCTGATGCCCAATGATTTCAAGTCTACCCTTGCTTTCGGTCCATCTTTGGTCCTCTTTGGCATGTTGAGCAGGGTACCAAGTAGACTCTCGCACACGTTCTTCGTGATATGCATGACATCAAGGCTGTGAGGCACATGGAGGATCTTCCAGTACGGCAAGTCCCAGAAAACAGACCTCATTTTCCATACCTTCAGCAGCGGCTCTGGCGCCTTTCGCTTCTTTCCCGGCTCTGGCGCCTTTCCCGGCGGTGGGCACTCTTTCCAATTTTTCAACAGCTCGTATATTTCCTCGCCGCTCCTCATAAGGGGGCGTCTTTGGGGTTCGGTTTCACCATCGAACAGATCCTTGTGTTTTCTCCATGTGTCATCATTGCGAAGCCACCTTCGATGTCCCATGAACACGGTTTTTGAAGACCCAGGATCTCTATCTAGCTGGCGATACATTGTGTCATCCATGCACCCGACGCATCCAGAAAATCCGTGGACCACCTGCCCCACGACATATCCGTAACCGAGATAGCCGTGCACCGTTGTGAGCAGTGCGGCTCTCATAGGGAAATATTCTTTCTCTGCGTCGTCCCACGTATTGGCTGGCGTTTTCCACAGCGTGTCTAGCTCCTCTTTCAGCAGCCCCAGATATAGATTGATGTCGTTCCCTGGTTGTTTCGGCCCTTCAATTAGCATACTCATGTGAATGTACTTCCTCTTCATGCACAACCAGGGGGGAAGGTAGTACATCCACACAAACACAGGCCAGGTGCTATGTGTGCTTCTCTGGCTGCCAAACAGATTGACTCTATCGGTGCTCGCGCCCAGCACGATGTTCCTTGGATCGTCCCCAAATTTTGGGTATTCGTAGTTCAACGCTTGCCACTGGCTCGCATCCTTAGGGTGACTCAACATCTTGTCTTTTTTATTTATCTCCGGATCATTTCCGTCATCTTCTCGCTTTTTCTCCTCCCTATCCGCGTGCCAACGAATGAGCTTTGCTACCTTAGGGTTCGCGAAATACCGTTGCAGACGAGGAGTGATTGGAAAGTACCATACCACTTTTCGAGGAGCTTTCTTACTCTTCTTGTATCAACTGACGCCGCACACCGGACATATGGTACACTCCGCGTGCTCGTCCCGATAAATGATGCAATTGTTCATGCACACATGGTATTTCACGTGCGGTAAATCCAGAGGACACACGATTTTCTTCGCCTCCTCGAAACTGGTCCGGCACTTGTTCCCCTTGGGAAGACGTTCGTGCTAGAATGACATGTTCTCGTCAAAGCATGCGTAGGTCATTTTGTGTTTTACCTTCATCTCCAGAGCCATGAGCGTTACTTTCAGGCGGGTATCCTCGGGCCTGCATCCTTCATACAATGGAGTAACCGCGTCTATCTCCAGTTGATCCAGCTTGGCTTTCTCTCGGGCGGCAGCTCTTGTGTTATCCGTCTGCTTGAGAAGCAGCTCTTGAATATGAGGGTCCTGCACCAAGGCCATGGATGGTCCATCATCGTCTGCTCCGGCATCTTCATCTTCATGATCATGCCCTTCGTCTGCTCCGGCATCTTCCTCATCATCATGTCCGGCATCTTCTACATGATGACTGTGTCCTGGAGATTCTTCGTCTTCTCGCCCGCCCTCGCCGCAGTTGTCTTGCTCAGGTCCTTCCTCATTTCTTTCCCGCCCCCCATGGACGACTTCATAATCATTTTCATCACCTTGCCACCGATAGCCATCCATGAAACCACGCAAGAGCAGGTGGTCCCGCACCTTTACGGAATCCGGGTCCATAAGGCTCTTTAGCTTGCATCTTCGACACGGACATCTTATCTCCGTCTCGTTCTTTTGAAGCATCTCGGCCTTCGCGGAGCTCAAAAACCTATTCACGATGCCTTCGGTCATCGTGCGGACCATGGTCGCCTGCGGGGTAGTGCAAAACGTTATTTTAGAACCAAAAATTTTTGGCATGACTTTGCCCAAAAATAGGAGAAAAAAGAATGCATAGTGCCAAATTCTCGCCGAAACGGAAATGAATCAACATTCCGGGAAAATATTGGCAACTATCGCATTTCAAATACCGGTACCTACAAACACAAACATATATGCAACACCACAAACATATGCAACACCACAAACATATGCAACACAACAAACATACGTAGATCTAGCTAGGCCATAAAAAGTGCATGTGCACGTTGTTGGAGGGAGAAAAAAGTAGATCTACAACATAAAAGCTTTCCCCTTACTTACCTATCAAAAAAAGGTAATTTAACCACTTAATTTGGGTGAATCTATGATGCAAATGAGGTGAGGAGGAGGAGGCACCCGAGACAAGCTTGGAGGAGGAGGTGGAGAGAATGAAAGTGGGGAAAGTGAGTGTGGTAGGTGGCTGTCCAAAATATCTAGCTGGTCCCAGGTTACTAATGGCGCACCACCTACATATGCGCCATTAGTAACCCTGGTTACTAATGGCGCACCTCCTCTGGTGCGCCATTAGTAGTTTTGTAAAAAAATAATTAGTAGTGGCGCACCACCAACAGATGCGCCATTAGTAACACTGGGTACTAATGGCGCACTGGCTTTGGTGCGCCATTAGTAGTTTGCAAAAAAAAAACCAATTTTTTTTATAGTAGTGGCGCACTACTAACAGATGCGCCATTAGTAACCAGGTTACTAATGGCGCACCAGGTGCTAGTGCGCCATTAGTAGTTTTGCAAAAAAAATAAAAAAAAATATAGTAGTGGCGCACCGAGCGTGTGGTGGGCCATTAGTATCCACCACAGTAATGGCACACCTCACATGGTTCGCCATTACTATATAGTAGTGGCGCACTGCTTGTGTGGTGCGCCATTAGTATCTATATCATCTATAGCCCTTTTCCTAGTAGTGAGCGGTAGTGGACCCCGAGTCTCAACTCTTGGCGGCTCTCCACGCTAATCCAGACTGGGCAATTCCTTACATGGCATATCTCACCAGAGGCGAGTTACCAACTGACGAGTTATTAGCTCGCCAGATCGTCCGTCGGTGTAAATCCATGGTCATACACAATGGCGAGTTACACAAACGAAGCACCTCGAGGGTATTTCAAAGATGCGTCTCTCCTGAAGAAGGATGTATGATCCTCAATGAGATTCACGTGGGAGACTGTGGTCATCATGCTGGGTCCCGATCCTTGGTCTCTAAGGCCTTCAGACCTGGGTTCTATTGGCTGACGGCTCACGCAAACGTAGAGGAGATCATTCGCTGATGTGATGGCTGCCAAAAATTTGGACGCGAGATGCACGTGGCGGCTCAGGAATTGCGGATGATACCAATCACTTGGCCGTTTGCAGTCTGGGGGCTTGATATGGTCGGCCCTTTCAAGAGGTCTTCCACCAAAAAGACTCACCTATTGGTGGCGGTTGACAAATTTACCAAGTGGGTGGAGGCGGAACCTATTAGCAGCTCTGATGCAGATACGGTCGTCAAATTCTTGAAGAAACTAATTTTCAGATTTGGATATCCTCATAGTATTATTACTGACAATGGTACCAATCTATCCAAAGTTGCAATGCAAGAGTTTTGTTCACGAGAGCATATCCGACTTGATGTTTACGTGGCTGCACATCCCTAGTCTAATGGGCAGGCGGAGAGGGCGATTCAGGAAATATTGCGAGGGATTAAGCCTCGGCTCATGGTGCCTTTGGAACGTACTCCAGGATGTTGGGTGGAGGAGTTACGGTCAGTACTATGGAGTATGAGGACAACTCCAAATCTCTCCACGGGTTTTACTCCCTTCTTTCTGGTCTATGGAGCTGAAGCGGTGTTACCAAGTGACATCAAACACGATTCCCCACGAGTCGCCACCTATGCGGAATAGGAAAATGAGCTGGCACGACAGGACTCGCTGGACGCCTTGGAGGAGGAACGAGACTTAGCCGCATCACGATCGGCGATTTACCAACAAGACTTGCGACGTTACCACAGTCGTCGGGTCAAGAGCCGGACTTTCCAAGAAGGCGACTTGGTGCTCCGTTTGATTCAAGATCATACTGGTATGCACAAGCTATAACCTCCGTGGGAAGGACCGTTTGTCATCTGCAAGGCTCTTCAGAATGGCTCGTACTACTTGGTGGATCTTCGCCCAGATCGGCCAACTACAAAGGTTGAGACAACTCGCCCCTGGAACATAGCCCATCTGCGGCCTTACTACACTTAGAGCCATGAGCTCCCCTTTTTTCTTTACCAGTTTTCAGAAAATTGTAATCCATGAATTATGAAAGCAATAAAGCCGGCACCCACGAATTTCGGGGTCCCTTGCCGTTTCAGCTTTTGAAAGCATGAGTCTTTATTTTTCTATAAGTCGCCCAAACATGGACGCTATCAAAGTCAAAGAGCGTAAGTCTCCATGCTGCACTTACTTCAAAACAGGACTTTGATAAAGCCAAACAGGACCAACGTTGGCATGTTGCACGGTTCAACCATAGGCGCCTTATGTGGTTTTGAGAATTAAGCCGACTTACTTGGGGGTTACTGGTCCCCAATTCGTTTTGCAGTAAGAGGGTATACGTTTCTGTGATCCTATGCCTGGTTTCTTCCTACATCATAGGTCACCTAGGGGTTTCCACTCATCGAGTTCAGCCTGAATACCCTCTTGGCTAGCGAAAAATTACCGCATTACAAATGGTTATACTAGACTATGTGTTGAACAAGTCGCCACATGGACCTATGTACTCAAGGTGAGTCAATCCGTTATTTGGACCCTGAACTCGCCATGGTTAAAACATATAAGTTACCGGCTAGAGTCACATATGGGAAATAGATAAACCAGTGGTTCATTGAACCTGCTTCATGGAAGCTTGACTCGCGCCTGATCAGCCGGTCTAAAATAACAAGGCTTGTTGCAAAAAGCTTTCTAAGGGTAACACTAGAGTTTTGCAAACTTGTCTTATCTTATCGCAACTCACTCAGTCGATAAAATTTTCTTTCTTGATGGCAAGACCACAAGGTTCCGTAATATATTTGAGTCGGCTTTTGATTATAACTCGCCCCGACTCATTTTTAACCATTATTTGCCATAACCCGGGGGCTGAACTATTTTTTGACATAACCCGGGGGCTGCTCTATTTTCTGGCATAATCCAGGGGGCTGGTCTATTCTTTGCCATGCACTCACTGAGTCGGCTGATGTTTTTCCTTACACATAAGGTGAAAACTTGTTTGTCAACTTATGATATTCCCTGGTTCATCAAACTTGCAGGCGAGTCATGCATATATTCAAGGAATAAAAGTGGTTCCATCAAAAGGTACTACTGACTGATTGTTTTTCCACAAACACTAACAAAGCTATTACATGGCTCGCGTGGCCAAAATGGTTGTCATCCCCTAGTGAAGAAAGGATCCATGAACGAATCAGGACGCCGCCGAGTCACCTTTCCTTGAGCTCTCCCCACCTTCGATTCGTAAGTCGCCCAGTTTCCAATTACACTTGGACAGGGCAACAAACTCGTCTTAATCATCAAGGAAGAGAGATAGGTCCATGTCAAGATCAAAAGGATTCTTGGGTCGGCGAGGAACCAAGCTAGCAGTTTCATACGAGTAAGGCGTCACCTTCTTTTTCTTCTCGTCATAGGCGGCTTGGTATTTACTCAAATCCAAGCTGGCTGCCAGTTGAGTCGCCGCATAGCTAGATTCTATGATAACTCGGTGATAGTCTTCCTCGGTGAAGTCTGACCCGTCATCCTTCAGCTCGGGGTAGATAGCGGCTATTTCTTCTGGTTTGAGCTCGGGGGCATAGGCTAAGCACCGGCTCAGGGTGTTCAGGACTCCCTTCCGGGCAGCTGACCTTTTTAGTTCCTCTATTTGAGGAGGCAATGTGGACAGAAAGCCTAGCATGTGCTTCATGGTTCTAACTGGCTCCTTCCTGCCCATCACCGCTTTAATCGTCAGCACGCCCCCGGCACTACAAGAAATATGCTCATACATAATGTTTTTTAAGACGTCGTTGATGAATTCGTCATAAATCTACGACGATTCCATCCGAGATTGTCGTAAGCCGTTTGAGGCAATCGAACCTACATATAAATTACGACGATGTGAGTCAAAAACGTCGTAACCGCATAAGATGAGATCGTCATAACTTTTACGATGATTATAAAAATGTCGTAACATGTTCTAACTATGTTGACATGTCACTCGTGGGTCCATTATATGTCACGCGCCAAACACAATTAAAACGTCAAAAAAGCTGTGATTACCTCATTCGTCGATCCAAGAGGGTAGAAAAAATTAGAAGTTATAAAAAAAATGGAAAACACAATTACATGAGTTGGATTCCTATTGGTGGAAACGTTTGTACCACGGATCGATGAGGTGGCACGTATCCATCCATCCAGCTATCCAACCCACATATCCATCCATCCGTCCACGAACTCCTCTCCCTCGGCGCACCTATTCATCTATCTACAGAAAAAAGAAAAAAAAAGAAAAGGAAAAAGAGCCCGCGTGCGAGAGAGAGAGCTCACCCAACTCCACCAAACACCACCTCCTCTCCCCCCCCGAACTCCTCTACCTCGCCGCCGCCACCTGCCATGTCCGCCTGTTCTGGCGAGCTCCGGCGGTGGGAAGCACTCCCTCGACCTCCCGACGCTCCGTGCCTCCTTCCCTTCCGGCCAGCATCGACGCCCAGGTTGGCCCCTCTCCTCGTTCGCGCCACCTTCTTCTCCCATCTGACCTAACCTTTTTCCTATGATTTTCTTTGCTGCAGATCCATGGCGCGGACGGAGGAGGAGCAGGACGGGAACCAACAGAGGAGCAGGACGGACATCCATCTACCCCCTAATCACCGCCGCCGCCGCTGCCGGCGTAATCCCCATCTCCCCTGCTCTACAACGCGCGCGATGGCGACTACGGCGACGGTTCTGGTGGACCTGCCCGCGGCCGCACCGGTGAGTGCCCACAACCCCTCTTCCCCTGGTCCCCTCTAGACATCTGAATCTTCTCCTCGGTCGTTGCTGCCACTGGATCTGGCGATGACGCCCGTGGTTTCGCCGGCGCCCGCGCCCCTTGCCCGAGCTCCGCTGGTTAGGGTTAGGGTTTCATCAATCCGCGTGGGTAGGTTCCAACCCCTAACGCTACCCACCAGTTCCGATCCGCAGGGTAGGTTGCAACCCCTAGCCCTAATCAGTAGCCTCGATCCGCAAGGTAGGTTCCAAGCCGGCCGGTGTGCCGTATTTCTCGGTTCTTTGATGATTGATGCCTGCTTGTGTACAGGTCTTCGACGATGACGGCGTCTCTCCGCGCAGTGCCGACGAGGATCCTGCCTCCGGTGGGGCTTCGCCGGCTCGTCCACACCCAGCTGCAGGTATCTTCTCCCCTGGCCTTTGGTCTCCGGCTTGTTGTTTTCCTAGCCCAGGTCTGGGGCCTCACGTTGTATATTATACGTATCTATCATATCATAGGGATGAACACCTATCGTTGAAGCTATCTATTGCCTATTGGTTGATGTGATGTGCTAGGTCTCTGGCTCCTTTTTTTCCTTTTTATTTTTTCTACTAGTAGCAGATTGTTGCTCTCATTGCTGGAGGTCCTCTGTTCTTCCCTACATACTATTGTCTATTGCTACGTGGTATATCACAGGGATGCACGGGTATTCTTAAAACAAGCATCTGTTTCATTGATTTATATTGGTAGATGATCAACTGCCTAGCATGAACGTGTTGGCATTTTGGTCAAACCAACATCTTTTGGTTCAACTAACTTAGTATTTTGTTGTACCATTGGTACACTATCAACTGCCTGGCATGAATGTGTTGATATTCTGGTAAAAAGCGACTTCATTTGCTCTCCAACATGTTTTGTATTGTATTTTGCTGTGACATTGGTACATGCTCAACTGCCTAGCATGATTGCCTTGATGTTTTTGGCAAAATGGACATCTTTTGGTCCCAAATTAGTTTTATATTTTGCTGTGACATTGGTACATGCTCAACTGCCTAGCATGATTGCCTTGATGTCGCTAAGATAGATAGATGTTACTACCTGTTTTTTCACATGAATCGACGTTCGTTCTACAAAGTGTGCAATTAACTTTCTCTAAATTTGATTGTGATTGAAAATATATTATGTAAATGCATGCTTTCAAAATTCTTTACTAGTAGTAAGATATTCGTGTAAAAACAGTCAAATATGCATCTATTGCCCGCACAAAAAAAGAAAAAAAACTGTTAAAGCTGCATCCGTTGATCTACGCGAGAGTTGGCGTGTACTTTAGAATGAGGGCATATGTATTCCTCTGTTGGCCCATTTATATTTATATTTATATACTTGTCAGCCTACGCGTAGTCCTCGTCATGTATGTCATGCTAGAATTTCGTATGATCTCTACTGTTTTCCGTTTAACGAATGATCTGCTCTAACTCGGACCGTTCTAATTAATTGTACAGCCTGCAAGTTGCCAATTTTAACATTCAGGTCCACTCCACGGTCCATGTCACTGAAATGACAGTTCCAGTGTTTACGTAAGGCAACTAACTAAATGAGAATAATTAATTTACTAAGTATTCCCTTGATAAGGATTAATATGACACGCATATGCTATTTTTTATTCCATTCCAAGGTGATAGTTCAAAATTCTTTTATGTCCCTGTGATTGCTATTTTTTCAAGTTAACTAACTTCTAGAGAAAGAATTTCATAAAGTAACCAGATTCCTGTGGAGATTGGCTACTGAATTAGTTTAATCAATCAATGGAAGCCTTCTCAGCCTAACCTACTTCATATGAGATTGACCGTTTAAGGAATGGATACGTTTTCAGTTCCAATTGTTGCATACATACATGAACTTGCACTTACCATATGAACCTTGCCATCCTTCTTTTTTTCAAAATACAGGAAGACTGGGTGCTATGCAGGTTGTTCTACAAGAGCAGAACAACAGGTGGTGATTGACTTGACTGCATCATGGTGCGGACCATGCCGCATCATGGCTCCAGTTTTCGTTGATCTCGCCAAGAAGTTCCCAAATGCTGTTTTCCTCAAGGTCGGCGTTGATGACCTGAAGGTATCATCAATATTCACCTATTTCTGTTGAAATTTCTGAGATATTTGAGTTCTTTAGTTTCTTAAATAAACCAATGAAAGTTGCTAGTCAGTAAAACTGACATGAAGAAAATAAATCAGTTTTATCTAAAAATTAATATTGTATCTTTGTTGTTGCTCCTTTGGTAACTACTATTTTAAGTTTTTGTGCTGCGGTTAATGGAGCTGGAATTTATTACAGTAGGGCTTATAGTCATGGGATCGCTGAACTGTATGTACCTGGTGCTTATGTGCATGCTTATGTACCTGCTTCTTATAGGGCTTTAGAGCAATCCTTTTGTATATCCGTATATATACGATCAAAATACTCTCGTATCCATTGATTGGTTAATATGTTTGTTTTTACGGCCTGCTACACTTATCATTTACCTGCAGTTGTAAGGAAATTGTATAGTGGAACAGTAACCTGCAAGTTCTGAACCTCATTAACTGCTATTTGATTCTGCCACACAACACTTCACTTCCTATAATCAGTGCTTTACAATTCTAGTGAAATCAATGCACCAGGAAAAATGTACTTCTACCTCTCGAAATTATAAAACTGAAGAAACCTTTTGTTATTGTTGCTGTTGTGTGTTAAATGACTAAGGAGCAGTTGCACATTTCGTTACCACCATTCTTTAATATGGGCACACTTGCTGTGTTTGATTTGGCCATTGGACTCTACAGTCCTCCTTTGTGCTTTCCTTGTGTGCCGAGAATGAATAGGAATAAATGGTGCTACTTTCTAATAAATCACATGTCTAATGATGTATTCCAGTATTCTATTTTTTTGCAGAAAATATTTCTCAGCAACTGCGAGCAGTACATGGTTTTGACTTTGTTCTGTAGAGCTTCCCACCTAGCTCTTTACCACTAGACTGGTTTCTTTGATTACTGCGCGCTACGACACAAAGTCCATGTTAAACGCATGCCTAATTTTCAATATATGTTCTGTACTTTAAAGGTTCATACTTTTGCTTGAGTTCTTGGATGTGTACTTTTGTGTTCCTTTGTTGCTTGGTTAGTACTTGTCATACTCCCACTGTTGTATTCATATCCACACCCATCTTGAACATAAGAGAACCTCATATACTGTAATATCTTAGGCTAAGCAAGAGAGGTATTAGCTTAGTTCTGCGAAACTTGCCATGCCTTTTAGTGTATTTTTTTACCATTTACTTAATTGTTAACTGAGTCTATGCTCTACCTGTCGAATATACTATGTCATGGGAGTAGTTCTTAGCAATTTCATATACATCTGGCTTAATGGTACATTGGAAGCTGAACGTATAGATTACTTACTGACTCTACACTTTATTCTTCATTGTGTTCATTTAGATGATGGCCATATCTAGAATATTCTGTTCTGATAAAGCTTGCTGATGAAATAATATCTAACTGTCAGACTGTGCCTTCTTGTCATGACAGGTTTGGTTTGAAGCATTCACGCTTCGGTGATGCCAGCCATATGGAAATGTTTCTTTCTTTATTGGAAAGGTTTGGAGTAGCTTTGGTTGCAGCATTCAAATATGCTTGCAAGGGGCTAGTGAGTCCTTGCTAGTATTTCTCAGACTAGGATAAGTCTCATCTGGTTGGTATGCTCTTGCTTTCAGCTAGCAGCCAGTTCCATTTGACTCGTTTTAATTCCTACTGCATATGTACCAATCCAGACCTGGTGTAAGTTGCACTTGACAAGAGTATCTTGCACATTTTCTGTCTTAATTCCTACTGCATATGTACCTCGTATTAATTCCTACTGCATATGTACCAATTCGTTTCTAAATCTGGTCTCAGTCTCACGCATGATTTATTCCTGCAGTACAAGTATGGATTCTGCTAAGGACAACATCTATCTTTGTGTTTTAGTCTTAACTATGAATATTTTGCCTGCGGTTCACTTTTTCTCCTATAAACCCTGGAGATGCTGATGGCATTGAATCCATAGTGCAGATTAGGTTCATAGATGTTGGTGTATCTATAAATTGTGACTGTTTAATTGTTTTACTTCCTGAAGATCTGGTAGCTTTCTTGTTTGTTCACTAGTTGATGGATTTTATTTGATTCTTGCATTTCTTACTCCTGTATAGGTTGTCTGCTAAATAAAATGGGATTTGCTGCTCTTTCAGGCTCGGATAGAGATGATTGCAGGAGAGTCTATTTGTAGGATGACAAGTTGTCGCATCTCGAGCATGTCTCATAGGAGAGTGGAATGAAGTTCATTGTAGTGACAGTAGCAGATGTGCCATTATTCTATTGTGTAATTCTGTTTGTTTTTGCTATATTCATGTGTAAGGAAATGTATTTAGGAGATGACTTATTGTGTTATGTAAACCTGGGAGATATATTACGTAATGTTATATGATGGATGATTTTAGTTCGACTTGGAGTTTTCTTGATTTGAATATGAAATAGTGTTGGATTTAATATTGGACAAATAATTTGGTTGAAAAGGCCGAACAAATAGAAATGAATCCATGTTCTGGAACAAAAAGTTGCTGAAATCAAAAATAAAAAAGGCCAAAACTGAAACTGACCAAATTTATTTGGGCCCTATCTCTAAATTAGCTAAGGCCCAAAAAAAGCCCAATAAGAAAAAGCCCAAAAAAATAAAACCAGTCCATGTGATCAATTGAAATGGGTTGGGCTGATTTCAACCATGATGTTTTGATTTTGTCGTAATTTTGCCACGTAGGACTGCCATGTAGGACTGGGTTTGAGTGCCAACGACGATTCATGATCGTCGTAAAGGTTACGTCAATCGAGGAATCGTCGTAAAAGTTACGACGATTTTGATCAAAACGCCGCTGCTGTTCATTTGTGACGCTCCGTTTTTGACGTTTGGTTTTTCGTCGTGAGATCATCGTAAATTAAAAATCGTGACGATGTAACGACGAAAAAATAGCATCGTGTATTAGCATATTCCTTGTAGTGCGGTGTATAGCTGCTCAGCAAAGGTATCTATAGCTTTTAACTTCAGCACGCAGTCGTCTCGAAGATTAGCGGTTCGGGCACCTGCAAAGGGCATATCAATATTTGATAATTTTCAATACTAGATTAATTAGTCAACACTCCAGGGTTAACGCTTACCAAACATAGCGACAGTCATATTGGAAATATGTTTCTTCAAGCCGGAAAGCTCTTGCTGGGCGGCTTCCAATTTTTCCACAGCCTGCTCAGCACGCCTCAGAATGGCGGCTTGGTCAGCTTTGGCTTTCTTCTCAAAGTTTTGCTGGTCAGCTTTCAGCTTCTCCAACTCGGCCTGAATTAAGCGGTATTTCGTTTCCAACTCGGATTGGGTGTCTTGTTGTTCAGCCATATTTTTCCTTAAGTCGGCTACTGCCGACTCAGTCTGGGTCACAGACTCCCGCACATCAAATTTGGGGAGACAAGTTTCAGCATTACTGCAAGCAATACTCGTGATACTTTGGGGCTAATGTATGATTTTCTTCAAAATCATACCATATTCAAGAACCGACTCATCTTTAAAAAGATGACCTGGCCCTTGGGGGCTACAGGTTGAACATTTTTTCAAAGACCCGGCTCATCTTTCAAAAGATGACCCGGCCCTTGGGGGCTATAGGTTGAAGATTTTTTCAAGACCCGACTCATCTTTAAAAAGATGCCCCGGCCCTTGGGGGCTACAGGTTGAAGATTTTTTCAAGACCCGGCTCATCTTTCAAAAGATGACCCGGCCCTTGGGGGCTACAGGTTGAATTATTTTTCAAGACCCGGCTCATCTTTCAAAAGATGACCCGGCCCTTGGGGGCTACAGGTTGAAGATTTTTTCAAGACTAGGCTCATCTTTCAAAATATGACCCAGCCCTTGGGGGCTACAGGTTGAAGATTTTTAGTATATTCAAGGACCCGGCTCATCTTTCAAAAGATGAGCCAACCCTTGGAAGGCTAATGGGTGCAGGAAAATACATAAATAGGCGTACCTCATGCCTAACCCTCATAAGAAGAATCAAGCTCTTATTCATCTCATAATCCCTCTCCAGATGACTTGCGAACAGAGAACAAAGTTGGTCGAATTCCAGCTTCTCATACTTGGGGAGCTTGAATTTACTTGTGTCTTGATCAGGAGAAGGGAGAGATTCCTTGGAGGTATGCTTGGAAAGTACTGCAACCAGAGGGGTGGAATAGCCAGTACCGGTGACCACGACGTCATCTGGATCGTCAGTCGCCTTGAGAAGGCTTGGCGGGTTAACCTTATCAGCGGTTTCCTTCAAAATTACGAGCGAGTCATCCCGGGCTTCGGGAATATCGTCCGCAGGAATATCATGAGCCGTCGCTTGCTCTTCATCAATCTCAGGGACAGAGGTGCTCGTGCCTAAGGCGTCAGATGTTTTGGGAGCAGATGATAGGTCGCCGGTTTTCCTTCTCTTCGCTTTTGCTCTGAGACAAAGGCACCAAGATTAAAAGCACATATCGTTGTTTAGAACAAATTGGGATTAACAAAGAGACTCACCCTTGTACGCGAATCATCGGCAGGAGAGCTGATATTGCCGAGTCGCCAGATGTAGGGGGAGAAGTTTGATAGAACAAAGGCTTGAAGTTAAAGAAGCGGCGAGTCACATTTTACACAAGAGAGGGTATGATAAAACAAAAGTGTACCTCGCTGGTGCATTTCCGACCGGTTATCTTCTCAGGCAGTCCGGTGATTAAGTCGCCAGAGCGACTACGAGTCTTGCGCTTGGGGGTATATTTTCCTTTCTTCAAAAGGAAATCAGGGTCCATATAAGCATATGGGTGAGACATGGGCACTTTTCCACAGATCCGCCTCACTGGTCTAGGAGAAGGAGAAGGTGAGTCAGAAGAAATGGAAATTACCTTGACCGCATCATCTTGGCTCCCATTGTCCTCTCCCTACACATAAAGACGCATGGTATAAACATAAGTCAGAATACATAGATAATGAGTGAGGGGGAAGCCTTACCTATGAATGCGCTTCGTCAGCTTGTGACTCGCCAAGAAAAGATGAATCTTTGGTGGCGGCTTTACTTTTGCTTGCCTTCTTCTTCTTTTTTGGTGGCGGCTTGGTGGTCTTTTGGGTTGTCACTTTGGGACCCCTTCGCCAAAATGGATCAGTTTTCTGATGAATAGAAGCGAATTTCAAACCAAGAGCATTGTTAAGCATAAAAAGACGAAAGGCGGCTTGTATTCTTACTGGCGGCATCGGGTTGGAGCGACAAAAGGCCTTGAGCCCAATCTTGGCGCATTCTTCCAAAGGCTCACCGGTTAGCTTCTTGATGATTCCGGCAATTTCACTCTCTGAGAGTCTTTTGCAATTGAAGCATTGCGGATGGTCGACCGTACCATCATATTCATACATCAGCCCATCTCGACGACTCAAGGAAAGAAGATTCCATTCTATCCAGCAGCGGAATAGATTGATCCCGATAAATCCGTTGTTGGTCAAATACTATAACTCGAAGAAAATGGGGATAAATTCCGACTCTTCTTCTTCTGTGAGTTTCTCCGGCAGCTTTAAGTCCATTGGCAGGCGATCTACTCTGAAATCCGGAAGAGGGTTTTCGCCAGGAGGAGAGGTGTCCCGGCAATAAAACCATGACTCGGCCCAGCCCTTGGGATGGCTGGGTAGAAGGACTGAAGGAAATCCACGCTCGCGGTGTCTTTGAATATTGACTGCTCCAAGTTCATGGTTGGGACCGTTGGAAAACTCGGTCCGGTGATTCAAATGGAAGAAGTTCCAAAATAAAGGAACTATGGGTTCTCTATGCAAGAATACCTCGCAGAAATACTTGGAACTGACAGAGGTTGCTGATGGAGTTGGGTCCCAGGTCTTGAGGATGAACGTTAAGGAAGTGCATGACGTCTCGGAAAAACTTCGACCCGGGCGGTTCAAAGCCTTGTTCAAGGTAATCGGTAAAGATGACTAGTTCTCTTGCAGTGGGATTGGGAGTCAACTCGCCCGGGGGGGGTTCTCCAACCGATGGTTTCCTTACTCTCAAGGAGACCCGCCTTAACAAACTTCTCGAGAGCAGCGACATCGATTTTCATGGGTAACCGATTGCACTTTGAAATAGCCATGACGACAAAAGAGAGGGGAACGAGGCGGTTCAGTGACAATTATGAAGTATTCTAACTCGCTGGTATGGGTCTATAGTATGATGACTCGCTAAATGGGTGACGTACATCATAACCCGCTATTCGGGCGGTTCATGGAAGTATCTTCGAAGTATTGTAACACGCCCTTCAAATTGGAAAGGAAGGTGGCATAGCTATAGTGATAAATTTAAGTCGCTATGGAAGCCGGAGCTAAACAATGACTCTTAAAGGTTCTTTTTCCTTAGGGATATTTTCGGGAGGCGAACAAACATATTTCTAAAAACAGGCAGTGAACTATGTATCTACGAGTGGATCAAAATAAAGGATGTTGCTCGAAACAATGGAGGAAAGCTATGAGTGTAAGGCAGTGATAGTGTTGGATCTATGGCATGAAGACTTAAGATAGCAAAAAGACGCGATAAAGTGGCCGTAGTTTGCTACTGCCTAAATTCTATTGCGAAAATATGAAATGGATCTAAGGCAGGTAAGGGCGTCCGTCACGTCACGGAAGCTAGCTCGCAGGAAACGATGGTCATGGTGTTCTCGGCTAACCCTAATAAGGGAATGTGTGTACCTGGGAAAAGGAGATTGGTGCCGGGGACGAAAGCGCAGTACTTTGTGCTTCTTGGCGCCCGGAAGACCACGGTCGATGGAGGTCTCCAGGAGCCGGTGACGACGCTGGGGTGTTGGTGCTCGAAGAGGAAGAGCGCGAGGAAGACGAGGAAGAGATGGAGGTAGGTGACGGGGCTTCCTCCTCCCCCCCCATTTCACCTCTTGTTATTTAAAGGGCAGGAACGGAAATCGAGGTTGTCAAGGCGGAGATCGAGGCGACAAGTCAGAGATTGCGATGATGGCGCCTAGATTTTCGGGATAAGTGATTATAGAACAGAAGATCCGTTGATGGTTGCAGTACTGAAAGCCCCGGAATTAAGGGGATGAGGTGATGTCATCAAAGATTACACGGCGGGTCAGATCAAATTACAACAAGTGGCGAGTTACCGTTCGTCGAAGGATAGAAATGGTAAGAGTCGCCCCAAAATGGTGGAGGTTTATAGACGTGAACAAATTCAAGACAATCTGGGGCCTAATGTTGGGGATATTACCTGCGGATAACCCGCCCTTAGTGGGTCGGGTCACCAAAGGGGTGACTTACCATTCAACGTGCGCCCCATGGCCCAGAAGCTGGATGGCGGTTCAAGAGGTCGTGCGGATGATGGATTACCAAGAAAGCTCGTGATCATGGAGGACACGACGACTTAGAGATAAGGAAAGCCACAAAGATTAGCATGGCAGGACTTTCTAAACCCTAGGGCCTCGACCTGTATATAAAGGCGAGTCCTAGGGAAAGGTCAGGCGAGTTAGAGAGAATCGAGAGCTAGGTCAGGCAAGTTACGCCCTCCTTGTAATCGAAACCACCATTAATCCACACAAAGAAGGACGTAGGCTTTTACCTCCTCACGAGGGGCCGAACCTGGGTAAATCTGAGTCTTGCTTTCGCTCACCCCCTTTGAGTCGCCACCAAGGTGCGATGGCTCCATCTTTAAGTCCTTTCACGAGGACATCTTCCGTGACAAAACCACGACATGCGGTCATGGACAGAATCCTCCAGTCACTTCCACCTAGCTATAAAGGCTTGGTGATGAACTACAACATGCAAGGGATGTACCAGACTATTCCCGAGTTGTATTCAATGCTGAAATATGCGGAGGTATAAATCAAGAAAGAACATCAAGTGTTGATGGTAAATAAGACCACTAGTTTCAAGAAGGGCAAGTGTAAGAAGAACTTCAAGAAACACGGCAAAGCATTTTCCGTGCCCGGTAAACCAGTTACCAGGAAGAATCCAAAGAACGTGTAAGTGCATCTAGTGCCCTTAGTGATTTTGGTGGTTTGAAGACTTATAGGTTAAGTAACTAATGTGTTAATAAGTGTACACATGCTCTATAAGTCGATGAGGAATTTGAGTAATATGATGAATATCGACCCCTAAAAATGTATATCTTCGGCCGAAGAAATTGGTCTTATGCTGAAAATTGGACCACGAAGAAATTGTGATGAAATTGATATTCCTCATGAAGATACCGAAGATGAGGAATTCGGTGTGTCCTGAAGAAAATCAATCCGAAGACTTTGAAGCGTGAAGATTTATTCTTTCTATTTCATTTTCTTCACTCTTGAGTCATAGGAACACCGTACTGATAAAGGGGTCGAGGTAACACAACTAAATGAATTTCCTCATGATGCTCAACCCAAGCCTACACCTACAAAAGTCTCAAGTGAGGAATATGAGAGACATGAGGACACTCACAGTTGAGGGTCCTGACCGTTGCCGCGATTGGCGCCACCTCACCGATCTTATCCACACCAACGGTCATAATATTTAAGGGCATTTATGTCAAATCATGTCGGGATGCTCCCAGGCTATAAATAGCAGCCCCCACAACCATTAACTCGTTGGCTGATCCGCGAGAAACTGACACTTGTCATTTAGAGCAACCCAAATTCCTCACAGTCTTCGAGAGTAAATCATCAGTGAGGAAATACTCCAAACACCAAACCACAAACCTAAACCAAGTGATTGAGCATCACTGAAGAATTTGTTCCTGTGTGGAACTGAAGCCTTTTACCTTTGAGGACTGTGCATCCGCCAAACGGTAAGGCATCATGGTCTAGAGCAATCTAGCAGTCAATTATGGATCGCCGGGTGACCGAGCTTGTGAGGGTTTGGAAGTCTGACCTGAAGACTTACCACGAGTGTTGGGCGAGGACTGTGTGTCCTTAGCTCAAGGATAATATGGTAGGGACTGTGTGTCCCGGGACTGTGCGTCCTTTGGTTTCAATACCAAGCCGCTCCAAACCAGACGTACGACTGTCACAGCAGTTGGAACTGGGTCATCAACAACTGTCTTCAGTGTGATACGGGTTCTATTTCTTCAACTCTTTCAATTCCTCAATATTGTATGTTGAAGACTTTTGTTGTCACTGTTTGAAGAATTTCCTGAAGATTTTCTCTGAATTTCCTCAACCCAAATTCTTCATACCCATTAATCTTCAGTGAGGAATTTCCTGCGTTGTTTCTGCTACAAGTTATTCACCAGTGAGGAATTTCCTCAAAAGGAATTTCCTCAGCGATGAAATTCTAAAAATCGCCTATTCACCCCCCTCTAGTCCATATAACACACTTTCAATTGGTATCAGAGCAAGGTACTCCCTTGTTCTGTGTTATTTTGGTTTCACGACCAGGAGTTTTAGTTATGTCGACTGCAGGCATGATCAAGGTTACTGCAGGATGTCCTACCTTCGAAGGAAAGGACTTCCCCTACTGGAAGACCAAGATGTAGATGCATCTTCAAGCTATTGACAATGATCTCTCGTATATTGTGGAACATGGCGTTCCCTCCATCGCTGCTACTGTCTCTGCCACTGATGTGAACAAATTCAAGCAACATGATTCTCAAGCGAAAAATATCATTTGTGGCCATCTGAGCAAAGGTTAGTATGGCAGAGTGAGTGCTTTGGGCTTAGCAAAACAAATCTGGGATAGGCTGTCCAAAGTCAATGAAGGAATATCAACCCACCGCGACTCTCGTGTTGATGTTCTTCACAATCTCTTCAATTTCTTCAAGAGGCATGACAATGAAAGCTGCCAAGATACCTTTGATCGTCTCACTAACAGATCCAATGAACTGCAAGCACTGGGAGCTCGAGACATTACTGACCATGAAGTTGTGAAGAAACTGCGAAGATTTATGGATTCATCATTTGATACACTAGTTCTGATGATTCATGAAAGATCAGACTATAAGATGCTTGATCCTGCTGATATACTCGAAAGGTGTGGGGACCCCGACTTACAAGTCGAGATCGCCCATGATCGTGCTCAGTGATCCCAGAGATCAATGCTCACCGCACACACATATACTGAATAATAAGAGTCTTACATCCAAGTACCGAATTATTACATCACATGACCGAAAGGTCAAGTTCACAAGGTTGGGGCTAAGCGGGTGCCTATGCCATCAAGCCTACACCGACAGGCCTAGTTCGCAGGGGCGTCTCTGAAGACGTACTCATCTCCAAACTCCAGTCCTTCCAAGTCTGGTCAATAATATAACCAGTGGCAAGCCAATGAGTACTTTTGAATGTACTCACAAACAACCCATGATATGAACAACGAACGTGAAGGATAACAATATTATGTATCTTTTGTGTAACTCATCTTGGTGGAATCATCATGAATATGCATCAAGTTAAAGAATTACTTTTTAAGAACAGGTTGCAGATATCAATATATCTGTCGAGGTTTGAACCATCCAGGTTCACCCTATATGCCAAGTCACCAAACTTGGCCATATCAAAACTTTCATAATAACACATTTTTTTATCACCACTCACACACGCTTGGTTTATGCGGAAACGACTGGACGTAGTTTAAGAAGGATTACCCAACTGTCCTTGACCGTGGACACGACTATTCGAATAGTTTTACACTCTACAGAGGTAGTACGCTGGACCCCAGAGATCCGGGAAACTTCCGTGTCATCCATGACTCGCGGTATATAACATACCCGAGGTAAGTACCCGATCAATGCCTTTCCCTTGACAATACTAGACAAAGAGGTCCACTCGATTGGTACCTAGCCCACATTTTGTACGTCTTACGAGCACCAACTCTGGACAGTATCAACCATGCGGGCGGAGACCAACAGTGTGCTTGGAACTCATAAAAATGGCATAGTCGTCCTACCTGGCACGACCCCATCACGAGAGTGACCACACATCACTCCCGCCACTAGTAATGTGGCTCTTTACTAGCACCGACCAGAGTAATCAACATAGCCCCGTCCCATAAGGGGTAACGAGGTCGTACTTGTAAGGTTGGGACGGTCGACACATCATAAATCTAATCCCATTTCGGAAACCATACTCAATCAAAATACCCGGTGCACCACTTCACCAAAAGTGGCCACCTAACTCATCGTCACCCTCAGGCATTAGTGGCACCTGATGGGGTTTTCATAAACTCTTGATTTACAACAACAATACTCTCATGCTATTATTCTAGCATTACTTGTCAACATGATAATAGCGTGATCCTCAAGGGGTAGGATCAAGCTCAATGCATGTGCTCTGGAGGAGCCATCGGTAACATCACATCAAATGATTTACCGGCACTTATGATCATATGCAACAGGAATACTTGCTTTTAACATGCAATCATAACATATGCTCAGTCATGGTCAAAGGGTTGCTTGCCTTGGTCTGCTTGGTATCCAGGGTCTTCGAGGTCTTCCGCTCCGATTCCCTCGTCACAAGGATTTTCTATCGTCGTAAAAAGAATAAATAAGAAATAGCTCACTCAAAAACAGATCACAAAGTTATTTTTAAAATGTTCTATATTACTGATAAATCTAAGTTGTTATTATTTTAAATATTTGCCTCTGCTTCTAAAGAAGGAACTTTTTTAAAATCAACCAAAGAGAAGCAAAACTATTCCAATTTAGTCCTTTTTATTATTGTAAAACAGAATAGTTGTCTAAAAATTCATCCATTGGTCTCATTAAATACTACATATTTTTAGAAGAATACCAGTGGAAAAATTATATTTTTACACTCGTTAAATATTTTGATAAAAATCTTAGAAATCAGTTTTTAAAAATAAAAATAAAATGGGTTAAGCCCTTGGCCTGGCTTGGCCTGGAGCTGGGCGCCCAAGGCCAGCCGACAGCCTACCAAAGCGCACGCACCGTCAGGTTTGAACCTGATGTGCAGGGCCGTGCGATCAGTGGCTGCGGGCAGCGCGGGAGAGGAGGCTGGGCCACCGACAGGTGGGGCACACCTGTCGGGGTCGTCTCCTATCTCTGGCGAGAGAGGAGGAGGAGCACGCCGGCGAGCTTTCTGACGTCCTCAAGCCACACCAAGGACGGGAATGGGTTCGGCATGACGCCGCCTACCTACCGATGGTCGGAACAGCGACGAAGAGGCGGGGGTTCACCAACGACGAGAAGGCCACGGCGGTGGAGTTTCGGGAGGTAGTCGAGGAGGTAGCTAGGGGCACGGAAATGCTTGGGCGAGTTGGGGGAAGCTTCCTGGGTTGAGGGGATCCGTTTGGTCGGTCGAGGGACGCAGGAGCCGTCGTGTAGCCGGAGATCGACCGAAGCTCCGAGACGGAGGAGCCTCGGTCGATCTCGAGCACCGGGGCTCTACTGGATTGCTGTGGTGACTAAGGCGGTTCTAGTGGTCGTGGTGAAGCTATTTGAGGCGTGCAGGAGCGAGGGGGTTGGGCTATAAATAGGCCCGCGACGGTGAGCTGATTCGGGAGCGCCGGTGACTCACCGTGGCGCGCATGGGTGTGCAGGGAGGAGTTGGTGTCGAAACCACGGTCTTAGGACGTGGTTTTGGACCACCAGAACCATCTGCAATAGAGGGAGAGAGAGAGGAGTCGAGCATCCGTGGCCGCGCAACCTTGGCCAGTTCTGGTGCGCAGGCATGCGTCGTACAAGCTCTAGCGCGGGAGAGGAGGGCCCGTGAGGGTTGCTCGACGCAGAGGGGTTGTCGGGGAAGAGGTTGGACACCTCGGCGGAGGGTGGAATTGGCTGAGGGCATCGCCCCCACCTCGGTGCCTTCCTGTAGTGCGCCCAGAGTGCAGTTTCGGCATGCCACGGCATGCTGGTGCGCTCTAAGGCACTTTGGACGTGTCTAACATGTCCTGGCACTGGCTGGGAGTGTGGCTAGCCATTTGGGTTTCGTGGAAGCTTTGACTGGTCAAGGGAGACAAGAAATACTAGTGCTGTCAGCCTTGAAGTGAAGCTTAGATTGGGGTTTTTGGCATTTCCACTTTGAACAAGAGGCATTGATACTGGCCACCTAATCTATGAGTTTGGAGCAAAGGGGTTGGGTTTAGCTGTGGCTAAGATGGCTTTCCCCCCTGTCAGAAGGTGCTCAACACTGGTTTCAGGGGGTTTTACCCCACCACTGGTGTTGCAACTTAACAGGTATGGGTTTGGTGCTAAAACATGGGGTTTCACCAAGTTTGAGCTCCATTGGACAAGTTTAGCTTTGTAAACTTGAAAACACCACCATTTGACCACATATGTTTCTTCCAAAGAGAGTGTGGGTAAAGTTCGTCCCACAAATCCCATTTTTTGTGTGGAACCCTCATTTGAGGTATTAGGCACTCCTGCAAAGTTTCAGCATCATAGGACAAACTTTGCTATGTAGAGTTGCTCTAACTCCAATGTGGACAGAAGGGGTTTTAGGGTTATTTGGGGTCCTTAATCACCTTGGATCAAGGTGATTCTTTATGTGGACACCAAATATGGCTTAGGGATACCACTGGAATTTTCTAGGATTTTATTGAGAATATTTCCTTTGGAAATATTTCAAAAGGTCAAAAGAGACATAAATGGTTTTCAGGGTTTTACTCAAATAACATTAGTATAAATAGGGGTTAAAAATCTTATGTATGGAAAATATATGTCCTTCTGATCATCTCCAAATTTAATCAGATTTTTCTAAGGCAGAAAAGTATTTTTCCATGTAGGAATACCAATTCTGGCCTCAGAAATGGACATGCAAATAAATTAGGAAAACAATTCTAAAAATAATTATTTTTGGGGTTTTGGGTTATAGAAATAAATTAAAATCAGATCACCAACTTTGGGTAGAAGCAAATCTTGCCATCAAGGGCATGTAGTGCAACTCAAAGTTGGGTTTGTAACTTAACCAGAATTAAGAATAGGGTTTTTGGAAACAACTCAATATTGAAAATGGGGGTTTTTATCATCACATGATCAAACACACAAGCATACCATGACAATCATGGCATTCACATCATTTGTTTGAAAAAGTTTGAACAAGCTCAATTTTTTTGCATACAGAGAAAATGATAGTAAAAACATGGTATGACAAAAGAGAGATATGTGTGGACCAAGCTTCTCTAGACCTCGTGCGCTGAAGGCCAAAGCAATTTCCTCATATGAAGAAGAAGACTCAGATTGCCGCATTGGTGATCATTAAGAACTTGGACAGGAGCTTGCAATGCTCGTGAGGAAATTCCAGAAGTTTACAAGATGTGGCCAGTTTGGTAAATCTTCAAGAAGAGACATGAGGAAATCAGAATCTTCATCTGAGGACTACAAGAAAAGAACCTGCCATAAATGCAAGAAATTAGGTCACTATATTGCTGATTGTCCTCGCTGGGTGAAGGAATCAAAGAAGAAGAAATACAATGATGAAAGTTCTGATGAGTCGAAGAAAAAGAAGAAATCTTCAAAATCCTCATCCTCAAAGTCCTCATCGCACAAGAAGACTAGTTTCAGAAAGGCTCGGGCACTCATTGGCAAGGAAATGGATTCTGAGGAAGAATCTGAGGAATGTGATCAAGAGGAAGGTTCTGAAGAAGACTCAGAGTCTGGTGTGGCAAGTCTTGCACTGGCTACCACATTCGTCAGCAAGTCAATCTTCAACCTTGAAGAATACGACAACGCCATCCACACTGATCACTATGCTGAGGACTTCGCTCCAACCTATTGCTTCATGGCAAAAGGTTCAAAGGTACCGAATGACACTTCCTCCTCAGATTCAAGTGACTGTCAACCTGATGACTATAAAAAACCTAGTTACAATAAACTTGCCAACATTGCAACTAAACAACAAACTGCCCTTCAAAAGCTTCAAAAAGTGCTAGACAGAAGCGATGACCTGTTGAATGATGAAATGAATCTTACCCAAATCCTCACTGAACATATGAAAAGTCTTCAGTCCAGATTTGGTAATTTTCAAGATCGTCATGGCACACTCTTGGCTCATCATGAGAAACTTTCCTATGAATTTCTTCAAAGGAAACATGATCTTGAGAAGCTGAGGATGTCTCGTGATGATATTCGAATGGAAAACTATTCATTACTTGGTCAATAGATCAGTGTTGCTCAGGTTGAATTGATTCCACCATGTCTCAAATGCATCCAACGTGAAACTGCCAATTCTTCACCAGAATCATCAAATGTGGTATAAACTTCCTCACTTGAGGAAACCACAAATGTTACTGACGAAACTGCACGGCTGAAGGAATTGTATGTGGCAGGCATGTACAAAAGTCTCAAAGGGCGTCAAACCCTTTGTGATGTGCTCAAAAACAGATATTGATCAGGAACCCGAGGAAAAAAGGAATTGCCTTTGAGAGGAAGTTGAATGCTGATGGATCATACTGGAAACCTGAGTAGTATCCCAAAAGCTCATGGGTTGCTGCTAAAGGACCTCCTATTGATCCATCCAATATAATAGGCTTTGCAGTGAATTATCCTATTCCTCACATGAGTCAGTTGACTCCAACTATAAACTGTTCAAAAATCAATCTCGTGAAGTATTTGCTCGATATGTCGGAACTAACTGCCGGAATGGACCACCCCTCAGGAAAATCTGGGTCCTCAAAAGCTGCTTGGAAAACCTTCAGGTGAATGTCCTTATGACACCACCAGTGAAGAACCAGAACTCCACATCAAATTCCTCAGGTGTACCAAAGTCTTCAAGAGGATCAAAATCCTCAACTCGTCAAAACTATGCTCGTACTCGTGCTAATGCTTCTCATATGCAGGGAAATTACAAGGGATGTGAATATGAGCATTACTCCTCAAATCATTATGTTCATAAATCCTCAAAGAACTTCTGTGCCTATTCATTCGAGTACTCTAACCCCCCTACTATGAAGATAAGTGCATTAGCTTCAATGCCCCTTTCTCATATGGTGCTCGTAGGATGATGAACTCTTTGCCACCCCTTCAGATGTGGGAGGTGAAGAAATTGAACTAATCACTTCTGCAGGTCAGGTCTCCAGATGAAAATCATCATCTGAAGAATTTGCTGGAGACCTGAGGAAAATGCTTGATTGAACGCAAGCTAAAATTGATGAAATGATAACATTTCACACGTCCTCAAATTTACTATTTATGATGAAATTCCTATGTGATGAAATTGATATCGTATTCTTCAAGTTTGAAGCATATGAGATGGTAAATTGTACTAATTCATCTGCAGGATGACAAACCCAAGAGTACTGAGTGGGTTCTTGATAGTGGCTGCACACACCACATGACTGGTGATAAAAGCTTGCTGATGAATATGCCACTCACTCCATCACCAATGAAGCAAATCACTTATGCTAACAAAGGTAAAAGCAAGGTATTGGGACTTGGCAAGGTGGCTATTTCCAAGGACAGGTACATGGACAAAGTGATGCTTGTCGAATCCCTTGGGTTTAACGTCATGTCAGTCTCAATGCTTCGTGATCTTGATATGGTCCTTATCTTTGGAGAATATAGATGTGTAGTCATCATGGAATTTGACAGATCCAAAGTCGTCGAAGGTGTTAGAAGAGGAGATTTGTATATTGTTGACTTTTCTACAGGTCCTCAACCAGCCACATGCTTACTAGCAAAAACCTCAGAAGGCTGGCTATGGCATCGAAGACTTGGTCATGAAGGCATGAGGAATTTGCACACGCTAGCAAAGAAGAAACATGTCATTGGCATCGAATCAGTCAAATTCCTCAACGAGCACGAAGACCTGGGTGCATATCATTCTGTATAAAACTGAAGTGCAGGAAGTATTCAAACGATTTTCCTCAAGGGCCTTGACGAACTTCGGCGTCAAGATCAAACACATCAGGAGTGATAATGGGACAGAATTCAAAAACACACTGGTCTTGATGCTTATCTTGATGAACTTGGTATTACTCACAAATTATCTACTCCTTATACTCCTCAATAGAATGACATCGTTGAAAGAAAGAACAGGACTCTGGTTGAAATGGCATGGAGTATGCTTGAAGAATATCAGACTCCTCGTCGTTTCTGAACTGAAGCAATAAACACTGCTTGCCACATCATCAACAAGGTATATCTTCACAAATTCCTCAAGAAAACCTCATATGAACTCCTCACTGAAAAGAAACCCAATGTAAGTTATTTCAAAGTCTTCGGTGCAAAATGCTGGATTAGAGATCCTCACCATAGCTTAAAATTTGCACCTAAAGCACATGAGGGTTTTATGCTCGGTTACGGAAAGGACTCACAGACCTAGAGAGTCTTTAACACCTATCACAACAAGGATGTTGAAACTGTAGATGTGCGGATCGATGAAACTAATGGCTCGCAAAGAGAGAAATTGCCTCCTGATCCACATCAATTATCTCATGAGGAAGCAATCAAGTTCAAAGCTACTGAAGACATTGCTCGTACTAAGGAAATTGCTGAAGAAATCATCCCCAACACTAATGAAATTCAAGAAAATGCTCCTGAGGAAATTGCTCCAGAACAAATTCCTCAGTCCAGACGAAATCCTCAACCAGCTCATCTGAGGATTGCAAATGAAGTAGAACTTGACAAAATCCTCGATGACATCAACGCACCAGGTCCTCTCACTCGCTCAAAAGCTTCATACTTAGTTAACTTTTGTGGGCATTCTTCTTTTGTGTCTATCACAGAACCCTCAAAAGATGTTGAGGCTTTCATGGAACCTGAGTGGAATCAAGCCATGCAAGATGAACTTCTTCAATTCAAGCTGAATGACGTGTGGGAGCTCATCAAACGACGAGATCCTCGCAAGCACAATATCATCGGCACCAAGTGGATTTTCCTAAACAACCAAGATGAGGATGGTCAAGTGGTGAGGAATAAGGCACGACTTGTAGCCCAAGTCTACACACTGGTTGAAGGAATTGATTTCGATGAAACTTTTGCACCTGTAGCTAGACTTAAAGCTATACAAATTTTACTTGCTTATGCTAATAATCATAACATTACTTTATATCAAATGGATGTGAGAAGTGCATTCCTCAATGGTAAGCTTGAGGAAGAAGTATATGTTCCTCAGCCCCCATGTTTTGAGGATCCGAAGAATCCAGACAAAGTCTTCAGACTCAAAAGGGAACTCTATGGCCTCAAGCAAGCCCCTCGGGCGTGGTATGATACATTGAAGGAATTCCTCATGAAGAAAAGCTTCAAAACTGGTTCACTCGATCCAACTCTTTTCACAAAATCCTATGACAATGAACTATTTGTGTGCCAAATATATGTCAATGACATCATATTTGGTTGTACTGACAAACGTTACAGTGATGAATTTGCTCATATGATGAGTGAAGAATATCAAATGTCTATGACGGGGGAGCTGAAATTCTTCTTAAGACCTCAGATTCGTCAATACGCAATGGCATCTTCATATCACAGGAGAAATACCTCAAGGATGTTGTGAGGAAATTCGACATGCATGAATGCAAAGGCGCCAAGACTCCCATTCCTACCAACGACCACCTCTGCACTGACGAAAATGGTTATACGATGGGTTACAAGACTCACATCCTAACTTATACGATGTACATCCTAACCCTACGACAATTGTACGCGGCTCCTGAAATCATCATTCTTATACGATGGGTTCTGCCACCACCCAACTTTGAAATTCTTCTACCTGTTTTTCTTCAAAGTTAAAATTCATCAACCTGACGTTTTGTCACAAAATCCTCAAGTTTCAAATTCTTCAAAATCTTCAAAACACTCGATGATTTTCATTTGCCTAGATATATATATATAGGCTGAGATTTGAAAGTCCTCAACAACATTCACTTATAGCTATTTCTTCAGTTTGATATTTCATCTAAGTGAATGTGATCGGATCCGACTCCCCTCTATGCTATACTCAGCCCAGTCTATTCAATTCTTCATATGCGTTCTACTTGAAACTTGTCCAAAATCCTTACCGCGTCCTTGTCACGTGAGGATTTTGCAACAAAATCCTCAAATCTTCAAAAATGAATTTTATATTGTTACACAGTAACTGAACCCCACTTCCCACGATAAGATAAGCACGATCTCCACCACTTTAATCTTAGGCTCCACGCGTCGTGCGGAGACAAACAGGCAAGGGCAGTTCGGTCCTAAAGATTCGCAAGAACAGTTTTCCACCTGAGCTATAAATAGGTCCTTACGCCCCTCAGTTAAAACCATTCGTCCTCTCTTCATCTCTCCGCTCGAGCTCAAACCTAGCGCCACCGCTAGCAATCTCGTCACCGGTGAGGAACAGCTTCACCGCCTCGCCCTCGCTGTCGCCGATCTCAGACCGGAAGCGGAATATTATCCTTCGCTGCTGCCGTAGGTGTCTTCTGCCGCCAAGTTAGGGCGTAGCAGACCTGAACCGAAGAGCTTCTCACTTTTACTTCCTCTTCTATTCGTGTTCTTCGCTCATGGTAATTAAGATCTTATTTTACAGCCCCTGTTGATCTATTACTTCACTTTAGATTCGCGAAATCTGTTTTTCCTCAGTGTCTGTCAGCCTCGCACACTCAATCATCAAACACTTGATGAATTTCACTAAGCCACTCAAATTCTTCATGAGATTCCTCAGTTGTGTAAATTCTCGAACCTGCACAATTCTGGAACCTAATATCAGAAAGCTTAGTCGAATTCCTCAACCCACTGGTCAAATTCCTCAACTTCAAAACATTTCAATTTCTTGAAATTTGAGAGCCAATTTGACCACTCCAAATTCCTCGCACCCATACTCTGGTCACAGGTACAAAATGTCAGGTGATGAATCACTAGGTTCTCATCAACTTAACTCATTTGCAGCGTTCCTCGAAGAAACTTTGCCAGGATCATCAGAATCTTCAAGAGTGCAAATTCCTCAGCAAAAGCATCAATTGAAGAAAATGGAAGATGATAGAAAGCAAAAAGGAGGAAAGAAACTTGAACAGAACACTGCAGTTGATATACCCGAAGACATATACGCTGACTACCGCACGCCAGATGAGGAAATATATGGCAAAGAACCCATGCCGAAGCGCAAAATAAGGCTTCAGAAAATAGAACGCAGGTGGACTAAGGAGTGGAAGGAACATCGCTATGTAACTCCAAAGTATGCGAAGAAATTCGCCCTGAAGCTACCTTGCAAGAGGCCTCCTCTTGGTAATCAATAGGTTGCACATCCCTCAAGTGTTGAAACAATTGAGGATTACCCTGAGGAGTAGACCATACACTTGTCCAAGCTACAGAGAAAAGCAGAAGCTGTAGTGAAGAAATTCAATGCGGAATCTGCTGCTGCCACTGTAGCCACCTCTTCTGCTGCTGAAGCTTCTGGTACAGCTATTCCTCAAATGAGGACTGTGCCAAAGAAACCAAAGACCTGAATGCCTAAAGAGCAATTTCTTTAGAAGGCTGCACCAGCACCAAAACCTTCAACAGCACCACAGGCCTCAAAGCCTGAACAAAAGAAGATAGTCAAGCATCAGCCTCCTCATTCTAGCTCCTCTGTGCCATCTGTCACGAGCTGTGTGAAAAAGTCTTCACCAACTCTCTTGAAGACTAAAATGACTGCTGGAAGAGGCATCAGGCCCAATCCAAGGAATGTGATCAACATCCCTTCTGCATCAGAAGGAAGTGAAGAATTTGCCGATGAAACTCTTCAATCTATCATACGAAACAAGCAGGAACGAGTTGCACAAGCCTCAGGCAGCTCTATTCCTCTTGCCATGGACCCCAATGTTCTGCTGGATTGCATCAATGTCTGGTATGAAGATCCAAACACTCCCATTGATGACTTGAAGCTTCCCCCTGGTCTCAGTAGCATGGTTGCCACATTCATCAATGAGGCAAAATGGAAAGAGCAGCAAACCAAGCAAGCAAAGGCTGCAAAACTGAATAAGGAGAAATTCCTCAAACAGAATCTCCTCAATCTGACGCCTGAAGCTCTCGTTTCAACCCAGGCTAAACTGAAGACTTTGACAGAGAAGTACACGAAACTATCTGATCATCAAAGTCTCAAGGTGAATTTCATCAAGTTTGCAACTGATGCAATTGATGAATACAACAAGAAGGCTAGTCCTCCTGTGCCGCAAAAGCTACCGGAGTCCAGTTATCCGGTACAACTGACCAAAGAAGATAAAGCTGATGAACATGTTGTTGAGGAAATGCCTCAAGAAACTCCAACTGATGAATCTGCTCCAACTAATTAAAATGGTCGAGCTGTTGAAACTGCCAGGACCAAGACTGCACCAGCTCCTGAAGAAAGAATTCCTTCACCTCAACCCTCAAAGGTGAAGAAGATGGTTCCGTCTGCATCAGACGTGAAGAACACCAAAGCTGCTCAGAAGGAAGCAAAGAAAAGAAAAGCTTCAATGACCACAGAATCCTCAGAGGCCAAGCGCCTGAAGGTTACTCAGACAGAGTCTTCAACTGCCCTAGTGGATGCTACACCTCTAAATGTATCTCCATCCTACGCACTGGTTCCCTTCAAAATTGACTATGTAATTCGAGAAGAAGATGAGGAAATGAAAGATGTTGAATCTGAAGAAATCATGGATGAGGAAATACAAACTGATGATATTCCTCAATCCTCTATTCCTCAAAAGACATCTGATAATATGGATTGCACCACTCCAGTTTTCCATGATGACTTTTGGGAAGAGTATCATCACTCACCAAGGTCAACCCAAACCCTCCTACTCCTGCTGCAACAGAAATCCTCACAGGATCTGATGTGAAGACCGTCTGTGATGAATCTGCTCAAGGATCAGCTGCATCAGCTGATGATTTTGCCTCCTCCACCAAGAAAATTCCTCAAGCTGAGGAAAATCCTCAACCTGAAGAAAAAGGTCAGAATGAAGAAAATGTTCCTGCCACTAATACCGAAACTGCTATTGTTGTGGTCAACACAGAAACAACAATGATAATATCCCCTCTTCAAGAAGATTACTTTATATCAAATGGATGTGAAAAGTGCATTCCTCAATGGTAAGCTTGAGTAAGAAATATATGTTGCTCAGCCGCCAGGTTTGGAGGATCCTAAGAATCCAGACAAAGTCTTCAGACTCAAAAAGGCACACTATGGCCTCAAGCAAGCCCCTCGGGTGTGGTATGATACATTGAAGGAATTCCTCATGAAGAAAGGCTTCAAACCTGGTTCACTCGATCCAACTCTTTTCACTAAATCCTATGACAATGAACTATTTGTGTGACAAATATATGTCGATGACATCATATTTGGTTGTACTCACAAACGTTACAGTGATGAATTTGCTTACATGATGAGTGAAGAATATCAGATGTCTATGATGGGGGAGCTGAAATTCTTCTGAGGACTTCAAATTCGTCAACAACGCAATGGAATCTTCATATCACAGGTGAAATACCTCAATGATGTTTAGAGGAAATTCGACATGCATGAATGCGAAGGTGCCAAGACTCCCATGCCTACCAACGACCACCTCTGCACTGACGAAAATGGTAAAGATTTTGTTCAGCAGGTATATCGCTCGATGATTGGCTCTTTATTTTATCTATGTGCATCTAGGCCAGTTATAATGCTTAGTGTTTGCATGTGTGCTCGTTTTTAAGCAAAACTGAAGGGATCACACCATAAGGTTGTGAAGCATATTATTCGATACTTACCTCACACACAAACACTAGGATTATGGTACCCCAAGGGCTCAAATCTTCATCTCGTGGGATATTCTGATTCTGACTATGCTGGTGACCGTGTGGATCGCAAGTTAACTTCTCGCACTTGTCATTTCCTCGGAAGATCATTAGTCTACTAGTCCTCAAAGAAGCAGAACTGCTTTTCTCTCTCCACTTTCGAAGCTGAGTACATTGATGCTGGATCATGTTGTGCTCAATTGCTATGGATGAAGCAAACCCTCAAGGACTACGGCATCAACATGAAGAATGTGCCTCTCTACTATGACAATGAGAGTGCAATCAAGATTGCATACAAGTCAGTACAACACTCGAAGACTAAGGAAATCCAGATTCATCATCATTTTCTTTGGGACCATGTCCTCAAGGGCAATGTCATCATCGACCATGTGAAGACTGACGGTCAACTAGCAGATATTTTCACTAAGCCCTTGGATGAGAAAAGGTTTTGCAAGTTGAGGTTTGAGCTAAATATCTTAGAGTCTTCAAATGTTTTGTGAAAACATGAACACATCCTAACACTTATGCAAAATTTATGACATAGATGTGCAACACACGAATAATCGATTTTCTTCAATCAATGAAGAATATCACTCTTAGTGTGAGGAAATTAATGAAGAATTTGGTTCTCAGGGCCCTATGACAATTGTACGCGGCGCCTGAAATCATCATTCTTATACGATGGGTCACGCCACCAACCAACTTTGAAATTCTTCAAGCTGTCTTTCTTCAAAGTTGAAATTCATCAACGTGACGCTTTGTCACAAAATCCTCAAGTTTTTCAAATCTTCAAAACACTTGATGCTTTTTATTGCCTAGATATATATATATATATATATAGACTGTGATTTCAAAGTCCTCAACAACATTCACTTATAGCTATTTCTTCAATTTGATATTTCATCTAAGTGAATGTGATCGGACCCTACTCCCCTCTATGATGTACTCACCGAGTCTATTCAATTCTTCATATGCGTCCTACTTGAAACTTGTTCGAAATCCTCACTCTGTCCTTGTCAGCTGAGGATTTTGAAACAAAATCCTCAAATCTTCAAAATGAATTTTATATTGTTAAACAGTAACTAAACCCCACTTCCCACGATCAGATAAGCAAGATCTCCACCGCTTTGATCTCAGGCTCCACGCGTCGTGCGGAGACGAACACGCAAGGGCAGTTCGGTCCTAAAAATACGCTCGAACAGTTTTCCACCTGAGCTATAAATAGGTCCTTACCCCCTCAGTTAAAACCCTTCATCCTCTCTTCATCTCTCCGCTCGAGCTCAAACCTAGCGCCACCGCTAGCAATCTCGTCGTCGGTGAGGAACAACTTCACTACCTAGACCTCGCCGTCGCTGAAATCACGCCAGAAGCGGAACATCTTCCTCCGCCGCCGTAGCTGTCTTGTGCCACCAAGTTAGGGCGCAACAGAAGTGAACCGAAGAGCGTCTCACTTTTACTGCCTCTGTTCTTCATGTTAGTCACACAGGGTAATTAAAATCTTATTTTACCGCCCTTGTTGATCTATTACTTTACTTCAGATTTGCGAAATCTATTTTACCTCAGTGTCTGTCAGCTTGGCACACTCAAATTCCTCAACACTTGATGAATTTCACTAAGCCACTAAAATTCTTCATGTGATTCCTCAATTGTGTTAATTCTCGAATCTGCACAACTCTGGAACCCAATATCAGAATGCTTAGTCGAATTCCTCAACCCACTGGTCAAATTCCTCAACTTCTAAAATTTCAATTCTTCAAATCTCAGAACGCATATGACCTCTTCAAATTCCTCGCACCCATACTCTGTTCACAAGTACAAAATGTCAGTTGATGAATATCTAATTTCTCATCAACTTAACTCATTTGCATCGTTCCTCGAAGAAACTTTGCCAGGGTCATGAGAATCTTCAATAGTGCAAATTCCTCAATAAAAGCATCAGTTGAAGAAAATGGAAGCTGAAAGAAAGCAAAAGGGTGGAAAGAAACCTGAACAGAACACTGTTGTTGATATCCCCGAGGACATAGACGCTGATTACTGCACGCCAAATGAGGAAATATATGGCAAAGAACCCATGTCGAAGCGCAAAATAAGGCTTTAGAAAATAGAACACAGGTGGACTAAGGAGTGGAAGGAATATCGCTATGTCACTCCAAAGTATGCGAAGAAATTCGCTCTCAAGCCACCTTGTAAGAGGAATCCTGCTGGTAATCAACAGGTTGCACATCCCTCAAGCATGAAAACAGTTGAGGATTAACCTAAGGAGAAAGACAAACACTTGTCTAAACTGCAGAGGAAAGCAGAAGTTGCAGTGAAGAAATTCAATGAGGAATCTACTGCTACCACTGCAGCCACCTCTTCTGCTGGTGAAGCTTCTAGTACAGCCATTCATCAAATGAAGGTTGTGCCAAAGAAACCAAAGGCCTCAGTGCCTAAAGAGCAATTGCTTCACAAGGCTGCACCAGCACCAAAACCTTCAACAGCACCATAGGCCTCAAAGCATGAACAAAAGCAGATAGTCAAGCATCAGCCTTCTCATTCTAGCTCCTCTATTTGATCTTCCACGAGCTCAGCGACAAAGTCTTCACCAACACCTTTGAAGACCAAAATGACTGCTGGAAGAGGCATCACGCCTAGCCCAAGAAAAGCCATCAACATCCCTCTTCATCAAAGGGAGTGTGGAATATGATGATGAAACTCTTCAAGCTATAATCAGAAACAAGCAGCAACGAGTTTCACAAGCCTCAGACAACTCTATTCCTCTTGCCATGGACCCCAAGGTTCTGCTGGATTTCATCGATGTCTGGTATGAAGACCCAAACACTCCCATTGATGATTTGAAGCTTCCTCCTGGTCTCAGCCACATGGTTGCCACATTCATCAATGAGGCTAAATGGAAAGAGCAGCAAGCCAAGCAAGCAAACGGTGCAAAACTAAAGAAGGAGAAATTCGTCAGGCAGAATCTCCTCAATCTGACGCCTGAAGCTCTTGTGTCCACCCAAGGTGAACTGAAGACTTTGACTGGCAGGTACACGAACCTATCTGATCGTCAAAGTCTCAAGGTGAATTCCATCAAATTTACAACTGATGCAATTGATGAATACAACAAGAAGGCTGCTCCTCCTCTGAAACAAAAGTTGCGTGAGACCAGCTATTTGGTTCAGCTGACCAAAGAAGATGAAGCTGATGAACCTGCTTTTGAGGAAATGCCTCAAGATACTCCAGCTCATGAATCTGCTCCAGTTGATGAAAATGCTCCAGCTGAAGAAAATGCTTCAGCTGAGGAAATAATTCCTTCACCTCAACCCTCAAAGGTGAAGAAGATGGTTCCGTCTGCATAAGACGTGAAGAAAACCAAGGCTGCTGAAAATAAAGCAAAGAAACGAAAAGCTTTAGCGACCTCAGAATCATCAAAGGCCAAGCGCCCAAAGGTCACTCAGACAGAGTCTTCAACTGCCCCATTGGATGATACTCCTCTCAGTGTAGCTCCATCCTATGCACTTGTTCCCTTCGGAATTGACTATGTCAATCCTGAAGAAGATGAGGAAATGAAAGATGGTGATTCTGAAGAAACCATGGATGAGGAAATACAAACTGATGATATTCCTCAGTCCTTCATTCCTCAAAAGACATCTGATGATATTAATTGCACCACTCCAGTCTTCCGTGATGACTTCTGGGAAGATACAACCCAAGTCCCTCCTACTCCTGCTGCAACAGAAATCCTCACAAGGTCTGATGATAAGACCGTGTGTGATGAATCTGCTCAAGGATCTGCTGCATCAGCTGATGATTTTCCCTCCTCCACCAAGCAAATTCCTCACTCTGAGGAAAATCCTCAACCTGAGGGAAAAGTCCAAAATGAAGAAAATGCTCCTGCACGAAACACCAAAATTGATATTGTTGTGGTCAACCCAGAAACAAAAATGATAGTATCTCCTATTCAGGAACAACAGCATAATCTTCAACCGCACTAAAATCAGCCTTTGTCAAGAAGGCCAAAGTTTCAAGAAGAAGCTTTTGATGAAGAACGTATGTACTTCACAGGCGCAAATCCAGATGATAAGCTTCGCATCAGGCATCACTAAGTTTGGACGAGGACTCAGATCAACTACTATGCCTCCGTGCTCTGCGGAAGGAACAAAATATTTCAGCACAAGCATATTCCTCATGTTGACATGGAAGAAATTCCTTGCTTCATTCTAGTCCTCAATGTTCTTCATGAAGCTGGACTGCTGCCTCTCTACACTGACACAGGTGAATGGAACAGCGATATCATTCTTTAAGTTTACGCTACTTTGCGTATCTCTGGAGACCCGAAGGATGTCAACACATTGCTTCATGCGCTTCCTGTCTCAATTCCCTTAGAAAATGTCGTGCTGATGTATGATGAACGGGAGTTGCCTAACAGACTAATGGAAGTCCTCATGAAGCCTTTGGCCAAGGATCAACCTCCAAGAACTACCTTTCTGGTTCAAGACTTGAAGTATGAACCACGAACCGTCTACAGGATCCTGTGCAATGTCATTGCTCCAGTCAAAGGCCATGATGATGAAGAAGATGCCGTAGGCATCATGAAGAATATCCACTTCAACATCATCCATGGCATACCAATAAACCTTCATGATTTCTTCTTGATGACTTTGGCTGATAATGCTATGTCTCCCTTCGACATGAAGAATTATGCTCCTTGGATCATGAGATTCATCAGAAGTAGGTCAGGGATCAACTACCTTGCTGATTTTCCTAACCACATAGGGTATCTACCGCCTGTCAGAGTCATCAAGAAGACATTTGAGCTAGTTGAAGGCAAAGGAAAATCTATCATTAATGAAGAAAAAGGCCCCTTGATGGCCAATTCCGTGAAGTAGAGTCATATTCTTCATATGATGAAACTCCTACCCAAGATCCACCAAGCCATGTTGCCCCAAGAGTGGTGAATAACACAGAGCTACTCCTCGGTCTTCATCAGAAGGTCGATCGCAATCACAAATGGGTAAAATGTTAATTCAGTGCCATCGTGAAAACCCTCAACGAGACTCAGAATGCAGTGAAGAAATATTACTATTATCTTCATGAGGTGTTTGATCGTACCTGAGCCACATTGGTTCATTTGAAGACTCAAGAGGAACTTGATGAATTAGAGTTTACTCGGGACTTGGACTGGTCATGGCCTCCCAAGCAGAAATTCAAGCCAATTCCAGTTCCTGACCTTGAGGACAATTCTTTTTCTTCATTCCTCACTACAGAATCTGATGAAGAACCAGAAGACACTTCTACTGGATCAAGGAAGAAGCCCGTCGCCAAGAATCCTCACGCCTGTTCATCAGCCAAGAAGTGATAGTCTTAATGGGGTGTTTGTCCTCAGTCTTGTCCCTTTTCGTCACTTGATGACAAAGGGGGAGAAATTTGAGTTAGTCTTCACGCGGGATATATTTTGGGGCTTATGAACTTTATTAAGTTACAAACTCTTGGATCTTCTGAAGTGTTTTATGTAATGAGTTGTAACTTAAGCCCGATGGTACTCTGACGCTTTTGAATGTTCTTCTTCGCATTATTATTCCATAAATATTAATGCACACATGCTTAAATTCGTCAGATACCATTTCTCATCATGCATTCTCAAATTCTTCATATTATATGTCATATGTATGCATGATTTACAAGATACAGGGGGGATCTCCATGATATAAATCATCAATGTGCATTTGCTGTGAAAAGAAAAATCCTCAAAATATGCACATCTTCAGGGGGAGTCTCTCGGTATCTTTATTTCAAATTCCTCAAACTAAGTATTTACACTTCATATTTATATCCCCGTTGAAAACTTAACCTAATTGTCATCAACCACCAAAAAGGGGGAGATTGTAAGTGCATCTAGTGCCCTTAGTGATTTTGGTGGTTTGAAGACTTATAGGTTAAGTAACTAATGTGTTATAAGTGTACACATGCTCTATAAGTCGCTGAGGAGTTTGAGTTATACGATGAATATCGACCCCTAAAAATGTATATCTTTGACTGAAGAAATTGGTCTTATGCTGAAGATTTGGATCGCGAAGAAATTGCGATGAAATTGATATTCCTCATGAAGATACTGAAGATGAGGAATTTGGTGTGTCCTAAAGAAAATCAATCCGAAGACTTTGAAGCGTGAAGATTTATTCTTTCTGTTTCATTTTGTTCACTCCTGAGTCATAGGAACACCGTACTGATAAAGAGGGTCGAGGTAACACTATGGAATGAATTTCCTCATGATGCTCAACCCAAGCCTAATCCTACAAAAGCCTCAAGTGAGGAATATGAGAGACATGAGGACTCTCACAGTTGAGGGTCCCGACCGTTGCCCGATTCGCGCCACCTCACCGATCTTATCCACACCAAAGGCCATAATATTTAAGGGCATTTATGTCAAATCATGTCGGGATGCTCCCAGGCTATAAAGACCCCCCCCACAACCATTAGCTGGCTGGCTGCTCCGCGAGAACCTGACACTTGTCACTTAGAGCAACCCAAATTCCTTAGAGTCTTCGAGAGTAAATCATCAGTGCGGAAATATCCCAAACACCAAACCCCAAACCAAAAACCAAGTGACTGAGCATCACTGAAGAATTTGTTCCTGTGTGGAACTGAAGCCTTTTACCTTTGAGGATTGTGCATCCTCCAGACGGTTATGCGTCATGGTCTAGAGCAATTCAGCAGTCAATTGTGGATTGCTGGGTGACCGAGTTTGTGAGGGTTTGGAAGTCTGCTTGGAAGGCTTACCACGAGTGTTGGGCGAGGACTTTGTGTCAATACAACAAAAACCCTCAGTACAGACATACAATTTCATACCTAGAGACGTGTTATTTCATCTCTAGGTAGCTATAGAGTCATCTTAGTAAAGCGTTCTTGGAACGTCTTCCTACGTACCGTCTCAAAACAGGTAGAGGCGCTTTCTAAGCGTGTCTATGTTGCGTGGGATGTTATATAGGGGCGTTCAAAATCGTCTCTATACAGGCAGGGACATTCTCCTAGACACGTTGTGTCACACCTCTACTCAGATAGACATGTCTCATTTGCGTCTCATGAAGCATATAGCGGTCTTTTGTGTTTCATCATTTTGAAATCAATTTTTTTATCATGCCAAAGCTAAATATGAAGAAAATACATCATTCAACGTCATGGATTGCATTTGCAACCATCATATTCACTTCTAATTGACAAAATAGAAATATTTTCTCTCTTTTTTTTGGTTGGGAAAAGAGAATTCTTTTCTCATTATCACATATCACGAAACAGGAAGGAAAATGCAAACCCTCAGAGTGAAAAAAAATCATATTACTAAGGACATTGATAGTTTACAACTGATCTGTAAATTGATATACAATAATTCATATGTCACTTGCAATTAAAGTTCTAATTCTAACTACCTCTATGTCGGAAACTATCTAAAAAGATTCAAGTTCTTGATTGAAATCTATCTAAATCTCAGTAGCTAATTTAGTACATCAGCTTCCCGACTTTCACAGCTACAATGGACACTTCTTCTACAACAATGTGAAGCCTATCCTTGCACGTTCCTCTTCTCAGTTATTTCTCTTAAAAAACCTGTTATGACCTGTACAGCTAATTAGTTTTGTCCTTTTAATCCTGCAATAAACCATGTAAGCGTAATAATCAGATAAGGGGAAGGAAAACAAAGGTAAGCGGAGCCGCATGATCTTGCATAATAATTAATATAATATACATCCATGCTACTAATAATTTATTGTTTCTGTTAGTATATGTTTTTCTACTCTATAGGTTTAAGATTTCTTGGAAAAGACTATGGTTGAATGGGAATGACAGAGCAAAGCAGTCTAAGTGAGCATGATCTAGAGATAGTGTAACTTACGTGTCAAACAGATGACGACTAAATTGTTCTCATTAATCTTTGTCAAGGAAAATGGTTAGAACTTGAATAAAACACAAACCTGGTATAAATTCAAGAGTGATCTCTTGACATAAACATGTATTTATTTCACTTGCAAAACATCATCTATTGAATGTTTCCCTAATGGTCATGTCCTCCAATATCTGCAAATTCCAACAAAACATTACTTCTTATCATAGTGTAGACAAAATACAAAATTGACCAGCTACTTTACTAATAGAAAGAAATTGCAATATTTCCTGGTTACCACAACAATTTGACATGATTATAATCTGGTTGTCATGGCCAAAGATGGTACAAAGAAACCCTAGTCAACCTAACTTACTAAGTACTGAATACTTAATTTTACATACACTCCGGGAGACATTCGAACTATACTTCACTCTTTTGTATAAATGTGGCATTGTTGAAACAGTGCTAGGGAAACAACAGTATACTTTTTTTTGAAACGCGGTGCCTTAGTATCTGATCCATTAAAGAGGCAGAAAAGAGTTTCCCGGTTAATTAATGGAAATCCGGGCGAAAGCTGTTACAACATGCCCTTCAATAGGGTACCATCAACACACAGACCCTCGGGGTCGCGCATCCAGCGAGCCGCCCGCTCTATCACCCAAGCAATCAAAGCTGACACCCTACAACTATCTTTGGAGCCACCGCCCGACATACAGAAGGAAACCTCACACACCGACCCCAAGGCCGCGCACCAGGTGTATACTTTAACATGCATTTGCATTCCAAATCAGTCACAGAACTGTAAATGCTTGCTATAACCATTAGCCGGCGTTTCTTTCCTTTTGACATGCACAATAATGTATGATGCCAAATAATTAATCAGCCCATTCATTAAAATGAACCAAGAATAAAATAGTGGGAAACAATATATATCGGATGCTTTCTTTGTTATGTATCAGTTGGTGAAGCATGTTAGTACTACTGCTACTACTATACGTGGTTGAGGGTTGCAATCAGCTTCAAGCTCTGCATAACATCAGTACGTAAATGTTGTGATGTTGATAGTAAAAACAAATATCAAGCCTTCTCGTTCAGGCTACCAGTAACAAAATTTGCTTAGTATTGCACAAATTCCAAAGTAACAAGTGCCTTAACGAATCATATGTAACTTTTATTATCTGGAATATCATATGTGAATGATTGGTATTTATGCACAAACTCTTTCTTTTGTTTTAGTAATAATACAAATCTCATAATTTTTTATAACCATTGAGTTGCAGTTAGTGCAGCATTATTATAATTTTTTTAACTTGCATAGGAAGTGCTTAGAAATTCTAAAAGAAGGAAATAGGAAGCTGACTAATTGGATGACCCAGTTGTTATTTCTAAAATCATTTGTGAATCAAAGTCAAACTACCCAACATCAAGTCAAATGTACACTGTCTGTAAACTATTATAAGAACATTTAGATCACCGGTTATTTTAATTTACAAAAGGAGTACATTTTTCTGTAAGAGAATAAAAACACAGAATAGCCCAAGCTTAATTGCGTCCTTCCTGTCTTAGCCATAATGCTCTATACAGTCCACCTTATTTTAAGTAAATATAATAAAATCCGCTGCATATTTGATTTGTTTATGCATTAGGTCCTCCATGACCTGTAGAAAAACATGAATCCATCCTTCATTCTGACAGATAACAGGTGAATTACTCCAACACCCAGAGTTATAGGTCTCTTATGGACCGCTCATAGCAGTTGTACATATCAAGAATGGTGCCACATATTTTAGGGAAGAGATGAACAGAGAATAAATAAATTTAAGGAAAGGAGGATCGTGGAATACTAGGTGCCTTCCATGGGAGGATATGGATTCATGGCTGCACCTCCCGTGATGCCTATGCTTTAAGCCTGTCGGCGGAGGAGGGAGTCGAGGTCGGGCTGCAAGGTAGTGACATCAGCCGGATCGAATACGTAGAGGAATATTGGGTTGCTCACGAGTGTGGGAAGCAGCAACGTCGGAACTCGGAAGTAAGCCGACCTAGCCGTCGTCGAACCGCAGAAGCACCCGATCTGGGGACTGCAAGGGATACGGTAGTTGGTGTAACAATAACACCGTGGGGGTAGGGTTCCTTAGTGGGTTGGGCCAAACGAATCAGATCGTGAGACGCCATCTTATTTCGTCTCAAATAACGTCTTAATTAATTTTTATTTAGTCTAAATTAGTTTTTTATTTTTCAAGTTTCTGACGTACCTTCAGCGTCTTAAAGAAACGTCTATACGTGTCCTATGGAAAAGAATGTTGAGACGTAGTAGAGGGCGTCTATAAATAAACGTCTTTAGGAGACTATTTTCTTGTAGTGTCTCCTTAGCTCAAGGAGAATACGGTAGGGATTGTGTGTCCTTTGGTTTCAATACCAAGCCGCTCCAAACCAGATGTACAACTGTCACAGCAGTTCGAACTAGGTCATCAACAACTGTCTTCACTCTGATACATGTTCTATTTCTTCAACTCTTTTAATTCATCAATATTGCATGTTGAAGACTTTCATTGTCACTGTTTGATGCATTTGCTGAAGATTTTCTCTGAATTCCCTCAACCTCAAATTCTTCCTACCCGTTAATCTTCACCTGCTTATTCTGTGCCTGCGTACTGTGCAAACTATTTTTCATAATCCTCATCAAGAAAATTGTTGTTGTAATCTTTGCACCTCTGATCCTGCGTTGTTTCCGCTGCACGTTATTCAGCGATGAAATTCTAAAGATCGCCTATTCACGCCCTCTAGTCGATATAACGCACTTTCATCACCTAAAGATCGTCATCTATTGCCTGTTAAAAGAATCATGAGATACCTAATACATACACTAATCTTTGGCATTCGGTATCCCAATGGATCTTCTTTTAATCTTGTTGGCTATTACGACTCGGACTATGCCGGCAACAAGGTTGGTAGAAAATCCACCTCAGGTACATGTCAATTTATTGGGAGATCTCTTGTGTCTTGGTCATCCAAGAAACAAAACTCGGTATCTTTATGTGATGCCGAAGCTGAATATATAGTCGTCGGATCATGCTGTGCGCAATTATTATGGATGGCTCAAACTCTTAAGGATTACGACATTCATGTTAGAAATGTTACATTGTTGTGTGACAATGAAAGTGCTATTAAAATTGCCTATAATCATGTGAAATATTCTCAAACGAAACTTATTCAACTAGGACTTCATTTCATTCACGATCATGTTGGTAAGGGAGATATAGATCTTAAGCATGTTCGTATGGACAAACAATTAGCTCCATTCTTTACGAAACCACTTGATGAGAATGTATTTTGTCATTTGAGGAGTGATTTGAACATAATTGATGCTTCAAAATTGAGCTAGACTCACTCGGATGCATGCAAGGGCATGAGCTTGATTGACTATTACATGAAGCTATTGACTTGACACTATCTTATATCTTCGAAAACTATGCTCCCTTGTATTGCATATAACCTTTTGTAGGTACTTGTAAGAAATACACTTCACAAGATTTCTATCAAATCACATCAAAATCAATCTTGACATAGCTAAGTATCAACAATCCCCTCTTCGGAGATGGAGGAAGAAGACAACAAAATCCTATCCTTGACAATTATATGATAATGAAGTTCACTCATGTCCTTTGGATATATTATGTTCTTCCTTGCATGTCTAACCATTATAGGTGAAAAGTGAACCAAAACGACAAGGATAGCTCCTAACTCAAGATGATCATCATCAAATTTGAGGATCCATGACAAGTTCACCTACATGCCACATCAACAACATCCTTCGAAGATATGCACTCATATTATTGATAAAGCTTTGCACCAAGTCATGAGGTAAAGAAACTCAAGTGATATGAAGACACTAAAACCTTAATCAAAAAATGGTTACCCCATTTTTTCACTTAACGATGAATATGACCTATGATCAAGCATTCTTGCTTGACTCCTCTAGTCAAATACTCTAATATAGGTTACCCAGTCACCTCCCTACATCTACATGGAGATTATTGTATGGTTCACATTTGTCCTTGCATGCTTTCCTAGAAGCATTCAATTCTCATCTATTTGTATGTATATTTAAAAAAATAAAAAAAATGTTTTATCTTCTTTTCTTTCACAATTGGAATTTTGTGTCTATTTTCAGTTAGGAGTTGATTTTCACCGATCTGGGAAACTCGGTCCAACCGATTTCTCACACACGCCTGCTTTTCATTCTCACTTCTACTGAATCACATTGCCTGAGTGACTCCAATATTATCACTGCCTTTGTTTTCTAATATTTTCTGAACTTTTATCATAGGGGGAGAAATATTAGCAATGATCCCATGATTCATTACCTTTTAAGATCTTATTGAAAAATTTATGAAACAAAATCCGGTTACATTTTTTGGGGGGAGAAAACTTCTCTTGGAGGAGAAATCCTGAGTGATCCCATACAATATAAGAGGGGGAAACATCCAGGATCCCTACCATAGGGGGTGATAGTTCAAGTAACTCTTATCTATATTAAAGGGGGAGAACATTCAATGAACCCTTTCCTACTAATTAAGGGGGGGGGGGGGAAGTCAAATTCAAGGAACCCTTGTCAAAGAGAGAAGTATCAAGGATCCCTTTCTCTCAATGGGCCCTTACCATATGACCTTTTTGGAAATTTATGCCAAAGGGGGAGAAATGTCAAAAATGTCAAAGCTTCAATGAACCTACATAAATGGGAGAAATATCAACGATAATCTTACACAAAAGGGGGATAAATATATATAGGGGAGATATATGTTCTTAAGGGGAGATGTATCAAACCGTACATATTAAGGGGGGAGAGATAAAACTGTTTCAGATATCATTGATATTGGATTGAACTTGTCTTGCACTTCCTACTCCCAATATCTACATCCTATGATTGAGGGGGAGAGGAAATTATTACAAATTCATCCTTATGTAATAAAGTTCTTAATTCTCTTGGAGACATATCTATATTCAAATCCTATTTTCAATATCTTTTCCATATCTTGGTACTTTTGAAGCTCTTTTCATCTTTACAATATAGTACTCTTGTGTTATCTAACATTTGTTTTCCCAAGTGTATTCCTACTGCTATGATGCTCAAGAACCTCAAGGTAAGTATATGCATCATATCCTTGTTCATGATGATCTCTTATCTCTTGCACATATTGTTTGCAAGAGTGAGTATTGAACATGGAAGTTCTTCATTCAGATATGTTTGATGCATATGGCCAAGATTTTTATGACTTGGCTTGTCCTTCTACCATGTGTGTGCCCATAGAGTCCAAAGCAACTATCCTTTAAAAGGGATTGCACACATTTAGGGGGAGCTTGTACTAGTCATGTTTCTTTGCAAGCTGTCATATTCTAATGTTTATCTTTATTTGATTCTTTGAGTGTATGTTGTCATCAATTACAAAAAAGAAGGATGTTGAAAGAACATATGCTCCCTTGGTGGTTTTGATAATTCATAACAACATACATTGTCTCTTGGACTAACACTTTTACGTAGTATGTTTCACGTTTAGTCCACAAAGAGCTTTGGCTATAGGATTGAGTGGAGATCCCCCTTTGATGAAGGAAGGTATAGTATTGGCTAAATCTTCAAGCAAGAACACTCTTCATTTTACACTTTGGGATAAATCACATTTGAGTCCATAGGAAAGACAATACTATTGAAAGGGGATGGTTCCATAAGTGCTTACAGATAGCCACCAAAAATACTAAACCACTCTTCCACAAAATATATCTGTCCCAAGCGAAATATCCAAAATTGGTGCCACCAACATTTATCACTCGGCCATACCGATTTTAGAGTTAGACAGATCCCAACCAAACCCTACCTTTTTGGTGCAACCGAATGTGCATCGGTGCTACTGAGTTCGAGTAACCAACCTAGTGTTGCCTCGATACACAAAATCGATTTTTTTTAGTTTTTTTAATGGTGTCACCGAGTTGTGCCATCTGACGTTAGTCACCTTTTCGGTTCTACCGTGTTGTGTATATCGGTTCCACCAGGATTCAAAGTTGCTACCTTTTGAGCAAGTCGGTACCATCGAGTTTGGAACTTTAGTGTCACCGAGTTGGTCAATTATGGTGTAGCGGTTGGATTTTGGGCTTACCCATATATACCTCTCCACCTACCTCTCATTCATAGAGGAAGAACTCATATGACACTTACACTTGCCAGATCCATTTTTCTGAGAGAGACCCACATACTGATGTGTTGAGATCAAGAAAGTCCATTCCTACCATTTGAACCTTGATTTCTAGCCTCCCCAAGTTGCTTTCCATAATATCAATCTCTCCTACCCCAGTCAAATCCGAGAAAGAGTGATTGAGTGTTGAGGAGACTATCTTTAGAAGCACAACATCAAGGATTTCATTGTTCTACGACATCTATTACCTTTTGGAGGGTGGTGCCTCCTAGATTGGTTAGGCGTCGCTTGGTTGCCTCGTACTTCATGTTGTGGATTTGAACCAAGATGTTTGTAAGGGCAAGGAGATTGCCTACTTCATGAAGATCTATCGTGAGTGAGGCTAGTCCTGTGAGGACGGAAGCCGTGGTGGAATAGACAAGGCCGCTTCTTCGTGCACCCCTTGTGGGTGGAGCCCTCCATGGACTCTCGCAGCCGTTACCCTCCATGGGTTGAAGTCTCCGCTGACATGGACGCACGATAGCGCCACCTACCGGAACCATGCCAAAAATCGTCGTGTCAACTTCTTTGCATTTGATCTTCCTAAACTCTACTCGTGACTACATGTGCAAAGTATTTACTTTTCCGCTTCCATACTTGTTGTCTAGCATGTGTAGGGTGCACTAGACTTGTTAGAATCGCTAAAATATGCCAACCATTAAATTGGGAAAAGTCTAGGATTTTAATTATGCAAGTAGTCTATTCACCCCCTTCTAGACACCTCTTCTATCGATCTCACACTATGGTACCCCAAGGATGCCAAGTTTGATCTCATTGGGTACACATATGCGGATTGGGACGGAGACAAGGTGGGAATAAAGTCCAACTCTGGGGCATGTTGGTTTCTTGGATGCTACTTTGTAAGTTCCTCCTCGAAGAAGCAAAATTTTATCTCCCTATCCACTACTGAAGCCGAATATATTGCAACCGCAAGCTGAACACAATTGCTAAGGATGAGGCAGACTTTGAAGTACTATGGTATAACTTAGAGACATGTGCCTCTACTATGCGACAATGAAAGTGCCATCAAGATTGCTGAAAGCCCTAGTGATCACTATCGCACCAAGCACATTCACATTCGGTATCACTTCTTAAGATACCATGTGCAAAAGGGTGACATTGACATTGCTCATGTTGGTATGGATATACAACTTGCTGACATTTTCACCAAACCACTGGATGAATGTAGGTTCTGTCAACTTAGGCATGAACTTGGTATCCTGGATCTTGATAGCATTATGTGAAAGATTGCACACATGCATACATTTATCTTATGTCTTGTCTAGATGTATGCATTTATATCTAGGGGAAACACTCAATTCATGAGTTCCAGCACCCTATGTGATGCATACATAAACCAAACACTCTTAAAGTTACTACGATCACTTTTGTGACTTAGTACATTAAATTATGGAGTTGTGCCTATGGGCTCGAGGTTCATATCTTTGCGGTCTTATGCCACATTCCGTCAAACGTGGTGTCCATGACACCTGTCCTATGAGCAATAATTAGAGTATCTCTATCATAACACATAAAGTCATCATTTCTTGGTATGGTTGTAATCATTGTGTCTATATATCACGGTTCATCATCACATTGTTGGGAACATCTGTGTCACTGAAACTACCTTCAAATTATCCTCTCGTACGTCCAGCCGCCCCCGATCGACCGACAGTCCCCAGACGTCCGACTGCCCCCGTTGTCCGACTCCCCCCGGTTGTACGACACTTAGGCCGCCCCTATATAAAACTTGGTGGGGGGGCTCGCGTGGCTGGACATAACCTAACTTCCCATGCCGCCCCATCTATATTTTTCCCTGCGTCGTTGGGCCATCACCGGGCCGCCGCCGGACGAACTCCGGCTGCTCCGCCGGCCCTCTCCCTCCAAATCTATGGCCTAAGGTAGCCTCTCTTTTACCCTTCCTCTTGCACGGATTCTCACTCCAAAATTTCCACGAGTTTGTGGGATCTGAGAGTCTCTTATCTCATAGGTTGTTCGTCGTGTCTGTCGGCACCTCTCCATGTTGAGGATAAAGCACACCGGGCTCAAGACCCCCGTAGGATCGTCTGCCCGTGCCTCTCGTTGTGATAGGTCGGACGACTCCCAAGACCGAGCTCGTCCTCGAAAGCGCATTGCCAAGCGTCCCATTCGGGAGGTTTTTTCTTCTTCGGAGGGCTCTGACTATGAAGAAGACATGGGTTATGAAGAACGAGACGAATATGCCAAAATTCGCATTAATACCCCAAAGCATGGCACTAGGAGGCCCTCGTACAAGCCTCCTCCTCCTCTGATCAGCCTCAAGGTGATGTTCGTCACATCTCTCTTCAAACCCTCCCTCTCTCGGTCGCGAAATAAAGGATTGCACCCTAGGTTCCAAGCTAGCCTACCTTAAGATGCATCGTGATATTGATCAGATTACTGTTGAGAATGACTCTATGGACTCTCGTTTCTATACGAATGTTTAGGTCGACATTTTCCCCACTGTCATTGTCCCCAAGGGTCTGTCTGTTCATCACTACATTGATTTAGAGCATATTCGCGCTCACCCGGCGAAATATCCTGGTGCGATTGCACTCATTGAATCTTCTGGTCTTGTTGCCTCGTTTGCCTTTAAACATGATTTCAATCATGCTGCCATCCATTAGTTCTATGACACTTGTTTCTTTGGTCCTAACAAAACTATCACTTGGATTATGTGTGACACCGAGCTCTCCTCTACATATTCTCAGTTTGGCGATGCTCTTGGTTGTCCTGACTCTGGGTTCAAAATCCAGAAGGATGATCCTCATCATTCACCCAAAACTGCTGAGGCTTGTGGCTATCTTCTAAAATCCCTTGATGAACTTGACGATGATGAAAAGGGCAAGGATTTAAATCAAGTCTCTATTTGGTGGCCTCCCTTCTTTATCATTTTCATTATGTCATTCGCACCATCCATCCCAAAAAGGGTGACAAAGGGACCTGAAGCAGGTACTATATTGATCTTGAGGGATCGATAGAATATGTGTCTAGAAAGGGTTGAATAGACTACATGTCAAAATAAAATTCCTAGCCTAACCCAATTTTAAGGAAGGCAGAAAATCAGTAGTTCTATCAAGTCTAGTGCACCCTACACATGCTAGTCAACATATATGGTAGCTGAAAACTAAAGACTTTGCACATGTAAAGGAGTATAGTTTAGGAGATCAAACGCAAAGGGGTTGACATGGCGATTTTTGGCATGGTTCCGATAGGTGGCGCTATCATATGTCCATGTTAGTGGAGATTTCAACCAACGGAGGGTAACGGTTGTGAGGGTCCATGGAGGGCTCCACCCACAAGGGATCCATGAAGAAGCGGCCTTGTCTATTCCACCCCGGCTCCCTCCCATGAAGGACTAGCCTTACTCACGGTAGATCTTCACGAAGTAGGTGATCTCCTTGGCTTGACAAACATCTTGGTTCCACTCCACAACACGAAGTAGGAGGCTCCCAAGCGACACCTAAGAAATCTAGGAGGCACCACCCTCCAAAAGGTAATAGATGTGGTAGATCAATCAACTCCTTGCTCTTAATCTTCTAAAGATAGTCTCCTAAACACAAAATCACTCTCTCATAGAATATACATGGGTAGGAGAGATTGATTTGGTGGAAAGCAGTTTGGGGAGGCTAGAGATCAAGTTTCAAATGGTTGGATTGGAATATCTTGGTCTCAACACATGAGTAGGTGGTTCTCTCTCAGAAAATGGATGTGGCAATGAAGTTTGTGTACTGATTGCTTTTCCCACGATTGAGAGGTGGATGAAGGGGTATATATAGGCAGCACACAAAATCCAACCGTTACACCTAATGAGGCAAACTCGGTGACACCGAAGTTACAAACTTGGTGGTACCGATTAACAGAAAAAGCAGTAGTTTTGAATCTCGGTGGGACCCATATACACAACTCCGTGGCATCGAAAAGGTGGCTAACGGTCAGATCGCCAAACTTGGTGGCACCTATACTCAAACTCGTAAATTCCGATTTTGTCTACCGAGGCAACTGAATGTTGGTCGCACGAAACTCGTAGCACCGATATGGATTCGGTTGCACCGATTTGGAGGGAATGGCTAGGGTTTCTATCTAAGGTCAAACTCAGTGGGTCCAAAATGTTGAAGTTGGTGACACCGAATTTGAGTATGTGGAATTGGACATAATGGTTATGTGGGAAAAATGACTGAGTATTTTGGTAGCTAAGTTTGAGCACTTTGAGCAATCAGTTCATTTGATGACCTCACCCCCTTTTATAGTATTGGCTTTCCTATGGACTCAAAAGTGATTTCTCACAAACATAAAATGAAGAGTCTTATAGCTTGAATCTTGAGCCAATCCTATTCCTTTCTTGCATCAAGGGGTATCTCCACATAGACCTTTAGCTAAAGCTCTCCATGGACTATTCCTGAAATGTCTACGTAAAAGTGTTAGTCCAAGAGACAGTGTATGTTGTCATGAATTAACAAAACCACCAAGGGAGCATATTGTGCTTTAAATCTCTCCCTTTTTGCTAATTGATGAAAACATACAAGCAAAGCTTCAAATAAAGACAAGTATTAAAATATGTCAACTTTGAAGGGAACATGACTGGTACAGGCTCCCCCTAAATGTGTGCAATTCCTATAAAGGATAGTTGCTTTGGAATGCATAGACACACGCAAGGTAGAAGGACCAAACAAGTCATAGACATCCTGGCTATATGCATCAAACATATGTGAATGAAGGACTTCCATGTTCAAGAATCCCTGTTGCAAACAATATGTGCAAGAAACAAGAGGTCATCATGAACAAGGATATGATGCATATAGGTACCTTGAGGATCTTGAGCGTCTTAACATAGGAGTACACTTGGGAAAGAAAATGTTAGATAACACAAGAGTACTTTGTTGTAAAGATGCAAAGAGCTTCAAAAGTACAAAGATATTGAAGACATATTGTAGATAGGATTTGATGAAAGGATATGTCTCCTAGAGAAATAAAAACTTTCTCCCCTAAGGATGAATATGTGATAATCTCCTCTCCCCGTGAATCATAACATTGGATATTGGCAGTAGGTAGGGTAAGATAAGTTCAAAGTAATAAAACAATTTTACCTCTCTCCCCCTTAATATGTAAGGTTTGATATATCTCCCTTCAGGTAGTTCTCCCTTTAGGTAGACCTTCCTTTGGGAACAAATATCTCCCCATTTGATATTTATTCTGCTTTTGTGTAAGCGTCTTCATGATATTTATCCCCTATAAATAGGTTCATTGGATGGAAGCATTGATATTTCTCCCCCTTTGTCATTAATTTCCAAAAAGGTCAGAGGGTAAGGGCTCATTGAGAGAAAGGGATCCTGGATACTTCTCTCTTTTATAAGGGTTCCTTGAATTTTTCTTCCCTCCCCTTTATAGTCTGTAGGGTTCATTCTATGTTCTCCCCCTTTCATACGGATAAGAGTTACTCGAACTATCTTCCCTTATGTTAGGGATCCTAGATGATTCTCCCTCTTATATTCTATGGGATCATTGAGATTTTTGTCCCCCAAGAGAAGTTTTCTCCCCTAGAAAAATAAAGCTAAAATGGATTTTGTCTCAGAATATTTTCAATAAGATGTTTGGAGGCAATGAAACATGGGATCATTGATAGTATTTCTCCCCCTAAGGCAAAAATCCAGAAGAAAATATCAGAAAAGCTAAGGCAATTAAAATAAACTCCTTAACTGAAAATTTAAAGAATTGTTTCAAGATGCCAATTGTAAAATATACCACTAGTGAAGGAAAACAAAAGTAAAAGATAAACGTAAGGTAGCAGCAAGATTTTTATTTTATTTTTGACATATATATATACATTTGGATGACAGTTGAATGGTTCCAAAATATTATGAAAGGTTAAATATGAACCATTCAATAATCTCCATCTAGATGTGGGGCGGTTACTAGGTCACCTATATTAGAGCATTTCGCTTGAGGAGTCAAGAAAGGATGCTTGATCATAGGTCATACTCATCGCTAAGTTTGAAATGGGGTTACCATTTTTCAATTAAGCACATCAATGTCTTAATATCACTTGAGCTGCTTGACCTCATGAATTTGTGTAAAGCTTTATCAAGGATATGAGTACATGCCTTCGAATGATGTTGATGACGTGGCATGTAGGTGAACTTGTTGTGGATGCTCAAAGTTGATGAAGATCATCTTGATTTGGGAGCTATCCATGTCGTGTGGTTCACTTTTCACCTGCAATGGTTAGTCACGCAAGGAAGAACATGATATATCCAAATGACATGAGTGAAATTCAATATCGTAGAATTGGCAAGGATATGATTTCGTGTCTTCTTCCACCATCTCTGAAGAAAAGGTTGTTGATACTTGGCCATGTCAAGATTGCTTTTGATGTGAGTTGATTGCAATCTTGTCAAGTGTATTTCTTACAAGTACCTACAAAAGGTTAGATGGTATACAAGGGAGCATAGTTTCCAAAATATAGGATAGTCATATCAATGGCATCATGGAATGGGCAATCAAGCTCATGCCCTTGCATGCATCCGAGAAAGTATAGCTTAGGTTTGAAGCACCAATGATGTTCAACTCACTCCTCAAATGACAGAACACTTACTCATCAATGGAATCGGCTAATTGTTTGTCAGTACGAACATGCTTGAGCTCTATATCTCCTATACCAACATGATAACGAATGAAATGATGTCGCACTTGGATGTGTTTTCTTCTAGAATGTTGCACAGGATTATAGGCAATCTTAATAGAACTTTCATTGTCACATGACAATGGAACTTTTCTAACATGAATGCCATAATCCTTAAGGGTTTGTGTCATCCGGAGTAATTGTGAACAACATGATCCAGCGGCAATGTATTCAACTTCAGCAGTAGATAAGGACACCTAGTTTTGTTTCTTGGATGGCCAAGACACAAGAGATTCCCAAAAAATTGACATGTACCCGAGGTGGATTTTCTGTCAACCTTGTCTCTGGCATAGTCCGAGTCGGAATTATCGGATTTCGGGCTTCGCAAAACCCTAAAGATTCGAACTCATGGGCGTGAACGAAGATCTCTCACTGGTTCGCCTCACCTAGCTCGCTACTCGCTTGGGATGGCAGGAAACTCACTCGATGGTGAGTGGGACGCAGAACACGACGGTTTACCTAGGTTCGGGCCACTGTGAAGCGTAAAACCCTACTCCTGCTTTGGTGGATTGCCTCTCGAGGAGGTTAGTGGAAGAACTAGTACAGTGCTTAGGCGCCTCCAGAGGATGGGTGACCTTACGTGGTGCTAGTGGGTGAAAGAATTGTCCTTTCCTATGAAGCAATCTATCCTCTATATAGTGGTTGACCGGGTCCTCTCCCCTTATCGTTTTGGCAGGAAGGGATCCGAGAGTGACTAATTTTGAAGGGGAACAGGGAAACATGCTCTCCCTTCCCGAAGGTGGTCTTCGCGTGCAAAGTGGCTGCCCGCGCTGCACGGCAGGGCCCAGGGATGAGGTCTGTCCTGCTCGCGGGCGGCGACAACCTTGTTGCACCTGAAGGAAAACCTTTGGAAGATGCCTTGGGAACCCGAGTATGTCCTTTCCCCCTTTGCACTAAAGGGGATACTCTACCGCCCTGCTGTCTGCTGCTCGTCTATCCTTCCCTTGCGTCACCCTTGACTCCTGAGGCCGTGCCTCGCCTCGGAATATCCGCCGCTCTGGAGGGGTCCTGAGGAGGCCCCCCTGCGGGTCTGGATGTCATTCCTCCTCGTGAGGCTTGGCCCCTCACGAGGGCCTTGCCTAGAGTGGTGCCGAGCACGTTGGTTTTCTTAACGAAGTGGGCCGGCCCTGGGCCACATGTGGGCAGGTCTGGGTACCCCCATTCCGAGAACGCTGACAGTAGCCCCCGGGCCCACGGTGCGCTCGGTTTGGCTTCTGGCGAAGCCTCGGGGGTGACCTAAGACGTCGCGGGGCCTAGATGCCTAAGGGCCAGGCCGGTGCGCGTCATGCAACTGGCATTGAGTCCTCGTTGTCTTCTGTCTCTGCCCGAGTTATTAGGATCCTTGCTTGTTGAGTCGACGCATTATTGCTTTCCTTCTCCCACTCTCGCTCTTCCCCCTTGGTCTTCAACTCCAACCGGCATCCCTAGATCCAGCGTCGCGCCGCTCCCTCCCCTGGATGGGTTCGACGAGACTCTGGCCACCCCGGAGGACGGCTTTGTAGTGCTCGCGAAGGAGCTCCCCGTGGCACTGGAGGACGCCGTCGTGCAGGTGCACATGATCTTGGACAGCTAGTGCCGCGGCCTCTTCTTTGCGGCTGCAACATGCATCTTCAGCCACCTTCATCTTCGCGAACTAGGATTTGACCTCAGCTCCATGATCCTGTTGGTCCCTGCCGAGGCCCGCGACCGTGCCGCGGAGGCGGTGAAGGGCCCCATGGAGGCGTTGGTGAGGAGGTTCGCCCACGTCGCAGCTCCTTTGTCTTCAGATGCCGCCGAAGCCGACGACGGGGAAGACGGTGCTTCTGACGTCGACGACAAGCCCCCTGCGGAGGGGGCGACCGGCAGCGGCTCCTATTGATTTCTTCTCCTTGTTTTTTTCTACAAAGCACCTCATGCCTCGTGGAGGGGTCGAACTCATTTGTGTTTTCTTGAACTTGTCAAGGCTTGTAATAACTGAATGCTTAAATGCTTTCTTCGCCTCGTTCTTGTCATCTTTGTTGTGTTACACTGCGTCTGCAGGGCCCGCCCTGCACGTACCTCCCTGCGACTAGACCGACCGGAAACCAAGGATGGCCCAAAGGGGGAAGGGGCTATGAGCGCAGTTAGATCCCTGAGTCACGATGCTCAGGAGTCCCCCTTGACGCGCGAGCTGCCCTCATGCACAGAACGCGACGAGGATTTCAAAACTTCAGAACACCTTCATCACTCCGTGTCGGCAGGGCCCGCCCCGCGTGTACCTCCCTGCGATTGGACCAACCGGAAACCAAGGATGGCCCAAAAGGGGAAGGGGCTACGAGCACAGTTCGGCCCGTGAGTCGCGATGCTTAGGGGTCCCCCTTGACGTTCGAGCGACTCCAATGTCCCTTCTAGGAAGGTGATATTTTGAGACTCCCGAGCTCTTTCAGCACTCTGCATCGGCAGGGCCCGCCCCGCGCCTACCTCCACGCAGTTGAACCGACCGAAAACCAAGGACGTCCCAAAGGGGAAAGGGGCTACGGGCGTATTTTAGGCTCCTGAGTTGCGATGCTCAGGAGTCCCCCTTGAAGTACAGGTGACTCCAGCGTTCTTCCTAAGAGATCTGAGGTGGCTTGTTAAGCGCACTAGGCTCTGCGTCGGTAGGGACTGCCCCGCGCGTACCTCCCCATGATTGAGCCGACCGGAAACCAAGGACGGCCCAAAGGGGGGAGGGGCTACGGACGCAGTTAGGCCCCTGAGTCACGATGCTCAGGGGTCCCCCTTGACGTATGAGAGGCTCCGCACCTTCAGTTGTTTGTCCCACACACTGGGCGTGGGCGTAGTCGTGGGTGGACTGTGTTGATTTACTTGCGAGCTGCGGGTGTAGCAATTGACAGACCGTGTTGGTGCGAGCTGCGGGCATAGTCACTGGCGGACTGCGTTGGTGCCAACTGAGGGAATAGTCATTGGCAAACTATGTTGATTGCACCCATGTGTACCCAGCGCGGAGCATAGGTCTTCCACTAGTTGTGGGGTGGACCCCTCCGCGTCCTCGGGGGGCGCTGGGCGTATACAACCTCGGCTTGTTATTACGTGAGAGTGTCATGATGGGGGTGTATCTGGGAGGTCGCGAGGACGCTTTGGCATCGCGAGTGTCCCTACCCCCGAGTCATTGGTGGACTGAGCTCCTCCCTAGCACGGAGCATAGGGCTGCCACTAGGCGTGGGATGGACCCCTCCGCATCCTCGGGGGGCCCTGGGCGTATATAGCCTCGGCTCATTATTACGTGAGAGTGTCACGGTGGGGGTGTATCTCGGAGGTCGCGAGGACGCTTTGGCCTCGCGAGTGTCCCTACCCCCAAGTCATTTGTGGACTAAGCATCTTTTGGGTCATTGGTAAACCTTGTTGACTTATTTTTCTTTGAGAGTGAGGTTGGGTGTCTGATGCCTTAGGCGGCCTGCAAGGATAAGCTTGGACCGGAGCCCCCATCCGGGGGTCGACCGCCCAAAGACGCAAGCAAAGTAGAACGTTAGGGTTCGAAGCGGGTGAGGTAGAAACAATTGAAAGATTCTTAAATGAAAGTAGCGGCTGGGAGTGCCCTGAGCTCCTGGAGACCGTATGACTCTGTGGGCGCCCTCGGATGGGGTGAGCCAAAAAGTTACCTGGCAGCACCCAACAAAAAGTCACCTGGAGTCCATGACGCTGAAGTGCCAAAAGCGTCGTCGTCACGTGAACTCTTGCTTCTTCCACGGTCGCGATCCTCACGGGTCCGCCCCCCCTCCCCCCCCCCCCCCCCCGAGGTTCCGGGCCTTCGCTCAGCCCGAGTATCTCTTCCTCTTCCTCGCCACGCCCCAGCAGGCCAGGCATGAGCATGGCTCGCTGGAGCCGCTGGTAGGTGGCAGCCGCGTTCCCCAGCCCAAAGGGCATGTGGGGATCGGCGCGCAGGTACACCCACTGCTGCTCGGTTGGCGTGGGCCAGAATGGGCCTTGAGCTGCGGCTCTGTCTATCGGAGTGCGTTGATATAGATGCGGGGCCGGTCGACCGTGCTGACGGCGCCGATTGCGATTGGTGGTGCAGGGCATCGCCCGCCTCGCTCAGCTTGGGCCTCTCGAAGTTATCAGATTGCTCTGACGACAGACTCATGAGAGCTGAGCAGACGCGTGATTGCAATCTCTGGCGATGGCTAGATGAATGCTGATGACAACAAACCTTCCCCTGCAACGGCACCAGAAGAATGCTGCTAGCACTCCCCGACAGCGAAACTAGAAGAATGTTGTTGATGGCCCACCGGGGCGTGGGTTCGCAGCAGTTTTCGAGGGTAGAGTATTCAACCCAAATTTGTTGGTTCGCACGACGAGACGTGAGAGAATACTCTCGAGTATTAGCAGCTGAATTTGTCAGATTCAACCACACGTGAAAGATTAGTATCTGCAAGAAAAGTACTATGATAACAACGGTGTCAGAAACGATCTGTTGAGGGTAAACTATTCCTAACGATTGTATCAATGGCGCCAAGTTGCCTCGTTGACGGAAGTTGTCAGTTCCCGTCAACGATCAGCGAATCAAGATTGTAGCAGGTAGCAGAAGTGTAACGAGCAATAGCAGTGGCAAGGAACAACAGTAGTGCCAGCAGTAGCAAGTAGCAAAAGTAGCAAGTGATAGTAATAGCAACAGTAGTAGCAGCAGCAGCAGTGCAAAACAAGTAATAGCAGTAGCAACAGTAGTAGCAGCAGCAGCAGAGCAAGACAAGTAACAGCAGTAGGACAAACTCATAGGCAATGGGTCGATGATTTGTTTGGATGATATTCATTATGCAACAGCTATAACACGGAGAGATATGTGGCTAGCTCCCGTTCGTCAATGTGATGTAGGCATGCATTCCGTGTGTCGTCATACGTGCTTAGGGAAAAGAACTTGCATGACATCTATTGTCCATCCCTCCCATGGCAGCAGGGTCCAAAAGGAAACTACGGGATATTAAGGTTCTCCTTTTGATTATGAACCGGACCAACGCATTAGCACTTGGTGAACACATGAACTCCTCAAACTATGGTCATCACCGGGAGTGGTTCCGGTTATTGTCACTCCCGGGTTGCCGAGTCATAACACATAGTAGGTAACTACAACTTGCAAGATCAGATCTAAACACACATATATTGGTGACAACATAATAATTTCATATCTGAAATCATGGCACTCGGGCCTAGTGACAAGCATTAAGCATGGCAAAGTAGTAGCAACATCAATCTCAGAACATAGTGGATACTAGGGATCAATCCCCATCAAAACTAACTCGATTACAAGATAGATCTCATCCTACTCATCACCGCCCAGCGAGCCTATGAATAGATTACTTACGAACGACGAAGAGCTTCTTGGAATTGGAGAGGGAAGAAGGTTGACGATGACGATGGCGATGATTTCCCCTCTCCGGAGCACAAGACGGACTCCAGATCTTCCCTCCAGATGAAGAATCGGTGGTGGCGGGGCCTCCGTATCGAAAACGTGACGAAAACTTCTCTTTTTATTTTTTCTGGGACGAAAGGGATCTTATAGAGCTGAGATTGGGGGCGGCAGAGCCGTGTGGGCCCCACAAGCATGCCCACCGCCACCAGGGGGTGGTGGCGGAGCCAGGGCTTGTGGCCCACTGGCCCACCCCCTGAGGTGGAACTTGGCGCAAGTATTTTTCTTATTTTCCAAAACTACTCCACGTAAATTTTCAGGACGTTTGGGGAACTTTGATTTCTGCACAAAAATAACACCAAGGCAATTCTGCTGAAAAAAGCGTCAGTCCAGGTTAGTTCCATTGAAATCATGCAAATTAGTGTCCAAAACAAGGGCAAAAGAGTTTGGAAAACTAGATACGATGGAGACGTATCAACTCACCCAAGCTTAAAACCTTGCTTGTCCTCAAGCAACTCAGTTGACAAACTGAGAGAGAAAGAAAAACTTTGACAAACTCTGTTTGATCTTGTTGTTGCAACTATGTCTAACTCATATCCAGAATTTCAGCAAGATCACAAGTTAACCACATAAGCAAATGACACAGAGGTCTCACGGTAAACTAATATCAATGGCATAATCAGCTAACGAGCAAATAATAATGAGTTTCAAATACCAACACTTCAATCAAAACAAGCATGAAGCAATATGAATAGATGGTATCTCGCTAGCTCTTTCTGAGATCGCAAAACATAAATGCAAAGCACTTTCAAAGATCAAGGGCTGACTAAACATTGTAATTCATAGCAACGAAGATCCAGTCATAGTCATACTCAATATCAATCAAAAGCAAAGCATAAAAATGACACAGGTGCTCTCTAATTGGTGCTTATATAAGAGGAGGATGACTCGACAGGAAAATAAATAGACAGGCCCTTCGCAGAGGGAAGCATTGATTTGCAGAGGTGCCAGAGCTCAAGCTTTGAAAACAGAGAAAATAATTTTGGATGGCATGCTTTCATTGTCAACACAATGACCAAGAGTTCTCAATATCTTCCATGCTACTCATGCTATAGGAGGTTCCCAAACAGAAAAGTAAAGTTTTAACTCCCCCACCACCAATCAATCACACTCCACGGCTAGCCGAATCCTCGGGTACCGTCCATACTAACATCAGTCCGGGGGAGTCTTGTTTTATAGTTATGTTTTCGATTTAAGCGTGGAGCTGGTCATTCCAATTACCGGCCCGTTTCTCGTGAAAGACTGTGAATAAACACATGTCGAGGATAACACTCCTAGCATGGAAGATACTAATAGCCCTCTGTCACCACATGAGCGGTTCGGGCATGCAAAATAGATTATTTCTTGAAGGTTTAGAGAATGGCACATGCAAATTTACTTCGAACGGCAGGTAGCTAGGTATTGTGGACTCTCATGGAAAAACTTTTGGGTTTATGGAAGTGGATGCACAAGCAGTATTCCGCTTAGTACAAGTGAAGGCTAGCAAAAGACTGGGAAGCGACCAACTAGAGAGCGACAACAGTCATCAAGATGCAATGAGTTTGACTAACATTGAATGCAAGCATGAACAGGATATAAATCACCATGTACACGAACATCATAGAGGCTATGTTGATTTTGTTTCAACTACATGCATGAACATGCGCCAAGTCAAGCCACTTGAAACATTCAAAGGAGAATACCATCCTATCATACTACATCATAGTCATCTCAAAATCTATGTTGGCAATCAAGACAAACCATTATAAGCTCTCAGCTAAATAAGTATGGCATGAGAAACTATGATCTCTAAGTTGTCATTGCAAACATGGTTCTCTCACAACAAAGCTAAATCTGGGTCGACAAGCTAGTCATATTTACAAAAAAATTGATAGAGTTCATACCAGCTTTTCAGTCTTAGTCACTTCATCATATATCATCATTGTTGCCTTTCATTTCCACGATCGAACGATGTGAAAAATAATAAGCACATTGGCCTATGCTGAATTTGCAGGCAAACACAAAGCAGAAGAAAAAATAATATGGCTCTTCGAAAGCTAAACAGGTAAGCATGCAAGAACCACTAAACATTGTAACCAATATCTTCTACCTTGACCCAAAGAAAAAGAAAACTATTTACACGGGAAAGCTCCCAACAAGCAAAAGAAGAAAGGAAAATATTTTGGGGTTTTCTCAAAAGGACACAAAACAAGAAAACAAGAAAATGAAAAGAAACTAGCATGGATAATACAGTGGCAAAGTGTAAACACCGTCTAACAAAGTGAAAGCATAAGCATGAAGGTAAAGTCGGTGAGAACGCGTACTCCCCCAAGCTTAGGCTTTTGGCCTAGCTTGGTCTGCTCCCATGGATGATCCTGGCGAAACCCAAAGTCATAATGGGTGTTATACGGGAGTGCTGCAGCCACTGCCTGAATAGCTTCCTCACGAAGTCGAGCAGCCGTCGCCTCCCTCTCATACTCCTCTGCCTCTCCTATGGTTATGTAGTATCTTCGTTTTACCTGAAAGTCAAAGAAAGCTGGAGCAGGAAGAGTAATATGGAAAACACGTTGTCGGTTAAGTATCAAGCGGTATAGGAGGGATCCATGATCTCTCTCAAGGAACTGGTAGCGTGTTAGAGCGACACGATCAAGGTAGGCTGTATGGAGAGGAGGGTCTTCTGGACGGATGGATACTCCAAGAAAATTTGCTAAGCGTGTAGCATAAACTCCACCAAAGAAATCCCTCTCAGTGGCATTTTTATTCAGCCTCCTTGCTATTATAGCTCCCATATTGAAGCTCCTGTCACCTGTTACTGCGCTCTTAAGGATACTAAAGTCGGAAGCGCATAGGTGACAATGTGCACCCTTCCCGTTAATGCACCTACCTATGAAGAGGGCAAGGTAGTGCAAGGCAGGGAAATGGATGCTTCCTATGGTGGCTTGCGTGATATCTCTGGTTTCTCCAACAGTTATATTGGAGACAAAGTCTCTGACCGAGGACTTAGGAGGATCATTAACACTACCCCCATTGGGTATCTTGCAAAACCTATTGAAATCCTCCAGATCCACGGTATAGGATTTATCGTATAGATCAAACAGTATGGATGAGTCACAGCCAGCTAAAAAATTAAATCTACACACGAAAGAGGTAGTGAGCATAGCATGCAGTTCACATTTATCTGAGAGGAATTCTTCTAACCCGGCATTGCGGACAAGTGCATCAAACTCATCCTTGAAACGTGCTTCGATCATGAACTCATCGGAAGGCCATTCACATGGTTGTACCGGTGCGTCCCTTAGTTGAAAAGGTTCGGGCTCCCGAAAGGAGAGGCGAGGACCCTTCTTACTTGAATAACCACCATGAAACTTCCTCCTGAACATAATTTCATTTTGCTGAAATTTTTGAAGTTCAAGAGAAAAGTGAATAAAGACCCACCACACCTTGTAGCAACTTCTCCTACTAGTGCCTAGAGACCGTATCACGCGCTAAAACTACTTGGAACCAGCTAAAATCAACATTTCTAGCTCAAGAACAGGGTCACCAAGGTAGCAAGAATTCGCGAAGGATAAAGCACTAGAGAAAAAACTAATTGGACCAATGGAGGAGTCTCTTACCAAGGAGTAATTTCCCCAAAACGGTTCGGAGAATGGTGCTTTGAGCAAGGAGATCGAAAATCACAGCCAAACGAGCAAGAACACAGGTTTGAGGTGCGAAACAATTTTTTCTAGAGGTGGAAAAAGAGGCTGGGAGCTGGAATGAGTGGAGGGGATGCCTGTGGGCCCCACAAGCTTGCACCCTGCCACCAGGGGGGTAGGTGGCAGTGGCAGGGCTTGTGGCCCACTGGTCAGGCCCCCAGGCCAGCTCTCAGGCCCAGAAATTTTCCAAAATTCCAAAAAAAATCATACTAGATTTTCAGGACCATCGAAGAACTTTTATTTTCGAGGTATTTTTCTCCGGGACGCTAAAACAGAAAACAGGAAAAACTAAACTAATTCCATCATTTTTCTTCTAAGCAAAAGAAAAGGAAAACTTAAAACAGAGGTATGTGACTCCTTGATTCATCTGTTTCATGGTCATCGAAAGAAATCCGTCAATGGGATTGATCAAGTCCTTATGACAAAACCTTCTCGAATCGCAAGAGAGAACGGAGAATTTTCAAATAGCCACTAAGTCACCTCAATGGGGATATGTATCTCCCCAACAAGCAAATCATACTTCATCTTGACACGAGGAATAGGGCATTCAAAGCTCCCAATGAGAATCAATGACGTCTTTTCGATAGCATTGATGCAATGTACTGGATATCGTTTCTTTGGAAAGTGCACTGTGTGCTCATTACCGTTGACATGGAAAGTGACATTGCCTTTGTTGCAATCTATAACAGCCCCTGCAGTGTTTAAAAAGGGTCGTCCGAGGATGACAGGCATGGCATCGTCCTCAGGAATATCCAAGATAACAAAGTCTGTTAAGATCGTGGTGTTAGCAACCACAACAGGCACATCCTCACAAATGCCGATAGGGAAAGCAGTTGATTTGTCGGCCATTTGTAGAGAAATTTCAGTGGGTGTCAACTTATCCAATTAAAGTCTACGATAAAGAGAGAGCGGCATAACACTAACACCGGCTCCAAGGTCACATAAGGCAGTTCTTACGTAGTTTCCTTTAACGGACCAAGGTATAGTGGGCACTCCGGGATCACCAAGTTTCTTAGGAGTTCCACCTTTGAAAGTGTAATTGGCAAGCATGGTGGAGATCTCAAGATCTGGTATCTTCCGTTTATTAGTCACGATATCTTTCATGTACTTCGCATATGGAGACATCTTAAGCATATCAGTTAACCGCATCTGCAGAAAGACGGGTCTTATCATCTCAACGAAGCGCTCAAAATCCTCATCATCCTTTTTCTTGGATGGCTTAGGAGGAAAGGGCATAGGTCTCTGAACCCATGGCTCTCTTTCTTTACCATGCTTATTAGCAGTGAAGTCATTCTTGTCGTATCTCTTAGGTTGTGGATTATCAGAATTAACCGTAGGTTCAATCTCCACATCCTCGTCATGGCTAGGTTGAGCATTATTATGAACATCACTGTCCATATTGTCACCAGGTTCATGTTCATCACCTAATTGTGTTTCTCCATCAGACGCAGAAATATCATTAAGTTCTTCAGGTGTGACAGTATTTGGTGAACTAGCGTGCAGGTTTCTATCATCCTTCTTCTTCTCCTCAGGATGAGTGGGCGTATCAGCATTGATTCCTTGAGAATCTTGATGAATTCTCTTAAGATGAACTTCAGGATACAAAGGTTCCTGAGTCATTTTGCCTCCTCTAGTAATGACTCTGACAGAGTTGTCATTTAATTCATTGAGCAGGTCATTCGGAGCTTTGATTACTTGTTCTACCTGAGTAGTAATCATAGAGGCATGTTTACTCAGAAGCTTCAGATCGTTGACATTTCTGTCTACACAATCACTTAAATGGCTCAGCATACGAGCACTTTGTTCCAAATGTCTACTAACATAATCATTGAAACTCTGTTGTTTCGCAACAAAGTTGTCAAATTCATCAAAGCATAGGCTAGCAGGTTTGTCAAAAGGAATATCACTCTCATCGAACCTAGCAGAGAATTCACTTCCACTACCTGTATCGGGTTATCGAGACCATGGATCTCTTCGATAGGTGGTAGATTTTTGACATCTTCACATCTAATGTCTTTCTCTTGCATAGATTTCTTGGCTTCTTGCATATCTTCGAGACTGAGGAATAGAATACCTATTTTCTTAGGAGTTAGCTTAGGAGGTGGTTCGGGAATAGTCCAAGCATTATCGTTGATCAAGAGGTTACTCAGTAGGGTCTCAACTTGTTCTACAGTTTGTTCCCTAAAAACACAACCGGCACAACTATCTAGGCGGTCTCTAGAGGCATCGGTAAGTCCGTTATAGAGGATATCAAGTATCTCGTTCTTCTTAAGAGGGTGATCAGGCAAAGCATTCTGTAGCTGGACGAGCCTCCCCCAGGCTTGTGGAAGACTCTCTTCTTGGAGTTGAGAAAAGTTGTATATTTCCTGCAAGGTAGCTTGCTTCTTATGGGTAGGGAAATATTTCTCACAGAAGTAATAGACCATCTCCTGGGGACTACGCACACATCCAGGAGCAAGAGAGGTGAACCAGACTTTAGCGTCATCCTTTAGAGAGAAAGGAAACAGCTTAAGGATATAGTAGTGGCGGATCTTCTCCTCATTAGTGAAAAGGTTGGCTATTTCGGATAGTTTGGCAGGATGGGCTATGACCGTCTCAGACGCATAACCAAATGGATCAGATTCGACTAGAGATATTATCTCAGGGTCGATAGAGAATTCATAATCCTTATCGGTGACAAAGATATGCGAAGTGGCAAACTTCGGGTCGTTTTTCATCCTAGCTTCCCGAGATTTTTCCTTCCACTTGAGAAGTAATTTCTCAGCGTCATAGGCATCCTTACACGCAAGAAAGTCCTTAGTTATCTCTCCCTCCATAATGTAACCCTCAGGTATATCAGGCAATTCATATCTAGGAGAGCTAGATCTAGCTGGAGCAAAAGCAGGTTCTATCTCAATAGCATCGGCAGTTTCAGAAGCATCACGAGCATTGGCAGTAACTCTAGCAATATGAGCATCAAGGAACACTCCTAGTGGAACATCAGGCAAAGGAGTATCTCTAGCAGTATCAAGCATAGCATCATCAGGCAAAATAGCATCTCTAGCATCATCAGGCAAAGCAGTATCAAGCATAGCATCTCTAGCAGTATCAGACATAGTATCAAGCATAGCATCTCTAACAGTATCCGACATAGTATCAAGCATAGTATCATCAGGCATACTATCAAGCATAGTATCATCAAGCATAGTATCAAGCATAGCATCTCTAGGAGTAGTATCACAAGCATCATCAAGCACAGGCGACATATCAAGATTTCTAGCAGGAGGTGATGTCGCAAACTTACTCATAACTGAAGGTGAATCAAGTGCAGAGCTAGATGGCAATTCCTTACCTCCCCTCGTAGTTGAGGGCAAGACTTTCATCTTCGGATCCTTCAGATTCTTCGTAGTGATCAGCAGATATAAATCCCAAGTAACTCAGAGAATATAGCAATACCTCCCCGGTAACGGCGCCAGAAAAATGTTGATTGCAATCTCTGGCGATGGCTAGACGAATGCGGATGACAACAAACCATCCCCTGCAACGGCACCAGAAGAATGCTGCTAGCACTCCCCGGCAATGAAACTAGAAGAATGTTGTTGATGGCCCACCAGCGCGTGGGTTCGCACCAGTTTTCGAGGGTAGAGTATTCAACCCAAATTTGTTGGTTCGCACGACGGGAGGTGAGAGAATACTCTCGAGTATTAGCAGCTGAATTTGTCAGATTCAACCACACCTGAAAGATTAGTATCTGCAAGCAAAGTAGTATGATAACAACGATGCCAGACACGATCTGTTGACGGCAGACTATTCCTAACGATTGTATCAATGGCGCCAAGTTGCCTCGTTGACGGAAGTTGTCAGTTCCCGTCAACGATCAGTGAATCAAGATTGTAGCAGGTAGCAGTAGTGTAACGAGCAATAGTAGCGGCAAGGAACAACAGTAGTGACAGCAGTAGCAAGTAGCAACAGTAGTAGTAGCAGCAGCAGCAGAGCAAAACAAGTAACAACAGTAGCAACAGTAGTAGCAGCAGTAGTAGTAGCAGCAGAAGTAGAGCAAGACAAGTAACAGCAGTAGGACAAACTCGTAGGCAATGGGTCAGTGATTTGTTTGGATGATATTCATCAAGCAGCAGTTATAACACGGAGAGATATGTGGCTAGCTCCCATTCGTCAATGTGATGTAGGCATGCATTCCGTGTGTCGTCATACGTGCTTAGGGAAAAGAACTTGCATGACATCTATTGTCCATCCCTCCTGTGGCAGAGGGGTCCAAAAGGAAACTACGGGATATTAAGGTTCTCCTTTTAATAAAGAACCCTACCAACGCATTAGCACTTGGTGAACACATGAACTCCTCAAACTATGGTCATCACCGGGAGTGGTTCCGGTTATTGTCACTCTGGGGTTGCCGGGTCATAACACATAGTAGGTAACTACAACTTGCAAGATCGGATCTAAACACACATATATTGGTGACAACATAATAATTTGAGATCGGAAATTATGGCACTCGGGCCTAGTGACAAGCTTTAAGCATAGCAAAGTAGTAGCAACATCAATCTCAGAACATAGTCGATACTAGGGATCAATCCCCATCAAAACTAACTCGATTACATGATAGATCTCATCCTACTCATCACCGCCCAGCGAGCCTACGAATAGATTACTTACGAACGACGAAGAGCTTCATGGAATTGGAGAGGGAAGAAGGTTGACGATGATGATGGCGATGATTTCCCCTCTCCAGAGCCCAAGACGGACTCCAGATCTGCCCTCCAAATGAAGAACAGGTGGTGGCGGCGCCTCCGTATCGAAAACACGACGAAAATTTCCCTTTTTATTTTTACTGGGACGAAAGGGATCTTATAGAGCTGATATTGGGGGCGCCAGAGCCGTGTGGGCCCCACAAGCCTGCCCACCGCCACCAAGGGGGTGGTGGCGGAGCCACGGCTTGTGGCCCACTGGCCCACCCCCCTGAGGTGGAACTTGGCGCAGATATTTTTCTTATTTTCCAAAACTGCTCCCCGTAAATTTTCAGAACATTTGGAGAACTTTGATTTCTGCACAAAAGTAACACCGAGGCAATTCTGCTGAAAACAGCGTCAGTCCAGGTTAGTTCCATTCAAATCATGCAAATTAGAGTCCAAAACAAGGGCAAAAGAGTTTGGAAAAGTAGATACGATGGAGACGTATCAACACGCGTCAGAGCTCGCCCTCGAGTTGTGCTCGAGCACCACCCTCACCTCACCGATCAGGCCGGGGATCTCCCTGGTGGGAGCCCCCAGGCCCGGCCCAAGGGGGGCGCCGAGTGCGCCTTCCTATGCGATGGGAGGCATGGCCCCATCCCCCGGCACGGAGCCCGATTCCCGTGGGCGATCCATAGGGAGGAGTTCCTTCTTCTTCTTACGTGGGTCCTCACGAGGCAGTTCGTCGTCCGAGCAATCTGCTGCCGCTCCCCGGCATCATGAGGACGTTGTAACCATGGTGGATCACTGCCATGAACTTGGTGAGAGACGGGTACCCAAGGATCACATTGTATGGCTGGTGGATGTGCACGACGTCCAACATGATGATCTCAGTGTGGTAGTTCTTGCGCTCGCCGAAGGTGACTCGCAGATGCACCTGCCCGATGGGCACAGTGGACCTCTCTGTGACTCCCGAGAAAGGCTTGGTTGGCAGGAGTTGTGCGTACGGCAGCTGGAGTTTCTCGAAGGTCTTGACTGAGAGGATTTTGAGCCCTGCTCCACTGTCTGTAAGGGTTTTGGCGACGGGGACGTTGCTGATGGTCGGGGTGCACATCATGGGGAGCTTGCTCGCCATGAACGAGCACCTGAGCTGATCACTTGGGTCGAAGGCGATGGTGGTTTGGGACCAGTTGAAGGGGTGCATCGCTTCAGGCTTTGAGAGAGCGGCATTCACCTCTCGTGCAAACTGCTTGAAGGTGCGGTTGGAGGCTGGGGTCTGGGCGCCGCCCAAGATGGAGGCCACCGCCCTGACCTCCTGGAAGCCCCCAGCCCCATCGTCCTACCTGTCTTCATCCCTCCTCCTGGGTGGTGGGGGCAGAGGAGGTAGTCCATCCTCACGACGGCGGAACTCACGAGGCTGACCGCATTGTTGCCCCTCCTGAGCCTGGTCGCGCCAATGGTCCTTCTAAGGCTGCTCGCGCCACCCCTGACGTGGCTCTTGGTCGTCCCAGCGGCCTCCACCGCATGTGGGGCTTCTGTCTCCCGCCCTGGGCGCCTGCTGAAATTCTCGGCATGGGCCAGCCGGAGTTCTTGGCACTCAGAGGTATCATTGCCGCTGGTGCCATGGAAGTTGTACATCGCCCCCCTCTTGGCAGGCGCTCTCGCCCTCGGTCGTATTTCACCTCAGGCTCGGCTGCGAGCACCGTTGGGGCCTTGCGCTTCACCTCCTTGGCGTTGGCCTTCTTCTCTTCTGGTTTCGCGGCCTGAGGCTCGAGGAGAGACACACGACCTTCCTCAGCCCTGGCGCACTTGTTTGCTAGGTTGAACATCTCCAGTGCGGTGCTCATTACGTCACTCATGGCGAGCTCCTCCTTCTTTTGAGGTTGGTGACTCCGTCAGAGAAGGCCGAGATGACGGCCTTGTCCGACGCCTTGGGGATCTTGAGGCGCATAACTGTGAAGCGTCGTATGAACTTGTGCAGGGTCTCCTCCTCCTGCTGCATGATATGCCGAAGGTCGTTCATGGTGGAGGAACGGACGCGAGTGCCCTGGAAGTTGGGGACGAAGCGCTCACCCACGCTGTCCCACGAGGTGATGGACACCTTCGGGAGGTTGAGCCAAGAGAGTGGGCCACCCTTGAGCGCCATGGGGAACCAGCATGGCATGACCTTGTCGCCTCCTCGTGCCACCCTGATGCTCAGCGTGTAAAGTTGCAGGAACTCTGCCGGGACTAGGTTGTCATTGTAGCGCGGGGGCAGGTCGGGCTTGAACTTGTAGGGCCACATGGTTGGGTAGAGTCCAAGGGCGATGGTGAGGCATCGCACCGGTCCAACGGGCATAGCGCGTGCGGGGGCGACCGGGCGCTGTTGCTCCAACGAGTCTGCTTCACTCAGGGGGCTTGCGTTTCGGGACTTGCTGCACCGGGAGCGCATGCGCGTCGGTGCATGGTCGAGGAACCACGTGACAGATTGCTTCGTCGCCTGGCCTCGCGGGATTGGTCGCTGGGATTCGCCTCATGTGTGGGCTCGGGACGCACGTCTCGCCGCGATGGTGGGGGCGGTGTATCTTGTTCCTCATCATTTGCTTGGGACAGTTGGGGCCAAAACAAACAGGAGAGTGCGGCGGAGTCGCCGGCGGTGTCAACAAGCTCCTCGATGTGCTGCAGCCAGTCGTGGTGGCGGTCAGGGGCGGGCCGGTAGCGGAGCAGCTCGGTGGCCATGGCTAGTGCGCGCCGAACGTGTGGCATCTTCGGACGGGCGTGCGAGGCCGCCCCGGAGGCCCGAAGGAGCGACGGAGTGGTGGAGCGGCCATCACGGTGCTCGGTAGCCGGCTGGGAGGAGCCTTGTTGTTCTTGAGTGTTGGGGCCCGTGGCGGCGTTCACCATGGGCGATGGTGACCGGCGTGCACTGGCGGGGCCTGCGGGCGCCGTCTGAGCAATGCGGGCGGCGCGGCATTTGGCGCGAGCCTGGCGAGCGTCAGCCGTCAGAGCGACGAAGCTTCGTGAAGGCGGAACTTGGAAAAGACCTTGACACCCCCCTACCTGGCGCGCTAAATGTCGTATTTCGGGCTCCGCAAAACCCTAAAGATTCGAACTCAGGGGCGTGAACGACGATCTCTCACTCGTTCCCCTCACCTTGCTTGCTACTCACTTGGGATGGCAGGAAACTCACTCGATGGTGAGGGGGACACAAAACACAGTAGTTTACCTAGGTTCGGGACGCTGTGAAGCATAAAATCCTAGTCCTGCTTTGGTGGATTTCCTCTCGCGGAGGTAAGTGGATGAACTAGTACAGTGCTTAGGCGCCTCCGGAGGCTGGGTGACCTTGTGTGGTGCTACTGGGTGAATGAATCGTCCTTTCCTACGAAGCAACATATCCTCTATATATAGTGGTGGCCCGGGCCCTCTTCGTTATCGTTTTTGGCGGGAAGGGATCCCACAATGGCCAATTTTGAAGGAGAACAAGGGAACATGCTGCCCCTGCCCAATGGTGGTCTTCGCGTGCAAAGTGGATGCCCGCGCTGCAGGGCCGGGCCCTGGGATGATGTCTGCCCTGCTGGCGGGCGGCGACGGCCTTGTTGCACCTGAAGGGAAACCTTTGGAAGATGCCTTTGGAACCCCAGTACGTCCTTGCCCCTTTGCATTAAAGGGGAAACTGCAACGCCCTACTGCTTGTTGCTCGTCTGTCCTTCCCTTTTGTCACCCTTGACTCCTGAGGCTGGGCCTTGCCTCGGAATATCCGCCGCTTGGGAGGGGTCCTGAGGAGGCCTCCTTGTGGGTATGGATGTCGTTCCACCTCGTGAGTCTTGGCCCCTGATACGTCCATTTTGCATCATGCTTTTATGTTGTTATTTACTGCTTTATGGGCTGTTATTACACTTTAGGTACAATACTTATGCCTTTTCTCTCTTATTTTATAATGTTTACATGAAGAGGGAGAATGCTGGCAGCTGGAATTCTGGTGTGAAAGGGGAACAAGTTTGAGATACCTATTCTGCGCAACTCCAAAAACCGTGAAAATCAACGAGGAATTATTTTGGATTTTATTAAAAATACTAGGATGAAGAAGTACTTGAGGGGAGCCACCAGGAGGCCACAAGCCTGCCAGGCCCGGCATACCCCCCTGGCCGGGCCTGGGTGGATTTTGGGCCCCCTGTTGCCCCTCCGGTGCTCATCTTTTTCTATATGGAGGGTTCCGTTCCAGAAAAAATCATAAGGAGGCTTTCGGGAGGAGCCACCGCCACCACGAGGTGGAACTTGAGCAGAACCAATCTAGAGCTCCGACAGGGCCATCCTGTCGGGGAAATTTCCCTCTCGGAGGGGGAAATCATCGCCATCGTCATCACCAACACTCCTATCATCAGAGGGGACTCATCTCCATCAACATCTTCATCAGCACCATCTCATCTCCAAACCCTAGTTCATCTCTTGTAAACAATCTCCGTCTCGCGACTCCGATTGGTACTTGTAAGGTTGCTAGTAGTGTTAATTACTCTTTGTAGTTGACGCTAGTTGGATTGCTCGGTGGAATATTATATGTTCAGATCTTTGATGCTATTCAATACCTCTCTGGTCATGAACATAATTATTCTTTGTGAGTAGTCACTTTTGTTCCTGAGGACATGGGATAAATCTTGCTATAAGTAGTCATGTGAATTTGGTATTCGTTCGATATTTTGATGCGTTGCATGTTGTTTTTCCTCTAGTGGTGTTATGTGAACGTCGACTACATAACACTTCACCATTAAACTAGCTTGACAGAAATCCCCATGTGTCCTCGGGAGCGCTTCACCTCCTATAAGAGTTTTTCCAGGCTTGTCCTTTGCTACAAAAGGTATTGGGCCATCTTTCTGCACATTTGTTACTATTGTGACTTGCTACTCGCTACGAATCATCTTATCAGACAACTATCTGCTACCGATAATTTCAGTGCGTGCAGAGAATACCTTGTTGAAAACCACTTGTCAGTTCCTTCTGCTCCTCGTTGGGTTCGACACTCTTACTTATCGAAAGGACTATGATAGATCCCTTACACTTGTGGGTCATCAAGACTCTTTTCTGGCGCCGTTGCCGGGGAGTGAATCGCCTTTGGTAAGTGGAATTTGGTAAGGAAACATTTATATAGTGTGCTGAAATTTATTGTCAGTTGTCACTATGGGAACTAATCCTTTGAGGAGCTTGTTCAGGGTATATTCACCCCGAACAGAAGCACAAGGAGTTGCTCCTCAACCTGCTTCACCTACTGAAATTTTTTGTTATGAAATTCCTTCGGGTATGCTAGAGAAACTGTTGGCTAATCCTTTTTCAGGAGATGGAACATCACATCCAGACTTGCATCTAATCTATGTAGATGAAGTTTGTGGTTTATTTAAGCTTGCAGGTTTGCCCGAGGATGAGGTCAAGAAGAGGGTCTTTCCCTTATCTTTGAGGGATAAAGCATTAACATGGTATAGGCTATTGATGATACTAGATCATGGAACTACAACCGATTGAAATTGGAATTTCATCAAAAGTTTTATCCTATGCATCTAGTACATCGTGATCGGAATTCTATTTATAATTTTTGACCTCGTAATAGGGAAAGCATCGCTCAAGCTTGGGGAAGCTTAAGTTAATGTTATATCCATCCCCCATCCATGAGTTCTAGAGAGAAATTATTATTCAGAACTTCTATGCTCGGCTTTCTCATGATAATCGCACCATGCTTGACACTTCTTGTAACGGTTCTTTTATGAAGAGAGATATTGACTTCAAATGGAATTTATTGGAAAGAATTAAACGCAACTCTGAAGATTGGGGGTTTGATGAAGGAAGGAGTCAGGTATGAATCTTAAGTTCGATTGCGTTAAATCCTTCGTTGAAACAAATACTTTTTGTGATTTTAGCGCTAAACATGGACTTGACTTTGAGATAGTAGCTTCATTATGTGAATCATTTGCTGCTCATATTAATCTCCCTAAAGAGAAGTGTTTAAATATCATCCTCCATAGAAGTCAATGTAGTTAAACCCAATCTAGTTGAAGAGAAATCCATTGCTTATAATGATCCTATTGTTCCTAGTGCTTACATTGAGAAACCACCTTTCCCTGTTAGAATAAAGGATCATTCTAAAGCTTCAACTGTGATACGTAGGGGCTACATTAGAACACCTACACCCCCTGAGAAAATTAGAGTTGAACCTAGCATTGCTATTATCGAAGATCTCTTGTCCGACAATGTTGATGGGCATGATATTCACTTCTGTGAAGATGCTGCTAGAATTGCTAAATCTCATACTAGGGACAAACATAGGCCTATTGTTGGCATGCCCGTTGTTTCTGTTAAGATAGGAGATCATTGTTATCATGGTTTATGTGACATGGGTTCTAGTGTTAGTGCAATACCTCAACCTTTATATGATGAAATTAAAGACGAGATTGCACCTGTCGAGATGGAACGTATTGATGTTACTATTCAGCTTGCCAATAGAGATACTATATGCCCTTTGGGAATTATTAGAGATGTTGAAGTCTTTTGTGCTAAAACTAAGTATCCTGTTGATTTTCTCGTTCTTTCTACCACACAAGATAGCTTCTGTCCCATCATATTTGGCAGACCTTTCCTCAATACTGTCAATGCTCATATTGACTATGAGAAGCAAACTATCACTGTTGGCTTTGAAGGTGTGTCACATGAATTCTATTTCTCCAAGTTTGGTAGACAACCTCATGAAAAAGAATTGTCTAGTAAGGATGAAATTATTGCCCTAGCTTCTATTTTTGTGCCTCCTACTGATCCTTTAGAGCAATACTTGCTTGAGCATGAAAATCATATGCATATGGATGAAAGGAATGAGATATATAGAGTTATCTTTGAACAGCATCCTATCATTAAGAATAATTTGCGTGTTGTACTGCTTGGAGATCACCCCCACCAAAGGGTGATCCTGTGTTCGAGCTTAAACAGTTGCCTGATACTCTTAAGTATGCTTATCTTGATGAAAAAGAGATATATCCTGTTATCATTAGTGCTATCCTTTCAAAGCATCAAGAAAAGAAATTATTGAAAACTCTGAGGAAGCACCGTGCTGTTATTGGATATACTCTTGATGGTGTTAAGGGCATTAGTCCCACTGTATGCCAGCATAAAATTAAAACCGATCCTGATTCCAAACCAGTTGTTGATCATCAACGGATATTAAATCCTAAGAAAAAGAGGTAGTAAGAAAACAAATACTAAAGCTCGTGGAAGCAGGTATTATCTATCATGTTGCTCATAGTGATTGGGTAAGTCTGGTGCATTGTGTCCCTAAGAAGGGAGGTATTACCGTTGTCCCTAATGACAAAGATGAGTTGATCCCATAGAGGATTATTACTGGCTATAGGATGGTAATTGATTTTAGGAAATTGAATAAAGCCACTAGGAAAAATCAATACCCTTTGCCTTTTATTGACCAAATGCTAGAAAGATTTTCTAAACACACACACTTCTGCTTTCTAGATGGTTATTCTGGTTTCTCCCAAATACCTGTTGCACAATCTGATCAGGAGAATACCACTTTTACCTGCCCTTTCGGTACCTTTGCTTACAAACGTATGCCTTTTGGCTTATGTAATGAACCTGCTACCTTCCAAAGATGTATGATGGCTATATTCTCTGACTTTTGTGAAAAGATTGTTGAGGTTTTCATGGATGACTTCTCCATTTACGGGTCTTCTTTTGATGATTACCTCAGCAACCTTGATCGAGTTTTGCAGAGATGTAAAGATACCAACCTTGTCTTGAATTGGGAGAAGTGCCACTTTATGGTTAATGAGGGCATCGTCTTAGGACATCAAATTTCTGCAAGAGGTATTGAAGTTGATAAGGCTAAGGTTGATGCGATCGAGAAAATGCCATGCCCTACAAACATTAAAGGTATAAGAAGTTTCCTTGATCATGTTGGTTTCTATAGAAGGTTCATTAAGGACTTCTCTAAGATTTCTAGGCCTCTTACCAATCTCTTGCAAAATGATATTCCTTTTGTTTTTGACGATGATTGTGAGGAAGCCTTCGAAATACTTAAGAAGGCCTGGATAACTGCACCTATCGTTCAACCACCTGCTTGGAACTTACCTTTTGAGATTATGTGCGATGCTAGTGATTATGCTGTTGGTGTTGTTCTAGGAAAAGGAGTTGATAAGAAATTGAATGTTATTCATTATGCTAGTAAAACTCTAGACAGTGCCCAAAGAAACTATGCTGCTACTGAAAAGGAATTTTTAGCACTCGTGTTTGCATGTGAAAAGTTCACATCTTACATTGTTGATTCCAAGGTTACTATTCACATTGATCATGCTAATATTAAGTATCTCATGGAAAAGAAAGATGCTAAACCTACACTTATCAGATGGATTCTCTTGCTACAAGAATTTGATTTGCATGTTGTTGATAGCAAGGGAGCTGAGAACCCCGTAGCAGATAACTTGTCTAGGTTGGAGAATGTTCTTGATGACCCACAACCTATTGATGATAGCTTTCCTGATGAGCAACTGAATGTCATCAATGCTTCACGTAGTACACCGTGGTATGCTGATTATGCAAATTATATCATTGCCAAATATATACCACCTAGTTTCACATACGAGCAAAAGAAGAAATTCTTCTTTGATTTGAGACATTACTTTTGGGATGATCCTCACCTTTATAAAGAAGGAGTAGATGGTGTTATTATATGTTGTGTACCTGAGCATGAACAGGGACAGATCCTACAGAAGTGTCACTCCGAGGCTTATGGAGGACACCAAGCGGGAGATAGAACTGCACACAAGGTATTGCAATCCGGTTTCTATTGGCCTACTCTCTTCAAGGAAACCCATAAGTTTTTCTTGTCTTGGGATGAATGTCAAAGAATAGGTAATATCAGTAAACGTCACGAAATGCCCATGAATTATTCACTTGTCATTGAACCATTTGATGTTTGGGGTTTTGATTATGTGGGACCTTTTCCAAAGTCCAACGGATATACTCATATCCTAGTTGTCGTTGATTACGTTACTAAGTGGGTAGAAGCTATCCCAACTACTAGTGCTGATCACAACACCTCTATTAGGATGCTTAAAGAAGTTATTTTCCCTAGATTTGGAGTCCCTAGATATCTAATGACTGATGGTGGTTCACATTTTATTCATGGTGCTTTCCGTAAAACGCTTGCTAAGTATGATGTCAACCATAGAATTGCATCTCCCTATCATCCTCTATCAAGTGGTCAAGTATAGCTAAGTAATAGAGAGATTAAACTAATTCTCCAAAAGACTGTTAATATGTCTAGAAAGAATTGGTCTAAGAAGCTTGATGATGCACTGTGGGCTTATAGAACTGCTTATAAGAATCCCATGGGCATGTCTCCGTACAAAATGGTTTACGGTAAAGCATGTCATTTACCTCTTGAGATAGAGCATAAGGCTTATTGGGCAATCAAAGAGCTCAACTTTGATTTCAAACTTGCTGGTGAGAAGAGGTTATTTGACATTAGCGCACTTGATGAATGGAGAACTCAGGCATATGAAAATTCCAAGTTGTTCAAAGAAAAGGTTAAGAGGTGGCTGATGTCTACTACGCAACCTTCTCCTTGTAGACGTTGTTGGGCCTCCAAGCGTAGAGGTTTGTAGGACAGTAGCAATTTTCCCTCAAGTGGGTGACCTAAGGTTTATCAATCCGCGGGAGGTGTAGGATGAAGATGGTCTCTCTCAAGCAACCCTGCAACCAAATAACAAAGAGTCTCTTGTGTCCCCAACACACCTAATACAATGGTAAGTTGTATAGGTGCACTAGTTCGGCGAAAAGATGGTGATACAAGTCCAATATGGATGGTAGATATAGGTTTTTGTAATCTGAAATTACAAAAACAGCAAGGTAACAAATGGTAAAAGTGAGCACAAACGGTACTGCAATGTGTGGAAACAAGGCCTAGGGTTCATACTTTCACTAGTGAAGTTCTCTCAACAATGATAACATAAATGGATCATATAACTAGCCCTCAACATGCAACAAAGAGTCACTCCAAAGTCACTAATAGCGGGAACAAACGAAGATATTATTGTCGGGTACGAAACCACCACAAAGTTATTCTTTCTGATCGATCTATCATAGAGTTCGTACTAGAATAACACCTTAAGATAGATATCAACCAATACCCTAATGTCACCTAGATACTCCATTGTCACCTCAAGTATCCGTGGGTATGATTATACGATATGCATCACACAATCTCAGAATCATCTATTCAACCAACACATAGAACTTCAAAGAGTGCCCCAAAGTTTCTACCAGAAAGTCAAAACGTGTGCCAACTCATGTGCATAGGTTCCCAATGTCACGAACCCACAAGTTGATCACCAAAACACACATAAAGTACTCACATGAATCCACGTGTGCCAACCCATATGCATAGGTTCCCAATTGTCACAAACCCGCAAGTTGATCACACCAAATAGACACGTGCAAGACATACATCAAGTGTTCTCAAAGACTTAATCCGATAAGATAACTCCAAAGGGGAAACTAAATTCATTACAAGAAGGAGAGGGGGAAGAACATCATAATATCCAACTATAGTCGCAAAGCCCATGGTACATCGAGATCAAGACATCTCAAGAACACGAGAGAGAGAGATCAAACACATAGCTACTGGTACATACCCTCAGCCCCGAGGGAGAACTACTCCCTCCTCGTCATGGAGATCGTCGGGATGATGAAGATGGCCACCGTAGATGGATTCCTCCTCTCGCATGGTGCTAGAACGGGCTCCGGATTGGTTTTTGGTGGCTACAGAGGCTTCCAGCGGCGGAACTCCCGATCTAGGTTTCTTTCTGGAGGTTTCTGAATTTATAAGAATTTATGGCGATGGAATTACGTCAGTTGGGTCCACGAGGAGGTCACAAGCCTGCTCGCCACCACCGGGCTTGTGACTCCCTCGTGGCCCATCTGGCCTTCTTCCAAAGCTTCGGGGGTCTCTTTGGTCCAAAAAAAATCATATTAAAGTTTCATTCCATTTGGACTCCGTCTGAAAATGGGCCAAAAACATGGAAAAAACAGAAACTGACACTTGGCACTGAGTTAATAGGTTAGTCCCATAAAAGATATAAAATAGCATATTCATGCATATAAAATATCCAAAGTTGACAAGATAATAGCATGGAACCATCAAAAATTGTAGATACGTTGGAGACGTATCAAGCATCCCCAAGCTTAACTCCTCCTTGTCCTCGAGTAGGGAAGTGATAAAGAATGATTTTTTTATGTTGCATGCTACCTAGCATAGTTGTCCTTTGTAACTCCTCTTATGTGACATGAATGTTAAGATGCATTATATTCAAAACAATAGTTTGCTATTGACGTGGAAACAATGATAATTCAAGCAAACTAGCAAGGTAATCATGAACTTTCAAAATAACAAGGCCAAAAGAAAATTATCCCTACAAAAGCATATAGTCTGGCTATGCTCTATCATCATTGCACAACGAATTTAAATCATGCACAACCCCGGTATTGGCCAAGTAATTGTTTCACACCTTTAGTTTCTCAATCCTTTTCAACTCTCACGCAATACATGAGCGTCAGCCATGGTTTTAGCACTATAAGTGGAATGGAGTGTGGTGGAGGTTGCAAGGCAAACAAGGAGAAGATAATCACATTAACTAGGCATATCAATGAGCTGTGGAGATGCTCATCAATAGATATCAATGTGAATGAGTAGGGATTGCCATACAAATGATGCACTAGAGCTAAGAGAATGTGAAATCTCTTAAAGAAAACTAGTGGGTGTGCATCCAACTTGCTTGCTCACGAAGACCTAAGGCAATTTTGAGGAAGCCTATCATTGGAATATACAAGCCAAGTTATATAATGAAAATTTCCCACGAGCTATATGGTGGTGACAAAACGAGAGACTCTCAATCATGAAGATCATGGTGCTTAATATGCACAAGTGTGAAAAAGTGGTAGCATTGTCCCTACTCTCTTTTCTCTCATTTTTTATATTTTTTTGGTGGGCTCTTTGGCCTCTTCTTCTTTTTTTTATTTTTTTTGGTGCGCATCCTCTTTTATTTCCTCACATGGGACAATAATCCATCAATGATGATCATCACACTTTCAACTCAAAACATAGAGCAATGATGACTCTATCTGAAATGCCTTCGGTAGTGTACCGTGACAATGATCTAGCATGGCATAGACATTAATGGAAACATCATGCTAGCTATCTTACTATCATGCAATGGCAATGTAGATGTGGTGGCACATGTCATGGTGGTAGTTGCATGGCAATATATCTCGGAATGACTTTGAAAAAGCCATAGTAGGTAGGTATGGTGGCTGTTTTGAGGGAGGCTAATGGTGCGTTTTGTGCACCGGCGAAAGTTGCACGGCACTAAGAAGATAGTGATGGTGGACGGTGAAAGTGCATCTAAACCATGGACTCAACATTAGTCATGAAGAACTCATATACTTGTTGCAAAAGTTTTATTAGTAATCGAAACAAAGCATTCAACACATACTCCTAGGGGAAGGGTTGGTAGGTATAAACCATCGCGCGATCCCGACCGCCACGCAAAGGATGACAATCAAAAGACTAATCATGCTCAGACTTCATCACATAGCAGTTCACCATACGTGCATGCTACGGGAATTACTAACTTAGACACAAGTATTTCTAGATCCACAACACCTTACTAGCATGACTTCAATATTACCAAAATCACAACTCAAAACTAATTGAGATGAATCAAAGTTCTCTAACTATTGAATGTACATGAAGGTGGAAGTTTTCGTATCCCTTTGGATAACTACCCCTTTTGAGACTACTTTCAAAGCATAGATCAACTACCAAGCCACGCACCGATGCGCTCTAAAAGATATAAGTGAAGCACATAGAGCAAAAGTATCTAGCTCAAAAAGATATAAGTGAAGCACATGTGAGCTGAATTGTCTATCAAAAGATATAAGTGAAGCTCAATAAAATCACGGTGAGTGCATGTCTCTCTCTCTAGGTGTGCAGCAAGGATGATTGTGACACAACAAAAATAAAAGACTCCTACGATACAAGACGCTCCAAGCAAAAACACATAACATGTGGTGAACAAAAATATAGCCCCAAGTAACATTACTGATGGATTGAAGACGAAAGAGGGGATGCCTTCCCGGGGCATCCCCAAGCTTAGGCTTTTATGGCATCCTTGAATCTCTTGGGGTGCCTTGGGCATCCCCAAGCTTGAACTCTTTCCACTCTTTATCTCTTTGTCCATAAGAACTTCACCCAAAACTTGAAAACTTCACAACACGAAACTTAAACAGAAACTCGTGATAACATTAGTATGAGAAAGCAAACCACCACTTCCTTAGGTACTGTAGCAAACTTAAATTATACTGGTACAAATGCCCGTGCGATGCAATGGGAGGAAACATGAATGGAGACTGTCGCCTTCAATTTCAACATGACACCCTATTTTGAAAATAATAACTGGTTCAAAGTTATTCAATCAAATACTAATGTGTTATTCCTATAGAAAAACAATATCAGTTTCAAGTTATAAATCGCTTTTGTGATGGTTAGATTCATGATGAACTTCAAACTCACCCCATCTCTCCTTCGTACGTATAGGTATGTGCTTCACTCGAGAGAAATGGCGAGGAATGACTGTGCGTCGGAAAAAGTGCTAAATTTTGTCTCTCACGATATGTCTCTAACTCTACCACTACGCGTTTCATCAATCCTTCGGCCTTACAGATAATGCTTAAGTTGTAATTCAAATTGGAAGATCAAATGCAAGAACCATAGGAGACAAGCAAATGAGACGACACAAGAGCTAGCTGGCTCCTTTTTTACGGTAAAAACCATTATAAGTCAAATTTCAATAGAAAGTATGACTACAAAATGCAAATACAATACATAAATTATTGGATTTGCCAGCTAAATAGAAAATTCATGTTAGAATTTTATGTGGACAAAAACACATCCATTCCGGTAGAACAAAGAATAGCTAGCAGCAACTGAAAGTCTGAATACTAAAACTATCTAGCCTCTCCACCAGAGCTGGCTCTACCATGTGAACTATTTTCCATAGAGTTAAGAAATGTCTGAATGACTACCTACACGAACATGAGTTGCATACTTGCATCCTCGTTTGATTTACTCCATGATCCCAATCCAGTTTCTTCACTCGATCCCTATAGATAACAAACATATTCTAATGCATATGTTGGGACCTGAGAGCAAAGATCAAAGAACAACTCAAGAAAACAAAACAATTAAGGTGGCAAAGAGCTGAGGCATGACAACGGAGCAGATACCAAAATCCAAAATGTGAGCAATGACTTCTCCAAGTAAAATAGCACGTGTGGCATGGGAGAGGTGGGTATTGGAGGTACCTTGCTGGGTACTATCGAGCCGTAGGGTGCATTGACATGAGTACTTGAGACGGAGATGCTGGTGATGTGGGGCTGAGGCCTGGGGACACAATAGATGTTGTCAAGGCAGGAGAGGAAAGAGGAGGAATACCAGGGAGGCGAGGCAGCGACCAGGAGAGTAGCAGTGGCACCGAACCCATTACTACGCAGGTTGGTGTGTCTATTGGTCGATTCCATTCTTATATTAAACTATGACGAAAGAAGAAAATTGTGTATGTAGAAGCCTAGCAAACAGAGGAGGGGTGGACGGATGAACTTGCTAGTTCATAATATACAAGTTCAAAGATGTTGTCGTCTATTCATTTCCTCCTCTTTGATGATGTTCTCCTCCGGGTCATGCCCAGCAGCAGCGTGAAGATCGGGATCGAGATCTTGGGTGGCTGGATGCTGCAAAGTTATCATATCACTTTCGATCAGTCAGAGCAAGAACCTCAATCAGCGTCAGAAAATACGACAGTTTTTTCGCACTCCGTGTACTTACTGTAGTCGTATGGTCTCGACCCGGGTGAGCTCGGCCCCCACCACCTAGTTCCGCGTCATGGCGTGCTGCTGGATGGAGAGTACCTAGAGGCCTGGAGGTTCCCCACTGCCACTGCCACCATTTTTTCGAGCACTCCTCCTACACCATGAACTCCATCTTTGCCTTCGTGACACTATCGCCGACTTCCCTGAACGTGCCACAGGGAGGACGATGAGGAGGCATCCGGTTCGCGAGGCGTAGGCTAGATCAGAGCACACACCTTGCATAGCAGCAGTGACGCCATGGCTGGCCACTCGGACAGGCGTCGGCGTACATTGGCAGACAGAGAGGACGAGCGTGAGGGAGTTGTGGGATGAGAACCGGAAAAAATGGATCGTAATTACGGAGGATGAGGAAGATGTGGAGGAGGGCCAACTGGGTATGCAGAATCATCGGTGACCCCGGCGTGCGAAGAAGGCCGCCTCCCCTTTCCCTTGTTGCGTCCCTGGCCTCGTCGTGCTCCGGCACGGCCATCCCCGTCGTCGCACCACCCCTGCCCGCTAGACTCCCGCGCCGCCCCCCGGCCATCCCCATCCTCGTCACTACATCGGCATGCCCGTCACGCCCGGGCCTCTCCGCATCAGCGCGCCATCGCCACTACGTCTCCGGCCCGTCCCCTCCAAGCGTCGTCGTCGGGCAGACACCGTCCCATCGCCTCCTCGCCCGTCGCCGGCCTGTCACCGGTGAGACGGCCCCTCCTCGGGACAGCAATGGATAAGCCGGCGAGAGCGCTCGCATGGATAGGAGACCTTGAATACGGGAGGGGTGCGCGTGGATAAGTGGAACGGTTTTTTCATTAAACAAAGGACCGCGGGTTGATTTCGACAAACTACAGGGGCTTTTTTGTAAAAAACCCACGACGTACGGCAGAAGCGCTCCACGCTTTATTATTAGGGAAGACTTATGCTGATGTTGGGTTACTGTATTTTCAATCTTCCATGGCTAATACCCTGCGATACTATCCATAGTTTCATCAAAATAAGCAACCAACTCAACAAAAACAAAATCTGTTAACAGCAGACCAATCTGTAGCAATCTGTATACTTCGTATACTTCTGTTACTTCAAAAAATCTATACAATTACGAAAGTCTGAAGAAATTTCATAGAAATCAGCAGCAAAAAGAATCAACTCAAAAGCTCTTACAGAATAAAAATGAAAATTCTTTTCGTGAGCAGAAAGTTTTTGTCTTTTTCCAGCATGATCAAACAATCATCACCAAGACTAATCATAACGGTTTTGCTTGGCACAAACACAAAAATAAACACAAAATACACAATCATAACAGAATTATGATGGTCTGGAGAAAACAAAACAGGAAGCAAAAAAGCAAAGAAAAATTTATTCATTGGGTTAGCTCCCAATAAGCGCTATCGTTTAACGCCCTTAGCTAGGCATTGATTTCAATGATGCTCACATAAAAGTTAAGGATTGAAACACAACGAGAGCATCATGGAGCAAATGGCTAGCACATTCAAGTCTAACCCACTTCCTATGCATAGGGATTTGTGATCAAACAATTTATTGGAGCAAGAATCAACTAGCATAGGAAGGCAAAACAAGCATAGCTTCAAAAATTTCAACATATGGAGAGGAAGCTTGATACTATTGCAATAAGTAGAAGCATATAATCCTCTCTCATAGTAATTTTTAGTAGCATCATGAATGCATTCAACAATATAACCAGCACCTAAAGCATTCTTTTCATGATCTACAAGCATAGAAATTTTACTACTCTCCACATAAGGAAATCTACTCTCAAGAATAGTAGTGGGAGTATCGTAAAAGACTTGAGCACTACAAATTGTGTCCACAATGAAAAAGTAAGGTTTAGCGAAGGTGTTTTCGAGAGTATGACAAGTTTTATCATCCCTCTTGTTTAAAGCATAAGTATCCTCACAATAATCATCATAGATAGGGGGCATGCTTTCATCAAAATATATTTTGATCATTCAAAGTGGAAGAACTAAAAAGACCATCCTCATCAAATATAGCATCCCTAAGCTTGTGGCTTTGCATGTCATTAGCATCGTGGGTATTCATAGAATTCATGCTAAGAACATTGCAATCATGCTCATCATTCACATATTCTATGCCAAGCATTCTATGTAATTCTTCTTTCAGCACTTGAGCACAATTTTCCTTCCCATCATGCTCGCGAAAGACATTGAAAAGATGAAGCATATGAGGCATCCTCAATTCCATTTTTTTTGTAATTTTCAGGGAACGAACAAGAAACAAAAAGATTCGATTGCAAGATCTAAAGATATACCCTCAAGCGCTAACCTTCCCGGCAACGGCGCCAGAAAAGAGCTTCATGTCTACTACGCAACCTTCTCCTTGTAGACGTTGTTGGGCCTCCAAGCGCAGAGGTTTGTAGGATAGTAGCAATTTTCCCTCAAGTGGGTGACCTAAGGTTTATCAATCCGCGGGAGGCGTAGGATGAAGATGGTCTCTCTCAAGCAAACCTGTAACCAAAAAACAAAGAGTCTCTTGTGTCCCCAACACACCTAATACAATGGTATGTTGTATAGGTGCACTAGTTCGGCGAAGAGATGGTGATACAAGTGCAATATGGATGGTAGATATAGGTTTTTGTAATCTGAAATTACAAAAACAGCAAGGTAACAAATGGTAAAAAGTGAGCACGAACGGTACTGCAATGCGTGGAAACAAGGTCTAGGGTTCATACTTTCACTACTGAAGTTCTCTCAACAATGATAACATAAATAGATCATATAACTAGCCCTCAACATGCAACAAATAGTCACTCCAAAGTCACTAATAGCGGGGAACAAACGAAGAGATTATTGTCGGGTACGAAACCACCACAAAGTTATTCTTTCTGATCGATCTATCATAGAGTTCGTACTAGAATAACACCTTAAGATACATATCAACCAATACCCTAATGTCACCTATATACTCCATTGTCACCTCAAGTATCCGTGGGTATGATTATACGATATGCATCACACAATCTCAGAATCATCTATTCAACCAACACATAGAACTTCAAAGAGTGCCCCAAAGTTTCTACCAGAAAGTCAAAACGTGTGCCAACCCCTGTGCATAGGTTCCCAATGTCACGAACCCGCAAGTTGATCACCAAAACATACATCGAGTACTCACATGAATCCACGTGTGCCAACCCATATGCATAGGTTCCCAATTGTCACAAACCCGCAAGTTGATTAGAGCAAATAGACACGTGCAAGACATACATCAAGTGTTCTCAAAGAATCAATCCGATAAGATAACTCGAAAGGGAAAACTCAATTCATTACAAGAAGGAGAGGGGGAAGAACATCATAAGATCCGACTATAGTACCAAAGCCCATTGTACATCGAGATCAAGAAATCTCAAGAACATGAGAGAGAGAGAGAGATCAAACACATAGCTACTGGTACATACCCTCAGCCCCGAGGGAGAACTACTCCCTCCTCATCATGGAGATCGTCGGGATGATGAAGATGGCTACCGGAGATGGATTCCCCCTCCGATAGCAGGGTGCCAGAATGGGCTCGAGATTGGTTTTTGGTGGCTACAGAGGCTTGCGGCGGTGGAACTCCCGATCTAGGTTTCTTTCTGGAGGTTTCTGAATTTATAAGAATTTATGGCGGTGGAATTACGTCACTTGGGCCCACGAGGAGGTCACAAGCCTGCTCGCCACCACGGGGGGGGGGGTGGCGGCTTGAGGGCTTGTGACTCCCTCGTGACCCATCTAGCCTTCTTACAAAGCTTCGGGGGTCTCTTTTGGTCCAAAAAAATCATCGTAAAGTTTCATTCCATTTGGACTCCGTCAGAAAATGGGCCAAAAACACGGAAAAAACATAAACTGGCACTTGGCACTGAGTTAATAGGTTAGTCCTAAAAAAGATATAAAATAGCATATTCATGCATATAAAACATCCAAAGTTGACAATATAATAGCATGGAACCATCCAAAATTATAGATACGTTGGAGACGTATCAGTGGCATGATACAAGGATATAGAAACGTGAGTTCAATGTAGGTGATTATGTCTTGCTATACAATTCTCGTTTAAGATTTTTTGAACGCAAGCTTCTCTCTAAATGGGAAGTTCCTTACATTGTTGAGGAAGTATATCGTTCCGGTGCCATAAAGATCAACAACACGGAAGGTAATTTTCTAAGAGTTGTAAATGGGCAAAGGATCAAGCATTAGATCTGAGGTACTCCCGTAAATATTGAAAGCAATATTATTAATACCAAACCTCCGGAGGAGTACATAAGGGAAATTTATCAGCGTGTTTCAGACTCCGAAAATGAAGGGGTGTCTGATTCGGTAAGTAAACCAACTCCGAAACTTTTCCAGTAGCAATTTTTCTCCGTTTTGGAATTTTTAGAAAAATAGAAAAATTTAAAGTAGTCCGGAAAGCGCACGAGGAGGCGACAAGCCTGCTAGGCCCAGCCTACCCCCTGGCCAGGCCTGGATGGCTTGTGGGCACCTCGTGCGCCTCCCGGACTCCGTTTTCTTGCGGAGTACTCCTTTTGGTCGGGAAAAATTCATTATATATTCTCCCGAAAGTTCTGACCATCGTATCACGCAAATCTCCTGTGTTTTCGTTTCGAGCTACTGTGCAGACAGATCTAGATCGCTATGACGTCCCCAAAAGTTCCGAAGGACAAGTTCTTCGAGAAGGTCATCAATACCTACCTCGCAGGAGTGCTGCAACACCCTCAATCTATCGAGATGCATGAGGGGGTGTTGCACATCCGTGATGTTGAGGGGCCCAAGAAGACCGGAAGCGTGGAGGCGAGGCTCAAAGCAATGGAGCAGCAACTCTTCAAGTGCCAAAGGATGGTGGAACGCGGACTCAACGCCAACCACATGATGATCACGGAGTTCACCAACAAGCACAAGATCGATGCCAATGACATCGGGAAGCACCTCTCAAGGCTCTATGACTGAATTAATCATCTCCAAGCCCAAATCTATGACCTGCAGAACCAAAACTGTGAGTATGAGTATAGATTTAAATCAATATGGTTGGGTGCAGATTTAAGGATTCCGGAGACTCGATCATCTTTCCATGATGGAGCACCTATGCCTTGGAAGATGGAGGATCAACCCCAGATTGCAACAACTCCACCACCATCACCTTCGAAGGAAGACAATTAAGCATGGGTATGGGCACTCCCCTTGGCTTGTGCCGAGCTTGGGGGAGTTTCCCCGATATCGTACCACCATCACATCCTTTGCCTTTACCTTTTTCTTAGTTCGATCCTTTTTAGTTTAATTTTTCTCTAGTAGAATAAAGCTCTTAATATGTTCTAGGCTTGAGTTTTGCTTTGTGTCACCCCCAATGTAATCGAGTTTCTAAGTCATATAATAAAGAGTGTTTTAGTTAAGGGCCTTGCCTCATGCCATGATCTGAAGAAAAGAATAATAAAAGAACAATAGCATGAAAGATCATGTAAGAAAGATCTTATGGGAAGTGATGACTTCACATATAAGAAGAATGTTGATTGAAACTTGATGCGGGTGGACAAACTTAGACCTTGGTCATGGTTGCAATTAATAGGAAGTAATACAGAAAGAGAGGTTCACATATAAATATATCATCTTGGGCATCATCTATGATTGTGAACACTCATTAAACTATTACATGCTTAGAGGTAGATGTTGGACAAGGAAGACAACATAATGAATTATGTTTGCTTGGTTCCGAACAATGTTATATGACTAGAGATCCCTTAGTATGTGACGCTTGCTTCCACCTCATATCAGCCAAAACTTCCGTACTACCTGTGCATCCATAAACCTTCAACCCAGTTTTGCCATGAGAGTCCACCATACCTACCTATGGATTTAATAAGATCCCTCAAGTAAGTTGTCATCGGTGCAAGAAATAAAAATTGCTCCCTAAATATGTATGATCTATCAGTGTGTGGAAAATAAGCTTTGTACGAACCTGTGATGAGGAAGACATAAAAGCGACAGACTGCATTATAAAGTTCTTTATCACATGAGGCAATATAAAGTGGCGTTCCTCCTCACTAAGAGTTCACACATCCAAACCTCAAAAGCGCATGACAACCTCTGCTTCCCTCTGCGAAGGGCCTATCTTGTACCTTTACTTTTTGTCCTTAAAAGAGTAATGGTGATTGACACCAATCCCTTATTTCGCCTTTATCTTCGCTAACGTCATATGCTAGGGAAAGATCTATATTCATATGTCAACTTGGAAGTAAGTATTCATGAATTATTATTGTTGACATTACCCTTGAGGTAAGTAGTTGGGAGGCTTAACTATAAGCCCCTATCTTTCTCTGTGTCCAACTGAAACTTTAATCTCATGAGTACCACGTGAGTTTTAGCAATTGTAGAATACGAAAGGATGATTGAGTATGTGGATTAGCTTTACAAGTTGTTATTTGACTCTTTCTGATGTTATGATAAATTGAAATTGCTTCAATGACTAAAGGCTATTGGTTGTTAATTCTCAATAAGGTTCTTGACCCATACTTTACCTTGTGAAGGAATTGTCACTTTAGCATAAGAGTTTATATGATGCTTTTGTTGTTCTAATTATGATCATGATGCCTGCATGATGCCTGCATGTCTGTATTATATGACACCTCTATCTCTAAACTTGTGGGCATATTTATTGATCTCGGCTTTCGCTTGAAGAAAAGCGAGGTCTAAGCTTTGTGGAGTTGATGCGTCCATTTTGCATCATGCTTTTATGTTGTTATTTACCGCTTTATGGGCTGTTATTACACTTTACGGTACAATACTTATGCCTTTTCTCTCTTATTTTATAAGGTTTACATGAAGAGGGGGAATGCTGGCAGCTGGAATTCTGATCTGAAAGGGGAGCAAGTTTGAGATGCCGATCTGCACAACTCTAAAAGCCGTGAAAATCAACGAGGAATTATTTTTGATTTTATGAAAAATACTGGGTGGAAGAAGTACCGGAGGGGAGCCACCAGGAAGCCACAAGCCTGCCAGGCCCGGCCTACGCCCTGGCCGGGCATGGGTGATTTGTAGGCCCCCTGTTGCCCCTCCGGCACTCCTCTTTTGCTATATGGAGGGTTTCGTTCTAGAAAAAATCATAAGGAGGCTTTCGGGAGGAGCCACCGCCGCCACGAGGCGGAAGTTAAGCAGAACCAATCTAGAGCTCCGGCAGGGCCGTCGTGGTGGGGAAATTTCCCTCCCGGAGGGGGAAATCGTTGCCATCGTCATCACCAACACTCCTCTCATCGGAGGGGACTCATCTCCATCAACATCTTCATCAGCACCATCTCAACTCCAAACCCTAGTTCATCTCTTGTAACCAACCTCCGTCTCGCGACTCTGATTGGTACTCGTAAGGTTGCTAGTAGTGTTAATTACTCTTTGTAATTGATGCTAGTTGGATTACTTGGTGGAAGATTATATGTTCAGATCTTTGATGCTATTCAATACCTCTGTGGTCATGAACATTATTATGCTTTGTGAGTAGTCACTTTTGTTCCTGAGGACATGGGATAAGTCTTGCTATAAGTAGTCATGTGAATTTGGTATTCGTTCGATATTTTGATGCGTTGTATGTTGTTTTTCCTCTAGTGGTGTTATGTGAACATCGACTACATAACACTTCACCATTATTTGGGCCTAGAAGAAGGCATTAGGAAGTAATAAGTAGATGATGGGTTGCTAGAGTGACAGAAGCTTAAACCCTAGTTTATGTGTTGCTTCGTACGGGGCTGATTTGGATCCACAAGTTTAATGCTATGGTTAGACTTAGTCTTAATTCTTCTTTCGTAGTTGTAGATGCTTGCGAGAGGGGTTAATCATAAGTGGGATGTTTGTCCAAGTAAGGGCAGCACCCAAGCACTGTTCCACCCACATATCAAACTATCGAAGTAGCGAACGCGAATCATATGAACTTGATGAAAACTAGCTTGACAGAAATCCCCATGTGTCCTCGGGAGCGCTTCACCTCCTATAAGAGTTTGTCCAGGCTTGTCCTTTGCTACAAAAGGGATTGGGCCATCTTGCTGCACCTTTGTTACTATTGTTACTTGCTACTCGCTACGAATCATCTTATCACACAACTATTTGTTACCGATAATTTCAGTGCTTGTAGAAAATACCTTGCTGAAAACCACTTGTCACTTCCTTCTGCTCCTCATTGGGTTCGACACTCTTACTTATCGAAAGGACTATGATAGATCCCTTACACTTGTGGGTCATCATCCCCTCACGAGGGTCTTGCCTAGACTGTTGCCGAGCCCGTTGGTTTGCTTGACGAAGTGAGCCGGCCCTGGGCCACATGCAGGCAGGTCTGGGTATCCCCATTCCTAGAACGCCGACAGGAATAGCCAACAAGATTAAAAGAAGATCCTTTGGGATTCCATATGCCAAAGTTTGGTGTATGTATAAGGTATCTCACTATCCTTTTTACAGCCAATAGATGACACCCTTTTGGTGTTGCTTGGTATCGGGCACACATGCAAACGCTCAGCAAAATGTCACGACGAGAGGCACATAAATATAGCAATGAACCAATCATTTATCCATAAACCTTTTGATCAACTGGTTTTTCCTCCTTAGTGAGGTGAAGATTTCCACTAGTAGGCATGGGGGTTCTCATACCTTTGCATTCTTGCATGTTAAACTCTTGGTTTGAGAGATAAAAGTACCTTCTCTCGATTGTTTGATTTGCAATCCAAGGAAGAACTTCAGTTCACTCATCATGGACATCTCATACTTCTCTCACATCAACTTTCCAAACATTTAACAAAAATGTGGGTTAGTAGAACCAAAGTTAATATCATCCACATATATTTGGCAGACAAATAGTTCTCCATGAAGTCTTTTAGTGAATAAGGTTGCATCAATTTTACCAATCTCAAAACCCTTTTCAATGAGAAACTTCTTTAGGCATTTGTACCAAGCTATAGGGGCTTTTTTTAGACCATATAATGCTTTACAAACTTTGTAAACATGATCAGGTTTCTTAGGGTTCACAAATCCAGGATGTTGTTTAACATAAACTTCCTCAATTTCTCCATTCAGAAAAGCACTTTTGATATCCATTTGGTAAAAATTTCTATCATGGTGATTGGCATAAGCTAGAAGAATGTGAATGGCTTAAAGTCTAGCAACAATAGCATAAGTCTCACCGCAGTCCATACCTTCGACTTGCGTGTATCCTTGGGCTAAGAGACATGCCTTGTTGCATATAACTTGTCTGTCTTCATCTTGCTTGTTCTGAAACACCCATCTTGTACCAATGATATTCTGCTCGCCTTCGGGCTTTCCAACAAGTGTCCTTACTTGGTTCCTCTCGAATTTGTGTAGCTCTTCGAGCATGGCATTCACCCTATACGGCTCTTGAACGGATTCTCCTTCAAAGATTAAATGCTAGATATGAAAGAATAACGCTTACAAAAGTTAGCTAAACGAGATTTAGAGCGAGTGATTTTCCCGGATTTTATGTCACCATAGATTTGATTCAACGGATGATCTCTTTCCACTCTTTTTCTAACTCTTGACAGCTTCTTATTGTTGGATGGTGGATCTTCTTCATCAACATCATCATCTTGCATGTTGTCGTTGACATTGTCATCTCCTTGAGGTGGTGGTGCGGAAGGTTGAGGTGGATCATCACGATGTTCTTCCTGCTCTTCTTCATAATGTCGTGTACCTCTTGTAGATGCTTCCATGTTGTTTTGTGGTTCGCCTTGATGCGTAGTAGGATCTTCCACTTGAATTGATGAAGTGCTTTCCTTCACATCTATGGGATGAATCTTGCCAATGTACAAGTCATTGATGGCTTCCGAAGGTTCCTTATCTCCTACATCATTTGACAATTGTTCAACTTGCGAATTGTTAATGTCATCAAACTTCACACCTACCGTCTCTTCAACTTTTCGAGTGAAGTTGTTGTAGACATTGTAAGTGTGAGAGTTCGATCCGTAACCGAGTAGGAAACCTTCATAAGATTTAGGTCCAAATTTAGAGCGATGATGCTTAACAAGAATATAGCACTTAGAGCCGAATACCCGAAAGTATCCAACTTGGGGTTTGTTACCGGTGTCTAGCTCATAAGCCGTTTTACCGAGAATCTTGTGCAAGTAGAGTCGGTTTATGTCATGGCAAGCTGTTTCCATGGCTTCTACCCAAAGGTGTCTTAGAGTCTTGTATTCATCAAGCATCGTTCTCGCCATCTATATGAGACTCCGGTTCTTCCTATGAACAAATCTATTTTGTTGAGGTGTGTATGTCACCGAGAACTCATGTGAGATAACTTCTTCGGCAAGAAAAGTATCCACATTTGTGTTCTTGAACTCCATTCTGTTATCTCTACGAACTGTCTTGATCTTCACTTCAAACTAATTTTGAGCTTTTCGAGCAAATTTCTTGAAGATCTTTTGTACCTGCGACTTATCATCAAGAAAGAATACCCACGTAAATCTTGAAAAATCATCAACAATGACTAAACCATAAGAATTTCCACCGAGGCTCTTGTAAGAGTTGGGACCAAAGAGATCCATGTAAAGCAGCTCGAGTGGTCTTCTAATAGTCATGATGTTCTTCATGGGATGACTTCCACCTACTTGCTTTCCTCCTTGACAAGCACTACAAAGTCTATCTTTGTCAAAGATAACTTCTTCAACGCCAAGAATATGATCACCTTTGATAAGTTTGTCAAGATTACGCATACCAACATGTCCTAGCCTTCTATGCCACAACCAACCTTTAGAAGATTTTGCAATAAGACATGTGCGGGGTTTGGATATCTTAGAGAAATCAACAATGTATATATCACCTCTATGGATATCTTAGAGAAATCAACAATGTTGTGGTTGCTGCTACGAAACACTCGGCAGTCAACTTTCGGAACTAGCACATCGAAACCAAAGTCTGCTAGTCCAGATACGGAAAGAAGATTGTAGCAAAGGGATTCAACAAGCATAACATTTTGAATGGAACTATCATGGCATACGACCACCTTACCAAGACCAAGTACCTTACCCTTGGAGTTATCTCCACAATTCACATACCTTCGAGGTCCACGGTTTGGGGTGATCTCATGGAACATTTCTTTATCTCCGGTTATGTGATCGGTGCATCCACTATCGAGAACCCACTCCTTTACACCGGCCGTGTAGTCTCTAAGGTTCGCCATAAGACTAAGATTCATCATGGACTTCTCATACTCGATGTGAAAGTCCTCATCTTCATTGTAGTATCCATGCTCCACATAATCATCATTGGATGAAGTTCCCCCATAAGAAACAAGAGTTTCATCAGAATTTTGACTATGACAACGTTCATGTTTATGCATTTGAATGGCTTCAACAATGATATTGTTAATAGTAATGACATCTCCTTTGGCACGCATGCGTTCACGAAGCTCAAACAGGTATTTATCAAAACTAGGATCGGTTGGCTTTATTTTTTGAAAAGCAATGCATTAGTGGACAATGGTATCAATATTTTTCAAGGAATAATCTGGATATCTTTTCTATAAGTCTTTCCACAAGGTATGAGCACACTCAATGTTTTGCAACTGATTAAGCACATTTCTTGGTAATCTTCTAATGATTAGATTGACAGTGTTAAGATTACCAAGCATATCAACTTCATCATCATGAGAAGGATGCATGTGATCTATGGGAGGCGCATAGGGATATTCAACATACTTCCGCAAATGGAACTCATCAAATATATCAAGCATTTCATCTTTCCATTGTCTAAAGTACTCCCCATCAAGAATAGGCACTCTACAACTAAAAATCCTGGAACTAGTCACACTTATCTTCCTGCAACGGTGATTGAACTAAGGTTTTGGAGACCTTGCTCTGATAACAATTGAGGGAACGATAGAAGATATGTGTAGAGGGGGTGAATAGACTACTTATCAAGATAAAATTCCCAGCTTAACCCAATTTCAAGGAAGGAAGAAAATCAAAAGTTCTATCAAGTCTAGTGCACCCTACACATGCAAGTCAATATATATGGCAGCGGAAAAGTAAAGACTTTGCACATGTAAAGGAGTAGAGTTTAGGAGATCAAATGCAAAGAGGCTGACACAATGATTTTTGGCATGGTTCCGATAGGTGGCGCTATCGTACGTCCATGTTAGTGGAGACTTCAACCCATGGAGGGTAACGACTACGAGAGTCCATGAAGGGCTCCACCCATAAGGGGTCCATGAAGAAGCGGCCTTGTCTATTCCACGACGGCTTCCTCCCACGAATAACTAGCCTTACTCACGGTATATCTTCATGAAGTAGGCGATCTCCTTGCCCTTACAAACATCTTGGTTCCACTCCACAACACGAAGTAGGAGGCTCCCAAGCGACACCTAATGAATCTAGGAGGCACCACCCTACAAAACGTAATAAATGTGGTAGATCAATGAACTCCTTGATCTTGTGTTTCTAAAGATAGTCTCCTCGACACAAAATCACTCTCTCACATAATATGCATGTTTCACATCCGTGGATCCCTAACTAGGATATAGTATTTGTGCTCATGTCTTATTCCATTGCATTCAAGAAGTTGAAACAAAATCAACGGAAGTGGTCAAACTCAAACCAAAAACCCTAGCCACTTCTTATTCAAAGGAAATTCAAATCTTGCCAAAATCAATGAACCCAAAATGGCCTTCTTAAAAGTTCAATATTTCTGATAAATATGGAAAACAAATTATCAGGGGAGAAACTATTTTCAAAACACGCTTGGCATTTATTTTAATTCAGAAAGCCCCTGAATTCAAACTTAAATTTGAATTCAAAAACTTTCAAGTTTTCAAAAATGTTGCAAACTTTAGGAGTAGTTGGAATATTCCAAATAACACTCAGGGCTATTCAAACTAATTTTTGAATTGCTTTTTGAAGCCAAAATAAATAGAAATTAATATCAGCAAATAAAACAGAAAACAAAAACAGAAGAAAAAGGAAAAACCCTAAACTACGCTCACCTGCAAGGCCCAGCCCACCGGGGGCAGGGTCGTCTTCTTCCTCCGCCTTCTGGCAGAGGAGAGATCGACCACGGCGGACGCCTCCACCTCCTGCTTCGCTGTGGCACTCCCCGGTGCCCCGAGGACAGCGCGACAATGGGGATGACTTCCCCGAACGTGTTCCTATCCTCCCCCGCTCTCCATTCTTCCCCCTCCTCTCGGTTTTCTTCCCCACTCCTCCTGCCACCATTACCACGAGCTTGAGCTCGAGGAGCCCGAGCTCTCTGGCCACAAGGACGCCTCCCCGAGTACTCCATCTTCTTCGCCTCATCGAGCTCGATGCGCACGCCAATGGAATCGTCGTCCCCGAGCTCTGCAACGCCCCATTGCCGTCGTCTTCAACCTCTGGCCGCCGGCAAATCGACGTTGGATCGCCGGCTATAGCACCTCCCCGAGGAGTCTGAGCCTAGCTTCGTCTCCACCGTGAGCTCACGAGCATTTTCCCCATGTTTCCCCTCGTTCTCCTGCACTCTAGCCACGAGACCGATGAGCCCGAGCTCCGGCAACCGCCTCGGCTCGTCGCCGGCTTCCTCCCGCCACCCTCAGCCCCTCCTGATGGTCGTAGTGGATGAGGCCGAGCCTGGGGATCATCCCAGTGCTCTCGCCACTCGATTCCGAGCACCACAGCAAGCTCTGGTGCATCTCCGGCGAAGATCCGTCGCGGATCTGGTCGCCGCCGGTCAGTCTCCGGCAGGGGATGACGTGGCCGACCTAATCCCCATTAGTTAACGCTAATAAGTCACTCACAGTGGGCCCTAGCAGTGGGTTAAACCAACTTAGGGGCTGGTCAGCGCGGGATTATCTCCTGTGTCGCTGACCAGTGGCCCCCACGTGTCAGGTTTGACCTGACCGGGTCGGTTGACCTGCTCACGCAGTGCTGACGTGGTTATGACGCAATAAAGAGATTTTCTGATTTAAAAGAATTCCAGAAAATGCCCAAAACTTCTAAAAATCATAGAAAATAATATGTAACTCCAATGAAAATAATTTATATATGAAAAAGGATCAGTTAAATCCAAGGAATCTGATTTTTGTATTTTCAAACATGTTTGAAAATGTTAACATCACCAAACAGATAAAATGATGAATAGTGACCTTATTGAATAATTTGGAGTTGGAATTTGAAATCCATTTGAATTCCACCTCAAATATTATGACCATACCATGATCAAGCACAACCAGCAACCCAACATACCATCGTCATGCATGCTAAAACAAGATTACCTGAGCATCAGGTCGAATCAATTAAAAGGGTATTTGAAAATACCTTGTTTGAAGTGATATTTGAATCTTGATTCAAATCAACTTCAACTTAAGAAATGGTAGCAACATTAGCCTACCACCTTTCATTTTCATGGCATGCTCATGCATCATCTTGTTGTATATGATTGTTATTGATTGTTATTGTTTTTACCAGTAGGCCCTGCTCCTCCGGATTCCACCGAATATCCGACTGACAGATATTGTCCCTCTGCTGAGCAACAAGGCAAGCAACCCTTTTGATCATCCCGATAAATCCCATGTTCTCGCTCCTGCACTTACTTATTGCATTAGGATCAAATGCTTCAAATGCTTTTGCCACATTAGTCAAACCCACTTCCTTTGCATGACCTGTCCTTGTCACAGTAAATAGCTGAACCTTGCAACCTAGCATACCTGGTAGATGCTTGAGCCATGATGTGCCTTATCCTGCTATGCATGTTATGCTTAGATTTGTGTATGGTCTCTCATCTGGGTGTTGAACAGAATTGTGAGAATGTGTTTGTAAGTAAAGGTTGTGTGGTTGAACCTGATTTGGCAAAGGTACCGGTGAAAGGCTGTGTAGGAGTACATGGCGGGTTGTTTCATTGGAACCGTCCTTAGGAACTGAGTTCCGTGTATGTAATCCAAGACGAGATACTACCACATGCTGGGCCCTGAAATATGACCCGACTTGGCTTATTAATCGCTTAGTACTCGGTCCAGGAGTTGCAAGTAATTTCTGGTGTTTATAGTCATGCTGGAGGCCGTGCATAGTGCTGACCTTAGAGGTGGGCTATGATGCGGTAGGCAGTGGCACGGTGTACCAAGTGGCACCCGGATGGTGGGCTTGGGAACTCTGCACACATCGTTTGGGGTCGTGGCGGAAACCTCGGCTGGACTTCCATGCGGGTTACCCTCAGATAGGCGATAGACCTGGACTAAGTATTAGCATGGTTATCGGTCGTGGCCGACTCCCTCGCTGAGCTTCCGCTTGAAGGTTGCCGAGGTGCATGACGTGCACATGGCAATAAGTGGCGAGAGCGTGTGTGAAGAAGTACACCCCTGCAGGGTTATGATCTATTCGAATAGCCGCGTCCGGGGATATGGACTACTTGGAAACATATGTTGTTCATAGATAACTATAATGGCTACTCATAAAATTGTCAAGATAAGCGTGAGTGTCGTGGACGGCATTTCCGTATGGAGACGGAATGATTCCACGATGGAGTATTGTCGTGGTGTTAGTGGACTCATGTGCGAGAAATCAAAGTTGTCAAAACTATTTAAAAATGCAAGTTGTCTAACCATGAGTCAAATGTTGGCTTTCCGCATGAAACCCCACAATTCTTTATTGATACATTGCATGAGTAGATAGTTTATCCTAAAGTCTTGCTGAGTACTTTTGTACTCACTTTGCTTAATAAATTGTTGTAGAGGTTGTTAATGACCCTAATGGGGAGTTCTACCTAGACATCGACGACGACGAGTAGCTGGTATCCCAGCTACGATCTGGCCCTAGGATGGGTCTGTAGATAGTCAGGCCATGTGCCTTTATCTTTCCATCTGTCTGTACTCAGACAGTTTTAAATCTTCCGCTGGCTTGTATGAATTGTGTGTATGACTTGTGATGATGGGTCGAGAGACCCCTACCTTTTGTAATATTATGTGTGTGGCTCTTCCGAGCCTTCTAAATAAAGTTTGAATGTTTATGGTTATGTTGTGATGCCATCGATGTATCTATACATATCGGTATGCCATGCGTATGTGTGTTGTACTTGATATGTATGGGGTTCGAATACCTAGCCGTAGACTTTAGTAGCACTCCTTACAGGGAAATGCCCCTTTGTGATTGCAATGAGCCATGGTAGTTCGCTACTGCTCAGGACACATTGGTTGACCGGCATGTGTCCTTCTTAGCTGATGTGTCTGTCCCTTTGGGGAAATGTCACACAATGTAATGGAGTCCTTGTAGCTTGCTACGACTCGTCTACATTCGCTGGTGACCAACACCTGCTTTGCTGGGTCATGTATGCATGTCCCTGTGCGGAACTGCCGCTTTGGTTTATGACTAGACATGTCGATCTGGGTTCTTTGTCATTGGATTGCTAGCGATACAATTGCATACGCGAGTCAAAAGGCGCAAACGGTCCCGGCTAAGGTAAGGCTGGCACCATGGGGATAACCGTGCGTGAGACCGCAAAGAGATGCGATGTGTTACAGGCTGGATTCCTATGGCTTAGGATCGGGGCCCGACAGCGTTGGTATCAGAGCCTAACTGATTGTAAGATTACGAAGCCAAAATGGTCGAAGTTGAGTCTAGAATTGCTTTAGTTATATATAAGGGAATTGTTTGTGGAAGGGAACGTAAAATCTTGCTTCTCCTCTCAAGTTATTCTATTCTGGTCATCCTAGTCTTTTCTGCGGGGATTAAGGAGTAGGTTACTTATCTTCTCTTAGGCTCGTGTTTCTGATCGGTAGATTATAGGACAACGGGTCGAGAGTTACTTCGGGTTTCTTTTATCCGAAGGAAAAGGAAGTAAGTTTTCATGATAAGAGAATTGAACTTGATAGTTGAGTGGTTATGCTATCCTATTTTTATGGGTTGTCTCAAAATTATTTTTGAGCATTTACAGCCGTTATGCTACCCAATTTTGCCTTCAGAGCTCTAATGCTTTGCATTACTCTCTATTTTCAAATGCCTGGCCGTCCTTCTCGTCAGGCGGTTCGTCTGACTAGGTGCATTGATGTGCCAGGTCATACAGCCATGCTAGTCAGGATGATGTCAGTATCCGGTTACCGCTGGTACCCAGAGTACATAGTAGAGGAGCAGTACCGGGATTTTAATCAGAGCCACTACCTGTGCACTGTTAGGGTATTCCCAGATTACCCTAGAGCTGAGGAGCCGATCCATTGGTCTTATGGATTGGGGGTCACTGTTGACATGGCAGTACAAGATGCTGCCTATTCAATGCTGACCATCATGAGGGCTAGACATGCACTGTTGCAGAACTCAGAGTTCTGCTATGTTCCTCCCTCTCAGCCAGGTGAAGAAGGATACCTCAGTGGGGTCTACTTTGATACCTCTATGGAGGATCCGCTGTTGTAGTCCACTGCTGAGATGCTAGAGAATAGAGACAGGGATGCCCGTGCCCTTCGTATGGAGCTCCATGCTACACGTGCCCGTCTGTGGACGGCTTTGACGCAGCTGGCACCTGTAGTCCAGACAGGGTATGGAGATATGGAGATGTTGAACCCTGTTAGAACCCATCTTCCGGCTCATGTTGACTGGCCTGCTATAGGAGGAGTCACCCCTCTTCGTGGACCTCTACTACCACCAGTCAGGGGACCAAGGCCACATCCGTGTCCTTATGGATCCAGGGGTCTCAGGCTGGAGTATTTCCTGATCCGCAGGTTGAGCTTCTAGGCCATGGAGACAATCTTTATGAGATGTTCTATGTGGATGCCTGAACCGTGAGTGGAAGGATAGTATGGTAGTAGCTATACTTTCACAGTCCTGTGTGACTTGTGAAGTATGCTTGTGTCGTGAAATGAATTCCGGAGGCATAGATAAATAATGTATAGGAAGCCTGGAAGCCTCTGATGAGTAGTTTCATATTTTCAGTAGTTTGCTCTTCGGTTAAGGTTGTACTGAAGTATGTAATGGTGTGTATGAACCATGGTGTATATATAGCAGTTGCTTGTTACCATGTTGTTCGGATATTCATTTACGCATTCCATGTGTTCAGTGCATTCTTAATCCATAGTTAGTGTTGATGTTGATATTGGTCTAAGCTGTGAGTTTGTTTGTCAGGATGGTGTTCACCAGGTTGAACCGTGCCCCTGCTCATGAGCAAGGCGAGGGTAGTCAAGCGTCGCAGGAGGAACTGCCTGACCCGCCCTCTCTGGCGGAAGTTATGCTTGAGGTAGAGAGAAACAAAAGGGAGACCAACCGTCTGTTAGAGCGTATTGAGAAAAATACGGCTCATCAGCCTAGCAATGCTGCAGTGTCCCTCAATGACTTTGTGAAGCTGAATCCTCCAAAGTTCAATCACTCCGTCGATCCCCTCAACGCTGATGATTGGTTGTGCAGTATATCACGCAAGATTCGCTGTGGGAATGTTTCTGAGGCCGACAAGGAGACCTTTGCGGCGTACTTTCTGGAAGGACCCGCCAATCTTTGGTGGGAGAACTTTGAAGCTATGCGTCTTGCTGAACCAGCAGCCACATGGGCAGGCTTTAGTGCAGCCTTCCGTCTGCACCATATTCCAGAGGGCCTGATGGACAGAAAGAGAGAGGAGTTTTGTGCATTCACCCATGGGAAGTTGACCGTGGATGCCTATAGCCGCGAGTTCGGTAACCTCGCCTGCTATGCAACAGAGGAGGTGTCTACTGATGCCAAGAAGCAAGCAAGATTCCGTAAGGGTTTGAGCCCTAAGCTTTGTCATGATTCGCGCCTCCACGAATGTACAAGCTTCCAAGCCCTGGTCAATAAGGCGATCAGTGTCGAGACTGGTCATACCTACTATGAAGCCACAAAGAAGCACTACCGTGACTTTGGCTCGTCATCTGGTTCCGCGTTCCCAAAACGCACGATGTCGGTTCCAAATAGTTCTCTGCCGCCAAGATACACTCTGAGGCCATCCTATGTGGCACCTCAGACGAATCAGACCAACCCCCCAGCAAAAACCTATGGTGGTCGAGCTAGCAATGCTGCACCACGTGCCAATCAGGTGATCTGTTACAAGTGTGGAGAACCAGGGCACTATTCCCGAGAGTGTCCTTAGAATGTGGGTGCCAAGCAACCCGGAAAGTCAGTTGGGCAAGGCAAGTCGGGCAAAGCTTATTATGTGAAGCCAACCCCTGCACGTGGCCGTGTGAACTATGTTTCAGCAGAAGAAGCTGCAGAGGATCCCGACGTCATACTGGGTACGCTCCTTGTTAATCATCACCCAGCATCTGTTCTTTTTGACACTAGATCATCTCATTCCTTCATTTCAGAAAGTTATGCACAGTTGCATAACATGTCTTTCTGTGATATGCCAATCCCATTGGTTGTCCAAACCCCTGGTAGTAAGTGGCAAACTTCCAGGATAACCTATGACAATGAAATTCTAGTAGACAGGCTAGTTTTTCTAGCATCCTTGATAGCCTTGAAATCTTCGGATAACAATATCATCTTGGGTATGGACTGGATGTCTGCTCACTATGCCAAGACTGATACTCATTCTAGAAAGGTTCAGCTTACCCATCCCTCGGGTGAGATAGTCAATGTCTCTACTCAAGTTGCCAAATGCCAACTCTATTCCCTTAATGCCAACCCTCTTCCGGAACTTGAAGACATTCCGGTAGTCCGTGACTTGCCGGATGTTTTTCCAGAGGAACTGCCAGAAATTCCACCTGACAGAGATGTAGAGTTTGTAATAGACCGTGTTCCAGGAACTATTCCAATAGCCAGAAGACCATATAAGATGGCACCCCTGGAGCTAGCCGAACTTAAGACGCAACTAGATGAGGCCTTGAATAAAGGTTTCATTCGTCTTAGCTCTTCCCCTTGGGCTTGTCCCGTCCTCTTCGTCAACAAGAAAGACGGAACGGATTGGATGGTTGTAGATTACCGACCAGTTAATCTGGTCACCATAAAGAACAAATATCCGCTCCCCAGGATCAACGATCTGTATGATCAGCTGGCTGGATCGTCAGTCTTCTCAAAAATGGATTTGAGGTTGGGATACCATCAAATCAAGATCAAGAACGGGGACATTCCAAAAACGGCTTTTGTCACTCATTATGGCCAATACGAGTACACTGTCATGTCCTTCGGGTTAACCAATGCCCCAGCCACTTTCTCTCGCTTGATGAATTCAATCTTCACGGAGTATTTGGATAAATTCATCGTAGTATACCTCGATGATATTCTCATCTACTTGAAGAACAAACAAGAACATGTCGAGCATCTAAGGCTGGTATTGTTGAAACTTCGAGGGCATCGCCTTTATGCCAAGTTTTCAAAATGTGAATTTTGGTTACCAGAAGTGACCTATCTAGGTCACGTAATCTCTGGTAAGGGTGTTGCTATCAATCCCGAGAGAGTTCAAGCTATCCTTGATTGGACTCAACCTGAATCGCTTAAGCAAGTTAGGAGTTTTCTTGGTCTAGCGAGCTATTGTCGCCGCTTTGTCGAGAATTTCTCCAAGGTTGCAAAGCCTCTAACTAAACTCCTCGAGAAAGATAAAAAGTCGAGTGGACACCATAGTGTGAGCATAATTTTTAGGAACTGAAAAGACGCCTGACTTCCACACCTGTGTTGCTACCACCAGATTTCTCTAAGGACTTTGTTATCTACTGCGACGCCTTGCGACAAGGATTAGGTTGCATTCTCATGCAAGATCGTCATGTGATTGCATACGCATCTCGACAGTTGTGTCCACATGAGGATAATTATCCCACACATGATCTTGAGCTTGCATCTGTAGTCCATGCACTTAAAACCTGGCGACATTACCTTCTTGGTAATCGTTGCAAAATTTTCACTCATCACCAAAGTCTGAAATATATCTTCACCCAGCCGGATTTGAATCTCAGGCAAAGATGGTGGGTTGAGTTGATCACGGATTACGACTATGGGATAACTTAAACCCCGGGGAAGGCCAATGTTATGGCTGATGCACTAAGTCGTAAGTCTTATTGCAACAATTTGATGCTACAACGAGGTTAACCACATATCTATGAGGAATTTCGGAAGTTAAATCTTCATATTGTTCCTCAAGGATTCCTTTCTACCCTGGTGGCGAAGCCTACTCTTAAGGATCAAATCATAGCTGGCCAGAAGCATGATAAGGGTATATCATGGATCAAGGATAGTATTATTAGCGGAAATGCTAATGAATTCTCCATGAATGATCAAGGTGTTATGTTCTTCCAGAATGGTCTAGTGGTTCCTAAGAATCTACATCTAAGGCAGTTAATCCTTAAGGAAGCTCATGATTCTCCTCTCACCATTCATCCTGGTAGTACTAAGATGTATCAGGACCTACGCTAGAGGTTTTGGTGGACTAGGATGAAGAGAGAAATTGCTGAGTTCGTTGCTAACTGTGACGTTTGTCGTCGAGTTAAGGAAGAACATCAAAGGCCTACTGGCACCCTTCAACCCTTAGTTATTCCTGAATGGAAATGGGATAAATTCATTATGGATTTCATCACCGGATTTCCCAAGACCAAGAAAGGAAACAATGATATCTTTGTGGTCATTGACCGTCTTTCCAAAGTAGCTCATTTTCTTCCAGTTCGTGAGAGTATAACAGCTAGCCAGCTAGCAGAGTTTTATATCTCTCGAATAGTGTCTCTTCATGGTGTTCTTGTGGAGATTAACTCAGACCGTGGAAGTATCTTTACTTCTCGCTTCTGGGAAAGTTTTTAGAATGCTATGGGGACTCACTTATCTTTTAGCACTGCTTTCCATCCTCAATCAAGTGGTCAAGTAGAAAGAGTGAATCAAGTCCTAGAAGATATGCTCCGAGCTTGTGTTATATCGTTCGGTATGAATTGGGAGAAGTGCCTTCCATTCGCTGAATTTGCTTATAACAATAGTTATCAATCAAGCTTGGGCAAAGCTCCTTTTGAAGTTCTCTATGGACGAAGATGTCGAACACCTCTTAATTGGTCAGAAACCGGAGAGAGGCAACTCTTTGGCCCGGATATGATCCAGGATGCAGAAGAGCAGGTTCGCATTATTCGTGAAAAGTTGAAAACAGCCCAGTCTCGTCAAAAGAGCCAATATGATCGTCATTATGAGGCTGTGACCTTTGAAGTTGACGAGAAGGCTTACCTTCGGGTTACACCTTTGAAGGATACCCATCGATTCGGTGTCAAGGGCAAGTTGGCTCCTCGTTACATTGGTCCTTTTCGCATTCTTGCCAAACGAGGATAAGTTGCCTACCAGTTGGAACTTCCTCCACATCTTTCCAAGGTTCATGATGTTTTCCACGTCTCGCTACTCAGGCGTTGCTTTTCGGATCCTATCCGTGAAGTGGACCACGAAACGCTTGATCTCCAAGATAACCTTTCATACCGAGAATACCCTGTGCGTATTCTTGATCAAGCTGAGCGTACCACTCAACGTCGAAACCTCAAGTTTCTTAAAGTTCAATGGTCAAATCATTCCTAAAAGGAGGCAACATGGGAAAGAGAGGATCGTATCCGACTTGAGTATCCCGCGTTATTCCCGACGACTTCCAAATCTCGGGACAAGATTCTTTTGAGTGGGGGTGAGTTTTCACATCCCTTGATCCCTAACTAGGGTTTAGTATTTGTGCTCATGTCTTCTTCCATTGCATTCAAGAAGTTGAAACAAAATCAAAGGAAGTGGTGAAACTCAAACCAAAAACCCTAGCCACTTCTTATTCAAAGGAAATTCAAATCTTGCCAAAATCAATGAACCCAAAATGGCCTTCTTAAAGTTCAATATTTCTGATAAATATTGAAAACAAATTATCGGGGGAGAAAACTATTTTCAAAACACCCTTGGCATTTATTTTAATTCAGAAAGCCCCTGAATTCAAACTTAAATTTGAATTCAAAAACTTTCAAGTTTTCAAAAATGTTGCAAACTTTAGGAGTCGTTGGGAATATTCCAACTAACACTCAGGGCTATTCAAACTAATTTTTGAATTGATTTTTGAAACCCCACATGAACTATTTTTTCCAACTAACACTCAGGGCTAATCAAAGTTGTCAAAACTATTTAAAAATGCAAGTTGTCTAACCATGACTCAAATGCTCGCTTTCCGCATGAAACCCCACAATTCTTTATTGATACATTGCATGAGTAGATAGTTTATCCTAATGTCTTGCTGAGTACTTTTGTACTCACTTTGCTTAATAAATTGTTGTAGAGGTTGTTAATGACCCTAATGGGGAGTTCTACCTAGACATCGACGACGACGAGTAGCTGGTATCCCAGCTACGATCTGGCCCTAGGATGGGTCTGTAGATAGTCAGGCCATGTGCCTTTATCTTTCCATTTGTCTGTACTCAGACAGTTTTAAATCTTCCGCTGGCTTGTATGAATTGTGTGTATGACTTGTGATGATGGGTCGAGAGACCCCTACCTTTTGTAATATTATGTGTGTGGCTCTTCCGAGCCTTCTAAATAAAGTTTGAATGTTTATGGTTATGTTGTGATGCCATCGATGTATCTATACATATCGGTATGCCATGCGTATGTGTGTTGTACTTGATATGTATGGGGTTCGAATACCTAGCCGTAGACTTTAGTAGCACTCCTTACAGGGAAATGCCCCTTTGTGATTCCAATGAGCCATGGTAGTTCGCTACTGCTCCGGACACATTGGTTGACCGGCATGTGTCCTTCTTAGCTGTTATGTGTGTCCCGTTGGGGAAATGTCACGCGATGTAATGGATTCCTTGTAGCTTGCCACGACTCGTCTACATGCGCTGGTGACCGACAGCTGCTTTGTTGGGTCATGTATGTCTGTCCCTGTGCGGAACTGCCGCTTTGGTTTATGACTAGACATGTCGATACGGGTTCTTTGTCATTGGATTGCTAGCGACACAATTGCATACGCGAGTCAAAAGGCGCAAAAGGTCCCGGCTAAGGTAAGGCTGCAGCCGTGGGGATAACCGTGCGTGAGACTGCAAAGAGATGCGATGTGTTACAGGCTGGATTCCTATGGCTTAGGATCGGGGTCCCGACAGCATGGGTAGGAGAGATTGATTTGCTGGAAAGCGGTTTGGGGAGGCTAGAGATCAAGTTTCAAATGGTTCGATTGGAATATCTTGGTCTCAACACATGACTAGGCAGTTCTCTCGCAGAAAATGGATCTGGCAATGAAGTGTGTGTTCTGATTGCTATTCCCATGAGTGAGAGGTGGGTGAAGGGGTATATATAGGAAGCACACAAAATCCAACCGTTACACCTAAAGTGGCAAACTTGGTGATAGGGAAGTTACAAACTCGGTGTTACCAATTAGCACAAAAGGCAGAACTTTTGAATCTCGGTGGGACCGATATACACAACTCGGTGGCACCAAAAAGGTGGCTAACGGTCACATGGCCAAACTCAGTGGCACCGATACTCAAACTCATAAATTCGGATTTTGTATACCAAGGCAAGAGAATGTTGGTCACAGTAAACTCGGTAGCACCGATTTGGTAGGAATGGCTAGAGTTTCCGTATGAGGTCAAACTCGGTGGGTCCGAAATATGGAAGTTGGTGACACCGAATTTGAGTATGTGTAATTGGACAAAATTGTTACGTCGGAAAAATGACTGAGAATTTTGGTGGCTAACTTTGAGCAATTTTAGCAATGAGTTCATTTTACTACCTCACCCCCTTTTAATAGTATTGGCTTTCCTATGGACTCAAAAGTGATTTCTCACAAACATAAAATGAAGAGTCTTCTAGATTAAACCTTGGGCCAATCATATTCCTTTATTGCATCAATGGGCATCTCCACATAAACCTTTAGCCAAAGCTCTCCATGGACTATTGTAACACCCACAATTTTTAAATTTGATTTCTTGACTTTTGATTTGTTTCAAAATCGATTTAAGAAATTGGCTTTGATAAAAAGCTCTTGAAGTTCTTTGAAAACCTCTTTAAGAAAATCTTTGGAGGTTTCTTTTCTTTGACATGTCTAGTTTTAAAAGGATTCTTTTAGCCTCTTCTCAAAATGAATCGGTTTGGGAGAACCTTTTCTTTATTTTGCAAAACCTTGGGATTAATTTCCATAGGTTCATTTCTCAATCTCCTTCAATATTTATTTTCCTCCATCCTCTCTGATTTATAACTTATTGGTTTCTCAAAGTTTTAGAAGGGCTTGACATCCCTTCATATTTTATTTCTTCAAAAGTATTTTCTGTAATAACATTTGACCCCAGCAAATTTTCAAAGGAACTCATAGATTCCTTTGGTATTTGAGACCCAAACTCCTACCCTTAGAAGACCTTAGTAGCCTCAAACCATTTCACCAAAAACCTTGGGGTCACAAGTTTGAAAAATTCAAAGTTCATTTAACTCAAGTTTGACCAAAATAGTGTGTTTTTATTAAAAACCTGACTAAAACATTTTCAAAAATTCTGAAAATTTGTAGACAGTCTCTATACTCAATGAGAGACCATCCCACAAATTTGCAGCTCAAAATATTTTGTCCATGTGCCATTTTCATTTACTCGCACACCTAGCATGCACTATAGCACGTGTCTGTGAAACTGATTCAGTCAAGGTTTAGAGTCTTCAGTGGTTCGTCGTTTCAGTCTCTGCCGGTTCGTCAATTACCATAGTATCATCACGAGGAGCTCGTTCCTGTGCCTCGAGCTTATCCGCGCACCGCACGGTCCCTTGGAAGCTTGCTCGCGTCGGTGGTGAGCTGGCCCGAGCCAGCGAGCTCTGGCAGCAACACCTACAGCGGCTGCCGTGGCCACCGGGGCCCCCTTGCTGCAGCCCCGCGCCGTTCGGCACCGCCCCTTGCACCTGTAGGCGCCGCGTGTCCCTGTCCCTAGTGCGTGCCACGTTTGCCGTCGCCACGCCTTGGGCAGCGCACAACACGAACTCTGCTGCCTCCGTGCACAGGGAGAACCGAACCAGCTAGCCGCGTCGTGCGCCGATGGCTAGTCGATCTTTGACCGAAAATGGAACCCCCGTGCTGAGTAGGTACCGACCCAACCACCTAACCACCTGATTAAGCCCCTGGATCACCGGAATTGCTCACCAGAGTTAAGACCCACGGCACCCCTCTCTGGTCGATATAAATAGAGCCACCTCCGTGTTGCCGAACCCATCACCCACTCCCCTCCTTCCCTCCTCACTCCGAAGCATTGCCCAAGCCAGAGAAGGGCCTCGAAGAGGCCTTCCTCTCCGACTCCCGCCACTTCGATCCGCCACTGTTCTCGACGGTGTTCGAGGGAGGTGAGCGGACAAGTGAGCTCGAGCAACCCTCAAAAGCTTCCTAGTGATCCCTCCTTCTAAGCCCCCTCCAATTTGGTCGCACGCGAGCCCCTCGGTGAGATCCGGTGGTTCCCGAAGCCGTCGTCCGTCGAAGAAAGGTCGCCATCGATGTAGAGCCTCCCCCTCGACCCAATCCACCTCTCACCGACGCGCGGGAACTCGGTGAGTGCGTGCATGCCCTCGGTTTGCTCTCCCCCTTCGTCAGTCGCTGCCGACGACCACCGCACGCCTCTGGCGCCGGTGAGGTTCGAACCTGACACGGTGGGACTGCCTCGTCAATGTTTTTTTGGAACATTTTACTCGAAGGCGCTTTCGCTAGAAGTCGTCTTTGCTGCGGTTTGGCGTATTTTCTTTCGGACACTTTGAGTTTTCTCAAACTAGCCCGTGGCCAGATTCTGTTTTATTACAAAATGGTCCTTGGTTTTATTTTGCTAATTAATTTTGATCTATAAATGCTTTTTAAAAGATTCTTTTTGCAAAATATTATCTGAAGGTCTAGTTTATTTTCAAATTTATTTAAAAATTGATTGGGGACAGTAGCTAGGCCTTAGCTCTTACAATGGTATGTGTTGTGTGGTGTAGATTCCGACGAGGGAAACACTGACGTTTACTTCACCGAGCTCGATCCCGACTATGTGGAACCAGGCAAGCATGTTTGGACTTTTGATGTGTTGTTTGCTCACTAACAACATTAATATCCATCCATTGCAGTACTTAAGCATATTGCATCTTATTCAAACAAAGTTAATATATGTCTATGATGAGTTATGGTTGTGAGAGGCCATGGATAACCTAGTCACGTGGAACGTGATAGGTTGTGGCCTGGTCATGACAACTGCATAACAGTGACGGAAATAAATTGGATAACTTGAGTATCGACCTAGATCGAGTGTTGTCAGTGTCTACCTTTAGTATCGTGTTGCCACAGTTTCTTGAAAAGGATTCGGTATAGTCGGTCGTAGGCCTATTATCACTTACAGATCAAGTAGAGGGGTTGGGATGACGGTATCCATGGCCCTCGGCTAAATCCAGTCATCCGATTAGGGGCATGGGTTTTTCCGGTCTGGGACCGAGAGGGAGGGCACTCCCTTGTAGCGCGCGGTATAAATTTGATCCCATGCTAGTCGAGGTCGAAGCCTCCACGTTTTATGGTTTTTTCCTGGCAGCGTGGCCCGGGTGAAGCCAGTCTTCGCGGGGTAAAAACGGGTATGTACTCATTCTAAGCGTCTACTTGTAAATTGTCGTACACGGGATTAGTCCTAGTGACTATCTGAACCCGTGGGCTATGGGTAAAGAGTACACCCTCTGTAGAATCAAAACTATTCGACTAGCCGTGTCCATGGTCAAGGACGGTTGGTTGACAGGTCACGTCTCGGTCCCTGAAGCACAAGTGTGGTTAATAAAATGGTGTGGACCTCTAACGGTGTTGTGGAAAATTACTTATAAATAACCTGTTTCTAAGATTATCTTGAAGGTTGGTTGTACCACCCGGATAATCCTTTACTTTATTTATGCCCTTTCCGTAGTGTCGCTAAGACGCCAGACTGCGGCTTGTTATTTATTTTATGCCCTTTATGTGGTGTCACTAAGACGCCCGACTTCAGCTTGTTATTTATTTTATGCCCTTTCTATGGTGTCGCTAAGACGCCTGACTGCAGCCTATTATTTATTTTATGCCCTTTCTGTGGTGTCACTAAGATGCTTGACTGTGGCTTTTTTGATTACTTGATGTTGTGTATGAGGTGTTCCTTAGACGCCCGACGGTGGTGATTTATTTTCTTGTTAACCTTTCGAGGCGTCGCTTCAGACGCCCGATCGGTGCTCTTTATTTTCTATTTGGGTATTTCGAGAGGACTACCGCCCGACTTACCTACTAGCCTAAGTGTTACTAATATCTCTATCATGATCATTTATGACCCGAACCATGCATATTAAAAGTTTGCTGCGTGCATCTCATCTTTTGTGCAAACTAATTGTGAGTACTTTCTGAAGTACTCACTGGCTTGTTGATGTGGCCAGATATGGATGAAGGAGACCTCATGATGAAGAGTTCGATAGGGAGTCCGACGTCTAGAGGAGTCTCAATCAGTCTTGCGAACTTGGAGTCCACTGTTGTATTATTCCACCGCTTCCACCAAAATGAATAAATCGTCAAGCCTCAGTCTGATGCTTGGTGCATAGTAGTACTTGTCATGTCACATTACTCTGATGTGATGTGCCCCATTTGTTACGAGCAGTAGAGTTATCTCATGACCACTATAACATATCCGTCCATGTGAGACTTTGGACATGTTGTAATAATTTGTAGAGCGACCTCCTCTCTATTATGTTTAATATTAAGTATTACTGGTTTTCTGTATCAAGATGAGTCTATCGATGGGAGATACTTTTCTACGTTGGTGACATTCAGGGATGATGTACAATAAATCATTTTATTTGGAAACCGGTCGTGACAACCTTGGTATCACAGCCAGGTTGACTATAGGAAACCACAAGGTGCAATCACTAACTCGATTAGCTATTTTTATTATTCTAGTATTGTATATATTTTTCTATTGGTCAACATATATTTATGTTATGACTATATGGAAATTTTGTCTACTGTGTAGCTGGCTGGCAACGGTTGCCCGTCGCAGGTGTTCGCCAATGAGCCGGCGGGATTTTCGCGACTCCTCTCAGTCATTGCCAGGATCACGATTGGACTGACAACTCGCACCGATTACATGTTCTACCGTCACAAGATTAGCGACTCCGTGACTATGCATCAGGCGTCGGTGCATTTTATTGGAGGGCGAGCTAAGGCCGCTGTGTTTGCTTCGTCAGGAGAGCCATGCCGACGGAGGGGCTGGCTATTCAGATGTTAGTCAGGGAGGTGATTGGCAGTCTCCGGGACACCCTCCCAGTGATGAAGACTCGTCCTTATCACTACCTGTCGTTGCACACCAGTCACTATGCTTTTGCCTTCCCTAAAGGAGAGGAAGACGAGGCTATTGGGATGCTCGTGCAGTACCTCATGGCCTTGGAGTTAGCTTTCAGCGGTTTAGTGCATGACTTGGTGGCTGCTCGCATGGAGGCTCTTATTCGTCCTCACAGCAAGACTCAGCTCCTCCGTCCCACACCACCTCGTTCATGCCCATCTTCCTCCGCTTTGTGCACTCCGGCAGCCCAGCTTTGCCGACAGCTGCCTACGATCGAGGAGTTCAATCATGTTATTGCTCCTGCCCCCATTAGAGACGTATGCCTTCTAGTACATTTCATGCTTCGTCGTCTCGTGCACTCCGCCTAGAGCCCGTGCAGGAGGAAGTGGACTCCCCAGCCCCTCATCTGGGGCTTACCCTGGGCCAGTCGATCCATGTCCCTTCCGACTCCATCTAGAGATGGTGCAGCAGAACGTCTGTGCGTTTGTATGATATGTACGATTGTGTGCTCTTAGACTGAAGGGAAGTAGTCGTGTTGCGTCATGTAAGACCAGGAGAAGTGCACTAGCTTAAATAACAAGTCAGGCATACTAGAGTACGACCTGAGTGATATGTATAATTATGCACGATGTAAGATGCACCGTAGTCCTTCTCCAAACATGACGATTGTTTTATGGAAACTTTTCGGTGTGTTCCTTGGTAAGAATTTTTTTTACTTTTTATTTTATTCGGATTTCCCATTTGGTTTTTGTGACATTAACCCAGCCTTGAGAAATGAGCCTTCCCTAGACACGCTCCATGCCGAAACAGCAGGGAGGAAACAATTCTGTTGAGAGAGGAAATGATTTTGCTCAAGGACAGTCAAGCCAACACGAAAGCGACACAACATTTTCAGAAGTGTATCATCTTTATGACAAAAGCCGGCAAGAGCACCAAGAAATGATGAACTAGCGCATGAATATGGGAAATCAGCAAGGGCCACACCCATAGCACTCGAGACTAGCTGAGTTACATAAGACAAGTCCGCCAACTTTCTCGCACACTGATAAACATATGGAAGCCAATGATTGGCAACGTGATATTGAGAGAAAGCTTATTATTGCACAATGTTCCTCCATGCACCTCACTATCTGACTGGAGTCGCAGCCTCGTTGTGGGAAAATATCCTCCGCGTACATCCTGACGAGAGGAACATCACGTGGGCTGAATTCAAAGAGAGCTTTCGTGGGGCGCACATTCCAAATAGCGTTATGAAAATCAAGAAAAAGGAATTTGAAGACCTCAAACAAAGGAGTTCCACTGTAATGGAATACTTGGACCAATATAATCAGTTATCCCGTTATGCAAGTGAAGACTACAAGACAGAAGAGAAAGGAATGGAGAAATTCCTTGACGGACTCGCACCAGCATTAAAATGCCAGTTGGTTGTTCACACCTTTCGAGACTTAAATCACTGGTAGACAAGACCAACATGCTCGAGGCCGAACATCCTAGCCTGGACGAAATTTGCAAACGTCATCATAACAACTCAGCACCGACTCGCAACACCAAACCCAAGACCAAGGACACAAAGAATCCAGCTTCTCGTGCCCCAACCTCAATCAATCGGGTCAACAACCACTTTTACGCAAGGAACAAGGATTTTACTCCCTGTCCCGGTATTATCTGTTTCGCCTGCGGAGAAGTGGACACTTTGCCCAGAAGTGGACACTTTGCCCAGAACTGTCCAAACACCGGGAACGGTACAACTAAAACAAACCACCCCAGCAATGACTCAGCACCGAAGCGCAAGAACTTCAATCCCAACAACAATCACCAGAAGGGTCACATGAATCTTGTAGCCAAAGAAGATGCTATGAATGCACCACAGATAGTACTCGGTAAGTTCCCTGTCAACAAAATTCCTGCCATGGTATTTTTTGATTTTGGAGCTTCCCATTCGTTCATTTAGGAAAAATTTGCGTTGAAACATAACTTTTCAACCCTCCCCTTGGAAAATTCGATGACCATCAAGTCCGCGGGAGTACAACAGGTTACCCAAAAATATTGCAAGGATGTTACCATTGAGATTGAAGGTTTGAAATTTTGAGCAAATCTCATCGTGATCGAGAGCAATAATTTGGATGTTATTTTGGGTATGGATTGGCTAAATACCAACAAGGGATTTATTGACTGCTTCAATCGAACGGTCACACTCACCCATCAACATAGAAAAAGAGTGAAGGCTACATCCTTAGAAAGGAATAAACCAACTCAAGCGCGACTAAATAAAATAGAAGCCATTGAGATGAAGGATGTTCCAGTGGTCTGTGAATTTCCGGATGTGTTCCCTGAAGAACTACCAGGTATGCCACCAGACCGAGAAATAGAATTAGTTACTCATCTTGCACCTGGTACAACCCCAATATACAACAAACCATACCGCATTGCACCTACTGAATTGGTTGAGCTAAATAAACAAATCAAAGAACTGTTGGACAAAGGATATATCAGACCTAGCTCTTCACTGTGGGGATCGCCCGTATTATTTGCCAAAAAGAGAGATGGGACACTAAGTCTCTGTGTCGATTATCGAGCCCTCAAAATGGCCACCATCGAAAACAAGTATCCTTTGCCCACGATAAATGACATGTTTGACCAGTTAGCACAAGCAAAGGTATTCTCAAAAATTGATTTGCGGTCAGGATATCATCAGCTTAAGATACGTTCAGAAGACATTCCCAAAACATCATTTACGTCACGATACGGATTGTATGAGTTTACTCTGATGCCTTATGGACTGATAAATGCACCGGCTTATTTCGTGCATTTAATGAATAAGGTATTCATGAAGTACATGGATAAGTTTGTCGTAGTCTTCATCTACAACATACTGGTCTACTCCAAGAACCCTGATCAGCATTCAGAACACCTAAGGATTGTATTAGGCAAACTGCGTAAACATCAGTTGTATGCAAAATTCACAAATGTGAGTTCTGGCTAAAGAAAGTCGGATTTTTGGGCCACGTAATAACGCAAGGAGGCATAGCCGTGGATCCTGAAAAGGTCAAAGCTGTAAGTGAATGGCCGCAACCGGCTAACGTGACAGATATACGAAGTTTCCTCGGAATGGCGGGATACTACCGAAGAATTATTGAAAGTTTTTCCACTATTGCCAAGCCCATGACCCAGCTACTCAAAAAGGACAAGAAGCTTGAATGGACTGAAGCCTCTGAGAATAGCTTCCAAGAGTTGAAGAAGAGACTGACCACAACACCACTTTAATCATTCCAGACTTAAATAAAGATTTTGCGGTATATTATGACACCTCGAGGAAAGGCCTCAGATGCGTACTCATGTAGGAAGGGAAGGTCATGGCTTATGCCTCGAGACAATTACGTCAACACGAAGAAAATTATCTCACTCGTGATTTGGAATTGGCCGCCGTGATACACGCTCTCAAGGAATGGAGGCATTTTCTGCTTGGAAATTGATGTGAGATATACATCGATCATAAGAGTCTCAAATATACCTTCACGCAACCAGATCTCAACCTATGATCATGACGTTGGTTGGAATTGATCAAAAATTATGACGTGGGTATTCATTACCATCCTGGTAAGGCTAACGTGGTAGCTGATGCTCTCAGCATGAACCCCACCTCGGACAAAAGGCCATGTACCAAAGCTAAGACCCGAAATTGCCAAAGAGTTCGCTCTCCTAAACCTGCTTCTCGTTCCAGAAGGCACCGGGGCACAACTAGAGGTACATCACACTCTAGATGAGAATATCAAGAAGGCTCAGAAAGAGCACCCCAACATTGAAGGCATAAATAAAAAGGTGAACCTTGTAAAGGCCCCTAATTTATTATTGATGAACAAGCAAGATTATGGTACGGAGATCGACTATGCGTACCAGACCAAGAGGACCTCAAAGTTCAAATTTTGGAAGAAGATCCCAATGTGCCATACTCAATCCATCCTCGAGGTACAAAAATGTTCAAGGATCTACACGCAAAATATTGGTGGCACGGGATGAAAAGGGATATTGCTTCTTTCATTACCCGTTGAGCACAACATTTCACCCCCAAACTGGACGACAGACCAAGCGTGTGAAGCAAATTCTCGAGGACATGCTAAGGGCATGTGTACTAACCTATGGGAACAGTTGGGAGGACAGTTTGACTTATGCCAAGTTCTCATACAACAACAACTATCAGGCAAGTCTGTGAATGTCACCTTTTGAAGCTTTATATGTGCGAAGGTGACGTACACCCCTAAATTGGTCAGAGACCAGAGATAGCCATATCTTTGGACCGCAAATGCTTCAAGAGGCCGAGGACAAGGTAAGACTCATTAGAGACAGACTCAAGACAGCCCAAAGCCGTCAGAAGAGCTATTACGATCAAAAGCACCGTGACGTCAGTTTTGAGCTGAATGACCATGTTTATCTCAAGGTATCACCAATGAGAGGATTACAAAGGTTCAAGGTCAAGGGAAAGCTTGCACCCCGCTTCATTGGACCATTCCGGGTAATCCCTCGGAGCGGCCAAGTTGCCTATTAGCTCGACCTACCTGCAGAACTATCAGATGTACACAACGTGTTCCATATTTCTCAATGAAGAAAGTGTGTGAGGAATCCAGATCAATAGGTACCCCATGATAGTATAGAAGTGCAACCAAACCTCTCTTATCAGGAACACCCTGTAAGAATACTAGAGGAAGCACAAAGAAGGATACGACAAAAGGTCACCAAGCTATTCAAGATACAGTGGAGCAACCACTCAGAGGATGAGGCCACCTGGGAAAGGGAAGATTTTCTGTAGAAAGAACAACCATAACTTCTTGAAGACTGGCTGAAATCTCGGGGATGAGATTTTTCTTAAGGGGGTAGGTGTTGTAACACCCACAATTTTTAAATTTGATTTCTTGACTTTTGAGTTGTTTCAAATGGATTTAAAAAATTTGGCTTTGATAAAAATCTCTTGAAGTTCTTTGAAAAACTCTTTAAGAAAATATTTGGAGCTTTCTTTTCTCAACATATATGGTTTAAAAAGGATTCTTTTAGCCTCTTCTCAAAATGAATCGGTTTGGGAGGACCTTTTATTTTTTTTGCAAAACCTATATGTGGTAGACTTGAAGACTCCATTGTATGATGGTTGCGACCCTGATGTGACCCGCTTGAGTTGCACGCTCCAACTTCTAAAGACAAAGGCTAAAAAACAAATCGTCTGATAGAAGCCTTGACGAGCATCTCAAGTATCTAAAGAAGGTTCTTCCCATGGGGAATTTGTGTCCTACTAGTGTCGATGAGGCCAAGAAGATCGTGTGCCCTCTTGATCTTCCGCACATTAGATACCATGCATGCATCAACGATTGCATCATTTACCAGAACGAGTATGCAGAAAAAAGAGTTGCCGCCTATAGGTGTATTTTCAAAATGGTGCATGACATGAGATGAGTTGCTTATGTTTTGCCAAAAGGTCGATTTATTTACGTTTTGACGAACTTCGGGTAAATTGTGTGTGTCCTATTTTTAGGAAGGTCATGTCGAATCTTTGTATGACGCTGATGCATGCATGCATGCGTTTATAATCATTGTTCTTATTATACTGCATAGGCCATCATGAAGGTCAGTGGAATGATGGTGGAAATATGGTTGCCATCCGCAAAGTATGACATGAATGAAAATAACCGTAAGGATATTTTTTGTCGGTTTAAAGGCTCGCTTGCTCATGAATGGATTCATGGATGGCTATACTTGGTGGATAAGGGAAGATGATGATGATGAGTCAACCAATGACGACATGGGGCCAGACGAAGAGATGATCGATGATGGCACGGGAGAAGAGGCATGACATGGCGGCGGAGAAGAGGAAGGACATGGGGGTGGAGAAGAGGCTTGATATGATGGAGAAGACACGTACACATTGGAGCCTTCGTCGGTACTAAGTTTCATCATGCGCGACCCTCATGTTCTAGACCTGCTTTCCAAGAAGACAACTAGCAACGTAGTTTCTTCTAGAGAGGAGGCCAAGCTGGAGCAACAAGAGGTAGACTTGAAGACTCTATTGTATGATGGTTGCGATCCTGATGTGACCTGCTTGAGTTGCATGCTCCAACTTCTAAAGACAATGGCTAAAAAAGAAATCTTTTGATAGAAGCCTTGACGAGCATCTCAAGTATCTAAAGAATGTTCTTCCCATGGGGAATTTGTGTCCTACTAGTGTCGATGAAGCCAAGAAGATTGTGTGCCCTCTTGATCTTCCGCGCATTAGATACCATGCATGCATCAACGATTGCATCATTTATCGGAACGAGTATGCAGAAAAAAGAGATGTGTGATGTGCAATGCTTTTCTATACAAGGACAAAAAGAAATCTCCTTGGAAATTTGTATGGTACTTACCGATCACTCCCCCATGTGTAGCTCTATTTCGTAGATCCTAAGGAAGCAAAGCTCATCTGGTGGCACGCGGAGTGAGTGAAGCCCAACGATGCAGATGATCCTAAGCTAAGATACCTTTGAAAGCACAATTACTCCCTAAGGTGGTTCTCGTAATTAATAACAACATATGTATCATTAAAATGGTCTTACCCAAGTATATTTTAGAAAAGTTCAAAGATGCATTGGGTAAAGGATTGTGAGGAGAAACCCCTTGATGCAAGGAAAGGAATAGGATTGTCTCAATCTTCAAGCAAGGGGACCCTACATTTTCCATTTGTGGGAAATCACTTTTGAGCCCATAGGAAAGCTAATACTATTAAAAGGGGGTGCAATATTATGATGAATTGGTTTCTCAAGTGCTTAGATATAGCCACCAAAAATACTCAACATTTCTCTCACAAAAAATCTCCATCCCAAGCCAAAGTACCAGAATCGGTGCCACCAAGTTTTCCCACTCGGCACTACCGATTTTCCCAGTGACAGATCCTTTGCCAAACCCTAATATCTTGGTACCACCAAGTTTCACATCAGTGCTACCGAAGACAGTGACCAACTTTCTAGTATCTCTATTTCAAGAATAGGAATTTCCGAGATTTAAATTGGTTCCACCAAGATTGTAAACTTCCCTAGGTCATTGTATCGGTACCACCGGGATTCATATATCGGTCTCATCGACAATTCAAAAGTTGCCACATTTAGTGCAACTCGATACTATTGAGATTCAATTTGGTGTCACCGAGTTGGCAAATAATGTTGCAATGATTAGATTTTTGGGGATGCATATATATACCCCACCACCTCTTCTCTTTCGTAGAGGAAGAACTCAGAACACACACACACACTTGCCAGATCCATTTTTCTGAGAGAGAGACACCTACTCATGTGTTGAGATCAAAAGATTCCAATCCATCCATTTGAAACTTGATCTCTAGCCTCCCTGAGTTGCTTTCCACAAAATCAATCTCTCCTACCCATGCCAAATCTATGAGAGAGTGATTGAGTGTTGAGGAGACTATATTTTGAAGCACAAGAGCAAGGAGTTCATCGTTCTACCACATCTATTACCTTTTGGAGGGTGGTGCCTCCTAGATTGGTTAGGTGTCACTTGGCAGCCTCCTACTTCATGTTCTGGAGTTGAACCAAATAGTTCATACAGGCAAGGAGATCGCCTACTTCATGAAGATCTACCGTGAGTGAGGCTAGTCCTGTGTGGACGTAAGCCGTGGTGGAATACACAAGGTTGCTTCTTTGTGGACCCCTTGTGGGTGGAGCCCTCCATGGACTCTTGCATCTATTACCCTTCGTGGGTTGAAGTATCCACTAACGTGGACGTACGATAGTGCCACCTATCGGAACCATGCCAAAAATCGTCGTGTCAACCTTTGCGTTTTATCTTCCTTCCCTACCCTCTACATTACATTTGTGTGTCTTTACTTTCTGCTACTATACTCTTAGATATGCATGTGTACGGTGCACTTGACTAGTCATAATTGCTAAAACTGGCCCACAACTAAAATTTGGAAAAGGCTAAGTTTTTGTTTGGTCAAGTAGTGTAATCACCCCCGAGTAGGCATACTTTAGATCCTACAACCTCATAGATGCAAGCCAATGGAGAGCGTTCAATGCCGAATATCAATTTTTCGCAGGTGATCCAAGCAACATCGTGCTTCGCTTGAGTACCGATGGCATGAATCCGTTTGGCAACCAGAACACCAACCATTGCACATGGCCCTTGTTTGTATAGATGTACAAGCACCCCTAGAAGTGCATAAAGACAAAGTACGTAAAAATGGGCATTCTGATTCAAGGGCTGATACAACTCAAAAATAATATTAATCTATATCCGGGCTATTAAAAGAGAAGATAGATACGTTATGGACATTGGAAAGTGGCCAATGTAACATTGGCAAACCCTACAAATAAACATAAATAAATATGCATAGATCCACCTCGGCTAAATTGTTCTCAATTATGCATCACGTGGTGTGGATGAAAGATTTGAGTATTGGAACATGTCCACAACATTTGAGCACAAATGGATACACCTGGCAATGTAAGCTTGTTCAAATTTGAATCTCAACAGAATGGCTTTTGGGACACTTTTTGAACCACAACTATTTGGATTGAAATGAAACTCGGCAAGATCATCACATGAGTCATATGTGACTTGCTGGAAGTTGCCTTGACTTATTTGACATTATTTTCTATAAAGATACTTCAAATACTTTAAATATTGAAAGAGGGTTTTGGAGGATTTTGTCCAATAATTTGGTGATGACCATGTGTTGAAACTCATATATATGGAAAATATATGTCCACTGAGTTTCTCTAAATATCTCAAATATTTTTGGAACATAAAAATATTTTTCCTTATAAAAGACCATTTCTGGCCACCAAAAAAGGTATATAATTAAAATACAAAAATAACTTTTAAACTAATATTTTTTGATTTTGGGAAGTCTTATATATACTAGTTTTTAAATAAAATATTTGAAGAAAAATATTTTCCCTAATTTGAGGACTTGTAGTAAAACCTCAAGTCAGGGGGTTTTGAAAACCTAAATTAAATAAATGTTTTTTGGACAAAATATTTGTGTACCTAAATAGTTTTATAAACTATGCACATGGCATGGTCATTGGGCAAGGATTTGGATCAAGGAGATAAGTTTTGAGAGTACGAGGATTTTTATCAGTTAGGAGCACACTAAGACAAGCAATCAAATAGCAATCAAGTCAAGCACCACAAGCGAATAAAAAGTTTTTTGTTGGTCCTATATTTTTGAGCTCTATCAGCTTAGTCCTTTGAGGTAAAACATAGGATGTGATAGACCTACCCCACTTACAAGAATATTGTCCCCAAGATTCTGAGGCTAGGCGCTAAAGGGGTAATGAAATCTGGTCTGAGGTAGTCTTCGCGTTCCCATGTTGCTTCTTCTCTCATGTGGTTGCTCCATTAGATCTTGAAGTGCTTGATGATATAGCTTCGAGTGCATCGTTTAACTTTGTCCGAGATGTGAAGATAATATAGCAGTAAGTTAGGCCTGACTAAAGGTGAAGGGCTCGATGAATGAGGTTTGGGTAAGGATTTGACTTGTCTGTGTATTTCAAAGTCGTAATACATGAAAAATCCTTGTGTGTAAGTGATGGCCCTGGACCTACCCATGCTGGTTAGCGACATCATGATGTGTTGCATTAGTCTAGAAGGGTCATTGTCTTGGTGTAGCCTTCCGTCGAAGGGGGAATCATTGATTTCCTTTAACCAGATGATCTTCGATCGCACGTGGTCTTCATTTATGTGAGTGTTGAAGCTTGTCCATGTGGGCTTCTCATTGAGATCTTCTGCTTGACTAAGCTATCGTAGGACATTCTTCAGTCATACTTGGTCATTTTGTCTTTGTAGCCATAGACGCACATACTCAGTATGTCTCTGAGTGTTTGGTTCACTTGTTTTGTATCCCTTGGTCGCAAGGTTTGGGTTGAGTCTCGTCCCTAAGTTTTAACTTAGAGGTTTGGTAACAAAAACGGGTTCCTTTACCTAAGAAGATTCTTCAGGGGTTCTGAGTAAGATAAATATCGAAAAGTGTAAATTAGCCAACTACTCTTCATGGTCTGATGTTTGTACAGGTGGGGGAAGACTATCTTTGGCACGTGTCTCCATGATCTAGTTAGGGTTACATCCATGATTGGACGAAAAAAGGCTAGTAACAAAGTCATGATAAATACCCTCCTCCATTCCAGATTTTGAAGAGAGTAGGGAAGTCATGCACATCTTACTCCATCCAGGTGTGCGAGTCAGGGGGTGCTAGTAACTTCTCAGCTCCTCCCTAGTGAGGAACTAGAAAGTCACCCTTAAAACAAATAACTCTTTAATCTCTCTTGATGTCCGAGGGTTTCATTGTGCTTGAACATCAGGGCTGCTAAGTTAGCCGACAAGGTGGTAGTGGTTGACTTCTCAAGGTTTTTCATCTTCGTCGTGGTTTCCCAACTATAGTGGTTCTTCATATAGCTTTGGTAAGAATGTCTTCTGCAGTAGGGAGAGCACTCTAAGGATTCCAAGTTCATCAAGGTAAAACTTTACACTTGACATACTTGGCAATCAATGCTTTGTGTCTTATCCAGGGTAAGACTAGGGTGTTCCTTACTATCCTTGGATAAATAAGTATGTCATACGTGAGGGAAACGATGTATTTCTCCAAATATCACATAAGCGCTTTGCTTATGGGACATGTGACAGGAACGGACAGTTGTTCTGGGTGGTTACTAGTCCATGGGTTTGTGGTCCTTCATAATCTAGTTCTTTGTGTCCACCTTCCTTACACACAAGATAGGTGGTGGTCGAGGTGGAGTATTGTCCATAGCCTTTCAACTTAGAGCCAAAGCCTATGGTTATAATCCGATCATGTTAAGGCCCCACAAAGCTTAGAAGTTTCAAGGATTCTATGATGTGACTCATAGTTTATCATCTCATTCTTGAGCACAATTCTTCGATGCCAATAGTCTTACCTATCTCTATAACCAAAATCATCTTATTTCACAGAAACATCACTCTACATAAGTCAACTCCAAACATAACTCATGCTATTCATATATTTATGGCTCTTGAGATAACGACTAAACAAAATAAGTTGTGTCATCTATAACTTACCTGACATGTATCCCTATGCAAAAAAAATCCCCGGGTGGAGTCTACTTGAGTAAAACACTATAAATCCAAGTCCTTAGCTAACCTATCCAAGGACCAAGGTAACGCATCTCTACGATAAAGAACCATGTAATATACCAATCTAGGATCATGTTTCCTTCCTACGAATCTAATTCACCAGCCTACTAATCTTATCAACCAACTCATGATTCATAAATTCTACAAATCCAATCTTTCTTGTATTCCACGTAATCTTCTAGAGTTCCTATAATTCCATGCAGGGAAGTTGTGGCCATTTAGGGCAAGCTCCTCAAACTCTTTGGCAATCATCTTTGCCTACATGGGATAATTAATTTGCGGGTGGTAAACTAAAAACCATCATGGTCGTGTAATAAGAATGCAAAAAAATTATAGTCAATGAAAACATGAAAAATTCTTAACCTTAATTGTGTGAACATAACACAACGAAGATCACTTAGATCTCACACTAATGGACTACAATGACATTACCTTGTGTATGCTCCAATTCAGATATAGGAAATACACTTTGGAGGTAACCGCTTGTCGAGATTGAGAAAATGTAGACCTCATAGTAAGAGAGGATAGTCTGCAAATGAGCAGTAGATCCTAAATCATTACCTTGTGATTCCAAATATAATAAGGAAGAAAATATTAACAAATTTGATACACGAGAGAAGTTGATCTCAATCGCAAAAACATGTTAAAGAAGTAGTGGTAAACACATGGAACATGTCATTCTTCCCGGATGAAATCTGGTACTTTATTTATATTATCAAGCCATTGCACAATATAAACACAATAAAAATTACACAAGTCCTAACATAGAATAATTCAAGAACAGGACTAAATATAAGTAGCATTCAAACTATGTACGAAATAGTACTAAACAGAGTCTAAAACTGCAATATACAATAATTAGTACTACACTAATAATTAATAAAACAGAGACACTCCTCAGGTCGGCGCATAGCCGAGCGAACGAGGCCACCGAGTGCCTCAGCCTTTGGCCAACCCACTCCAGTCGCCGCATAACGGAGAGGGGAGGAATGACCGGCTATGGGATAAGACTACCCCACACCACCGACGACCACAAGTCTCACGACCACCTCGATGCGGTTGATTGGAGAATAAGCCGCATACGCCTCCTTGCTCCACTCCGGTCCGTCACCGACGAGCCACACGGGATTCTTCCTTGTCGGAGGAAGAGGCGACCACGACAGGGTCAAGGCACACGCCTCGCGGCAGTGCAGGGGCGAGGCTGAGACCCGCCAGATCCCACGAGACGGTGCGGCATCCGAGACGATGGTCCATGGTGGTGAAGGCGCGCTCAAAGAGGCAGCCAAAACGCCTCTCCAAGCAGATGCTGGAGCCCTTGGCCATCACTGGTGAGGCGGAGTGGCGGTGTCGATGCCCTCCATCCTGGCACCAACACAGACGATGCCAGAGGCGCTCGTCGGTGGTGATACAAAGGCGAGCACCTCCTCCATGTCCACGAAAGCGCGCATAGGCACAGGGACGTAGCCGGGCGGGTCGCGAATGGGGTCGAAGGCCTCAGCTGCGGGCGTTGGCGTCTGCAGCGGCAACCAGTGCGCTGGCGGAGGAGGGGCGGAGGCGTCTGCGGTGGCATCCATCGCACCGGTGGAGGAGGTGGCAGAGGTGGGTCTCCGGCTGCGGGTGCGGCAGCATCCGCATGCAGCATCGATGTGGCAAGGCCGGCGAGAAGCCACGGGTCAAGACCGACAGTGGTATACGCGGTGGCACCAAGGCCAATGGGAGCACCCTGAGTGGCGTCCACTGCGGCGTGCTGGCCACCCGTGCCATATCCAGGAATGCGGTAAGCACCCGTGGCAGCGTTACCAGTGGCATGCTGGTCTCGTTCAGTGGCACCCCGGCAGCCTCTAGTGGCACCCCCGGCCGGGTGCAGCGACACTCAGGCCGCAACCAGCGACGCCGAGGCATGTCTAGTAGCAGCACATCGGTGACGGCAATGAAACGGCTCCGATGGTTATCCTCACTCCTAAGGCGGAGGAAGAAGGAAGTGAGGGGCGACATCTCACCCGAGGCGAGTGCTCCTTCCCTTCTTCTCTTTCTCTGCTGCTTTTTTCTCTCATTGGTAGACTACGTGCATGATAACATGTTTAAAATCAACAATGATAGAGTTTCTTTCATCGATAATTACAAGGAGTATATATATCCCCTAGAGAGACGCGGTGATCTATAAGAGGCGCCTGTTCTAGGGGATAGAGGCGTCCGTGCGGGTGTAACCGCACGATGGTTGGTCAAGAGGGGATTTCCCCCTAATTACAATATGCAAATAATCCTAACACTCCCCCGAATCTATGCTTGACCATGTAGAATCATCCCTCAATTCTCCGTATAGTGCTATCAGCTCAAAAGGGTTCTCCCCCAAACAGTTCTTCATGAAAACTTGATGAGTACGTGAAACATAAACTCACAAAGAGATAGCACAAGGTGATGTCATCGAACAAGGATATCTCAAGAAAATACTCCCCCTGATACCTGCAAGTCCCTAAGTCGCCGCATACCAATTCCATAGACACATTTCTGGAATTTTGAGTTTGGTAGAGACTTAGTAAATAAATCAGCAGGGTTGTCGCATGATTTGACTTGCAAGATGCTTACTTCCCTGCTTCTCTGAAGATTTTGGGGGTGGACCACTTAGGAGAAATATGCTTAGTGATATTGCTCTTGATATATCGTGTTTGCATCTCTGCAACACACGCTGCATTATCCTCATAGATAATGGTGGGTGATCGTATCAAACCAATTCCACATGACTATTGTATGTGGTATATCATTCTACAAAGACATACACATTCACATGATAGTTGTTCAAATAATGAAATTATTTCAAAATGATTTGTAGATGTTGCCTTCAGATTCTATTTTGAAAATTCCATGATATAGTAGTACCACCATGTAGGAACACAAAGCTGGTCTGTTATCTCGCATTATGGGGATCAGACAAATAGCCGGCATCTGCATATCCAATCATATCAGAGTCCATATTTATATCGAACTGGAAAAATAGAGCAACATACTTTGTGCCTTAGATATATCGAAAGATATTCTTTACTCCAGACCAATGACGTTTGGTGGGAGTTGCGATGTGTTAAGCAAGTCGATTCACTGCAAATGCAATATCATGTCTCGTGCAATTTGTAAGATACATAAGCGCTCCAACGGCACTGAGGTATGAAACTTCAGGTCCCAACACCTCTTCTCCATCATCCCTTGTCCTGAACGGATCTTTCTTTAACCCTAGAGATCGAACCACCATAGGAGTCATAGATGGATAGGATTTGTCCATATTGAATTTCTCCAAAAAAAATGGATATACACAACTTGGTGTACCATGATTCCCGAGGGAAGGTGCTCAAGTTGGATACTGATACGTCTCCAACGTATCTACAATTTTTTATAGTTCCATGCTATATATTATCTGTTCTGGATGTTTTATATGCATTAATATGTTGTTTTATATTATTCTTGGCACTAACCTACTAATCTACTACGTAGAGCCAGTTTCTATTTTTCCTTGTTTTTGGATATTGCAGATACAGAATATTAAACGGAGTCCAAAAAGAATAAAATGTCTGGAATGTTTTTTCTTGGACCAGAAAAAACCCACCAAGCTTGGAGAGGGGACAGGACACCTGCCGGGAGGCCACAAGTCTGCAAGGCGCGCCATAGGGGGGACGCTTCACTGCCTTGTGGCCCCCCTGCAGATCTCCTAACCCTAATCTTTGTCCTATAAATTCCCAAATATTCCCCATTATTATAACGACACCAAAAAATACTTTTCCACCACCAGAAGCCTCAGTTTCCGTGAGATCCAATATGGGAGCCGTTTCTGGTAATCTACCAGAGGGGGATTCATCACGGAGGGCATCTACATCAACTCCATTGCTCCTCCAATGATGCTTGAGTAGTTTACCATAGACCTACGGGTCCATAGCTAGTAGCTAGATGGCTTCTTCTCTCTCTTTGATCTTCAATACCATGTTCTCTATGATCTTCATGGAGAACTATCCGATGTAATACTCTTCTGCGGTGTGTTTGTCGAGAACCAATGAATTGTGGGTTTATGTTCAGATTATCTATGAACATTATTTGAATCTTCTCTGAATTCTTAAATGCATGATTTCATATATTTGCAAGTCTCTTTGAGTTATTTGTTTGGTTTGGCCAACTAGATTAGTAATTCTTGCAATGGGAGAAGTGCTTAGTTTTGGGTTCAATATTGGAGTGTCCTCATCTAGTGACAAAGTAGGGGTAGCGAGGCACGTATTGCATTGTTTCCATCAAGGATAAAAAGATGGGGTTCTCATCATATTGTTTGAGTTTATCCCTCAAAATCATGTCATCTTACTTAATGTGTTACCCTATTCTTCATGAACTTAATACTCTAGATGCGTGTAGGAGTCGGTCGACGTGTGGAGTAATAGTAGTAGATGGAGAATCATTTCGGTCTACTTGACACGGATATGATGCCTATATGCATAATCATTTCCTTAGATATCTTCATGATTATTTGCATTTCTATCAATTGCTCGACAGTAATTTGTTCACCCACCGTATTATTTTCCTTCATGAGAGAAGCCTCTAGTGAAACCTATGGCCCCCGAGTCTATTTTCCCTATTATATGTTCAGATTTATTTTCCATCTATAAAGAAAAAATACCAAAAATATATTTTTGTTATTTATTTACTTTTAGTTCTATCTCTATCATATCTCATCCTTGCAAATAATCGTGAAGGGATTGACAACACCTTTGTTGCGTTGGGTGCAAGAGTTTGATTGTTTGTGTGGGTACTACCATTGGGGCGTTGCTTGTACCTCCTACTAGATTGATACCTTGGTTCTCAACAAACTAGGGAAAATACTTATCTACTTTTCTTCATCACCCTTTCCTATTCAAGGGGAAACCAACGCAAGCTCAAGAAGTACCAAGAAGGATTTCTAGTGTCGTTGCCGGGGAGGATACATAGCAAGACAAGACAAGAACGTTCTCGTCAACTTGCTAATTTCTGGCGCCGTTGCCGCGGAGGATACATAGCAAGATCCAGCTTACCAAGTACCCATCACAAACTCATCTCTTACATTTACATTATTTGCCTCTCGTTTCCTTCTCCCCCACCTCTAAAAAGATTTTTCAGAAAAACCAAAAACAAATTCAGATTTACTCGACTTTTTCTCGCCGAATCTCTTCTTGTCTGCTTGTGTTACCATGTGCCTTTTATTTATTTGCAAATTTTCTTGCTAAAAATCTATTGATATGGATCCTCATCCACTTGCTAATCTTTCCAAGAGATCCAATTATGATGAATCAATTGCTAATGAGCTGAGTGTACTTGAATATCTCTATGAAGTTTTGCTTGAGATTTGTGAATTTGAAAATTGTGATGAAGTGATTCACGATGTTTCCTTGAACGAAAAGCATGATTGCAATGATATTATTATAATTTCTATTAATATCAGTTGTGCTAATGATATCCAAACCCACAATCTTGGGGATGGTGTATTTGATGAGTTTGCCATGACCACTACTTATTGCAATGATCATGATTGGGGTGATAATGCTTCGTATGATCTTGATAATTTATTTAATACTCTTGATGAATATGATATTAAAACTGGGTTTGGAAGAGTGTCAACTTTAGGCATTATTGATCCCATTATTTTGGAGAGTGTTCAACCTTATGAAATTTTTGATAGAAGTGGGTTTCAAAAGGTCATGACTTTAGTTAATGATAATCTCACTATTTTGGAAGAGTGTCATCTTTCCATGCATGTGGACCATGAAGAGAAAATTTTATATGATAGTTATATTGTTGAATTACTTCATGATGCTACTGAAATTTATCATGAAGGAGGAACATATGCTTGTAGGGATTCCAATAATATCAAGGTTCCTCTCTATCTGTTTAAAGTTTTGAAGTTATGCTTGTTTTGCCTTCCTATGCTAGTTGATTCTTGTTCCCATAAATTGTTTGCTCAAAAAATACCTATGCATAGGAAGTGAGTTAGACATAAATGTGTTTTCCATTCTATTCATGATGCTCTTTTGCATATCTGAATTACTACTTTATGTGAGCATCACTGAATCGTTATGCCTAGCTAGGGGCGTTAAACAATAATGCTTGTTGGGAGGCAACCCAATTTTTTTTTGCTTCTGTTTTTTGAGTGTTGAACACATTATTACCTCTGTAATAATTGTGTTTTATTGTTTTAATTAGTGTTTGAGCCAAGTAAGACCTTTGGGATGGTCTACGGTGCTTGTGATTTCATTCTACTGAAAAACAGAAACTTTCACCCTCAGTCCAGGAATTTTTTAAATTTACTAGAACGTGATTTTGATCTGAATTTTTTACGCAAGATTGATTTACAAATTTCACAGATCTTACTATTGTTTCAGAAGTTTGGAGTTACAGAAGTATTCTAAGTATACAAATTTCTACAGACTGTTTCGTTTTTAACAGATTTTGTTTTCTTTGTGTTTTTGTTTATTTCGATGTATCTATGGGTTGTATAGGGGGGTATAAACCATGGAGAAGTTGGATTACAGTAAACATTACACCGATATAAATAAAGAATGACTTCACAACAGTACCTACGTCATGATTTATTTTTCTTATACTAACGGATCTCATGAGTTTTCTATTGAGTTTTGTGTTGTGAAGTTTTCAAGTTTTGGGTAAAGATTTGTTGAACTATGGAATAAGGAGTGGAAAGATCCTAAGCTTGGGGATGCCCAAGACACCCCAAGCCATATTCAACGATACCAAAGAGCCTAAGCCTTCAATCCATCGATAAATTTACTTGAGGCTATTTTTTTATTCATCACCTGATATGTGTTTTGCTTGGAGCGTCTTGTATGATAAGAGTATTTGCTTTTTAGTTTGCCACAATCATCCTTGCTGAACACATCTTTTGAGAGAGACATGCTGAATCATTAATTTATTAGAATACTCTATGTGCTTCACTTATATCTTTTGAGGTAGGCAATGTTGCTCTAGTGCTTCACTTATATATTTTTAGAGCACGCCAGTGTTTTATTTTGTAGAAATTATTGGACTCTCGTACCTCACTTATATTATTTTGAGAATCTTAAAACAACATAGTAATTGGTTTAGGTTATGAATTTAGTCATATTATAATAAGAATCCAAGAGGAATATAGTAAAAACATTCATATTAAGTGCATTCAATACGATGAAAAGTTTGATTCCTTGCATATAGTTATGAGATGTGAAGATGGTAATACGAGAGTCATGCTAGTATGTAATTGTGAATTGTAAGAAATACTAATGTTAAAGTTTGTGATTCCCATAGCATGCACGTATGGTGAACCGTTATGTGATGAAGTCGGAGCATGATTTGTTCAATGATTGTCAACCATTATGTGAGAGTCGGGATCGTGCGATGGTTAACTCCTACCAACCCTTCCCCTAGGAGCATGCGTCTAATACTTTGCTTCGATAACTAATAAACTTTTTCAATAAGTATGTGAGTTCTTTATGATTAATGTTGAGTCCATGGATTATACACACTCTCACCCTTCCACCATTGCTAGCCTCTCTAGTACCGTGCAACTTTCGTCACTGCATTAAACCCACCTTTCTCAAAACAGCCACCATATGTTTTCCTCAAAACAACCACCATACCTACCTATTATGACATTTCCATAGCCATTCCGAGATATATTGCCATGCAACTTGCACTGTTCCGTTTTTTTATGACACGCACGATCATTGTCATATTGCTTTTCATGATCGTAATATACCTAGCATGATATTTTCATGGTTTGTCCATTTTTTGATGTCATTGCTATACTAGATCATTGCACATCCCGGTACACCACCGGAGGCATGCATATAGAGTCATATTTATTCTAGGAATTGAGTTGTAATTTTTGAGTTGTAAGTAAATAAAAGTGTGATAATTTCATTATTAGAGCATTGTCCCATGTGATAAAAAGGATGATGGAAGCTATGACTCCCTCACAAGTTGGGATGAGTATCTGTAGTTTACAAAAAATAAAAGAGGCCAGTGAAGCCCATAAAAAATAAAAGAGGCCAAAGATGCCCACATAAAAAAAGAAAAAAAATTAAAAAAAAATGAGAGAAATTGAGAAGGGACAATGCTACTATCTTTTTCCACACTTGTGCTTCAAAGTAGCACCATGGTCTTCATAATAGAGAGACTCCTATTTTGTTAGTTTCATATACTAGTGGGAATTTTGCATTATAGAACTTGGATTGTATATTCCAATGATGGGCTTCCTCAAATTGCCCTTGGTCTTCATGAGCAAGCAAGTTGGATGCACACCCACTTAGTTTCTTTTTGAGCTTCCATACAATTATAGCTCTAGTGCATCCATTGCATGGCAATCCCTTCTCACTCACATTGATATCTATTGATTGGCATCTCCATAGCCCGTTGATACGCCTAGTTGATGTGAGACCATATTCTCCTTTTTCTTTGCAACCTCCACCATATTCTATTCCACCTATCGTGTTATATCCATGGCTCATGCTCATGTATTGCGTGAGAGTTGAAAAGTTTTGAGAACATAAAAGTGTGAAACAATTGCTTGACTTTCATCGGAGTTGTGAATGATTTAGATAATTTGTGTGGTGAAGATGGAGCATAGCCATACTATATGATTTTGTAGGGATAACTTTCTAAGGCCATGTTATTTCAAAAAGACACAAATGCACTATTAAGTATGCTTGAAGTATTACTGTTTTTATGTCAATATTAGATTTTTGTTTTGAATCTTATGGATCCGAATATTCATGCCACAATAAAGTATATTACATGGATAAATATGATAGGTAGCATTCCACATCAAAAATTCTGTTTTTATCACTTACCTACTCGAGGGCGAGAAGGAATTAAGCTTGGGGATGCTTGATACGTCTCCAATGTATCTATAATTTTTGATTGTTCCATGCTATTATATTATCTGTTTTGGGTATTTTATATGCATTAATATGTTGTCTTATATTATTTTTGGGACTAACCTATTAATCTAATGCCTAGAGCTAGTTTTTGTTTTTTCCTTGTTTTTGGATTTTGCACATACTGAATATTAAACGGAGTCCAAACGGAAAAAAACTCTGGAATGATTTTTCTTGGACGAGAAGAAACCCACCAAGCTTGGAGAGGGGGACAGGACACCTGTCGGGAGGCCACAAGCCTGCAGGGCGTGCCCTAGGGGGGCGCCCCACTGGCTTGTGGCCCCCTACAGGTCTCCTAACCCTAATCTTCATCCTATAAATTTCCAAATATTCCCCCATTATTAGAACTACACCAAAAAATACTTTTCCACCGCCAGAGGCCTCTGTTTCCATGAGATCCAATCTGTGAGCCCTTTCCGATAATCTACTAGAGGGGGAGCAATCACGGAGGGTATCTACGTCAACTCCATTGGTCATTCGATGATGCATGAGTAGTTTATCACACACCTACGGGTACATAGCTAGTAGCTAGATGGCTTCTTATCTCTCTCTGATCTTCAATACCATGTTCTCCATGATCTTCATGGAGATCTGTCCAATGTAATACTCTTTTACGGTGTGTTTGTCGAGATCCGATGAATTGTGGGTTTATCTTCAGATTATCTATGAACATTATTTGAATCTTCTCTGAATTCTTATATGCATGATTTCATATCTTTGCAAGTCTCTTCGAGTTATTTGTTTGGTTTGACCAACTAGATTAATAATTTTTGCAATGGGAGAAGTGCTTAGTTTTGGGTTCAATATTGTGGTGTCCTCACCCAGTGACAAAGTAGGGGTAGCGAGGCATGTATGGCATTGTTTCCATCAAGGATAAAAATACGGGGTTGTCATCATATTGCTTGAGTTTATCCATCTACATCATGTCATCTTACTTAATGTGTTACACTGTTCTTCATGAACTTAATACTCTAGATGCAGGAGTCGGTTGACGTGTGGAGTAATAGTAGTAGATGCAGAATCGTTTCGGTCTACTTGACACGAACGTGATGCCTATATGCATAATCATTGCCTTAGATATCTTCATGATTATTCGCTTTTCTATCAATTGCTCGATAGTAATTTGTTCATCCACCGTACTATTTTCCTTCATGAGAGAAGCCTCTAGTGAAACCTATGGCCCCTAAGTCTATTTTCCCTATTAGATTTTTAGATCTATTTTCCATATATAAACCAAAAATACCAAAAATATATTGCTGCTATTTATTTAATTTTAGTTCTATATCTATCACATCTCATCCTTGCAAATAACCGTGAAGGGATTGACAACCCCTTTGTTGCGTTGGGCGCAAGTGTTTGATTGTTTGTGCATGTACTACCATTGGGGTGTTGCTTGTACCTCCAACTAGATTGATACCTTGGTTCTCAACAAACTAAGGGAAATACTTATATACTTTGCGGCATCACCCTTTCCTCTTCAAGGGAAAACCAACGCAAGCTCAAGAAGTAGCAGATACCTAAGAAAAAGTTGGTTTTACCCAAATACTTCATCTCAAATTACATCTTTAGGTGATTGTGTGATTCATAAATGTCTGGTGTGTTGCCTATGATATTGAGATCATCAACAAACACACAAATGATGCAAGATCCTATAGAGGACTTCTTCATGAAGACACATGGGAAATCATCACTATTGGAGTAACCTTTCTGAAGAAGGAACTCACTTAGTAGGTTGTACCAGATCCGTCCCGACTCCCTTGAGCTATATAAATATTGATTCTACTTTACACAATATATGTTGCGACTTGCACTTTTATTCGAGATAGAGATTCTGTCAGGAACCTTCATATATATGTCCGAATCTAGTGACCTGTAAAGATATGCGGTCACGACGTCCGTCAACTGCAAGGATAGACAATTTTGCATTACCAAAGATATAAGATATTCGAAAGTGGTTCGACCCATTACTAGAGAGTATGTTTCATTGAAATCAATGTTGGTTTCTGCATGAAACCTTGTGCTACGATCCTTGCTTTATATCTCACCACCTCATTGTTCTCATTCCGTTTCTGGAGAAAAACCCATTTGAATCCCACAGGGAAAACATTGGAAGGTGTAGGTATTGCTTCAGTGAATACCTTTCTTTTGTTAAGAGAGGCAATTTGTGCTTGGATTGCATCCTTCCATTTAGGCTAGTGAGAGCGCCTTTGACACTCAACGATAGTCCTTGGATCATGATTAGTGAGAAGGGTATTTGCAATCTTTTCAGCAAAATATATGTCGACAATCGTAGTCTTACGGTCAAATGATTCTCTGGTATCAACATATTTGATGGAAATTTCCTGCACCCCTAGAGACTATTCGTGATTTCCCAATACGATTGAGTCTCGGTGTTCCGATGTTCCAGCCAGTTTGTGCACACTGGAGTTGGGTTGTGGAGGTTTCCCTTCCACTCGGTGTATGCTACCCATCAAGTGTTTGTCAACGCCGAGTTGACCTCAATTACTGACTCCAAGGTTTTTCTCCTCAATTTCCTTTGTTGCTTGTTAGAAACGTTTCCAGGTCAGAGGCTGTACTACTCCCCCTCTTTTCAGAAATAGGAAGTTGAGTGGTTTTTATTGATACATCCACTCTTTCTGGCGCGTTTCTGGCCAGATTTAAGGATTTTGTAACACCTTTCAGATTAGTAAATGAATCTGGCATATTATTTATAAGTTGCAAATTAATAATCTTCCAAACTTGAAGTTTGGTCTCATGGGTACGTGGATCACACGATGAAATGCATGACCATTCCAATCAAATTTTGGGCATTCTTTCTGGTACTTGAAATCTCCCCCTAATGCTGGAAAATGTTCCTCACTGAATATGCAATCAGCGTGACGGGTTGTGAACAGATCGCCCGTAAGGGGTTCCTGGTATTTAATAATCGACGACATTTTATACCCCACATAGGTCCCCAACTTTCTGTGTGGGCCCATAGATGTCCACTATGGTGGTGAGATCGGGATGTAAGCAGCACATCCTAACTTATGCAGATGGGAAATGCTAGGAGGATTTCCATGTACCAATTCCAGAGGGGAAGAAACATGATATGTAGTTGTCCTCAATTGTATCAAGTCAGCAACCTGTAAAACAGCGTGTCCCCAACAAGAGGTTGGCAAGTTGCAATTCGTCAACAAAGGTCTTCCAATGAATTTAATCCTCTTAATAAATGCTGCAGCCTAACCATTTTTTGTACGGACATATGGAATAGAGTGCTGAACTTCAAACCCAAAGCCATGCAGTAATCGTTGAAAGCACATGACGAGAATTCTGCGGTGTTGTCCATTCGAATTGACTTAATTTGACTTTAAGGATAATGCGCTTGCAACTGAATGACTTGCCTCATTATCTTGGCAAATGCATGGTTTCGTGTGGATAGAAGACACACATGTGAACTTCGTGTAGACGCGTCAATCAGAACCATGAAATACCTTAAAGGTCTAGATAATGCCTGAATGGGATCACAAATGTCTCCTTGAATACGTTCAAGGAACCGAAGTGGTTAAGCTTGTATTTTGAGATGTGAGGTTCTCAAAATTAGCTTTCCCGTGGCACAAGATGTGCACACAAAATCAGAAGATTGAGGAAATTTCGACTCAAGCAAATTATGAGCAATGGAATTGCTAGTAGTTTTTCTCATCATCCCGAATTCGGGATGAAATGTGTCAAAATTATGAAAAATTACTTTGTATGCAACATATTCCACGGGTTTGATGTACGTATAGTAGAAACCAGACGATAGAGCAGGAATTTTCTCATGTACCTTTTTGCCATATCCGTGATTTTTAGTAAAGAGTAGATACTCCTCTTTGTTGTCTTCATGGGTTTCAATATGAAAACCATTCTTACGGATATCTCAATAACTGATCAGGTTACGTGATGAGTCGGGATACAATAAAGCATCCTCAATTGTTACTTGTGTACCACTCGGGAGGGAGAATATGGCACATCCAGTACCAACAATCAATGTATCGCGTCCAGCGATAGTTAGAATATCTCCATTCATCTTTTTCAGAGTTTGGAAATATTTCATCTCCATCAGTATGGAGTTTGTGGTACCACTGTCCACAAGGCATAATTCATCTTCCATGAGATTGTTCCCTTAGAAAACTATATAAAACAAAAGAACCTAATGTTAATATATAGAATACAATCTTATTATATCAAATGTGCCGATACAATACAATCTGATACAAAGACAACAACAAACTTATGTTCTTATTACAATCATCACAAATGGACATAATTAAGTAGATCACTAAGGAGATCGAGGGACTAGTCAACTCGCCAAACATATTGTTTGAGGTATACTCAAGCAACATGGCCTCCGTTTTAGCAGGGTCCTCAAGAGGATAAGGAATCATGGCGTTGCTCGGTCTAGGAGGAACATTTGTTGGGGAACGTTGCATGGGAAACAAAAAATTTCCTACGCACACGAAGACCTATCATGGTGATGATCATCTACGAGAGGGAGATCGGATCTACATACCCTTGTAGATCACTAAGCAGGAAGCGTTAAGAAATGCGGTTTATGTAGTGGAACGTCTTCACGATCCAAATCGTCGCCGTCCCCCGATCTGTCCTGATCTAGCACCGAACAGACGGCACCTCCGCATTCACCACACGTACAGCTCGATGATGATCTTCGCCTTTTTGATCCAGCAAGAGAAACGGGGAAGTAGATGAGTTCTCCGGCAGCGTGACGGCGTGCCGGTGATGGTGGTGATCTATTCGTGCAGGGCTTCGCCTAAGCATCGCGGAAATCTGATCTAGAGGAAGAACTAGAAACTAGAGGAGAGGGTAGCACATGGGTGAAATTCTGTCTCAAAAACCCTCAAACCTCTAGTATATAGGAGGAAGGAGGGGCTAGGCTTGCGCATGAAGGGAGCCTCCCTTGGGCTCAGCCGAACGAGGAGAGGAGTCCTCGTCCAATCCTACTTCGATAGGACTCCTCCCCAAGTTGTACACCTCTTTTGGTTTTTCCACTTTTTACCTCATGGGCTTTCTTTGGTTGACTAGTCAGCCCATCAAGGGATGTTGCGCCACCATCAAGTCCACGTGGCCCCTTTGGGGAGTGGTGGGCCCACCTGGTGGACCCCCGGTACCCATTCGTCACTCCGAGTACACTGTCGGTAATGCCCGAAATCCTTCCAGAATCCAAATACCAACTTCCTATATATCAATGTTCGTTTCCGGACCATTCCGGAACTCCTCGTAACATCCGGGATCTCATCCGGGACTCCGAACAAAACTTCGGTCACCAGCACCTACAACTCAACTATACTAAAACGTCACCGAAACTGAAGTGTGCAGACCCTACGAGTTCGAGAACTATGTAGACATGACCTGAGACATTCTCCGCTCAATATACAATAGCGGGACATGGATGTCCATATTGGATCCTACATATTCTACGAAGATCTTATCGGTTGAACCTCTATGTCAAGGATTCATATAATCCCGTATACCATTCCCTTTGTCCTTCGGTATGTAACTTGCCCGAGATTTGATCGTCGGTATCTCCATACCTATTTGAATCTCATTACCGGCAAGTCTCTTTACTCGTTTCGTAATACAAGATCCCGTGACTAACTCTTTAGTCACATTGCTTGCAAGGCTTGTATGTGATGTTGTATTACCGAGTGGGCCCCGAGATACCTCTCCGTCACACGGAGTGACAAATCTCACTCTTGATCCATGCTAACTCAACGTACACATTTGGAGATACCTATAGAGTACCTTTATAGTCACCCAGCAACGTTGCAACGCTTGATACACACAAGGCATTCCTCAGGTGTCAGTGAGTTGCATGATCTCATGGTCATAGGAATGAATACTTGACATGTAGAAATCAATAGCAACAAAATGACACGATCATATGCTACGTTTATAGTCTGGGTCTTGTCCATCACATCATTCTCCTAATGATGGGATCCGGTAATCAAGTGACAACACTTGTCTATGGCCAGGAAACCTTAAACCATCCTTGATCAACAGGCTAGCAACTAGAGACTCACTAGGGACACAGTTTTGTCGATGTATCCACACATGCATTTATTTTTCCATTCAATACAGTTATAGCATGGATAATAAACGATTATCTTAAAACAGGAAATATAATAATAACTATTTTATTATTTCCTCTAGGGCATATTTCCAACAGTCTCCCACTTGCACTAGAGTCTTTAATCTAACCTCACATCTTCATGTGATTTACAATGTAATGAATCTAACACCCATACAGTTCTGGTGTTGTTCATGCTTTGCTCGTTGAAGAGGTTTAGTCAGCGGATCTGCAACATTCAGATCCGTGTGTACTTGGCAAAAAATTAAGTCTTCCTCCTTGATGTAATCGCGGATGGCATTGAAGCGTCGCTTTATGTGTCTGGTCCTCTTGTGAAACCTTGGTTCCTTGGCTAGAGCAATGGGACCATTGTTGTCACAGAACAGATTGATTGGATCCAGCGCACTTGGCACTACTCCAAGATCTGACATGAACTGCTTCATCCAGACACCCTCCTTGGCCGCCTCTGAGGCAGCTATGTACTCCACTTCGCATGTAGAATCAGCTACGACGCTTTGCTTGGAACTACACAAGCTTACCGCACCCGCGTTAAGAACAAATACGTATCCGGTTTGCAACTTAGAGTCATCCAGATCGGTGTCAAAGCTTGCATCGATGTAACCCTTTACGACGAGCTCTTCGTCACCCCCATAAACGAGAAATATTTCTTAGTCCTTTTCAGGTACTTCAGAATATTCTTAACCGCCGGCCAGTGTTCCACTTCAGGATCACTTTGAAACCTGTCTGCCATACTTATGGCTAGGCTGACATCCAGTCTTGTGCACAACATTGCATACATGATAGACCCTATGGCTAAAGCATAGGGGACAACACTCATATTTTCTCTATTTTCTGCGGTTACTGGACATGGAGTCTTACTCAACTTTATACCTTGTAACACACGCAAGACCCCTTCTTGGATTGTTCCATTTTGAACTTCTTCAAAACTTTATCAAGGTATGTGCTTTGTGAAAGAGCTATTAGGCGCCTCGACCTACTCTATAGATCTTTATGCCCAATATGTAAGCAGCTTCTCCTAGGTCTTTCATTGAAATTTTTTTATTCAAGTAATCCTTTACGCTTTCAAAAAACTCCACATTGTTTCCAATAAGCAATATGTCATCCACATATAATATCAGAAATGCTATAGAGCTCCCACTCACTTTCTTCTAAATACAAGCTTCTCCAAAAACTTGTATAAACCCAAACGCCTTGATCACCTCATCAAAGCACTGATTCCAACTCCGACATACTTTCACTAGTCCACAAATGGATCGCTGGAGCTTGCACACCTTGTCAGCATTATCTGGATCGACAAAACCTTCGGGTTGTATCATATACAACTCTTCCTCTTCCTTAAGAAACCCTTTAAGAAACGTCGTTTTGACATCCGTCTACCAGATTTCATAATCGAAGAATGCAGCTATTGCTATAATGATTCGGATGGACTTCAGCATCGCTAACGGTGAGAATGTCTCATCCTAGTCAACTCCTTCAACTTGTGAAAAACCCTTTGCCACAAGTCGAGCTTTATAAACGGTCATATTATCGTCCGCGTTCGTCTTCTTCTTAAAGATCCATTTGTTCTTAATAGCCTTGCGACCTTCAGGTAATACTTCCAAAGTCCACACTCTGTTTTCATACATAGATCCTATCTCGGATTTCATACATAGATCCTATCTCGGATTTCATGCCTTTTAACCATCTGTGGCCCTCCATCCCGGCACCAAGGAGGATGAAGTCGGAGGAGCCGGTCGGTGCTCAGACGAAGGTGAGCGCCTCCTCCACGTCCACGAAAGTGCGCATAGGCACGGGGGCATAGTCGGGGGGGGGGGGGGTGCTACTCGGGTGTCGACGTCAACGGTGGCAGCCAATGCCTCGACAGAGGAGTAGGTGGAGGCATCTACGGAGGTAGCCAGTGCTCCGATGGAGAAGGGAGCGGAGGTGGATCTCCGGCAGCGGGCGCGTGCTGCATCGGCACGGCAAGGTCGGCGAGAAGCCACTGGTCAAGACTGATGGGGGTATACTCGACGGACTAATGTCGACGGGAGCGCCTTGTGTGGCATCCAGTGCGGCGCGCTGGCCACCCACAGCATGTCGAGGAACGCGGTAACCGCCTAGGGCGATGTCACTAGCGGCATGCTGGCCGCATTCAGTGGCACCCCAGCCATGCCTAGTGGCGCCCCAGCCGGTTCCAATGATGCTCAGGCCACGACCAACGACGCCGAGGCCACGTCCAGCGCCAGCACATCAACGACGGGCAATGAAACGGCTCCAACGGTTGTCCTCACTAATGAGGCGGAGGAAGAAATAAGTGACGGGCGACATCTCAATGGAGGCGAGTGCTCCTTCCCTTTTCTCTTTCTGTGTTGCTTTTTTCTCTCGCTGGTAGACTATGTGCGTCATAACGTGTTTCCAATCAACAGTGATCGAGTTGCATTCATCGATGATTACAAGGAGTATATATATCCCCTGGAGAGACGCGGCGGTCTCGGAGAGGGACCTATTCGAGGGGAGAGAGGCGTCCGTGTGGGTGCAACCACATGACGGTTGGGCAAGGGGAGATTTCTCCCTAATTACAATATGTAATTAATCTTAACAGAAAGGACTATCTTATCAAAGTATATCCACCAATTTATGTTATCCTCTTCGAGTGAACTCCACTGTCGGGTGCATATAGATCCTTAAATCAACTCTAACAAACAATCCAATTTTCCTAGTTTATCATCCACCGAGAAAGATGATATCATGATCGATATCATCAGACTAAATCCAAATTACTCCGAACCATGTAGCCTCATTTATCATCAACACCCCATTAGGATCACCTATTTAGTCCAATCTCATGTCTAACGAGAATTCCTACTTGTCCATAGGACATACTGGAATGCCCGTGCCAAGGGCGCTGCACAACATACGCACGAGGAAGTTGGGTCATAATCAATCCCGAACCGGGAGAACGAGTGTCACTATATGACATGTGGCATGAATTGCAAAAAATCATTATATTTCGGACATGTGTTGTAAAATATAACTAGTCATTATATTATTGTAAAAAGCATCGCATATTCAGTAATCATTTTGTAAAAAGCACTAATTGAATTTTGACTGTTCGATCACTTCATGACAAGTGGGGCCGGATCGTAAGGTGTTAACTTAGCAAAAAAAAACATACAAAGACACCCTTAAATCTTAAATAAAAAACAATCAACCCCTCTCCTCCTATCCCCTGGCCTTCGCGGCCATCGTGCTTCTCCGGGCAGTCGCCGCAGCAAGCAGGAGCGCGAATCAGATCCACAAGGCGACCGTGGCCATCAACAGCAGCGTGCTGGGCGACATGGAGGTGCCGGAGTCATTCATGGCGCTACTCCTGAGGAGCGGCAAGGCGAGCGCGGGGGACGCGGTGTACCGCGCCATGCGCAGCAGCGACAAGTTCTCGCCGGACTACCTTCTGGACTACATGGACGTATCGTCACTGGCCGACCAGGTGAAGGCGGCCATGTACGTGTGGTGGTGCAAGGCAATGGCCAGCCATGACGCAGGGGAGGTCGGTCCAGTGAAGTGGGATCAAGGAGCTCAACGCGGCAGGGCCAGCAGGGTCGAGAGCCTACATCAAACACCGCTTCCCCGGTCTATCCCAGGCCACCCTTGACAGTAGCAAGATCTAGTTCAACAAGGTAGCCAATCCAATCAACAACAACATCCCACATCTATATTATCTGTATCTACCGCTCCTGCTCGCCGCCGCCGCTGCTCGCTTCCGCGGTGGGCCGAGGAAGCACGAATGCCGTGATGGCAAGGATATGAGGAGAGGAAGTTCATTGCTTTTCTATTTAAGGTCTAAGGATGTATTTATATATTTTTGCTAAGTTAACTCCTCACAATCTGGTCCCACTTGTTAGAAAATGATCAGACGTGCTAAATCACTCAATCAGTGCTTTTTGCAAGAAGTTTACTGAATATGCGGTGTTTTTGCAAGGAAAATGCTTGGCAACGGTGCATCGGCCGAACGATATGCCGGTTGCATCGCCACGTAAGCGTTCACGGCCGAACGATGTTTTCTTCTTCCTCTCATTTAGATTGAAATCTTCACACAGGCCCGCACAGATAAACGTAACCATGCTGCGTAGCCACAAGCTGCAGGGGGTGTGGCCAGTAACGCTGCAAGATGCAAAGCCAAGGGGCACCACTCGCATGGCCGCGCGACCACCTTCCTTTTCTGACCTCCCACAGTGTCGTGGCGACGATGGCCATGGGCAGGCCTAGGAGCTTGGTGGAGCAGCATCATCAGCTGTGAAATATTGGTTGTAGCAAATTCAATCATCGGCGGTAGCAAAAATCTACTACGACTGCGCAAAACGGCGTCATCGTCATCGTTGGTCGCAGCTGAGATAAGAAGTCTGGGGCTTTTTTCAATACGATTGTAACTTTTGAACTGCCTGTTGCAACTTTTTGTTTTTCGTCCATGGCTTCATCTTCACGGTTGAAACCTTTTTCATAGTTGAATGAAGCTTCTTTTTTGTCACCGGTTGTAACTTTTCTTGGTCATCCATAGCTCTCGTCGTATACTAGTTGAATCTTTTCCTGCCGCTAGTTGTAGTTTTTTTGTCGTTGGTTGTAGCACTGGGGACCTTCTCCGATGCTCGTTTTTTTGTTGCAAGCTGCACATCGAAGATGAGCGACGGAAAGCACCCCGGCGAGCATCACTCATCGCACTCGAAGCCACAACAGTTTCAATAAGAGCTTCAATCACAGGGTGTAGCTGTTGCACGGGGCGAAGCAACAAGGACGGCCGGCGGCGAGCTGCGGCAAGGGACAGCGAGCCGCGTCAGACGACGACGACAGCGAACGTGGATGACGCTGGGTGATGATGAAGCCATGCACGAGTGAGTTGTAGGAGGTTGTGCGCGTGCGAAATACGGAGTACAAGTTTTTCTATGATAGGAAGAAGGAATCAAACTGCTGGACGCTGCCAAATCGAACGCTCGGGTGCTGACCGGTGGAAAATTAGACCGTTACGCCGACGTCTAGCACTGGTTTTTTTTCAAACGATTAGTAGCCTCGTGGTTTTCTGCAACACATGTTCGAAATATGATGGTTTTCTGTAATTCACTCCCGGGGAACATATAAGAAAAAAATGGCGGAGAAGCACTTACGCTGATGATCTCCTGGATTTGGTGCTCCTCCAAATCTGTGAGTGGGGAAGGAGCGGTCGCTTCCATACCATGTGCCCACTTCTCGGCGAGCAGGTAGTTGAACTGGAAGGCAAACGCCATTCCTGCGAGTACTACGCAAGTACGCATGCATGCACATCAAGGAAGAATGTCGGCCGAGTCAATGTGAAATTGTGAATCGAACTCAATGCCTTGGCTTTCGAGGTCGACAATACATGGAGAGAGGCTTACTTGGAGAGCCGTCGTGACTTTCCCAAGAAGGACGGGCTCGACGCTGAAGGGGCAGGATGCGCCTCCCGATGAAGTCACCTACGACATGACTCGCCGTCAATCCCGACTCCTTCAGCTCGAGGATCCGGTTAAGCAATGCCTTGAGCTTCTTCGACGGCTCGGGCTCCGCGGACCAGTCCCGGCGAGAGACGGCCCGACGACCTCGGAAGCCGGGGTCGTCGGCGCCCTTCCGGGCGTAGAGCCATAACTTCCTCCAGGGCTTGAAGGATGACTTGAAGGAAGCCGGGAGGTACTTGGCTTGCCGGTTAGGCCTCATCCGGAAGCTTGAGCAGCCAGCGACTTCGACCCGCTTACCGTCTGATGTACGGAGCAAAAAGAAATGCCTGAAGGTGTCGAGGTCCGGCATGACCCCGACGAACGCCTCGCACAAGTGCGCGAAGGTCGACAGCATCAAGATCGAGTTGGGCGGAAGATTCGCCGACTCCACTTTGTAGAACTCGAGCACGGAGCGGAAGAAGGGGGAAAACGGAAGGCCGAGGCCGCACCGCAGGTGGTCGACGAAGACGACGGCCTCGCCCTCCACCGGTGCAGGCCACGGCTCCGATGGGAGTGGGACCCGGAGTACCAGATGCTGGCAAATGGCCCCGGACGACCGCAGGGCGGCGAGTTTCGCCTTGTTGATGATGGAGGCATCCCAGGCGTCCCGCAGGATGAGGTCGACGCCGTGCTCCTCGGCGGTGCATGGTATCCCGTCGCCAGTTTCAGGGGAGTCCGAGCCGGTTGGACCCTCGTAAGCCTCCTCTGACGAGACGCCGCTTGGGCACTGGTGTGTTTGGGAATCCTCGCTGCTGCAGCTCGCCATTGGAGAGGGTTTGGAGCTGCTTTGGGGGTGGAGTGGAGAACCAGGAGAAGGCGAGAAGGCGCTTGGGGCTTTGCGCTTGCCGTTGCTGGCACCGAGGCGAAAAGTGAAGAGCTCAAAGCTTCGAAACCGCAAACCAAATTTATGACTGCGCCAGTACTACTTGCGTGTTACGGCTACTCGGCTTCATGTGCACTACTAGGAGTAGAAACTAGAATTTCTAGCGGTTCGGATTTTGACGGTTATGCGGATACCACATAATCAAGAGTTAATTGCATAGAAATACTCTTAAAAAGTCGATAGCCATCGTCGTTATGGCGTTGTGGGAGGTGAGAAAAGAAAGGTGAGCGCGCGGCCATGAGAGGGGTGACCCTTGGCTTTGCACATTGCAGCGTAAGTGGCTACACCCCCTACGGCATGCGGCCACGCAACATGGTTACGGTGATCTGTGCGGGCCTGTGTGAAGATTTTGATGTAAGAGAAAGGAAGAAGAAAACATGTGATCGGGCTCTTTGAAGACAAAGAAAATATATGGATGGCCAAGAGATAATTACATAGAAATACGCCTTCGATAAAGCTGAGGTAAGCTATTGCGTACTCTCGAAAAGAAAAGTCACCCGAACGATCATATTTTTCTATCAGCCCCCTCCCGAATTATACAATCGGGATCATGTGCACCATTGAATTTGCTGTACTACCTCGGCTCCTCTGCCCCCTGAACACCACTTGCTATGTCGCTCCCGAACAGACGTCGGTCCATCGCATCACTGCTTGCAGCATCGACGCAGCTGACGTTGGGCACCCCGCGGCACCGCTAACAATAATGAAACACGACATTTGCAGCGCCATGCCACTCGCCTCCCTCGCAGAACTGCGTCAACCAATGTAATTCAATGGCCAGCCCTTCCCCCTGCAGTTGTACAAGGCAACATCCTATACATAGCAGTCTGGGAACCTGTCCGGACAATGTGATCTGAGCTAGTGGAGTGAGAATAACACTTGATACGTGGAGATCTTGGCCATTGTAGTTCATTTGATATAATTTACTGTTCATTCTTCTATGGTTAGGTCCTGACCAATGGAGGTATAACAAATTTTGCAATCTATCCATTTTAAATAGCATGTCTCTCATTTAACTTTCACAAACCATACACGCATGTCCTATGCCCAAATAATACGCATTCCATGTCCGGAGATAAATTGAAAAATAAGTCTAATAGCAGGTCTTCGATGCTGACCAAGATGGACATCCCATCGTGTCTCTAATTTGGGGTTCTACTTAGCCCTTTTTTGTTTGGTATGAATTTAGGTGGTCCACTCAACTTTTCATCTAAGCTCAATAAAACTGAGCCATCCATAGCCAGTCTTTCCATGGCCAATAGCAACTCTACGCAAAAATAGCTCATCCTAAACCGCAAAAGGATCAATTACCATCAGCGATGCATGTGAAAATACATCCCAAGTCCTAATTGTACATGGCTACTGAATATCCGAAAAGAAGAAAGCAACAAGGAAATGAAAAATTGATCTATTACATGGCAGCATGATCCATCTTCCCTCCCGTCCTTATCAATCTTGATTATTGGCAGCGAGAAACATCCGAGTTGCTTTCTTTGGTTTTCGGGTATAGACACTTGTAGTACACAACCTTCTTTAGCAAATTGTTCTAAATGAATTTGCTAACAAAACTCGACATTCAAGTAGGATTTACAACCAATCAACATTGTTTCAAAGCAAAAGAAATTGAGAAATTACAGAACGCATCAATTAATAACCATGATCGATTCTCTGTTCATAATAATACAGACAAACTTTCCAAACGCATATAGAAACGGTACAATCATGAACCATGGTGTATATATATAACAATGTGTGAGTTAAGATGATGAGCACTACAACAGGGGGAGCTAATTGACCTTAAATCACTTACATATGAATGTGTCTTCTCTAAATGTAGGCCATGGATGAGAAGCAAGACGGTTCTTGACGTTCAGTAACTAAAGACACAAACTTATCCACCAATTAATCCTTGAGCAACATATTTCGATAAGATAGTACTCCCTCCGAATCGAGCTTAACTTTTGCATGCTATGCTACTGCCATATTTGATACATCTCAAGGCAAGCCAGGTTTGCAACATGCCATTTTTGGTGTCAGCCAAAGATACCGGCTAGATGAAATATTGGTTTAAGGAAGTTATATCTCATAGTGGCTTATACATCTTGATCAAGAATCATCTAAGTATCTAGCATGAACCTATTCGTGAGAGGGACAAATGATCCACCTATTTCTTCATACATGTATGGATATTGTCATAACTTGATATACATCTCAGATAACATGAACATGATTCAGTACTTTCTGTGCGGGAAATTCAAATAAAAAGGGGAAGAGTAGTATTAATCAATAAAACTTTATTAGCAGGGTTTTGTCCTAGTCTTAGATTCAATAAAATGATGTTTCATCAATTAATTTTAATATCCATAGGAGAAAACAGATGGAACTGCCAAGTGATTCATTTTTCTATTATAATTGAGCTCAACTGCAAAATGTGTTGGAGAACGTCGCATGGGAAACAAAAATTTTCCTACGCGCACGAAGACCTATCATGGTGATGTCCATCTACGAGAGGGGATGAGTGATCTACGTACCCTTGTAGATCGTACAGCAGAAGTGTTAGTGAACGCGGTTGATGTAGTGGAACGTCCTCACGTCCCTCGATCCGCCCCGCGAACAATCCCGCGATCAGTCCCACGATCTAGTACCGAACGGACGGCACCTCCGCGTTCAGCACACGTACAGCTCGACGATGATCTCGGCCTTCTTGATCCAGCAAGAGAGACGGAGAGCTAGAAGAGTTCTCCGGCACCGTGACGGCGGTTGGTGATGACCTTGTCTCAGCAGGGCTCCGCCCGAGCTCCGCAGAAACGCGATCTAGAGGAAAAACCGTGGAGGTATGTGGTCGGGCTGCCGTGGAAAAGTCGTCTCAAATCAGCCCTAAAACCTCCGTATATATAGGTGGGAGGGAGGGGACCTTGCCTTAGGGCACAAGGAGCCCCAAGGGGGTCGGCCGAGTCCAAGGGGGGAGGACTCCCCCCCCCCAAACCGAGTTGGACTTGGTTTGGTGGGAGGGAGTCCCCCTTCCTTCCCACCTCCTCCTTATTTTTTCTTTTCTCTCTTGATTTTCTCTCCTTGGCGCATAGAGCCCTTTTGGGCTGTCCCACCAGCCCACTAAGGGCTGGTGTGCCACCCTCAAGGCCTATGGGCTTCCCCGGGGTGGGTTGCCCCCCCCGGTGAACTCCCGGAACCCATTCGTCATTCCCGGTACATTCCCGGTAACTCCGAAAACCTTCCCGTAATCAAATGAGGTCATCCTATATATCAATCTTCGTTTCCGGACCATTCCGGAAACCCTCGTGACGTCCGTGATCTCATCCGAGACTCCGAACAACATTCGGTAACCAACCATATAACTCAAATACGCATAAAACAACGTCGAACCTTAAGTGTGCAGACCCTGCGGGTTCGAGAACTATGTAGACATGACCCGAGAGACTCCTCGGTCAATATCCAATAGCGGGACCTGGATGCCCATATTGGATCCTACATATTCTACGAAGATCTTATCGTTTGAACCTCAGTGCCAAGGATTCATATAATCCCGTATGTCATTCCCTTTGTCCTTCGGTATGTTACTTGCCCGAGATTTGATCGTCAGTATCCGTATACCTATTTCAATCTCGTTTACCGGCAAGTCTCTTTACTCGTTCCGTAATACAAGATCCCGCAACTTACACTAAGTTACATTGCTTGCAAGGCTTGTGTGTGATGTTGTATTACCGAGTGGGCCCCGAGATACCTCTCCATCACACGGAGTGACAAAATCCCAGTCTTGATCCATACTAACTCAACTAGCACCTTCGGAGATACCTGTAGAGCATCTTTATAGTCACCCAGTTACGTTGCGACGTTTGATACACACAAAGCATTCATCCGGTGTCAGTGAGTTATATGATCTCATGGTCATAGGAATAAATACTTGACATGTAGAAAACAGTAGCAACAAAATGACACGATCAACATGCTACGTCTATTAGTTAGGGTCTAGTCCATCACGTGATTCTCCTAATGACGTGATCCAGTTATCAAGCAACAACACCTTGTTCATAATCAGAAGACACTGACTATCTTTGATCAACTGGCTAGCCAACTAGAGGCTTGCTAGGGACGGTGTTTTGTCTATGTATCCACACATGAAAATGAGTCTTCATTCAATACAGTTATAGCATGGATAATAAACGATTATCTTGATACAGGAATTATAATAATAACTATATTTATTATTGCCTCTAGGGCATAATTCCAACAGTCTCCCACTTGCACTAGAGTCAATAATCTAGCCCTCACATCACCATGTGAATTACATTGTAATAAATCTAACACCCATACAGTTCTGGTGTTGATCATGTTTTGGCTGTGGAAGAGGTTTAGTCAGCGGGTCTGCTACATTCAGATCCGTGTGCACTTTGCATATATTCACGTCCTCTCCCTCGACGTAGTCGCGGATGAGGTTGAAGCGTCGTTTGATGTGTCTGGTCTTCTTGTGAAACCGCGGTTCCTTTGCTAAGGCAATGGCACCAGTGTTCTCACAGAACAAGGTTATTGGATTCAGTGCGCTTGGCACCACTCCAAGATCCGTCATGAACTGCTTCATCCAGACACCCTCCTTAGCCGCCTCCGAGGCAACCATGTACTCCGCTTCACATGTAGAATCTGCTACGACGCTTTGCTTGGAACTGCACCAGCTTACTGCACCCCCATTAAGAATAAATACGTATCCGGTTTGCGACTTAGAGTCGTCCGGATCTGTGTCAAAGCTTGCATCGACGTAACCTTTTACGGCGAGCTCTTCGTCACCTCCATACACGAGAAACATCTCCTTAGTCCTTTTCAGGTACTTCAGGATATTCTTGACCGCTGTCAAGTGATCCACTCCTGGATTACTCTGGAACCTACCTGCCATACTTATGGCCAGGCTAACATCCGGTCTAGTGCACAGCATCGCATACATGATAGAACATATGGCTGAAGCATAGGGGACGGAGCGCATATGCTCTCTATCTTCATCAGTTGCTGGGCACTGAGTCTTACTCAATCTCGTACCTTGTAAAACTGGCAAGAACCCTTTCTTGGACTGTTCCATTTTGAACCTCTTCAAAACTTTATCAAGGTATGTGCTTTGTGAAAGTCCTATCAGGCGTTTTGATCTATCCCTATAGATCTTAATGCCTAGAATGTAACCAGCTTCTCCTAGGTCCTTCATAGAGAAACTTTTATTCAAGTAACCTTTTATGCTCTCCAAAAACTCTACGTTGTTTCCAATCAGTAATATGTCATCCACATATAATATTAGAAACGCCACAGAGCTCCCACTCACTTTCTTGTAAATACAAGATTCTCCAGCCACTTGTATAAACCCAAATGCTTTGATCACCTCATCAAAGCGTTTGTTCCAACTCCGAGATGCTTGCACCAGCCCATAAATGGATCGCTGGAGCTTGCACACCTTGTTAGCATTCTTAGGATCGACAAAACCTTCGGGTTGTATCATATACAATTCTTCTTTAAGGAATGCCGTTTTGACATCCATCTGCCAGATTTCATAATCGAAAAATGCAGCTATTGCTAACATGATTCTGACGGACTTAAGCATCGCTACGGGTGAGAAAGTCTCATCATAGTCAACTCCTTGAACTTGTGAAAAAAACCCTTTGCCACAAGTCGAGCTTTATAAACGGTCACATTACCGTCAGCGTCCGTCTTCCTCTTAAAGATCCATTTGTTCTGAATGGCCTTGCGGCCCTCAGGTAGTACCTCCAAAGTCCACACTTTGTTCTCATACATGGATCCTATCTCGGACTTCATGGCTTCCAGCCATTTGTTGGAATCTGGGCCCACCATTGCTTCTTCATAATTCGCAGGTTCATTGTTGTCTAACAACATGATTGATAAGACGGGATTACCGTACCACTCTGGAGCAGCACGTGGTCTCGTCGACCTGAGTGGTTCGACAGAAACTGGAACTGGAGTTTCATGATCATCATCATTAACTTCCTCCTCAACCGGCGTCGCAATGACAGAGGTTTCCCCTTGCCCTGCGCCACCATCCAGAGGGATGAGAGGTTCGACAACCTCATCAAGTTCCATCTTCCTCCCACTCAATTCTCTCGAGAGAAACTCCTTCTCGAGAAAAGCTTCGTTTTTAGCAACAAACACTTTGCCCTCGGATTTGAGATAGAAGGCGTACCCAACTGTCTCCTTTGGGTAACCTATGAAGACGCACTTTTCCGCTTTGGATTCCAGCTTTTCAGGCTGAAGCTTTTTGACATAAGCATCACATCCCCAAAATTTAAGAAACGACAACTTTGGCCTTTTGCCATACCACAGCTCGTATGGTGTTGTCTCAACGGATTTTGATGGTGCCCTATTTAAAGTGAATGCAGCTGTTTCTAATGCATAGCCCCAAAATGATAACGGCAAATCAGTAAGAGACATCATAGATCGCACCATCTCTAATAGAGTACGATTACGATGTTCGGACACACCATTACGCTGTGGTGTTCCAGGCGGTGTTAACTGTGAAACAATTCCACATTGTCTTAAGTGAGCACCAAACTCGAAACTCAGATATTCACCCCCACGATCAGACCGTAGGAACTTGATCTTCTTGTTACGATGATTTTCCACTTCACTCTGAAATTGCTTGAACTTTTCAAATGTTTCAGACTTGTGCTTCATCAAGTAGACATAACCATATCTACTTAAATCGTTAGTGAAGGTGAGAAAATAACGATATCCGCCGCGTGCCTCCACGCTCATCGGACCACACACATCGGTATGTATGATTTCCAACAAGTCACTTGCACGCTCCATTGTTCCGGAGAACGGAGTCTTAGTCATCTTGCCCATGAGGCATGGTTCGCATGTGTCAAGTGAATCAAAGTCAAGTGACTCCAAAAGCCCATCAGCATGGAGTTTCTTCATGCGCTTTACACCAATATGACCTAAGCGGCAGTGCCACAAAAATATGGCGCTATCATTGTTAACTCTAACTCTTTTGGTCTCAATGTTATGTATATGTGTATCGCTATCAAGATTCAATATGAACAATCCTCTCACATTCGGCGCATGACCATAAAAGATGTTACTCGTAGAAATAGAAAACCATTATTCTCTGACTTAAAAGTGTAACCGTATCGCAATAAACAAGATCCAGATATAATGTTCATGCTCAACGCAGGCACTAAATAACAATGATTTAAGTTCATCACTAATCCTGACGATAGCTGAAGTAACACTGTGCCGACGGCGATTGCATCAACCTTGGAACCATTTCCTACGCGCATCGTCACTTCATCTTTCGCCAGCCTTCGCCTATTCCGCAGTTCCTGTTTCGAGTTGCAAATATGAGCAATAGAACCGGTATCGAATACCCAGGCACTACTACGAGAGCCGGTTAAGTACACATCAATAACATGTATATCAAATATACCTGATTTTTCTTTGCCCGCCTTCTTATCTGCCAGATACTTGGGGCAATTGCGCTTCCAGTGACCCATACCCTTGCAATAGTAACACTCCGTTTCCGGCTTAGGTCCAGCTTTGGGTTTCTTCGTCGGATTGGCAACAGGCTTGCCGCTCTTCTTCGAATTGCCCTTCTTGCCTTTGCCATTTCTCTTGAAACTAGTGGTCTTATTCACCATCAACACTTGATGCTCTTTACGGAGTTCAGACTCTGCGACTTTCAGCATCGCAAACAACTCGCCGGGAGACTTGTTCATCCCTTGCATGTTGTAGTTCAACAGAAAGCCTTTATAGCTTGGCGGCAGTGATTGAAGGATTCTGTCAGTGATAGCTTCTTGCGGGAGTTCAATCCCCAGCTCAGCTAGACGGTTTGAGTACCCAGACATTTTGAGCACATGTTCACTGACAGACGAGTTTTCCTCCATCTTGCAAGCATAGAATTTATCGGAGGTCTCACACCTCTCGATCTGGGCGTTCTTCTGAAAGATAAACTCCAACTCCTGGAACATCTCAAATGCTCCATGACGCTCAAAGCGACGTTGAAGTCCCGGTTCTAAGCCATACAAGACTGCACATTGAACTATTGAGTAGTCCTCCTTACGCGCTAACCAAGCGTTCTTAACATCCTGATCAGCCGTAGCGGGTGGTTCATCTCCTAGCGCAGCATTAAGGACATAATCCTTCTTCCCAGCTTAAGATTACGAGCCCAGTCTACAAAGTTGCTTCCATCATCTTTCAACTTAGCTTTCTCTAGGAACGTATTACAATTCAGGATGACTGTCGCGTGAGCCATGATCTACAACACAAATATATTCAAAGTGGACTTAGACTATGTTCAAGATAATTTAGAGTTTAACTTAATCAAATTATTCGCTAAACTCCCACTCAAAAAGTACATCTCTCTAGTCATTTGAGTGGTTCATGATCCACTTACACTAGCTCAAGTCCGATCATCACGTGAGTTGAGTATAGTTTCAGTGGTAAGCATCCCTATGCTAATCACAACATCTATGTGATTCATGATCGACCTTTCGGTCTCATGTGTTCTGAGGCCATGTTTGCACATGCTAGGCTCATCAAGCTTAACCCGAGTGTTCCGCGTACGCAACTGTTTTGCACCCGTTGTATGTGAACGTTGAGTCTATCACACCCGATCATCACGTGGTGTCTCGAAACGACGAACTGTAGCAACGGTGCACAGTCGGGGAGAACACAATTTCGTCTTGAAATTTTAGTGAGAGATCACCTCATAATGCTGCCGTCGTTCTAAGCAAAATAAGGTGCATAAAAGGATTAACATCACATGCAATTCATAAGTGACATGATATGGCCATCATCACATGCTTATTGATCTCCATCACCAAAGCACCGGCACGATCTTCTTGTCACCGGCGCCACACCATGATCTCCATCAACGTGTTGCCATCGGGGTTGTCGTGCTACTCATGCTATTACTACTAAAGCTACATCCTAGCAAAATAGTAAACGCATCTGCAAGCACACACGTTAGTATAAAGACAACCCTATGGCTCCTGCCGGTTGCCGTACCATCGACGTGCAAGTCGATATTTCTATTACAACATGATCATCTCATACATCCAATATATCACATCACATCATTGGCCATATCACATCACAAGCATACCCTGCAAAAACAAGTTAGACGTCCTCTAATTTTGTTGTTGCATGTTTTACGTGGTGACCATGGGTATCTAGTAGGATCGCATCTTACTTACGCAAACACCACAACGGAGATATATGAGTTGCTATTTAACCTCATCCAAGGACCTCCTCGGTCAAATCCGATTCAACTAAAGTTGGAGAAACCGACACTTGCCAGTCATCTTTGAGCAACGGAGTTACTCGTAACGATGAAACCAGTCTCTCGTAAGCGTACGAGTAATGTCGGTCCAAGCCGCTTCAATCCAACAATACCGCGAAATCAAGAAAAGACTAAGGAGGGCAGAAAAATGCACATCACCGCCCACAAAAACTTTTGTGTTCTACTCGAGAAGACATCTACGCATGAACCTGGCTCACGATGCCACTGTTGGAGAACGTCGCATGGGAAACAAAAAATTTCCTACGCGCACGAAGACCTATCATGGTGATGTCCATCTACGAGAGGGGATGAGTGATCTACGTACCCTTGTAGATCGTACAGCAGAAGAGTTAGTGAACGCGGTTGATGTAGTGGAACGTCCTCACGTCCCTCGATCCGCCCCGCGAACAATCCCGCGATCAGTCCCACGATCTAGTACCGAACGGACGGCACCTCCGCGTTCAGCACACGTACAGCTCGACGATGATCTCGGCCTTCTTAATCCAGCAAGAGAGACGGAGAGGTAGAAGAGTTCTCCGGTAGCGTGACGGCGCTCCGGAGGTTGGTGATGACCTTGTCTCAGCAGGGCTCCGCCCGAGCTCCGCAGAAACGCGATCTAGAGGAAAAACCGTGGAGGTATGTGGTCGGGCTGCCGTGGAAAAGTCGTCTCAAATCAGCCCTAAAACCTCCGTATATATAGGTGGGAGGGAGGGGACCTTGCCTTGGGGCTCAAGGAGCCCCAAGGGGGTCGGCCGAGTCCAAGGGGGGAGGACTCCCCCCCCAAACCGAGTTGGACTTGGTTTGGTGGGAGGGAGTCCCCCTTCCTTCCCACCTCCTCCTTTTTTTTCTTTTCTCTCTTGATTTTCTCTCCTTGGCGCATAGAGCCCTTTTGGGCTGTCCCACCAGCCCACTAAGGGCTGGTGTGCCACCCTCAAGGCCTATGGGCTTCCCCGGGGTGGGTTGCCCCCCCCGGTGAACTCCCGGAACCCATTCGTCATTCCCGGTACATTCCCGGTAACTCCGAAAACCTTCCCGTAATCAAATGAGGTCATCCTATATATCAATCTTCGTTTCCGGACCATTCCGGAAACCCTCGTGACGTCCATGATCTTATCCGGGACTCCGAACAACATTCGGTAACCAACCATATAACTCAAATACGCATAAAACAACGTCGAACCTTAAGTGTGCAGACCCTGCGGGTTTGAGAACTATGTAGACATGACCCGAGAGACTCCTCGGTCAATATCCAATAGCGGGACCTGGATGCCCATATTGGATCCTACATATTCTACGAAGATCTTATCGTTTGAACCTCAGTGCCAAGGATTCATATAATCCCGTATGTCATTCCCTTTGTCCTTCGGTATGTTACTTGCCCGAGATTCGATCGTCAGTATCCGTATACCTATTTCAATCTCGTTTACCGGCAAGTCTCTTTACTCGTTCCGTAATACAAGATCCCGCAACTGACACTAAGTTACATTGCTTGCAAGGCTTGTGTGTGATGTTGTATTACCGAGTGGGCCCCGAGATACCTCTCCGTCACACGGAGTGACAAATCCCAGTCTTGATCCATACTAACTCAACTAACACCTTCGGAGATACCTGTAGAGCATCTTTATAGTCACCCAGTTACGTTGCGACGTTTGATACACACAAAGCATTCCTCCGGTGTCAGTGAGTTATATGATCTCATGGTCATAGGAATAAATACTTGACATGCAGAAAACAGTAGCAACAAAATGACACGATCAACATGCTACGTCTATTAGTTTTGGTCTAGTTCATCATGTGATTCTACTAATGACGTGATCCAGTTATCAAGCAACAACACCTTGTTCATAATCAGAAGACACTGACTATCTTTGATCAACTGGCTAGCCAACTAGAGGCTTGCTAGGGACGGTGTTTTGTCTATGTATCCACACATGTAAATGAGTCTTCATTCAATACAATTATAGCATGGATAATAAACGATTATCTTGATACAGGAATTATAATAATAACTATATTTATTATTGCCTGTAGGGCATAATTCCAACAAAATGTGGGGTGGGAAAAAGGAAGCTTATAGCCCAAGCTGAGATATATCCGACTTCTTCATGTTGGCAATCACCTGCTCCAGAGCAGCTTTGAACATCTCCTTCAGGCAGCCATGTGACATCCTGCTCCGACAAGTCCTCCAAAAACACCTACATGCACACAAATGGCTAAACGTGTACATATCTCTACAAGTGAGAGGCACATGTATATGGTTGGGGTTATAGCATAGATGATGCCAATGAAACCTCTACATCTCACACAAATCAACAAGGACAACACATGTGTTTCCGAAATTCCTAGGACCTGAAGAATTCATTGAAATCAAGCATGGGACCTCTTTAAACAAGGAAAACAATACTATTGAGAGAAACGGCAAAGGGAAAGCAAAAGGAGGGGAGATGCTAATTGTGGTTGTCAAATGTTCCTTGACTAGTAATTTTTTTTTGTGAAATCTGCTTGTGTGTATGTGAAGGGAAGCAAGCTTCCCTACAAAGAGAAAGAGGGTGAATAAACTCGTTAGACCCAACGTGACAACCAAGCCCTCCCGTGTCGCCCCCTCGGGCAACGGGGAGGGAACCCTAGCCGCCGCCAAGCATCACCTCCCTCCCGCCCCTCCCCTCCCCCATCGCCTTCACAGGGCGTTCCGAGTGTAGCTCGACCAACGCAGGCATCGGCATGACTTCTTGCCTCCTCACGTGTGGGGACTGGTGCGAGCCGGCTTCGATGGGCCTGGGCACCGCATTTTGGTGGGTCGCGGCGGCGTGGCGGAGCTTCTTCGGGCGACGGCGTCTGGTGGTCTCGATGGTGCGGCGGGCTGCCTGGTGGTGGGGCATGCCGGCGACGGTCGTGGCGACACCTTGAGCTCGGCTCAGATCTGGCGGACGTGTGCGGCTCGCAACACGGCTGTGGGCGGCATGGGATGGTGGTGAGACAACATCGGTATGGTGGTGGTGCGAGCAGATGGTCGGGGACGACGGCAGCGGTGGTCCGGCCAGACCTGACCTCGTGGCAGCGCGGCTGGGGCACAAGCCTCGCGTGGTTGGTGCTCCAGCTGTGGGCGGCGGCGGCGCGTCGAGGTCCGGCTTGGGCGCTGATGACTCACAAGTGTAGGGGATCAATTGTAGTCCTTTCGATAAGTAAGAATGTCGAACCCAACGAGGAGCAGAAGGTTGTGATAAACGGATTTCAGCAAGGTAATAACTGCAAGCACTGAAAGTAGAGGTAACAGGTGATTGTGTAGCGAGGTGAAACGTAGCAAGCAAAGAGTAACAAGTAACAAGTAGTAGCAACTGTGCAGCAAGTGGCCCAATCCCTTTTGTAGCAAGGGACAAGCCTGAACAAAGTCTTATAGAAGGAAAAACGCTCCCGAGGACACAGGGGAATTTCTGTCATGCTAGTTTCATCATGTTCATATGATTCGCGTTCGTTACTCTGATAGTTTGATATGTGGGTGGACCGGCGCTTGGGTACTGTCGTGGGTATAAGTCTGACAGTAGATGTGTAGGGTACGAAAGGATGGGCAGAGCCTTAGCTACGGCGAGGTTGTATGAGTTCAGGCCCCTCTACGGTGGAGGTAATAGCCCTACGTCTCAGTGCTCTGGGAGCTTGTTGTCGAGTGGAATATGGATTACTGTGAATTGCTAACCCCTGCACCAGTGGGGGAGGGTGGCTTATATAGAGTTCGCTGCCCTCCACAACGGTTCGGTGCACAGGGGTGGAGTAGTGGCGAATAAATGCCTACGTTACAGGTAACGTATGTCTTAAATGCTAATAAAGGCACATTGAAACGTATGACCGCTTCCCTCCAGGGGGGTTACGATGCACATAGTGGAATCCAGTCGGTTAGTTTAATATACTCCGAATGCTCGTCTCCGACTGGATGGTTGAGGATCTGTTACCGACCGGATGATGGGAACTCCTTAGTTCAGTCGGAACTGACTATGGGCCTTGTCCCTTATGAGGGGTAGTCCTTGGGTAGGACCTACAGGGCAGGCCTATGACCCTACCCTAGGACTATAACCCCATCATTAGTCCCCGAATGGATTGGGGTTGGAACGACGAAGTTATGCTTGAAGTATGGATCCGACTGGTACGGATGTGACTTTGGCGTTGCTTGCCTCGATCCATTTTATCTTTTCTGACCAACGATCCGAGTGGAAGTATTTGTGAAACAAACTGTCCGAAACCGAGTGCTTCCATGGTATCTTCTGACGTGACCAGTCCACTGACAGCGGCGGATTTTCCGGGATCCTCAAATTTTGGTTACCGCGCGCTCAGCGGGGATGACGACATCGCGCTCGAGTAGTACCTGACGCCTCGATTCCCGTGCCTTCATCTTCTCCACTGATATCGCCGCGACCGGTCGGGGGATAAGATTTCGGGGCCACTTGCCAGTGACCCAGTCGGAACCTTACTTAAACCTCAGCGGCGAGGGTTTTTTCGTTACACTCGCCGTATATCTTGCACTTGCCTGCTCCGCTCCTCTCGCCACCTCCTGCTCACCCCAAGCTCCTTCCTTCTCCTTCTCCCCCACGGATCCGCAGCTTCCGCCATGACCAAGGGGCAGACTAGCAAGCTGGATGCGAGGAAGAAGAAGGGGAAGGCGGCGGCTCCTGCTCAGCGGCGGCAGCGAACGTTATCGGCGGGGTGGATCCAGGGGGATTTACTCCCCTCCACGGTGACGGAGGAGAACCTGCTGGAGTTGGTAGAGCACGGGATGATCGCGCACAAGTCGTGGAGGTTGCCGGCGGAAGGCGAGACCGAGCCGGCGCCCCGGGAGGGGGAGCGCGTCTCGCTCCTCAGCCACGTGTACCGAGGTTTTTCTCTGCCTCCACACCCCTTCTTCAAAGGTATCATGAACCACTTAGGGGCGCAGCTCCACCACTTTCCTCCGAATGCCATTGCTCATCTCTCTGCCTTTGTTGTGTTGTGCGAGTGTTTTATTGGCTGTCCTCCCCATTGGGGGCTTTTCAAACATATCTTCTCTGCTAGATCCCAGACCATCAAACGGCTTAGCCAGTCGGATGACAAAACCCACCTTCTCCAGCTCTGCAGAGGCTTAGGCTTCCAAAAGAAGAGTAAAAGTAGCTATCCTGCTCTGCAATTGAGTGAATCTGTTAGGAACTGGCAGTCGACATGGTTCTACTACCAGGACGTTGCTTGCCCGAATGCTACCACTGGACTCCCTCCTTTTAGCTTGGACCGACCGGCTCCTCCTAGGCAGCTCGCGCTCACGAAGGCGGAGAAAATCGAGATCCAGCCTCTGGTCGACGCGCTTGTAGAGGTCGTCCGAAAGGGAGTCACCGACATAGATTTGCTGTAGGTTTTCCTGGGTCGACGTATCCAGCCTCTGCAAGCTCGACACCACGCCATGTGGCATTACACAGGGCCTGAGGACTCCACTCGGACCAACGTCGAGTGCGTGACCGGGGAGATGGTGGCGTCGTGGGTCCTCAACATCACCGGCGCCTGTGAAAACCCTAGAGGATCTCGGCGAGTGAAGGCCTTCCGGGCGGACAATCCTCCTCCAAACGCAGTGAGTACAACTTGCCGAGTGCACACAACTGTCTTAGATTTATTGCGTTCTTGAATCACCGTCTGACGTCTGATGTCGTCGACTGTATCTTGTGCAGGAGTGGACTAACTGGTTTTCTCCCGTCTTGAATGGGAATCCGGTCGAGGAGGAGGAAGGCAGCCAGGAGGGCAGCGTGGAGAGCGGCGAGTACGTCTCCGACAGTGGGGAGACGGAAGAGGAGTCCGCGGAAGAAGAAGAGGCAGACGAGGAGCAGAACTCGCCACCTCCACCGCCAGAGCCTCGGACTAAGCGCCGGCATGAACTTGTGACTCCTTCAGCTCCTCCAGCATCCTCGAGTGCGCCGCCAGCTGCTCCTGTGGTATCAAGTGCTTCGCCAGCCATTCCCGTGGCTCCGAGTGTTCGGAGCACAAAGAGGACCAGGGACTCTGCTGCTGAGCTCGCGGGCCAACCCTCCAAAGTGGCCAAACCGAGTGGATCTACGCCTCGGAAGGCCTTGCCGTGGATGAGGGTCACGGTTCCCGTCACCTTAACGTAAGTGCATTGTCTTTCTTTCTCCCTTCAGTATTTGATTGAAACTCCCGCTTATTGGTCGAATGTATTTTACCCGACAGAGTTGCCACCTCTGCCACCTCCCTGACACGCTAGGGGGATGATCCCATGGACATGGACAACGTTGCCACATCCCAGCCAGGTGCGTCGTAGTGACTCCGAGAGCCAACGTTATTGCGTCATCAATTCTGCCTTTGGTCTTGCCTTTTTCCTGTGGTCTCACGCCGTTCGGTCAGATTTCTCTCAGGGGTGATTTTTGTGGAGGACGACGACCAGGGGAGGTCTGAGCAAGCTGCGGTGCCTGTCCTTGAGGCTATTCTGCGGGTTACTACTCTCGCCATGGCCGTGCCGCCGACTGAGGTGATGCCGTCGACTGAAACGACGCTGATCGCTGCTGAACCGACTGGAGCGGGCCTTGGGATGCCCAAGGAGCCTCCTGTGATGCCAGGCCCGTCGACTGTCGAGTACAACGTCCATCGCCTCCCAGAAGATCAGGTGGGAGCTGCCAAGGGGGCCATGGTGCAGGCGGAGCTGATGGCGGGAGAGGCCAAGAAGGCGTACGACTCCATCGCGTCCTTGTACAAGCGAAGCTTGGAACTGCGGGACGATATCCGAGTAAGTGGGCTAGTAAGTATTTACTTTCCTCTTGTAACCCACTGGGTGTGCTCGGATATCGTATGATTTTTTGCAATGGGTTCACTCTTAGTGAACCCAGTGGGTGTAGTCCCCGAGACTTCTGTCGAGTGCTTGCACCGGTAGTTGTCTTTATACACATTTTCTTTAACTTGTTCAGATCAGAAATTAATCTGTTCGTATGCTAGCAGTGGGGGCACTCCGAATGCACCTACTGGATGAGTCCCCGAGAGTAATTTTACTCAGGTCGGGTAGTAGTAACCTCATAGGCTTGTTTGTTGTGATTTACTTCAAATAGGGTGGACCTGTTTGAGCTTCATGCCAGTGGGGTCACTCTTAGTGAACCCACTGGGTGTAGTCCCCGAGACCGATGTCGACTGCTTGCGTCGGCAGGGGTCTGAAGAACGTAGAATGTATATTGTTGTCCTTGTTGAATCTGTCTGATCTTCTCTTGGCGCTGACTTGCAGAAAACTTGCGAGATGGGAGCGGCGTACGAGGCTCTGCGGGCGGAAAAGGTGCAGTTCGCTGGTGAGCTTGATGCAGCGATGGTTGCAATGGCTCGTATGAAGGATGTTCTAGCGGAATGAGAAAAGTCCTTGGAGCAGGCCCGTGAGGCAAACAAGGCATTGACTGCTGAAGTGGAGAGAATGAAGGCGCAAAGGACCGAGCTGATGGGACAAATGAAAGTGCTGAACAGGCGGTGTATAGCACAGGAGAAATATGTCAGTGACTGGGCCCGGAAGATGATAGCGCTTTTGGGTGGTAAGTTCTGTTTTTCCGAGTGCTTGTGGTATGTGCATTTCACTCAGCGCTTATTGTTTGCTCGCCCTGTCTTTGCAGATTTTTGCATGGACGCTGAGGCTAAAGCAGCTGACGTTGAGCGGTCGATGCTTGAGAACATTCCACTCGGCGAGGACGGCAATCGGGATCTGCTCCGAGCGCACATTCGCTTGGGCAAAGTTGGACCTTTCATCGGTCGACTGAGAGAAGTCGTCGGCCAAATCGACAAGGAGCTTTGGCCTGAAGACGAGTCGCGACACGAGATGGAAGGCTTGATGACTCGGCCGGAGGAGGTCCCAAACCGAGTGCAGTCATGGAAGAAGTCTGCGGCTCGCTGTGGTGCGGACGTTGCTGTGTCTCTGGTCCGAGTGCATTGCAAGGAGGCTCGCGAGGAGAAGCTGAAGGCATTGCAGGTCGCCAACACGAAAAAGCTTCGATTCGAAGACTTCATGGAGACCTTTCTTGAGAGCACCACTCGCATCACCGACGGGATCGACCTCGACACATTCGTAGAGCCTGCCAGTCCCGGTGCCAGTTCTGACGTCGTTTGAGAAAACTTTTACCTCGGTATGCCGAGTGTTGATTGTAAGAAACTTTGGCCACTTCTGTTGGCCGTCACATTCTTGGGTCGGTGTGGATAAGCTTGATCTACACCGAGCCAACTATCCTTAGTTGAACTTTGAATTTGAATCGAATCTTTTGCTCTTCTTTTGCCAAAGAGTTGTTGAGACGATTTTGGCTCGTGTTTGTGTTTGGCGTTTCTTGGTGAAGCCAATGGAAATCATGCGGAGCATGTAATTGTCAGTTGTCTTGGCATCTGCATGAGCCGCACTGAGGGTCTGTAGAGTCTCCGAGTGGATCTGTAGGATACACTCGATGGCCATAGAGTACTTAGGCGATTCGTGATCGCGGCTGAGTCTTCGAGTGCGACTGTCAAGCCGTACTCGGAGCGAATTGTTACTCATGTAGTTGTCAGTGGTCTTGACATCCACATGAGCCTCAATGAGGTTCTGCTACTCATGTAACTATCAGTGGTCTTGACATCCACATGAGCTTCAATGAGGGTCTGGCAGTCATGTAATTGTCAGTGGTCTTGACATCCACATGAGCCTCAATGAGGTTCTGCTACTCATGTACTTGTCAGTGACCTTGACATCCACATGAGCCTCAATGAGGGTCTGCTAAGCCTCCGAGTGGATCTGTGAGATACACTCGAAGGAAGCTTTCTATTTAAGCGATTCTTGATCGCAGACAAGTCCTCAAGTGCAACGTTAAGTGCATGCTCGGAGAAAGTGTGTAGTTAGGCGATTCGTGATCGCGGCTATGTCCCCGAGTGCGACGTTAAGTGCACACTCGGAGAAAGTTAATACTTAGGCGATTCTGGATCGCAGCTAAGTCCCCGAGTGCGACGTTTAGTGCACACTCGAAGAAAGTTTGTACTTAGGCGATTCTGGATTGCAGCTAAGTCCCCGAGTGTGACGTTAACTGCACACTCGTGGAAAGTGAGTACTTAGGCGATTCTGGATCGCAGCTAAGTCCCTGAGTGCGACGTTAAGTGCACACTCAGAGAAATTCAGTACTTAGGCGATTCTGGATCGCAACTAAGTCTCCAAGTGCGACGTTAAGTGCACACTCGGAGAAAGTGAGTACTTAGGAGATTCTGGATCGCAGCTAAGTCCCCGAGTGCGACGTTAAGTGCACACTCGGAGAAAGTCAGTACTTAGGCGATTCTGGATCGCAGCTAAGTCCCCAAGTGCGACGTTAAGTGCACACTCGGAGAAAGTCAGTACTTAGGCGATTCTGGATCGTAGCTAAGTCTCCGAGTGCGACGTGAAGTGCACACTTGGAGAAAGTTAATACTTAGACGATTCTGGATCGCAACTAAGTTTTTTTTTGAGACCGGAGTCTGCGACCGCGGAAGAATTTTGAATCTGCAAAAAAAAATCTCGATCTGCTTTGTATTATTTCGCCAATACTTGTTCTTTACATTGCTTCAGTCGACGGTCACGTGTAGAAGCGCTTCAGGAGATCTCCGTTCCATGCTCGCGGCTCGTCCGTTTCCCTGTCGATGTTGTAGAGTCGGTATGCACCGTTGCTCAGCACCTTGGATATGATGAAGGGTCCTTCCCAGGCGGGAGCCAACTTATGCGGTCTCTCCTGATCCACTCGGAGCACCAGGTCGCCAGCTTGGAATGTACGACTCCTGACGTGTCGCGCGTGAAAGCGCTGCAGATCTTGTTGATAAATTGTTGAGCGAGTCAGTGCCATCTCGCGCTCCTCCTCTAGAAGATCCACTCCGTCTTGCCTTGCTTGTTCTGCTTCAGCTTCGGAGAAGAGTTCAACTCTTGGAGCGTTGTGAAGCAAGTCACTCGGAAGGACTGCCTCTGCTCCGTAAACGAGGAAGAACGGGGATCGCCCTGTAGATCTATTTAGGGTTGTGCGGAGACCCCAGAGCACCGAAGGTAGCTCGATGACCCATGCACTAGCAGCATGTCCCACCTCTCGCAGGAGTTGAGGCTTCAAACCTTGTAGAATAAGTCCATTCGCCCGCTCTGCTTGCCCGTTTGTTTGGGGATGTGCCACGGATGCGAAATCCACTCGGATACCTTGGCCTGTACAGAAACCTTTGAATCTGTCCGAGTCAAAGTTTGTTCCGTTGTCAGTGATTATGCTGTGAGGTACCCCGAATCTGGAAATGATGTCCCTGACAAACTTGATGGCCGTTAGAGCGTCGAGCTTCTTGATGGGCTTGGCTTCGATCCACTTTGTGAACTTGTCGACTGCCACCAACAGATGTGTGTATCCCCCTTGGCCTGTCCTGAATGGACCGACTGTATCTAATCCCCATACTGCAAATGGCCAAACAAGAGGGATTTTCTTCAACGCAGATGTTGGCTTGTGGGACTTTTTGGAGTAGAACTGACAGCCTTCACATCGGTCGACCATATCTTTAGCCATTTCGTTCGCCTGCAGCCAGAAGAAGCCAACTCTGAATGCTTTGGCGACGATTGCTCTTGAAGAGGCGTGATGACCGCAGGTTCCCGAGTGAATTTCTTCCAGGATCAACTGTCCCTCCTCAGGGGAGATGCATCGTTGAAGGACGCCTGAAATGCTTTCCTTGTACAACTAGCCGTCAATGACAGTGAACGACTTTGACCCGCGGACGATCTGTCTGGCTTGGACTTCGTCTTCCGGTAATTCTTGCCTCAGGATGTATGCAATGAAAGGCACAGTCCACTCGGGGATGACAACAAGAATCTCCATGATCAAATCAACCACGGCAGGTACTTCGACTTCAGTCGGGTCCGTCGAGCTCTTTGGTTGTACTGGTTCCTCTGTGAAGGGATCTTCTTTAACTGAGGGAAGGTGGAGGTGCTCGAGGCAGACGTCACTCGGGACTGGTCTCCGAGTGGATCCGAGTTTTGCCAACTCATCAGGTGCTTGGTTTTTCAGTCGCGGAACGTGGTGGAGTTCCAAACCTTCAAACTGTTTCTTGAGCTTCCTCACTGCATTGCAGTACGTGGTCATGGTGGGGTTCCTGATGTCCCACTCCTTCATCACTTGATTGACCACCAAATCCGAATCGCCATAGACCATCAGGCGACGGACACCGAGTGAGATGGCCATGCACAATCCGTAAAGGAGAGCTTCATACTCTGCCTCGTTGTTGGAGGAATCAAAGTGTATCTGCAGCACATACTTGAGTTTGTCGCCCTTTGGTGATATGATCACAACGCCAGCGCCGGAGCCGTTCAACATCTTGGACCCATCGAAGAACATTGTCCAATGAGCCGAGTAGATGTGGGTCGGTTGCTGTTGTTCTACCCATTCTGCTATGAAGTCAACCAGAGCTTGGGACTTTATAGCTTTCTTGGCCTCGAATTTGATGTCGCAGTACAACATCTCCATTGCCCACTTCGCCACTCGGCCTGATGCGTCCCGATTGTGGAGGATTTCCGACAACGGAGGATCAGAAACGATGGACACCCAGTGGTCTTGAAAATAGTGAGCCACCTTCTTCGCAGTCATGTAAATCCCGTAGATAAGTTTTTGATAGTGGGGATACCTCTGGTTGGAAGGAGTCAGGACTTCGGAGACGTAATACACTGTCCGCTGAACTTTGTATGCTTTGCGTTCTTCTTCTTGTTCGACTGTGAGAACAGTGCTGACGACTTGATTTGTAGCCGCGATGTACAGAAGAAGGGGCTCTTTACTGAGCAGAGCAGTAAGAACCGGCTGGGTGGAAAGTAGGACTTTGAGGTCGTCAAATGCGACTTGGGCTTTGTCTGTCCACTCGAAGGTATCTGATTTTTTCATGAGTCGGAACAGAGGAAGTGCCTTCTCGCTGAGTCGACTAATAAACCTGCTCAAAGCCGCTAGGAAACCTATGAGCCTTTGAACATTGTGTATTCTGACCGGCCGCTCCATTCGGACGATGGTCCCGATCTTTTCGGGGTTGACATCGATCCCTCGTTCAGAAACGAAGAAACCGAGTAACTTTCCGCTCGGAACACCGAATGAACACTTGGCTGGGTTGAGCTTGATATCGTACCTACGAAGGTTGGCGAATGTTTCTGCCAAGTCAGTCAGCAGGTCGGAACCTTTGCGTGACTTGACTACGATATCATCCATATACGCCTCCACATTCTGACCGATCTGGTTGAGAAGGCATTTTTGGATCATGCGCATAAAGGTTGCTCCTGCATTCTTCAAACCAAATGGCATAGTGATGTAGCAGAAGCACCCGAATGGGGTGATGAAGGCTGTTTTTAATTCACCGGGGTCATACAGACGGATCTGATGATAGCCCGAGTAGGCATCAAGAAATGACAAACGCTCGCAACCCACAGTCGAATCGACAATTTGATCGATGCGGGGGAGCGGAAAATGGTCTTTCGGGCAGACCTTATTGAGATGCTTGAAGTCGATGCACATTCGGAGTGACTTGTCCTTCTTGGGCACCATGACAACATTAGCGAGCCACTCGGAGTGGTGAACCTCGCGAATGAAGTTGGCTGCCAAAAGCTTGGCCACCTCTTCTCCGATTGCCTTCCTCTTGTGCGCGGCGGACCGGCGCAGGCGTTCTCGGACAGGCCGAGCGGCAGGATCCACATGTAGTTGGTGCTCAGCCAACTCCCTGGGTACACCTGGCATGTCAGAAGGCTTCCATGCGAAGATGTCCCAGTTCTCACGGAGGAATTGGATGAGCTCGGCTTCCTATTTAGGATCGAGGGTGGTGGAGATGTTCGTCGGGGCAGCGGTGTCGCCCGTCGGGTGGATGCTGACCTTCTTTGTCTCTCCTGCCGACTGGAATGCGGACTCCAAAGCTGGCTTCTTCGAACGCATCAAGTCAGCGGGGTCGACTGTTTTCTTGTAATCGTCAAGCTCGAGGACAGCCATCTGCTGATCAGCGATCCGTGATCCCTGCTGCAGACACTCTTCGGCCCGCTGTCGATTGCCTGTGATAGTGATCACACCTTTCGGGCCTGGCATCTTTAGCTTCAGGTACACGTAACATGGATGGACCATGAAATGTGCATACGCCGGGCGGCCCAGAATTGCGTGGTACGCGCTCTGGAAGTCCACCACCTCGAACGTCAGCTTTTCCTTGCGGAAGTTCTTGTCGGAGCCGAAAACGACATCCAACGCGATCTGGCCGAGTGACTTGGCCTTTCGTCCAGGGACGACTCCATGGAACTGCATGCTGCTCTCGTTGAGTTTGGACATCGGAATGCCCATCCCCTTGAGAGTGTCGGCGTACATGATGTTCAAGCCACTGTCGCCGTCCATGAGGACTTTGCGCAGTCGGACTCCTTCCACCACCGGGTTGACGACCAGAGCCTGTCTCCCTGGGGTGGGTACGTGTGCTGGATGATCCGACTGGTCAAAGGTGATCGCAGTCTGAGACCATCTGAGGAACTTGGGGTTGGTAGGGGTGGCCATGTTCACCTCCCTACTCACCAGCTTCAGTCGACTCTTGCTCTCAACGTGAGCAAAAATCATCAGTGTTGCATGGACTTGGGGGAACGGATCCTCCTTATCCTCCTCATCCTGTTCATTGTCCTTTTCACTCGGTTGCCCTTCGCCGAACCCCTGGATCAGGAGGCGACATTGCCGAGTGGTATGCTTCAGATATATGGCGTTGCCCTCTTCATCCATCTTCGTATGAATCGGACATGGCTGGTCCAGGATGGGATTATTGAACTGCTTCTTCTTGGGGGTGAACCTTGCCCTTAAACTTGGCATTAGTAACAGCTGCGGCTTCTGCCTGCGGGGTGGACGAAGCTTTCTGCTTCTGTTTCCGAGTGTTATTCCCATCTCCATCGGCGACTGTTTTATGCTTGCCGCTGCGGATGCAGTCCTCTTCTTCGCCATTTGCATAGCGTGCCGCTATCTCCATCATCTTGCTCATGGAGATATCGCCTGTTCGACCGAACTTCAGGTACAAATCTCTGTACCGCACGCCTGCCTTGAAGGCGCAGACAGCTTGGTGCTCTGTGACGTTCTCCACCGTGTGGTAGAGGATCGTCCAACGCTGAATGAAATCGCGCACGGGCTCATTCTGCTTCTGGACGCAGTGTTGGAGCTCCACGAGGCCAGCAGGGCGTTTGCACGTCCCTTCGAAGGTCCTGATGAATACTCGGGCCAGATCTGCCCAGCTGTAGATGCTTGAGGGGGCCAATTGGTTCAGCCACGCTCGCGCCGAGCCGTCGAGCATCAGAGGGAGGTGCTTCATGGCGACGTGGTCGTCTCCTCCTCCGATCTAGACTGCCACTCGGTAGTCATCCAGCCACGTTTCTGGCTTGGACTCTCCTGTAAACTTGCTGATCCCCATCGCCAATCGGAAATTGTGAGGGATGTCAGCCGAACGGATGGCTCGACTGAAACACTCGGGACCAGAAACGATGGTCCTGCTTCCACTCGGACGGTCAATATCGCTACCATCGCGGTGGGCTCGGCCCGTGTCGACCCTCCGCTGGGCGATATGCCCTCTCGCGTCGGGCCTTGGGTCGTAAGTATCACCGACTGATTGCCGATCATCATGATGTCGGGATCCGTAGGGCGCACCCCGCGGAGGGGTGCGTGAACGGCGACGATCTTCGGGATTTAGGGAACGGTTGCCTCCCCTGTGCCGCTGATGAGAACCAGGGCTCTGAACCGACTGATGCGTGTTCGCATGATCAGAACTATTGTGGATCCTGTGGTGCAACTGGGAGACTGCCGAATTTTGCTGCTGCGCCGTGTGCAACAGGGCGCGGATTTGCTCGATCCCCCTGCCAGCCTCTAAATCAGTCGGCTGAAGGGAATCGGCTATCTTGGTGGCGGCAGCCAAGTTGAGGATGGGTGTGCGGAACAGCTCCACGTTGCTCCGCCGAGTGTGCCGACTGGTAGAACGGCGAGGTGGACGGCGAGCGCCGGAGGTTTCGCCGATCTCGCGCTCATTTCGGCCAGTTTGGCGGGGACTTTCATGGGAGTTGGCCATGTGTACTTCTGTTGCAGGCCCGCGACCCACGCACTCGGAAGGAAACTCAGTCGGAACCGAGTCCGAGCGTTGGGATGGCGGGGCAACCACAACCGACTCTAGGACCGCCACTTGTGAAGACGTGTTCTGGCGCGCCTGGGCGTGTTGCACCCAACGCTAGAGCCGTGGACGGCGGGACCGCTTGTTGCGGCATGTGACGGCGGTGTAGGTCGACACCGGAGCCGACTGCTGGAGAAGAAGAATGCCGCGGGCGCCGGCACGAAAATGCGTAGCCCCGTGACGGGGAAGCGCCTCGACGTCGAGAGGGGCATCCCAAAGCCATGCTGAATCATCGACGATGAAGGAGAGAGTGCCGAAGAGGATCTCGTGACCCATGCTCGAATCTCCGCCGGATGACATGACGAAAAGATGTAGTCGCAAACTCGCCGGAAGTCACTTAGACGCCTGCCCCACAGTGGGCGCCAACTGTCGTGGGTATAAGTCTGACAGTAGATGTGTAGGGTACGAAAGGATGGGCAGATCCTTAGCTACGGCGAGGTTGTATGAGTTCAGGCCCCTCTACTGTGGAGGTAATAACCCTACGTCTCAGTGCTCTGGGAGCTTGGTGTCGAGTGGAATATGGATTACAGTGAATTGCTAACCCCTGCACCAGTGGGGGAGGGTGTCTTATATAGAGTGCGCTGCCCTCCACAATGGTTCGGTGCACGGGGTGGAGTAGTGGCGAATAAATGCCTATGTTACAGGTAATGTATGTCTTAAATGCTAATAAAGGCACATGGAAACGTATGACCGTTTCCCTCCAGGGGGGTTACGATGCACATAGTGGAATCTAGTCGGTTAGTTTGATATACTCCGAATGCTCGTCTCCGACTGGATGGTTGAGGATCTGTTATCGACTGGATGATGGGAACTCCTTAGTTCAGTCGGAACTGACTAAGGGCCTTATCCCTTATGAGGGGTAGTCCTTGGGTAGGACCTACAGGGCAGGCCTATGACCCTACCCTAGGACTATAACCCCATCAGGTACTGCCCTTACTTGGACAAGCATCCCACTTATGATAAACCTCTCTCGCAAGCATCCGCAACTACAAAAGAAGAATTAAGATAAAGTCTAACCATAGCATTAAACTATGGATCCAAATAAGCCCCTCACGAAGCAACACATAGACTGGGGTTTAAGCTTCTGTCACTCCAACAACCCATCATCTACTTACTACTCCCCAATGCCTTCCTCTAGGCCCAAATATGGTGAAGTGTTGTGTAGTCGACGTTCACATAACATCACTAGAGGAAAAACAACATACAACATATGTAAAAACCAAACGAATATCAAATTCACATGACTATTATTAACATGACTTATCCCATGTCCCCAGGAACAAAAGTAACTACTCACAAGACATAATCATAATCATGATCATAGGTGTAATGAATAGCATAAAGGATCTGAACATAAACTCTTCCACCAAGTAATCAAACTAGCATCAACTACAGAGTAATCAACACTACTAGCAACCTTACAAGTACCAATCGGAGTCACGAGACGAAGATTGGTTACAAGAGATGAACTAGGGATTGAAGAGGAGATGGTGCTGATGAAGATGTTGTTGAAGATGCCTCCCCTCCGACGAGAGGAGTGTTGGTGATGACGATGGCGACGATTTCCCCCTCCGGAAGGGAAGTTTCCCCGACAGGATCGTGGCTCTAGATTGGATCTGCACAAGTTCCGCCTCGTGGCGGCGGCGAAACCACGAAAAAGCTCCCTCTTGATTTTTTCCAGACCAGGACGCTTCATATAGCAAAAGAGGGGGGCTAGGGGGCCATCAGGCAGCCCACAAGCCTGCCCTGCGCCACCAGGGGGTGGTGGTGGTGGTGGGCAAGCTTGTGGAGCCCTCGTGGCCTCCTCGAGCAGTTCTTTCGCCCAGTATTTTTAATATATTCCAGAAAAAATCCACGTAAATTTTCAGGGCATTTGGAGATGTGCAGAATAGTGGACTAGGATTTGCTCCTTTTCCAGTCCAGATGAAAGGACATGGATGTCGCCTAGAGGGGGGGGGGTGAATAGGCGCTTTAAAATAATTAAGGTTTAGGCTTGAAAAAATGCGGAATAAAACTAACGTTTAATTTGTCAAGCACAAAACCTACAAACAACTAGGCTCACCTATGTGCACCAAGAACTTATGCTACACAAGATAAACAACTAAGTGATAGCAAGATATATTACAATAAACAATATGTCTATCACAAAGTAAAGTGCATAAGTAAAGGGTTCGGGTAAGAGATAACCGAGGCACGGGGAGACGATGATGTATCCCGAAGTTCACACCCTTGCGGATGCTAATCTCTGTTGGAGCGTTGTGGAGGCACAATGCTCCCCATGATGCCACTAGGGCCACCGTAATCTCCTCACGCCCCCGCACAATGCAAGATGCCGTGATTCCACTAAGGGACCCTTGAGGGCGGTCACCGAACCCGTACAAATGGCAAACCTTGGGGGTGGTCACCGAACCCGTACACGTGGCAACCCTTGGAGGCGGTTACCGGACCCGTACACGTGGCAACCCTTGGGGGCGGTTACCGGTACCCGTACAAATTGCTCGGGGCAATCTCCACAACCGAATTGGAGACCCCGACGCTTGCCCGGAGCTTCACACCAAAATGATTGAGCTACGAGACACCACCAAGCTTCTAGGACGCCAAAGCATCCACGAAGAACAATATCTAGGGTACTAAGTACCAAAGGTAGTAAGCTTCTCAACTTCCCACTTCCACGTATCACCGTGGAGAACTCAAACCGATGCAACTAATGCAATGGCAAGAACACACGAAGTGGTCAAGTCCCTCACACTCAAATCCCTCCACAACAACGAAAGCTATGCAGAAATATGAGAGGAAGAACAAGGAGCTCACAAAGAACTCCAAGATCTAGATCCAAGGGGTTCCCCTCACATAGAGGAGAAAGTGATTGCTGGAGATGTGGATCTAGATCTCCTCTCTCTTTTCCCTCAAGAACAAGCAAGAATCATTGGAGGGATTGAGAGTTAGCAAGCTCTAAGAATGTCAATAATGGAGGTAGAACAAGAGCTCAACAGATGGATAAGACCAAGGGGGAAGAAGACCCCCTTTATATAGTGGGGGAAGGAATCAGACCGTTACCCCCATTTACAGCCCGAGCGCAGCGGTACTACCGCTGGCTCCAGCGGTACTACCGCTGACCCTCCGGCGGTACTACCGCTGACCCTCCAGCGGTACTACCGCTGAGCCCATGGTAGCGCAAAGATAATACCGGGCCAACCACCGCCAAGAAAGTCTTCGCGAAAAGACCGACGTAGTACAACCGCAACGATGACGGTACTGAAGTCCTGGAGCAGTACTACCGCTGACTAGGGGCGGTACTACCACTTGGACAGCGGTACTACCGCCAGCTCTAGCGGTACTACCGCTAGGGCCAGCGGTACCACCGCCAACTCTAGCGGTACTACCGCTAGGTCCAGCGGTACTACCCCTAGGTCCAACGGTACTACCGCTCGCCACTGAAACAACCATAACTTTCTCATACGAGCTCCGAATCGAGCAAACCCAAGCTTGTTGGATTCAGGACGACAAGAGCTATCCAAACAACGATGTGAGTCCTCTATGAATGAAGAACCGGAAAAAAATCCAACATCGAAAACATCATAGTAGATGCATATGGACTCCGTTTTCGATGAACTCGAGCTTGTCATGAAGATGACCATAAGCTCTAAAACTCACAAAGAGAAACACCAAACAAGAACCAAGAAGTATGATGCAAGGATGCAAATGGTTTGAGCTCTGAACGAACGATACGATCAAGCTACTCACTTGAGAGCCCCCTTGACAGTACAACAATCTATCCTAAACAGAAAACCTATCAAGGCCAAACCTATACCTTGCACCTCGTCCTCTTGAGCTAGATGATGATGATCTTGGCTTCCTCAAGATGGACCACCTTTCTTGATTGTGTTGGCTTGATGAAGACTAGTTGATTGCTCCCCCATACTCACTATGGGTGAGCCACTCTTCAGCATATCTTCACAAGTCCATTGCCACCACAATGGACGGCAAGCTTCAAGCACGATATATTCGTGCTGATCCTGTTGAACTTGCACACCGCAATCTTGATGACGATCACCACTTGACGTCATCCTTCATGGGTTGCATGAGATCTTCCTTTTGACGCAAGCCCATGGAAACACACCTAAACCACACATAGAACTCTCACGAAGACCATGGGTTAGTACACAAACACGTAATGGACAATGCTTACCATACCATGTGATCACTTGATCCCTCTCGGTAAATCTTGTACGCTTTGTGTGTTGATCATCTTGATTTACTCTTTGTCTAAGATCTTGATCAACCTTGTGTCTCTATGACCATTCTTTGGATAATACCTTGAATACCATCTTGGTCATCATATAAACTCCTTGAACCCAACAGATGGACTTCAAGAAGTGCCTATGGACAAATCCTGTAAATATAACTTAAGGCAACCATTAGTCCATAGGAATTGTTATGAATTACCAAAATCACAGATGGAGATATATGCTCTAACACCAGAATTCCAGCTGCCTGAATTCTCCCTCTTCAAATAAACCTTGCAAAATAAGAGAGAAAAGGCATAAATATGGTACCACAAGTAATATAACAACCCAAAAATAAATAAATATCAACATGAAAGCATGATGCAAAATGGACGTATCAACTCCCCCAAGCTTAGACCTCGCTTCTCCTGAAGCGAAAACCAAGTTCCATAAACATGTCCACATGTTGAGGGACGAAGGTGTCGATAAAACATAATACAGACATGAGGGCATCATGATCACACATAGGACAGCAATATATCATAAAGATTCTTATGGGAAAGTAACAATTCCTTCACAAAGCAAAGCATGAAGGAAAAACCTTACCGAGAAGTAACCAACAATAGTCCATAGTCGTTGAAGCAATTGCAATTTATCACAACATCAGAAAGAGTCAAATAAGAGCTTGTAAGGCAAACCCACATACTCAATCATCTCTTTTTTTTCCACAATTGTTACAACTCACGTGGTACTCATGGTGTCAAAGTTTCAGCTGGACACAGAGGAAGATAGGGGCTTATAGTTTTGCCTCCCAACGGTTTACCTCAAGGGTAAAGTCAACAACAATAAAGCATAAGTACTCAGCTCCAAGTTGATATATGAATATAGATCTTTCCCAAACATGTGACGGAAGCCAAGACAAAGGCAAAAAGGGAATTGGTGAAGATCACCATGAATCTTACAAGGGTAAAAAGTAAAGGTACAAGATAGGCCCTTCGCAGAGGGAAGCAGAGGTTGCCATGCGCCTTTATGGTTTGAATGCGTGTCCTCTTAGTGCAGAGGAACGTCACTTTATATTGCCTCCTGTGATAAAGAACTTTATTATGCAGTCTGTCGCTTTTATGTCTTCCTCATCACAGGTTCGTACAAAGCTTATTTTCCACACACTAATAGATCATACATATTAGGGAGCAATTTTTATTGCTTGCACCGATGAAAACTTACTTGAAGGATCTTATTCAATCCATAGGTAGGTATCGTGGACTCTCATGGCAAAACTGGGTTGGAGGTTTATGGATGCACAAGTAGTATCTCTACTTGGTGCAGGAGTTTTGGCTAAAATGAGGTGGAAGCAATGTGACATGCTAAGGGATCTCTAATCATATAACATTGTTTGGAACCAAGCAAACACAATTCATTATGTTGTCTTCCTTGTCCAACATCTACTCCTAGGCATGTAATAGTTTGGTGAGTGCTCACAATTGTAAAAAGTGTCTAAGATGATATATTTATATGTGAACCTCTGTTTCCTTATTAATTCTTATTAATTGCAACAATGACTGAGGTCTATGTTGATGTATTCTCAACAAGTTTCAATCATCATACGTGTCATAAGTGAAGTTATCACTTTCCATAAGATCATCTCATGATCTTTCATGCTATCGTTCTTTTCATACTTTTGATCATGGCACAAAGCAAAGCCCTTGACTAAGAAACTCTTCATTATATAGCTCGTAAGATCGAATACATCGGGGAGAGACAAAAGCAAAAGACTCAAACTAAAAACTAAAGACTTATTAAAGCAAAAGCAAAGAGAAGAAATAAAAACTGAAAAGGAAAGAACTAAAACAAAGGTAAAAGCAAAAGATATAAAGGTGATACCATACCAGGGGAACTCCCCCAAGCTTGGCAGAAGCCAAGGGGATTGCCCATACCAATGCTTAGTTGTCTTCCTTTGGTGGTGATGGTGTTGTTGTTGTCGGAGTAGTCCGATCCTCCGTCTTCCAAGGCATAGGTGCTCCATCATGGCAGGATGAACGAGTCGCCGGAATCCTCAAATCTGCAGCCAACCTTATTGATTTAAATCTGTACTCATACTCACCGTTTTGATTCTGCAGGTCATAGATCTGGCCCTGAAGTTGGTCAACCCTATCGTAGAGCCTGGAGAGGTGTTTCCCAATATCAATGGCATCCATCTTGTAATTGCTAGTGAACTCCGTGATCATCGTGTGGTTGGCGTTGAGTCCACGCTCCACCATCCCTTGGCACTTGAAGACTCGTTGCTCCATTGCTTCGAGCCTCGTCTCCACGCTTCCGGTCTTCTTAGGCCCCTCAACATCACGGATGTGCAACATCCCCTCGCTCATCTTGATAGATTGAGGGTGTTTCAGCACTTCCGTGAGGTAGGGATTGACGACCTTCTCGAAGATCTTGTCCTTAGGAGTGTTTGTGGAAGTCATGATGATCTAGATCTGCGGCAGAAACAAGCTCGAAATGAAAACAGAGGAAAATTGCGCGATACGGAGATCAAAACCTTCGGGCGACTGTATATTGATTTTTTCTGGGCCAGAAGGAGTCCTCCGCAAGAAAACGGAGTCCGGGAGGCACACGAGGTGCCCACAAGCTTGCCCACCGCCACCAGGGGGGTGGTGGCGGAGTGGGGCCTTGTGGCTGCCTCGTTCACCCTCCGGACTACTTTTAATTTTTCTAATTTTCCAAAAATTCCAAAACGGAAGAAATTTCCTATTGGAAAAGTATCGGAGTCCAATTTCTTACCAAAACAGACACATCTTCGTTTTCAAGGTCTGAAACAGGCTGATAAACATCCCTTATGTACTCCTCTTGAGTTATGTGCTACTCCAACAAAAGACCTTCCAATGGCGACAGAAATAGGCACGTCGACGGGAGAATACTTGCCTTGATCCTTCTGCTGCAGCTATGCCTTAAGGGACTTCCTAGGCAAGTATGCAAAGGATTTCCCCCGTGGCCTTGGAGTGCAGCAAGGATGATTGTGACACAACAAAAAATAAAAGACTCCTACGATACAAGACGCTCCAAGCGAAAACACATAACATGCGGTGAATAAAAATATAGCCCCAAGTAACGTTACCGATGGATTGAAGACGAGAGAGGGGATGCCTTCCCGGGGCATCCCCAAGCTTAGGATTTTACGGCATCCTTGAATCTCTTGGGGTGCCTTGGGCATCCCCAAGCCTGAGCTCTTGCCACTCTTTATCTCTTTGTCCATAAGAACTTCACCCAAAACATGAAAACTTCACAACACGAAACTTAAACAGAAACTCATGATAACACTAGTACAAGAAAGCAAACCACCAATTCCTTAGGTACTGTAGCAAACTTATATTCTACTTGTGCTGATGTTGGGTTACTGTAGTTTCAATCTTCCATGGCTAATACCCCCGATACTATCCATAGTTTCATCAAAATAAGCAACCAACACAACAAAAAAACAGAATGTGTTAACAGCAGACAAGTCTGTAGCAATCTGTACATTTCGTATACCTCTGGTACTTCACAAATTCTGAAAAATTATGACAGTCTGAACAATTTGCGTAGAAATCAGCATAAAAAAGAATCAACTCAAAAGATCTTACAGAAAAAAACTGAAAATTCTTTTCGTGAGCAGAAAGTTTGTGTCTTTTCCAGCATGACCAAACGATCATCCCCAAGACTAATCATAACGGTTTTGCTTGGCACAAATGCAAAAAGAAACACAAAAAACACAATCATAACAGAATTATGAAAGTGTGGAAAACAAAAAACAGAAATAAAAAGGATAGATTCGTTGGGTTGCCTCCCAACAAGCGCTTTTGTTTAACGCCCTTAGCTAGGCGAAAGTGATGGAATCACGTATAGTCATCTTTGGTGCTCAAACCATAGGTAGCCCTCATCATAGATTCATAAGGCAATCTTATTTTCTTTCTAGGAAAGTGCTGCACGCCCTTCTTTAAAGGAAATTGAAATCTAATATTCCCTTCCTTCATATCGATGATAGCACCAATAGTCCTTAGGAAAGGTCTACCAAGAATAATGGGACATGAAGGATTGCAATCTATGTCAAGTACAATGAAATCCACGGGTACATAGTTCTTATTTGCAACAATAAGAACATCATCGAACCTTCCCATGGGTTTCTTGACAGTAGAATCCGGAAGATGCAAATTAAGAGAACACTCTTCAATCTCATGAAAACTAAGAATATCACATAAAGACTTTGGAATCGCGGAAACACTAGCTCCCAAATCACACAAAGCATTGCACTCATAGTTTTTGATCTTGATTTTGATAGTAGGTTCCCACTCATCATGAAGTTTGCTAGGTATAGAGACTTCTAGTTTGAGCTTCTCTTCAAGAGATTTCATCATAGCATCTACGATATGCGCGGTAAAGGCTTTGCTTTGGTTATAAGCATGTGGAGAGTTTGCAATGGATTGCATCAAAGAAATGCATTCAAAGAAGGAGCAATTATCATAATTGAATTCCTTGAAATCCAAAGTGGGAGTTTCATTACTACCCAAAATTTTGACTTCTTCTACTCCAGTCTCCACACATTTATCATCAAGATAGGTGGACTCCGAATCATTGGGGCGGTTTTCAACCAAAGTGGATTCATATCCAGCCCCTCCATAAGTAGGTTTGACATGCGAAATCAAAGATTCAAGAGGAGACACACCAAGCACTTTAAGATCTTCGTGATTTGCATCACTAGAACGCACCCTTTTAAACCATTCATGTCTAGCGCGAATTTGGGCGGTTCTTTCTTTGCTCTCATTCATGGAGATACACATAGCTTTCAAAGTTTCATCCAAGTTGATCTTGGGAGGAGCGCATCTAACTTTCAAAGCATCAATATCACAAGACATCCTATCAACGCCCTTAGGCAAATCGTCTATTTTGAGTAGTTTTTCCTCTATGGACGCATTAAAAATATTTTGAGAGTTGATGAACTCTTTGATATTACTCTCTAGATAAGAGGGTAATTTGTTGTGATTTCCATAAGTGTTGCCATACGAATTGCCATAATTATTAGAGGAGTTACTAGGAAAAGGCCTAGGAACATAGTTTCCTCTAAAAGCATTGTTGTTGCCAAAATTGTTCCTACCAACAAAATTCACGTCCAAACTAGTGTTGCTACTCTCAATCAAAGAAGATAGTGGCATGTCATTAGGATCTACGTTAGCGTTTCTACTAGCAACCAAATTCATCAACTCGTCCATCTTAGCACTATGAGAGTTAATCTCTTCTATAGCGTGCACTTTTTTGCTAGCAGTCGACCTTTCAGTGTGCCACTGAGAGTAGTTGGTCATGATATTGTCTAGGAGTTTTGTAGCGTCTCCTAATGTGATTTCCATGAACGTTCCACCTGAGGCGGAGTCCAAGATATTGCGAGAAGTGAAATTCAAGCCAGCATATTACATTTGTATAATCATCCACAAACTCAAGCCATGAGCAGGACAATTTCTAATCATAAGCTTCATCCTCTCCCAAGATTGTGCAACGTGTTCATGATCAAGTTGCATGAAATTCATGATATCGTTACGTAAGGAGACGATCTTAGCCGGCGGAAATACTTGGATATGTAAGCATGTTTGCACCTATCCCAAGAATCGATACTATTTTTAGGCAAAGAAGAAAACCAAGTTTTTGCGCGATCTCGCAACGAGAAAGGAAAAAGTTTCAACTTAATCACGTCATTATCCACATCTCTTTTCTTTTGCATATCGCAAAGATCAATGAAGGTATTGAGATGGGATGCGGCATCTTCACTAGGAAGGCCATAGAATTGCTCTTTCATAACAAGATTCGGCAAAGCTGCGTTGATTTCATACGATTCCGCACTAGTGGCGGGAGCAATCTGAGTACTAATAAAATCATTATTATTAGTTCTTGAGAAGTCGCAAAGTTTCGTGTTTTCAGACATGATGTCTTCAACAAACAAACAATCACACAGGCAAGAGAGAAACAGACAAAGGAAAACAACAAGGGCAAAAGAAAACAGCGAAGGAGAAAGGCGAATGAAAATGGAAAATGTGAAGTGGGGGAGAGGAAAACGAGAGGCAACTGGCAACAAAAGTAAATGCAAGAGAAGAGTTTGTGAGACCTACTTGGATAGATCTTGATTTCTCCACCCCGGCAACGACGCCAAAAATACTTCTGGTACTACAACAAAAGACCTTCCAATGGCGCTAGAAATAGGCACGTCGACGAGAGAATACTTGGCTTGATCCTTCTGCTGCGGCTACGCCTTAAGGGACTTCCTAGGCAAGTATGCAAAGGATTTCCTCCGTGGCCTTGGAGCCTTGCGTTGGTGTTCCCTCGAAGTGGAAAGGGTGATGTAGCATAGCGGTGGTAAGTACTTCCCTCAGTTTGAGAACCAAGGTATCAATCCAGTGGAGGAGTATCTCAAGATCCTGCACAAACACAAAAACTTGCTCCAACGCTATGAAGGGGTTGTCAATCCCTTATAGATTGTTTGCCAAGTGAGAATTGAAAGCAACAAAGTAACAAAGCAAAGTAAAAGCTGAGGTGTAAACGATGCATGTGAATAGACCCGGGGGCCGTAGTGTTTACTAGTGGCTTCTCTCATGAAAGCAAGTAGACGGTGGGTGAACAAATTACTGTCGAGCAATTGATAGAACCGCGCAAAGTCGTGACGATATCTATGCAATGATTGTTTCTATAGGCATCACGTACGAAACAAGTAGACCGATACTTTCTGCATCTACTACTATTACTCCACACGTCGACCGCTATCCAGCATGCATCTAGTGTATTAAGTCCATAAGAAGAGAGTAACGCCTTAAGCAAGATGACATGATGTAGAGGGATAATCTCAAACCAATGATAACAACCCCATCTTTTTACCCTTGATGGCAACTACTTGATGTGTGCCTTGCTGCCCGTACTGTCACTGGGAAAGGTCACCACATGGTAGAACCCAAAACCAAGCACTTCTCCCATTGCAAGAATCATAGATCTAGTTGGCCAAACAAAACCCAAGACTCGAAGAGACTTACAAGGATATCAAATCATGCATATAAGAAATCAGCAAAGACTCAAATATATATCATAGATAATCTGATCACAAATCCACAATTCATCGCATCTCGACAAACACACCGCCAAAGAAGATTACATCGGATAGATCTCCATGAATATCATGGAGAACTTTGTATTGAAGATCCAAGAGAGAGAAGAAGCCATCTACCTACTAACTACGGACCCGTAGGTCTGAAGTGAACTACTCACGAGTCATTGGAGGGGCGATGATGATGCTGAAGAAGCCCTCCAACTCCAAAGTCCCCTCCGGCACGGTGCCGGGAAGGGTCTCCAGATGAGATCTCGCGGAAACGGAAGCTTGCGGCGCGGAAAAGTATTTTCGAGGCTCCCCTGATTTTTTGCGGAATATTTGGGAATTTATAGGCCAAAGACCTAGGTCAGGGGGTGGCCAGGGAGGCCACAAGCCTGCCCACCGCCGCCTCCCCCTGGTGACGGAATGGGGGCTTGTGGGATCCTTGGAGCCCACCTGGCTTGGCCCAAAAGCCCCCTGGTCTTCTTCCGTTCGGGAAAAAATCATTTCGGGGTTTTTCTGCCGTTTGGACTCCATTCCAAAATCATATCTGAAAAGAGTCAAAAACACGGAAAAAACACGAACTAGCACTTGGCACTGAATTAATAAGTTAGTCCCAAAAAAGATATAAATGGTACATAAAACAACCAAAGAAGACAAGATAACAGCGTGAAACCATAAAAAATTATAGATACGTTTGAGACGTATCATTATGACATTGATGATATTGGTCTCAACATTTATGGGAGTACCAGAGATGTAATGCTTGATTCTTTGCCCATTTACCACTCTAGGAAAATTTCCTTCCACGTTATTGATTTTGATGGCACCGGAACAATATATTTCCTCGACAACATAGGGACCTTCCCATTTAGAGAGAAGCTTGCCTGCAAAGAATCTCAAACGAGAATTGTATAGCAAGACATAATTACCTACATTGAACTCTCGTTTTTGTATTCGTTTGTCGTGCCATCTCTTAACCTTTTGCTTGAACAACTTGGCATTCTCATATGCCTGGGCTCTCCATTCATCTAATGAGCTGATATCAAACAACCGCTTCTCACCGACAAGTTTGAAATCAAAGTTGAGCTCTTTGATTGTCCAATAACCTTTGTGTTCCAGCTCAAGAGGTAAATGACAGGCCTTACCGTAAACCATTTTATACGGTGACATGCCCATGGGATTCTTATAAGCAGTCCTATAAGCCCATAGTGCATCGTCAAGTTTGCTAGACCAGTTCTTTCGAGATCTATTGACGGTCTTTTGTAGGATCAACTTGATCTCCCTATTACTCAAATCCACTCGACCACTAGACTGAGGATGATAAGGAGATGCAACTCTATGGTTGACATAATACTTCGCTAGCATCTTGCGGAAAACACCATGAATGAAGTGTGAACCACCATCAGTCATCAAGTATCTAGGGACTCCAAATCTTGGGAATATGACTTCTTTAAGCATCTTAATAGAGGTGTGGTGATCCGCATTTTTAGTGGGGATAGCTTCTACCCACTTAGTAACGTAATCCACAGCAACTAAGATATGAGTGTACCGATTGGAACTCGGGAAGGGTCCCATATAATCAAAGCCCCAGACATCAAATGGTTCAATGACAAGTGAATAATTCATAGGCATCTCTTGACGCTTACTGATGTTCCCTATCCTTTGGCATTCGTCACAAGACAAGACAAACTTACGAGCATCCTTGAAGAGAGTGGGCCAATAGAAACCTAATTGCAATACCTTATGGGTAGTTCTATCTCCAGCATGGTGTCCTCCATAGGCTTCAGAATGACACTTCTGCAGGATCTGTCCCTGTTGATGTTCAGGCACACAATGTCTAATAACACCATCTACTCCTTCCTTATAAAGGTGAGGATCATCCCAAAAGTAGTGTCTCAAATCAAACAAGAACTACTTCTTTTGTTGATAGGTGAAACTGGATGGTATGTACTTGGCTACGATATAGTTTGCATAATCGGCATACCACGGTGCACTAAGTGAAGTGCGAATGACATTTAATTGCTCATGAGGAAAGCTGACATCAATTGGTAGTGGGTCATCAAGGACATTCTCTAGCCTAGACAAGTTATCCGCTACAGGGTTATCAGCACCCTTTCGGTCAACGACGTGCAAATCAAATTCCTGTAGCAGGAGAACCCATCTGATCAGCCTAGGCTTAGAGTCCTTCTTCTCCATGAGGTACTTAATAGCAGCATGACTAGAGTGAATAGTGACTTTGGAGTCAACTATGTAAGATCTGAACTTTTCACACGCAAACATGACTGCTAAAAATTCCTTCTCCGTAGTGGCATAGTTTCTTTGGGAACTGTCTAGAGTTTTACTAGCGTAGTGAATGCCATTCAACTTCTTGTCAACTCTTTGTCCTAGAACAGCACCAACAACATAATCACTAGCGTCACACATGATTTCAAAGGGCAAGTTCCAGTCAGGTGGTTGAACAATAGGTGTGGTTATCAAAGCCTTCTTAAGTATTTCGAAAGCTTCCTCACAATCCTCATCAAAAACAAAAGGAACATCCTTCTGCAAGAGGTTGGTAAGAGGCCTAGTAATCTTAGAGAAGTCTTCAATGAACCTTCTATAGAAACCAGCATGACCTAAGAAACTTCGTATACCTCTGATATCTATGGGGCAAGGCATTCTCTCAATTGCATCAACCTTATCCTTATCAACTTCAATGCCTCTCTCAGAAATTTTGTGTCCTAAGACGGTACCTTCATTAACCATAAAGTGGCACTTCTCCCAATTCAAGACGAGGTTGGTTTCTTCTCATCTCTGTAAGACTCGATCAAGGTTGGTGAGGCAATCATCAAAGGAAGACCCGTAAACGGAGAAGTCATCCATGAAAACCTCGTCAATCTTTTCACAAAAGTCAGAGAATATAGCCATCATACATCTTTGGAAGGTGGCAGGTGCATTACATAAGCCAAAAGGCATACGTCTATTGGCAAAGGTACCGAAAGGGCAGGTGAAAGTGGTTTTCTCTTGATCATATTGTGCAATAGGTATCTACGAGAAACCTGAATAACTGTCTAGAAAGCAGAAGTGTCTGTGTTTTGATAGCCTTTCTAGCATTTGGTCGATGAACGACAAAGGATAATGATCTTTCCTGGTTGCCTTGTTCAGTTTCCGTAAGTCTATCACCATCCTATAGCCGGTAATAATCCTTTGTGGGATTAGTTCATCCTTATCATTAGGAACGACAGTGATACCTCCCTTCTTAGGTACGCAATGTACTGGACTTACCCAATCACTATGAGCAACATGATAAATGATTCCTGCTTCCAGAAGCTTTAGTATTTCTTCACGACCTCTTTCATCTTAGGATTTAATCTCCTTTGATGATCAACAACTAGTTTAAAGTCAGGATCGGTTTTAATCTTGTGCTGACGTAGAGTAGGACTAATACCCTTAAGATCATCAAGAGTATATCCAATAGCAGCGCGGTGCTTCCTCAGGGTTTTTAGTAACTTCTTCTCTTCACGCTCTGAGAGGAGAGCACTAATAAAGACAGGATATATCTCCTTCTCATCAAGATAGACATACTTAAGAGTATCCGGCAACTGTTTAAGATCGAACACAGGATCACCCTTTGGTGGGGGAGGATCCCCAAGCAGTTCAACAAGCAGATTATTCTTGAGAATAGGATATTTCTCTAAGACAATTTTATCTATCTCATCTGTCTCCTCCATATGCATATCATTTTCATGCTCAAGAAGATATTGCTCTAAAGGACCCGTAGGAGGTACGACAATAGAGGCAAGAGCAATGATTTCATCTCTACCAGACGACTCTCTTTCATGAGGTTGTCTTCCAAACTTGGAGAAGTTAAATTCATGAGACACACCCTGGAAACTTACTGTGACAGTCTCCTTAATGCAATCAATGTGAGCATTGACAGTGTTAAGAAAGGGTCTACCGAATATGATGGGACAAAAGTTATCTTGTGCAGTACCAAGGACAAGGCAATCAGTAGGATACTTCGTCTTACCACACAGGACTTCTACGTCTCTCACAATTCCCAGAGGGCAGATAGTGTCTCGATTAGCTAGAGTATTAGTGACATCAATGGGTTCTAACTCAGCAGGTGCAATCTCATCTTTGATTTCATCATATAGAGAACGGGGTATTGCGCTAACACTAGCTCCCATATCACATAAACCATGATAACAACGATCTCCTATCTTAACAGAAACAACGGGCAGGCCAACTATAGGTCCGTGTTTGTCTTTCGCGTGAGGTTTAGCAATTCTAGCGGAGTCCTCACAGAATTTGATAACATGCCCATCTATGTCTTCGGTTAAGAGATCTTTGATAATAGCAACATTAGGTTCAACTCTAATCTCCTCAGGGGTTGCAAGTGGTCTAATGTAACCCCTACGTATCACAATTGGAGCTTTAGAATAATCCTTTATCCTAGCAGGGTATGGTGGTTTCTCAATGTAAGCACAAGGAACAACATGATCACTAAAAGCTATGATTTTGTAATCAACTAGATTGGTTTTGGCTATGTTGCTTTCTACAGGAGGATGATATTTAAACCACTTCTCTTTGGGAAGATCAACATGAGCAGCAAAAGATTCACATAGAGAAGCTAATATCTCAGAGTCAAGTCCATACTTAGCGCTAAAATCTCTAGAAGTGTTTGTCTCAACAAAAGATTTAACGCAATCAAACTGGAAATTCATACCTGACTCCTTACCTTCCTCCAGCTCCCAATCTTCAGAGTTGCGTTTTATTCTCTCCAATAAATTCCACTTGTGATCAATATCCTTCTTCATAAAAGAACCAGCACAAGAAGTGTCAAGCATGGTACGATCTTCATGAGAAAGCCGAGCATAAATTTTTTGAATGATGATTTATCTCGAGAGCTCATGATTGGGGCATGAATATAGAATTGATTTAAGCCTCCCCAAGCTTGAGCTATGCTTTCCCTGTCACGAGGCCAAAAGTTATAAATAAAGTTCCGATCACGATGTACTAAATGCATAGGATAGAACTTTTGATGAAATTCCAATTTCAACCGATTGTAGCCCCATGATCTAGTATCATCACATAGCCTATACCATGTCAACGCATTATCCTTCAAAGATAAAGGAAAGACTTTCTTATTTACATCATCCTCGGGCAAACCTGCAAGCTTAAATAAACCACAAACTTCATCTACAAAGATCAGATGCATGTCTGGATGTGAAGATCCATCTCGTGTGAAAGGATTAGCCAGCAGTTTCTCAAGCATACCCGAAGGAATTTCATAAAAGATATTTTCAGTAGGTACCTCAGGTTGAGGAGCAACTCCTCGTGCTTACGTTCGTGGTGAAGATACCCCGAACAAACTCCTGAAAGGAAGAGTTTCCATAGTGACAAGTGACAATGAATTTCAGCATAGTATATAAATGTTTCCTTACCAATTTCCACTTACCAAAGGCGCTTCACTCCCCGGCAACGGCGCCAGAAAAGAGTCTTGATTACCCACAAGTATAGGGGATCAATCGTAGTCCTTTCGATAAGTAAGAGTGTCGAACCCAACGAGTAGCAGAAGGCTCTGATAAACGGATTTCAGCAAGGTAATAACTGCAAGCACTGAAAGTAGCGGTAACAAGTGATTGTGTAGCGAGGTGAAACGTAGCAAGCAAAGAGTAACAAGTAACAAGTAGTAGCAACGGTGCAGCAAGTGGCCCAACCACTTTTGTAGCGAGGGAAAAGCCTGAACAAAGTCTTATAGGAGGAAAAACGCTCCCGAGGACACACGGGAATTTCTGTCATGCTAGTTTCATCATGTTCATATGATTCGCGTTCGTTACTTTGATAGTTTGATATGTGGGTGGACTGGCGCTTGGCTACTGCCCTTACTTGGACAAGCATCCCACTTATGATTAACCTCTCTTGCAAGCATGCGCAACTACAAAAGAAGAATTAAGACAAAGTCTAACCATACAATTAAACTAGTGGATCCAAATCAGCCCCTCACGAAGCAACGCATAGACTGGGGTTTAAGCTTTGTCACTCCAGCAACCCATCATCTACTTACTACTCCCCAATGCCTTCCTCTAGTCCCAAATATGGTGAAGTGTTATGTAGTCCACGTTCACATAACACCACTAGAGGAAAAACAACATACAACATATCAAAATACCGAACGAATATCAAATTCACATGACTATTATTAACATGACTTATCCCATGTCCTCAGGAACAAAAGTAACTACTCACAAGACATAATCATAATCATGATCAGAGGTGTAATGAATAGCATCAAGGATCTTAACATAAAATCTTCCATCAAGTAATCCAACTAGCATCAACTACAAAGAGTAATCAACACTACTAGCAACCTTACAAGTACCAATCGGAGTCGCGAGACGAAGATTGGTTACAAGAGATGAACTAGGGATTGGAGAGGAGATGGTGCTGATGAAGATGTTGATCAAGATGCCTCCCCTCCGATGAGAGGAGTGTTGGTGATGACGATGGCGACGATTTCCCCCTCCGGGAGGGAAGTTTCCCCGGTAGGATCGTCCTGCCGGAGCTCTAGATTGGATCTGCTCAAGTTCCGCCTTGTGGCGGCGGCGAAACCACGAAAAAGCTCCCTCTTGATTTTTTCCAGACCAGGACGCTTCATATAGCAAAAGAGGGGGGCTAGTGGGCCGTCAGGCAGCCCACAAGCCTGCCCTGCGCCACCAGGGGGGTGGTGGCGGTGGGCAAGCTTGTGGAGCCCTGGTGGGCCCCCTTCGGTAGTTCTTTCGCCCAGTATTTTTAATATATTCCAGAAAAAATCCACGTAAATTTTCAGGGCATTTGGAGATGTGCAGAATAGTGGACTAGGATGTGCTCCTTTTCCAGTCCAGAATTCCAGCTGCCTGAATTCTCCCTCTTCAAATAAACCTTGCAAAATAAGAGAGAAAAGGCATAAATATGGTACCGCAAGTAATATAACAGCCCAAAAAGCAATAAATATCAACATGAAAGCATGATGCAAAATATTAGGCGCTGCCCTTCTAGTCCCTCGGCGGCTTTGTCCGTGGTGACTGTCGGCTTACTCTAGCGTCAGCTCATCTACGGGCGGATCGTATCAATCCTCGCTTCACCCTCTCATCATATGTGTACTATGTGCATCGAAGATCTGGACCTCTCCCAGCTGCGGTCCATCTCTCGTCTCGTGTCCGGACCAGCACGAGTGAACTCGTCTCGCTCCCGGTGCTGCAGGACCGAGCTCCTCTCACGCCCGATGCAGCAGGACCGAGCTCGTATCGCGTATAGTGTTGTAGGACCAAGCATGTCTCGCGACCGGTACGGCAGGATGGGTCGATGGAGCCTAGTTTTGGCCTGCCTTTGGGTCTCAGCACTGGTGGTCCAAGGGTACAAAATGGGGCTCATTTCCCTCGCTTCTCTCGTTGGGGTAGCGATATTTCTCGAGTGTGGTGGTATCAGGGTCCTGGATGCCGGGGCGAGGGCCTGGGGGTGGTAGCACGGTGCTCATGGGCAGAGCCCATGCTCGGTATTTCCCCGTGACCATGGTCGCGTGGATAGCATGGTAGCCGGGGTGTGGCGTTCGACGGCGGTGTGTATTGGCCGGGGTGAAAACACGTTCTATCTTCGGATGGACCGCCGCCTGCGAAGCTTGTTCCCTTCTCGAAGGCGTCGCCACGGCTCTCATTGCCCGTTGTGGTGCCCCAAGGGAAACTCTGGTCCTCGGATCGGGCGATGGTGCCGCTGTGGTGTCGTAACCTTCCTGAAGGCGCCACTTTGGAGCCCATGGTTCCTCGTATGCGGCTTCATCTCTTTGCGGTGACGTGTTCACGGTTGAGTTCCCCTGTTGCTCTTATAGTGCTAGGGGTGGTGGTGTTGCACTCAACACCTCTATATCGTGCCTTGGGTGTGTGCATGTGTTGTGGTGGCGTGCGGTTGTACCGGCATGTTGATGGTAGTTGCTTTATATATAAAGTGGGGCGAAAGCATTTTTCGCCAAGGGAAGCAAGCTTGGATGCACTGAATGATCTATACACACCAAGTGCACCTCACTTTCAAAATAGCAAGCAACCCCATTCTAAGGTACGTTATCTTCACTTACAACCTTTTAAGAGTTTGATCCCCTCTTATGGTGATGCTTGATAAGTGGTGTTTATCAACGTGCTGTCTCAAAATACCAGTTTCTCCACCGCTTGATAATTGTATCTCTATATGCTTGTGTTGCAAACAACATAAGCAACTCGATGACCAGTTGGTTCATAAACTCAATCCATTGAACTTAGAACCTCTCCTTCCATAGCTGGTGTGTATCGTAGTTTTTGAAGCATGGTGTGTATCGTAGTTGGGTCGAAACAAATTGTGTAGTGGGTTTCTCCGCAGTGTGAATCTGTCAGAAAGAATTGATCACATATATGATTATACTTGTGACTGATGCATCATAAAGAACAGAGAAATGGACAACGGGTGATATGGCCACGGGTGTTAGCATTTGCACTAAAAATTCGTGACACAAACTGAAATATATATCAAAATCTAAGCACCTGTATGCCTTGCAATGGATAAAAAAGCATATATGCTGGTTAATCCATCCTGAAGATATTTGAACTACATTGGGAAACATGAATTTGCTGATTCACAAAACTATCATGTTCCAAATAGGGTCTCACAATACAGAAAGTACCTTTTAGAATTCTAGACGATTCTACTAATGAAATATATAAGATGCAACCCTGGTAAAAAAGGCAGAATAAATGATGCCACAAGTTGCATCATCGCCGATCCTAACTGTGCCCATTACAGAATGGTGGAAGGAAGTGTGTCTGGTAGCTACATGACTATAAAATTTACTCGGGTCGATGCTACCAGCAGCCATCAAGTCCTCGTACTACCGAATAGAAGGATTGCAAGCTTGTAGCTACAAAAAAACATTGTACAACAACATGTTTTATGTAATTCAGATCTATGCAAAAATATATGAACCTTTTATTAGTAAATGAGCTCTAACCTTGTGGGTAACAATCATGCCATCGACACCGACATTCTTGGCAATCAATTTGAGTGGGTAGTGGAGCGCCCTCCTCACTGTTTCAACTGCGATCAAGATAAGTGGGCATAACATCATGTAAACTGAAATGCTCAATGATTCAACATGATTGTTTGTGATCCACGTGCGGTGCATCGTGTTCACTGCGATTATTAGGAGCCTTGAGCAATGCCATTTGTTTCTTTTACCATATACAACCAGGGTATCCTTGCCATATCGACTTTAGCAGCCAATTTCAAAAGAGTGTACAGTCCACCAACAACAATACCTTCCTTGATGGCAGAGTGAGAAAAGAAGAGGAAATTCGTAAGGTTTAAGGAAGCACCAATCTAATGGACTTGATTCTTCTTCTTTGACAATTCATAAGGTTCATGGTTGCACACGAATAAATTTAACAATTAATTTTGTATCTTTGCAGCCCGAGGTACAATTTGTGGAAGTTAATGAGCGGTAACATCATTCGGACACTGCAGCTCATTTGCAACCACAGTTACGTGTAGAATCTATATTTTGTTATCTGTATGATGCTAAACATATGAGTAGCACTATAAAATGAATCATTGAATTGTTATTTCACAATGTTGCTCAAGCCATAACATCATTGAAAGCCGACAATAAATTTATAACCAGAACTACCTAGTATTACGTTACTGGCTTATGCTAAGCATCTGAGTAGGAGTAGTAAGAGTAATCATTAAATGGTTATTTGAAAAAGTTACTGAAACTGCAAAAGGTCATATTTTTTTAAGTGCTGGACCTCCATGGTGACACAAATAAATTGTAATTTCCTGATCTAGCATGAAATCTATATTTTCCATCAAGGATAACATAATGTAAATAAAAGACATTATGAGCATGCAATATATTGCTTGCTCACATCCCATGATTCTATCTCTTGAAACAATGAAACATGTGTTTTTTAATTAAAACTACAATGGGGAGGAAACTTAACAAAAAGCATTTCCTTCTTCTTATCTTATATTTTAACACCATGGCGTAGAAATTCTCATGCTAAAGGAAGCATTCGAAGGACCTCATCACCTGCACGAGGTGAACCTTTTATGAATCAGCAAAATACATAAAGCTTGTACCGGCTGCTCTGGAGCATAGTCTATCGATCCTCAGAAAAAAGGAACATAGTCTATATATATCATTATGAATAGATATAAGATTTACTACTTCTAGTTAAACATTCCTCTTAAGGACAGCGAGGGTCCTCATTCCTGAAGCCGTATGTGCAACATTTTTGTCGCTAGAGAAGATATGAAGATGGTACTGCCAACCAAAATGCACATGGCGTCTCTCCCAGAAATTCATACACGCACACAAGGTCCGCAATTCTCTATAGGTCGTAGAGACAGGTTTATGCAAACAGTCACATTTGCATCATTTTACTGATGAAACTAACGAGTCTTATTCTTTGTAGAAGGATGATGCATGCCCTTACATTCCACCACAAGGCAGAAACACATGTAATTAATTTGGTCTCTTTGCACATGCCGCTAGTTAGCCCGAACATGGCACTCGCACATCTCATGATCAAGAAGATAGCTGGCAAACTGAAACTAGGATAACTGATGAACCAAATCATTAGAGGAGGATGGATCGAGTAAATAAATACAAGAACACTCAAGTGTAAAACGTATGAAGAACACATATTTCATAGGTACATACAACATCAGTTTGTAGACTACAACCCATAGAATTAACGTGTGATAGGCAAGGGTCTTGTCATCATACCCTCATTGTGTTTGGGCCACACTGCAATTGCCATACCAGCCAAAGAGGCACTGGTCAACTTGAAGATAATTACCACGCATACTGGCCACCACATCCCGGAAAAGCAAAGGAACATTTCGTGCACCCTCGTGATGCCAAGCAAACGTAGGAAGTTAACACGGATGGAAGCAGGAAAAAATCGGACAAGTAGAGTAGTGGTTCGTGAGCACCTTGCTGGACGACGGTGAGGGTCATGTTGTAGGTAAGACGGGTGTGCGAGAGTTGGCGGTCCTATAGCCCTGCTCGTCGGCCCAACAAAACAAACAAAATCACGAGAGCAATTAGTTAACGAGCACTTCCTCATAAGCATTTCAACGATCACTTTCACACGCCGTCACTTGGCGCGTTCCCAGTCGCCGCCACGTGTCGCGCTTTGAGCATTTTCTTCGAATTTTTTTTTAATTTTTTCGCATGCGTTTTCACATTTTTTGAGTGTTTTTATGGATTTTTTTTGTGTTCCGGTTTTTCATCGGTCTTTCGTAGCTTTTGGACAAAAAAAAATTCAAACTTCTTTTTTTAGGAAAATCGCGTTTTCTATTTTTTTTCGAGAGGCACGGTTTTGCTTCGCAGGAGGCACGGTTTTGCCTTCACGAGAGGCACAGTCGTGCCTCTCGGAAAGGGAAAAACGCGTTTTCTGTTTTTTTTGCTAGAGGCACGGTTTTGCTTCCGCGAAAGGCACGATTTTGCCTTCGCGAGAAGCACGCCCATGCCTCTCGAAAAGGAAAAAACGCATTTTGTATTTTTTTGAGAGGCACGGTTTTGCTTCCGTGAAAGGTACGATTTTGCCTTCGCGAGAGGCACGCTCGTGCCTCTCCCAAAAGGGGAAAAACATGTTTTTTGTTTTTTTTGCGAGACGCACGATGAGGCACGCCCGCACCTCTCCTGAAAGGAGAAAAAACGTGTTTTCTGGGTTTTTTGTGTGAGAGGCACGATTTTGCTTCCGCGAAAGGCACGGTTTTGCTTCGCGAGAGGCACGCCCGTGCCTCTCTCGAAAGAAAAAACACGTTTTTTTGCTCTCAGTTTTTTCCGCGAGAGGCACGGTTTTGCCTTCGCGAGAGGCACGACCCGTACCTCTCGGAAAGAAAAAAAAACATATTTTCTGTTTTTTTTATCGCGTGATGCACTGTTTTTCGTCCGGTTTTTTATTTTGGTTTTTTTCATGAAAAAAAGTTCATCAAAACCTATCAACATGGATCTAGTTTTGAAGATATCATAGAGGAGTTCTCAGACTCAGAAGTCGTGATTACTTTGTGTCTCAAAGAGAAGGGTGTTAAGTCTTGTGGGTGTTCCTCACGTGTCACTATGTCTCTTGTAGTAGTTCGTTGAAAGGATCCATGTTGGAGCTGAAGAATTCTTGATAACGTCTCATCTAGTGAGATGACGGGGCAAAGGTGGTTTCTCGTGTGTGCCAGTAACTCGGTCTTCTATTGTCTTCTCAATGATGACAATCCCTATTGTATTGTAAGGGTTCGAGGGTTCCAGGTAGGCAATACTTTATGCAATGACATTGACAAGGCATAGTAGAGGTCCAACCTATCGGTTATGTTGATGACAACATAGACACCGAGAGCGGAGATGAAGAGAACCGTTTTCCTGCTCACTATGGTGAGGCAGACCAATTGGCGAGGTTCTCATCCACGTGTGGTTTCCAAGACAACAATAGCAAGGACATGGTCGCTCTATTAGAAATGTATATCATGATCTTGCATATCTTGCGCCCTGATCATGGTACGGCAAGGTTGCATCATCCTAGGGCAGTGTCCAAGTGTCACCATCTTCTGAATCTTAATATCATCATTCTTAGAGAAGGTATCTCTTGTTGGTGTTGTCTTCTAATGGTGTTGCCACCCTTGTGTTCAAAAGATGTGGCTGGACGTCTCGCAAGGAATCAAGTTGTGTGGGGCATAAGGGTACTAGCTGTCATTTGAAAAGTTATGGAAAAGCACATGAGGAGAGCCAAGATAAAAATGGTTGAAGTGCTAAGGCAAAACCCTTCGGTTTCTTTCAAAACTTAGAAGAGGTAAGAAATCTAGAAGTTTTCGTAAGTAGTCTAAAAGGTTTGGAAAAAATAGTTTCGTCCTAACTAACATCCATGCTAACTAAGGCTTCCTACAACCAGGATGGATCTGATACAAGCTCTATGAGGATCCCGACTCGTAATTCGAAGTCACCGTATGCACGTGTATAGTGATCCCAGATATCAATGCTCACTGAACACGCAAAAGCTGATTAACAAGAGTCTTAAATCTAATAGATACCGTCTTACACAAATTATGACCATTATGGTCAAGTCTCACATAGATAGGGCCATGGAGGCCAAACATCAAACGTGAACACGCAGCAGAAATCTTTAACAGTAGCACGAACCCATGCCATTTGCTTTAACCCTACAAGCATTTTGACTTGGAAGCGGACTAATTTGCATTTCATCACCAAGGTAGTCATCACCAAATTCATGTTCTTTCATGCGTGGACAATTAAATAACCACTGACAAGCCAATCAGTGCTTTGAATGTACTCACAAGCAACCCATGTTTTGTAACAAGGTAATCATGCATGATATAACACTAAGTAGGTACTTTTTGTGGAAAACTAGTTTTTAGTGCAATATCATGTCCTAACATTTTGTAATGCATGCATCATGAGGTTGCAGATATCAATATAAATAGAGTATGAGAAATTCTAGTTTAATCATCGAAACAAGTCATCTAACTTACTCAGGTATCTCTTGTCACACACACACACTAAGTTTTGTGAAAGCATTGGACGTAGTTTAAGCAACACCACCAACTGTCCATGACGGTGGACACGACTATTCGAATAGTTATACAATCTGCAGAGTTTGCATGCTTTACCCATAAGAATCGGGGAACTTCCGTGTCATCGATGACTCACGGTGCCTTACGTACCCAAGGTAAGCACCCGGACATTGATTTTCCCCTAATAAAACTAAACAAAGTGTCCACTCGTTGGACCACGTCCTCATGATGTACATCACAAGTACCATCCAAGATGTGATGCAACAGTGTGCCCGGTGTGTGTGAAAACAACCATAGTCATCCTTCCAAGCATGACACTGTATCGAGAGAGTAACTCAGAATCTCCCGCCACTAGTAATGCGGGCTCTCTGGTAGCATCGACCAAAGTAATCAACAAAGCCCAGCCTCATAAGGGTTAGTGTGGCTGCACATGTAAGGTTGGGATGATCAGCAGATCTTAAATCTCTCAATTTTTTCAAAAACACACACGCAACTTGCCTCAGTACATGACTTTATCAAGCGGTTACCTAGCACCACTTCTCCCTCGGGCATAGAAGCACCCGATTGGGTTTTCAAAAAGTCTTTGAAAACACTTTTGTTTCCTTCTCGATGGACAAACTCGTCCTACTTGCGAAGCATCTACAAGCATTGTATCTATTTAGCACCCATATAACTCTAAACAAAACATAGAGTCATCACATGCGAGTATCAACTAGGAAATGCAACAAAGTCAACCCAACAAGGTTGTCACCACATCATCATGCCTTTTGATGCAATAATTATAAGTGCTATAATGCTAAGCGAGAAACGGTTTCATCAACATGGTCAAAGGGTGCTTGCGTGGCTCAACAAAGTCTACCGGGTCTTCAAAAGCTTTTGCTCCAACTCCAAGCATTGTGTGTACTTCGTGAACTACCGTCGAAAACAACCATAATAAGCATACAACAAGGCAGAAAATAGAAGTGCTCTAAAATAGGAATTTTAATTTTCTCGGACACCTCTAGCCATAAGAAAAATAACCAAGGAAGGTGTAAATGGTGGGAATAATTATCCTATAAGAAGTCCGAAGAAGATATTTTTATAATAATGAGTGGATGCACTCTTCAAATAGGGCATGATTATGGAAGCATTTAGAAAGTGGTTACTCTCGTTTTTGAGTAGGGATAAATTTCCCAGGAGTTTTCTAAGATTGAACAAATGAAAAAGGGGACTATTAATGGATCCAACAGATACATAACATGGGAAAAATGTTCACCATTTCTAGACAAATAGGGCATCATGTATAGAGCACAAAGAAATTGGAATCATCGAATTTGGAGGTGTGACGAATGCTCTAGGATTTCCAAAGTGGCAGTTAATATGAGAGAAATGGAGAAACTAATGTTGGAGCAGAAAATGCTACTTGGAAAAATGTGCAATGCAAATAATTAGATAGGCCATGAATTTAGGGGCATCTAGGAATTTGAATCATCAAATTTGGAGCTCATATGCATTGCGTAGGATCGATTTTATATTTTGGAACACAGAAAAAGGAAAAGAATTATACCTAACTGTTGGGGAACGTTGCATGAGAAACAAAAAATTTCCTACGCACACGAAGACCTATCATGGTGATGTTCATCTACAAGAGGGAGATCGGATCCACAGACCCTTGTAGATCGCTAAGCGGAAGCATTAAGAAACGCGATTGATGTAGTGGTACAGCTTCGTGGTTCGAATCACCGTCGTCCCATGATCCGTTCCGATCTAGGGCCGAACGGACGGCACCTCCGCATTCAGAACACGTACAGCTCGATGACGATCTCCGCCTTCTAGATCCAGCAAGAGAGACGGGGAAGTGGAGGAGTTCTCTGACAGCGTGACGGCGCTCCAGTGATGGTGATGATCTATTCCTGCAGGGCTGTGCCCGAGCTCCGTAGAAAACAGATCTAGAGGCAGAACTACAAAATAGAGGTTTAGGGTTGCATGTGGCAAAGTTATGTCTCAAAAGCCCTAAACCTCTAGTATATATAGTGTTGGAAATATGCCCTAGAGGCAATCATAAATAGTTATTATTATATTTCCTGTTTAAAGATAATCGTTTATTATCCATGCTATAATTGTATTGAATGAAAACATAGATACATGTGTGGGTATATAGACAAAACAATGTCCCTAGCAAGCCTCTAATTGGCTAGTGAGTTGATTAATGATACTCAAGGTTTTCTGACTATATGCAAGTGTTGTTACTTGATAACTGGATCACATCATTAGGAGAATCATGTGATGGACTAGACCCAAACTATGAACGTAGCATATTGATCGTGTCGCTTTATTGCTATTGTTTTCTGCGTGTCAAGTATTTATTCCTATGACCATGAGATCATATAACTCGCTGGCACTAGAGGAATACCTTGTGTGCATGAAACATCGCGACGTAACTAGGTGACTATAAAGGTGCTCTACAGGTATCTCCGAAGGAGTTCGTTGACTTAGTATAGATCAAGACTGGGATTTGTCACTCCGTGTGACGGAGAGGTATCTCGGGGCCCACTCGGTAATACAACATCACACACAAGCCTTGCAAGCAATGTGACTAAGTGTAAGTCACGTGATCTTGTATTACGGAACGAGTAAAGGGATTTGCCGGTAACGAGATTGAAATTGGTATGCGGATACCGACGATCGAATCTCGGGCAAGTAACATACCGAAGGGCAAAGGGAATGACATACGGGATTATATGAATCCTTGACACTGAGGTTCAACCGATAAGATCTTCGGAGAATATGTAGGATCCAATATGGGCATCCAGGTCCCGCTATTGGATATTGACCGAGGAGTCTCTCGGGTCATGTCTACATAGTTCTCAAACCCGCAGGGCCTGCACACTTAAGGTTCGATGATGTTTTAGTATAGTTGAGTTATATGTGTGGTTAACGAATGTTGTTCGGAGTCTCGGATGAGATCACGGACGTCATGAGGGTTTCCGGAATGGTCCGAAAACAAAGATTGATATATAGGATGGTTTCATTTGGTCACCGGAAAGTTTCGGGCAATTCCGGCAGTGTACCGGGAGTGACGAATGGGTTCCGGGACTTCACCGGGAGGGGCCCACCCACTCGGGAGTGAGCCCAAGTCACTAGGGTGGCGCCACAAGTCCTTAGTGGGCTGGTGGAGTTAGCCCAAGAGGCCCATGGCGCCACATAAGAAAATAGCAAAAGAAAATAAAAGAAAAAGGGAAAGAGGGAGGTGGGAAGGAAGAGGAGGAGTCCTCCTTCCCAAACCGAATTGGAGGAGGAGTCCTCCTCCTCCCTTGGCCGGCGCACCCTTGAGGCCTTGTGCCTCAAGGCTAGCCCTCCCCCTCCCTCCTATATATATTGGTGGTTTAGGGCTGATTTGAGACACAACTTTGCCACGTGCAACTCAAACATATACCACGTAGTTTTACCTCTAGATCGGATTTCTGCGGAGCTCGGGCGGAGCCCTGCAGGAGTAGATCATCATCACCACGGAAGCGCCGTCATGCTGCCGGAGAACTCATCTACTTCTCCGTCTTTCTTGCTGGATCAAGAAGGCCGAGATCATCGTCGAGTTATACGTGTGCTGAACGCGGAGATGCCATACGTTCCGCGCTAGATCGGAACGGATCGTGGGACGGATCGCAGGGCGGTTCGTGGGATGGTTCGAGGGACGACGTGTTGGGGAACGTCGCATGGGAAACAAAAAATAAATTCGTACGCGCACGAAGACCTATCATGGTGATGTCCATCTATGAGAGGGCTTTTCCGATCTACGTACCCTTTTAGATCGCACAGCAGAAGCGTTAAGAAACGCGGTTGATGTAGTGGAACGTCCTCACGTCCCTCGATCCGCCCCGCGAACCGTCCCACGAACCGTCCCGTGATCCGTCCCACGATCCGCTCCGATCTAGTGCCGAACGGACGTCACCTCCGCGTTCAGCACACGTACAGCTCGACGATGATCTCGGCGTTCTTGATCCAGCAAGAGAGACGGAGAGGTAGATGAGTTCTCCGGCAGTGTGACGACGCTCCAGAGGTTGGTGATGATCTAATCTCAGTGCCACACATGCACTGTGTTCCAATCAATACAATTATAGCATGGATAATAAACGATTCTCATGAACAAAGAAATATAATAATAACTAATTTATTATTGCCTTTAGGGCATATTTCCAACAGTCTCCCACTTGCACTAGAGTCAATAATCTAGTTCACATCACCATGTGATTCCAACGAATCCAACACCCATATAGTTATGGGGTCTGATCACGTCTTGCTCGTGAGAGAGGTTTTAGTCAACGGTTCTGAAACTTTCAGATCCATGTGTTCTTTACAAATCTTTATGTCATCTTATACATGCTGCTACTATGTGCTATTTGGAAATACTCCAAACATCTACTCTACTATACGAATCCGTTTCACTACTCATAGTTATTCGGATTAGTGTCAAAGCTTGCATCGACGTAACCCTTTACGACGAAATCTTTAACCACCTCCATAATCGAGAAAAATTCCTTAGTCCATCAGTTACTAAAGATATATTTTGACCGCTGCTAGTGATTCAATCATGGATCACTCTCTGTACCTCTCAACAGACCTTGAGTCAAGGCACACATCAGGTGCGGTACCCAGCATGGCATACTTCAGATTGTACGGCCAAGGCATAGAAGACGACCTTCGTCTATTCTCTTTATTCTGCGGGGGTCGGGTTTTGAGTCTTACTCGAATTCACACCTTACAACGCAACCAAGAACTCCTTCTTTGCTGATCTATTTTGAACTCCTTCAAAAACTTGTCAACGCATGCATCTTGTTGAAACTTCTATTAAGCGCTTTCGATCTATCTCCATAGATCTTTGATGCTCAACGTTCAAGTAGCGCAATCCAGGTATTCCTTTGAAAACTCCTTTCAAACAACCTTGTATGCTTTACAGAAATTCTACATTACTTCTGATCCACAATATGTCAACCACATATACTTATCAGAAATTCTATAGTGCTCCCACTCACTTCTTTGGAAATACAAGTTTCTCATAAACCTTGTACAAACCCAAAATCTTTGATCATCTCATCAAAGTGTATATTCCAACTCCGAGATGCTTGCACCAGTCCGTTGAAGGATCGCTGGAGCTTGCATACTTGCTAGTATCTTTAGTATCGACAAAACCTCCTGGTTGTATCACATACAATGTTTGCTCAAGGAAACCGTCGAGGAAACAATGTTTTGACATCCTATGTGCAATATTTCATAAATAATGCAGCAACTACTAACATAATTCTAACAGACTTTTAGCATCGCTACGAGTGAGAAAGTCTCATCATAGTCAACTATTTGATCTTGTCGGAAACATCTTTGCGACAAGTCAAGCTTTTCTTAATAGTGACTTATCACCATCATCGTCTGTCTTCCTTTTAAAGATCCATCTTTACTCAATAGTCCTATGACCATCAAGTAGTTCTTCCAAAGTCTACACTTTGTTTTCATACATGGATCCTCTCTCAGAATTCATGGCTTCCAAGACAGGGTTACCGTACCACTCTGCAGTAGTACGCGACCTTGTCAACCTACGAGGTTTGTAGTAACTTGATTCGATGCTCGATGATCACCATCATCAGTTTTCACTTCAATTGGTGTAGGCGCCACAGGAACAACTTCCTGCGCCCTGCTACACACTGGTTGAAGTGATGGTTCAATAACCTCATCAAGTTCTACCACCCTCCCACTCAATTCTTTCGAGAGAAACCTTTCCTCGAGAAAGGATCCGTTTCTAGAAACAAACACTTTGCTTTCGAATCTGAGATAGGAGATGTACCCAACTGTTTGGGATATCCTATGAAGGTGCATTTATCCGCTTTGGGTTCGAGCTTATCAGACTGAAACTTTTTCACATAAGTGTCGAAGCCCCAAAATTTCAAGAAACAGCAGTTTAGATTTCTCTAAACCTCAGTCTATACTGTGTCATCTCAACGGAAATACGCGGTGCCCTATTTAAAGTGAATGCGGTTGTCTATAATGCATAACCCATAAACGATAGTGGTAACTCGATAAGAGACATCATAGCTTGCACCATACCAAATAGTGTGTGGCTATGACGTTCAGACACATCATCACACTATGATGTTCCAGGTGGCATGAACTGCGAAACAATTTCCACATTGTCTTCACTGCGTACCAAAACTTGTAACTCAGATATTCATTTCTATGATCATATCGTAGACAGTTTATCCTCTTGTTACAACAAACTTCACTCCGAAACAGAATTGAACTTTTCAATATTTTAGACTTGTAATTCATTAAGTAAATACTCTTGTATCTACTCAAATCATCTTTGAAGTAAGAACATAATGATATCCACTGCGTGCCTCAGCACCCATTGGACTGCATACATCAAAATGTATCACTTCCAACAAGTTACTTATCTTGTTTTCATCTCAATGAAAACACGGCCTTGCTCATGTGGTATAATTTGCACGTCACTAGTGATTCAAAATCAAGTGAGCATAAGGATCCATCAGCATGGAGCCTCTTCATGCAATTTATACCAACATTACCTCGTATATTTTGGCACAAGTAAGTGGTACTATCATCATTACCTCGTATCTTTTGGCACCAATATCATGAACATGTGTAACACTACGATCGAGATTCAATAAACCACTGAGGGTAATTATTCAAGCAAATAGAATAACTATTATTCTTTTAAATGAATAATCGTATTGCAACAAACACAATCCAATCATGTTCATGCTCAACGCAAACACCAAAAAACAATTATTTGGGTTTCACCACCAATCCCGATGATAGAGGGAGCGTGCGACGTTTGATCATATCAACCTTGGAAACACTTCCAACACGTATCGTCACCTCGCCTTTAGCTAGTCTCCGTTTATGTCGTAGCTTTCTCGTGTTACTAATCACTTAGCAACCGAACCGGTACCCAATACCCTCGTGCTACTAGGAGTACTAGTAAAGTACACATCAACATCATGTATATCAAATATACTTCTTTCGACTTTTGCCAGCCTTCTTATCTACCAAGTATCTAGAGTTGCTCCGCCTCAGTGACCGTTCCCCTCATAACAGAAGCACTTAGTCCGGGCTTGGGTTTAATCTGGGGTCTCTTCATTAGTGCAGCAACTGCTTTGCCGTTTCACGAAGTATCCCTTCTAGCCCTTGCCTTTCTCGAAACTTAGTGGTTTTACTAACCATCAATTATCGATGCTCCTTCTTGATTTCTACTTTCGAAGTGTCAAACATCGCAAATCGCTCAAGGATCATCGTATCTACCCTTGATATGTTATAGTTCATCACGAAGCTCTCACAGCTTGGCGGCAGTGACTTTGGAGAACCATCACTATCTTATCTGGAAGATCAACTCCCACTTGATTCAAGCGATTGTCGTACTCAGATAATCTGAGCACATGCTCAACGATTGAGCTTTTCTCCTTTACTTCGTGGACAAAGAATCTTGTCAGAGGTCTCATACCTCTTAACAAGGGCACAAGCATGAAATCACAATTTCATCTCTTTAGAACATCTCTTATGTTCCGTGACGTTTCAAAACGTCTTCTGCGCCTTGCTTCTAAGCCATTAAGTATTTTGTACTGAACTATCGTGTAGTCATGAGAAAAGTGTATGTCGGATGTTCATAACATCTACAGACGACGCTCGAGGTGCAGCACACCGAGTGGTGCATTAAGGACATAAGCCTTCTACGCAGCAACAAGGACAATCCTCGGCTTTACAGGCTCAGTCTGCAAAGTTTGCTACTATCAACTTTCAACTAAATTTTCTCTAGCTACATATAAAAACAGTAGAGCTATAGCGCAAGCTACATCGTAATTCGAAAAGACCATTAGACTATATTCATGACAATTAGTTCAATTAATCATATTACTTAAGAACTCCCACTCAAAAAGTACATCTCTCTAGTCATTTGAGTGGTACATGATCCAAATCCACTATCTCAAGTCCGATCATCACGTGAGTCGAGAATAGTTTCAGTGGTAAGCATCTCTATGCTAATCATATCAACTATATGATTCATGCTCGACCTTTCGGTCTCATGTGTTCCGAAGCCATGTCTGCACATGCTAGGCTTGTCAAGCTTAACCCGAGTGTTCCGCGTGTGCAACTGTTTTGCACCCGTTGTATGTGAACGTTGAGTCTATCACAACCGATCATCACGTGGTGTCTCGAAACGAAGAACTGTCGCAACGGTGCACAGTCGGGGAGAACACAATTTCGTCTTGAAATTTTAGTGAGAGATCACCTCATAATGCTACCGTCGTTCTAAGCAAGATAAGGTGCATAAAGGATTAACATCACATGCAATTCATAAGTGACATGATATGGCCATCATCATGTGCTTCTTGATCTCCATCACCAAAGCACCGTCACGATCTTCTTGTCACCGGCGTCACACCATGATCTCCATCATCATGATCTCCATCAAAGTGCTGCCATCGGGGTTGTCGTGCTACTCATGCTATTACTACTAAAGCTACGTCCTAGCAATATAGTAAACGCATCTGCAAGCACAAACGTTAGTTTAAGGACAACCCTATGGCTCCTGCCGGTTGCCGTACCATCGACGTGCAAGTCGATATTAACTATTACAACATGATCATCTCATATATCCAATATATCACATCACATCGTTGGCCATATCACATCACAAGCATACCCTGCAAAAACAAGTTAGACGTCCTCTAATTGTTGTTGCATGTTTTACGTGGTGACCATGGGTATCTAGTAGGATCGCATCTTACTTACGCAAACACCACAACGGAGATATATGAATTGCTATTTAACCTCATCCAAGGACCTCCTCGGTCAAATCCGAATCAACTAAAGTTGGAGAAACCGACACTCGCCGGTCATCTTTGAGCAACGGAGTTACTCGTAGCGATGAAACCAGTCTCTCGTAAGCGTACGAGTAATGTCGGTCCGAGCCGCTTCGATCCAACAATACCGCAGAATCAAGAAAAGACTAAGGAGGGCAGCAAAACGCACATCACCGCCCATAAAAACTTTTGTGTTTTACTCGAGAAGACATCTACGCATGAACCTAGCTCATGATGCCACTGATGGGGAACGTCGCATGGGAAACAAAAAAAAAATTCCTACGTGCACGAAGACCTATCATGGTGATGTCCATCTACGAGAGGGGATTTCCGATCTATGTACCCTTGTAGATCGCACAGAAAAAGCGTTAAGAAACACGGTTGATGTAGTGGAACGTCCTCACGTCCCTTGATCCGCCCCGCGAACCGTCCCACGAACCGTCCCGCGATCCGTCCCACGATCCGCTCCGATCTAGTACCGAACGGACGACACCTCCGCGTTCAGCACACATACAGCTCGGCGATGATCTCGGCCTTCTTGATCCAACAAGAGATACGGAGAGGTAGATGAGTTCTCCCGCAGCGTGACGGTGCTCTGGAGGTTGGTGGTGATCTAATCTCAGCAGGGCTCCGCCCGAGCTCCGCAGAAACGCGATCTAGAGGTAAAACCGTGGAGGTATGTGGTCGGGCTGCCGTGGCAAAAGTTTTCTCAAATCAGCCCTAATAGCTCCATATATATAGGAGGAGGGGAGGGGAGGCTTGCCTTGAGGCTCAAGGAGCCCCAAGGGCTGCGCCACCAAGGGAGGAGGAGTCCTACTCCAATCCTAGTCCAACTAGGATTGGAAGGTGGAGTCCTTCTCTCTTTTCCCACCTTTCCTTTTTTTTTCTTTCTCTTCTTTTGGTTTTTTCTTCCTCTCTTGCGCAAGACAGCCTTGGGCTGACCCCACCTACTTGGTGCGCCACCCCCAAGGTCCTTGGGCCCTCCCGGGTGGGTGGTCCCCCTCCCGGTGAAGATCCGGAACCCATTCGTCATTCCCGGTACATTACCGGTAATGGCCGAAAACCTTCCGGTAACCAAATGAAGTCATCCTATACATCAATCTTCGTTTCCGGAGCATTCCAGAAACCCTCGTGACGTCCGTGATCTCATCCTGGACTCCGAACAACATTCGGTAACCAACCATATAACTCAAATACGCATAAAACAACGCTGAACATTAAGTGTGCAGACCCTGCGGGTTCGAGAACTATGTAGACATGACCCGAGTGACTCCTCGGTCAATATCCAATAGCGGGACCTGGATGCCCATATTGGATACCACATATTCTACGAAGATCTTATCGTTTGAACCTCAGTGCCAAGGATTCATATAATCCCGTATGTCATTCCCTTTGTCCTTCGGTATGTTACTAGCCCGAGATTCGATCGTCAGTATCCTCATACCTATTTCAATCTCGTTTACCGGCAAGTCTCTTTACTCGTTCCGTAATACAAGATCCCGCAACTTACACTAAGTCACATTGCTTGCAAGGCTTGTGTGTGATGTTGTATTACCGAGTGGGCCCCGAGATACCTCTCCGTCACATGGATGACAAAGCCCAATCTCGATCCATACTAACTCAACGAACACCTTCGGAGATACCTGTAGAGCATCTTTATAGTCACCCAGTTATGTTGCGACGTTTGATACATACAAAGCATTCCTGCGGTGTCAATGAGTTATATGATCTCATGGTCATAGGAACAAATACTTGACACGCAGAAAACAGTAGCAACAAAATGACACGATCAACATGCTACGTCTATTAGTTTGGGTCTAGTCCATCACATGATTCTCCTAATGATGTGATCCCGTTTTCAAGTGACAACACTTGCCTATGGTCAGGAAACGTTGACCATCTTTGATCAACGAGCTAGTCAACTAGAGGCTTACTAGGGACAGTGTTTTGTCTATGTATCCACACATGCACTATGTTTCCAATCAATACAATTATAGCATGGATAATAATAGATTATCATGAACAAAGAAATATAATAATAACTAATTTATTATTGCCTCTAGGGCATATTTCCAACACGACGTTCCACTACATCAGCCGCATTTATTAAAAGCTTCTTGTTGGGCGATCTACAAGGGTACGTAGATCCAAATCTCCTCTCTTAGATGGACATCACTATGATAGGTTTTCGTGTGCGTAGGAAATTTTTTGTTTCCCAAGCAACGTTCCCCAATAGTGGCATCATGATCTAAGTTCATGCGTAGATGCTATCTCGAGTAGAACATGAAAGGTTTTTTGGACTATGATATTCGATTTGCTGCCCTCCTTAGTCTTTTCTCAATTCGGTGGTATTGTTGGATTGAAGCGGCCCGGACCAACATAACTCGTACGCTTACGAGAGACTGGTTTCATCGATTGACATGAAACCTCGTTGCACAAAGATGACTGGCGGGTGTCGGTTTCTTGAACTTTAGTTGAATTGGTTTTGACTGAGGTGGTCCTTAGAGAGGTTAAATAGCAATTTGCACATCTCCGTTGTGGTTTTTGCGTAAGTAAGATGAGATCATACGAGATACCCATAGCAGCCACGTAAAACATGCAACAACAAATTAGAGGACGTCTAACTTGTTTTTGCGGGGTATGATTGTGATATGATATGGCCAATGACGTGATGTGATATATTGGATATATGAGATGATCATGTTGTAATAGTTAATATCGACTTGCATGTCGATGCTACGGCAACCGGCAGGAGCCATAGGGTTGTCTTTAAACTAACGTTTGTGTTTGCAGATGCGTTTACTATATTGCTAGGTCGTAGCTTTAGTAGTAATAGCATAAGTAGCATGACAACCTCGATGGCGACACGTTGATGGAGATCATGGTGTGGCACCTGTGAAAAGAAGATTATGCTGGTCCTTTGGTGATGGAGATCAAGAAGCACAAGATGATGGCCATATCATGTCACTTATGAATTGCATGTGATGTTAATCCTTTTATGCACCATATTTTGCTTAGAATGGCGGTAGCATTATAAGGTGATCTCTCACTAAAATTTCAAGACGAAATTGTGTTCCCCCGACTGTGCACCGTTGCTATAGTTTGTTGTTTCGAGACACCACGTGATGATCGGGTGTGAAAGACTCAACGTTCACATACAACGGGTGCAAAATAGTTGCACACGCGGAACACTCGGGTTAAGCTTGACGAGCCTAGCATGTGCAGACATGGCCTCGGAACACATGAGACCGAAAGGTCGAGCATGAATCGTATAGTTGATATGATTAGCATACAGATGCTTACCACTGAAACTATTCTCAAGTCATGTGATGATCGGACTTGAGTTAGTGAATTTGGATCATGAACCACTCAAATGACTAGAGAGATGTACTTTTTGAGTGGGAGTTTAACAAGTAATTTGATTAGTTAAACTCTAATTATCTTGAACATAGTCTAAGTCCACTTTGAAATATTTGTGTTGTAGATCAATGGCTCACGCGGCAGTCACCCTGAATTTTAATATGTTCCTAGAGAAAGCTAAGTTTAAAGATGATGGAAGCAACTTTGTCGACTCGGCTCGTAATCTTAAGTTGCTCCTGCAAGCTTGGAAGAAGGATTATGTCCTTAATGCTGCGCTAGGAGAAGAACCACCCCCTACGGCTGACCAAGATGTTAAGAACGCTTGGTTAACACATATGGAGGACTACTCAGTAGTTCAATGTGCAGTCTTGTATGGCTTAGAGCCGGGACTTCAACGTCGCTTTGACCGTCATGGAGCATTTGAGATGTTCCAGGAGTTGAAGTTGATCTTTCAGAAGAACGCCCGGATTGAGAGGTATGAGACCTCCGATAAATTCTACGCTTGCAAGATGGAGGAGAATTTGTGTGTCAGTGAACATGTGCTCAAAATGTCTGGGTACTCAAACCGTCTAGCTGAGATGGGGATTGAACTCCCGCAAGAGGCTATCACTGACAGAATTCTTCAATCACTGCCACCAAGCTACAAGAGCTTTGTGTTGAACTATAACATGCAAGGGATGAACAAGTCACCCGGCGAGTTATTCGCGATGCTGAAAGTCGCAGAGTCAGAACTCCGTAAAGAGCATCAAGTATTGATGGTGAATAAGACCACTAGTTTCAAGAGAAACGGCAAAGGCAAGAAGGGTAACTCCAAGAAGAGCAGCAAACCTGTTGCCAATCCGACGAAGAAACTCAAGGCTGGACCTAAGCCTGAAACAGAGTGTTATTATTGCAAGGGTCTGGGTCACTCGAAGTGCAACTGCCCCAAGTATCTGGCTGATAAGAAGGCAGCCAAGGAAAAATCAGGTATATTCGTTATACATATTATTGATGTGTACTTAACCAAGTCTCGTAGTAGTGCGTGGGTATTCGATACCGGTTCTGTTGCTCATATTTGCAACTCGAAATAGGAATTGCGGAATAAATGAAGGTTGGCGAAAGATGAAGTGACGATGCGCGTAGGAAATGGTTCCAAGGTTGATGCAATCGCCGTCGGCACAGTTTCACTTCAGTTACCATCAGGATTAGTTGTGAACTTACATAATTGTTATTTAGTGCGTACGTTATGCCTGAACATTATATCTGGATCTTGTTTATTGCGAGACGGTTACTCGTTTAAGTCAAAGAATAATGGTTGTTCTATTTCTATGAGTAAAATCTTTTATGGTCATGCACCCAATGTGAGAGGACTGTTCATATTGAATCTTGATAGTGATGATACACATATACATAACATTGAGACCAAAAGAGTTAGAGTTAACAATGATAGCGCCATGTTTTTCTGGCACTGTCGCTTAGGTCATATTGGTGTAAAGCGCATGAAGAAACTCCATTCCGATGGACTTTTGGAGTTACATGACTGTGATTCACTTGACACGTGCGAACCATGCCTCATGGGAAAGATGACTAAGACTCTGTTCTCCGGAACAATGGAGCGTGCAAGTGACTTGTTGGAAATCATACATACCGATGTGTGCGGTCCGATGAGTGTGGAGGCATGCGGCGGATATCGTTATTTTCTCACCTTCACTGACGATTTGAGTAGATATGGTTATGCCTACTTGATGAAGCACAAGTCTGAAATGTTTGAGAAGTTCAAGCAATTCTAGAGTGAAATTGAAAATCATCATATCAAGAAGATCAAGTTCCTACGGTCTGATCATGGGGGTGAATATCCGAGTTCCGAGTTTGGTGCTCACTTAAGACAATGTGGAATTGTTTCACAGTTAATACCGCGTGGAACACCACAGCGTAATGGTGTGTCCAAACGTCGTAGTCGTACTTTATTGGAGATGGTGCGATCTATGATGTCTCTTACCGATTTGTCGTTATAGTTTTGGGGTTATGCATTAGAGACAGTTGCATTCACTCTAAATAGGGCACCATCAAAATCCTTTGAGACGACACCATACGAAATGTGGTATGGCAAAATACCAAAGTTGTCGTTTCTTAAAGTTTGGGGATGTGATGCTTATGTCAAAAAGCTTCAGCCCAAAAAGTTGGAACCCAAACCGGAAAAGTGCATCTTCCTAGGTTACCCAAAAGAGACAGTTGGGTATATCTTTTATCTCAAATCCGAGGGCAAAGTGTTTGTTGCTAAAAACAAAGCTTTTCTTGAGAAGGAGTTTCTCTCGAAAGAATTGAGTGGGAGGAAGATAGAACTTGATGAGGTTGTCGAACCTCTAATCCCTCTGGATGGTGGCGCAGGGCAAGGGGAAACCCGTGTCATTGCGACGCCAGTTGAGGAGGAAGTTGACGATGATGATCATGAAACTCCGGATCAAGTTCCCAGCGGACCTCGCAAGTCGACAAGATCACATACTGCTCCTGAGTGGTACGGTAATCCTGTCTTAACAATTATGCTGTTAGACAATAATGAACCTGCGAATTATGAAGAAGCAATGGTGTTCCCGGATTCCAACAAATGGCTGGATGCCATGAAGTCCGAGATAGGATCCATGTACGAGAACAAAGTGTGGGCTTTGGAAGTACTATCTGAAAGCCGCAAGGCTATTCAGAACAAAGTGGATCTTTAAGAAGAACACGGACGCAGACAGTGATGTGACTGTTTATAAAGCTCGACTTGTTGCAAAGGGTTTTTCACAAGTTCAAGGAGTTGACTACGATGAGACGTTCTCACCGGTAGCGATGCTTAAGTCCGTCCGAATCATGTTAGCAATACCTGCATTTTTCGATTATGAAATCTGGTAGATGGATGTCAAAATGGTGTTCCTTAAACGGTTTTCTTAAGGAAGAGTTGTATATGATGCAACCCAAAGGTTTTGTCGATCCAAAGAATGCTAACAAAGTGTGCAAGCTCCAGCGATCCATTTATGGACTGGTGTGATACGTCCATTTTGCATCATGTTTTCATGTTGATATTTATCGATTCTTGGGCTGTTATTCCACTTCACGGTACAATACTTATGCCTTTTCTCTCTTATTTTGCAAGGTTTACATGAAGAGGGAGAATGCTGGCAGCTAGAATTCTGGCATGAAATTGGAGCAAGTTTGAGATACCTATTCTGCACAACTCCAAACGCCGTAAGAATCAACGATGATTTTTTCCGGTTTTATAAATAATACTGGGCCGAAGAAGCGCCAGAGGGGTGCCAGCAGGTGGCCACAAGCCTGCTAGGTGCGGCCACCCCGTGGTTGCGCCTAGGGGGCTTGCGGACAGCCTGCTGGCCCACTGGCCCCCTCCTTCTGCTATATGAAGGGTTTCGTACAGGAAAAAAAATCAAGGAGGAGCTTTTTCGTGGATTCGCCGCCGCCACGAGGCGTAACTGGAGCAAAACCAATCTAGAGCTCTGACAGGACGATCCTGCCGGGGAAACTTCCCACCCAGAGGGGGAAATCGTCGCCATCGTCATCACCAACACTCCTCTCATCAGAGGGGACTCGTCACCATCAACATTTTCATCAGCACCATCTCATCTCCAAACCCTAGTTCATCTCTTGTAACCAATCTCCGTCTCGTGACTCCGATTGGTACTTGTAAGGTTGCTAGTAGTGTTGATTACTCTTTGTAGTTGATGCTAGTTGGATTACTTGGTGGAAGAGTTTATGTTCAGATCCCTGATGCTATTCATTACCTCTCTCGTCATGAATATGATTATGCTTTGTGAGTAGTTACTTTTGTTCCTCAGGACATGGGATAAGACATGCTAATAGTAGTCATGTGAATTTGGTATTCGTTCGATATTTTGATGTGTTGTATGTTGTTTTTCCTCTAGTGGTGTTATGTGAACCTCGACTACATAACACTTCACCATTATTTGGGCCTAGAGGAAGGCACTGGGAAGTAGTAAGTAGATGATGGGTTGCTAGAGTGACAGAAGCTTAAAGCCTAGTTTATGCGTTGCTTCGTAAGGGGCTGATTTGGATCCACTAGTTTAATGCTATGGTTAGACTTTGTCTTAATTCTTCTTTCGTAGTTGCGGATTCTTGCGAGAGGTGTTAATCATAAGTGGGATGCTTGTCCAAGTAAGGGCAGTACCCAAGCGCTGGTCCACCCACATATCAAACTATCAAAGTAACGAACGCGAATCATATGAACATGATGAAAACTAGCATGACAGAAATTCCCGCGTGTCCTCGGGAGCGTTTTTCCTCCTATAAGACTTTGTCCAGGCTTGTCCCTTGCTACAAAAGGGATTGGGCCACTTTGCTGCACCGTTGCTACTTTTGTTACTTGTTGCTTGCTACGAATCATCTCACAACACAATCACTTGTTACCGATAATTTCAGTACTTGGAGATTTTACCTTGCTGAAAACCACTTGTCAGATCCTTCTGGTCATCGTTGGGTTCGACACTCTTACTTATCGAAAGGACTACGATTGATCCCCTATACTTGTGGGTCATCAAGACTCTTTTCTGGCGCCGTTGCCGGGGAGTGAAGCGCCTTTGGTAAGTGGAACTTGGTAAGGAAACATTCATATAGTGTGCTGAAATTTATTGTCACTTGTCACTATGGATACTAGTCCTTTGAGGGGCTTGTTCGGGGTATATTCATCTCGAACGGAAGCACAGAAAGTTTCTCCTCAACGTGCTGCACCTACTGAAAATATTTGCTTTGAATTTCCTTCGGGTATGCTTGAGAAACTGCTGGCTAATCCTTTACAGGAGATGGAACATCACATCCAGACTTGCATCTAATCTATGTAGATGAAGTTTGTGGTTTATTTAAGCTTGCAGGTCTTCCCGAGGATGAGGTCAAGAAGAAGGTATTTCCTTTATCTTTGAAGTATAAGGCGTTGACATGGTATAGGCTATGTGATGATACTGGATCATGGGACTACAATCAGTTGAAATTGGAATTTTATCAAAAGTTTTATCCTATGCATTTAGTACATCGTGATCGGAATTATATTTATAATTTTGGCCTCGTGGTAGAGAAAGCATCGCTCAAGCTTGGGGGAGGCTTAAATCAATGCTATATTCATTCCCCAATCATTAGCTCTAGAGAGAAATTATCATTCAGAACTTCTATGCTCGGCTTTCTCATGATGATCGCACCATGCTTGACACTTCTTGTACCGGTTCTTTTATGAAGAGAGATATTGACTTCAGATGGAATTTATTGGAGAGAATTAAACGCAACTCTGAAGATTGGGAGCTTGAAGAAGGTAAGGAGTCAGGTATGAATTTCAAGTTTGATTGCGTTAAATCCTTTGTTGAAACAAATACTTTTTGTGACTTTAGCGCTAAGTATGGACTTGACTCTGAGATAGTAGCTTCACTGTGTGAATCCTTTGCTGCTCATATTGATCTCCCCAAAGAGAAGTGGTTTAAATATCATCCTCCTTTATAAGTCAATGTAGTTAAACCCACTCTAGTTGAAGAGAAAGTCATTGCCTATAATGATATTATGGTTCCTAGTGCTTACATTGAGAAACCACCTTTCCCTGTTAGGATAAAGGATCATTCTAAAGCTTCAACTGTGATATGTAGAGGCTATATTAGAACATCTACACCCCCTGACAAAATTAGAGTTGAACCTAGCATTGCTATTATCAAAGATCTCCTGTCCAACAATGTTGAGGGACATAATATTCACTTCTGTGAAGATGCTTCTAGAATTGCTAAACCTCATGCTAGAGACAAACATAGGCCTGTTGTTGGCACGCCTGTTGTTTCTGTTAAGAAAGGAGATCATTGTTACCATGGTTTATGTGACGTGGTGCTAGTGTTAGTGCAATACCTCAATCCTTATATGATGAAATTAAAGACGAGATGGCACCTGTCGAGATAGAGCCTATTGATGTCACTATTCAGCTTGCCAATAGAGATACTATCTGCCCTGTCGGAATTGTTAGGGATGTTGAAGTCTTGTGTGGTAAAATGAAGTATCCTGCTGATTTCCTCGTTCTTGCTACCGCACAAGATAGCTTTTGTCCCATCATATTTGGCAGACCCTTCCTCAATACCGTCAATGCTCATATTGATTGTGAGAAGCAAACTGTCACTGTTGGCTTTGAAGCTGTGTCACATGAGTTCAATTTCTCCAAGTTTGGTGGACAACCTCATGAAAAAGAGTTGCCTAGTAGGGATGAAACTATTGCCTTAGCTTTTATTGCCATGCCTCCTACTGATCCCTTAGAGCAATACTTGCCTGGGCATGAAAATGATATGCATATGGATGAAAGAGATGAGATAGATAGAGTTGTCTTAGAACAATATCATATCCTTAAGAATAATTTGCATGTTGAACTGCTTGGGGATCCACCTCCACCAAAGGGTGATCCTGTGTTCGAGTTAAACAGTTGCTAGATACTCTTAAGTATGCTTATCTTGATGAAAAAGAGATATATCCTGTTATTATTAGAGATAGCCTCTCAGAGCATGAAGAAAAGAAGTTACTAAAAACTCCGAGGAAGCACCATGCTGCTATTGGATATACTCTTGATGATCTTAAGGGCATTAGTCCCACTCTATGCCAGCACAAGATTAAAACTGATCCTGACTTCAAACTAGTTGCTGATCATCAAAGGAGATTAAATCCTAAGATGAAAGAAGTAGTAAGAAAAGAAATAATAAAGCTCCTGGAAGCGGGTATTATCTATCCTGTTGCTCATAGTGATTGTCTGAGTCCGGTGGATTGCGTTCCTAAGAAGGGAGGCATTACCGTTGTCCCTAATGATAATGATGAGTTGATCCCACAGAGGATTATTACTGGCTATAGGATGGTGATCGATTATAGGGAACTGAATAAAGCTACTAGGAAAAATAATTACCCTTTGCCTTTTATCGACCAAATGCTAGATAGGTTGTCTAAACACACACACTTCTGCTTTCTAGACGGTTATTCTGGTTTATCCCAAATACTAGTTGCACAAGCTGATCAGGAGAAAACCACTTTCACCTGCCCTTTCGGTACCTTTGCTTATAGACGTATGCCTTTTGGCTTATGTAGTGCACCTGCCACCTTTCAAAGATGTATGATCGCTATATTCTCTGACTTTCGTGAAAAGATTGTTGAGGTTTTCATGGATGACTTTTCCGTTTACGGGTCTTCTTTTGATGATTGCCTCAGCAACCTTGATCGAGTCTTACAGAGATGTAAAGACACCAATCTTGTCTTGAATTGGGAGAAGTGCCACTTTATGGTTAATGAAGTCATCATCTTAGGACATAAAATTTCTGAAAAAGGTATTGAAGATGATAAGGCTAAGGTTGATGCAATCGAGAAAATGCCATACCCCACAGATATCAAAGGCATAAGAAGTTTCCTTGGTCATGCTGGTTTCTATAGAAGGTTCATTAAAGACTTCTCTAAGATTTATAGGCCTCTTACCAATCTCTTGCAAAAGCATATTCCTTTTGTTTTTGACGATGATTGTGAGGAAGCCTTCGAAATACTTAAGAGGGCTTTGATAACTGCACCTATTGTTCAACCACCTGATTGGAACTTACCTTTTGAAATCATGTGTGATGCTAGCGATTATGCTGTTGGTGCTGTTCTAGGGCAAAGACTTGATAAGAAGTTGAATGTTATTCACTATGCTAGTAAAACTCTAGACAGTGCCCAAAGAAACTATGCTACTACGGAAAAGGAATTTTTAGGAGTCGTGTTTTCATGTGAAAAGTTCAGGTCTTACATAGTTGATTCTAAAGTCACTATTCGCACTGATGATGCTACTATTAAGTACCTTATGGAGAAGAAAGACGCTAAACCTAGACTTATCAGATGGGTTCTCTTGCTACAAGATTTTGATTTGCACGTTGTCGACAGGAAGGGTGCTGATAACCCCGTAGCAGATAACTTGTCTAGGTTGGAGAATGTTCTTGATGACCCACAACCTATTGATGATAGCTTTCCCGATGAGAAATTGAATGTCATCAATGCTTCACGTAGTGCACCGCGGTATGCTGATTATGCAAACTATATCGTTAACAAAAATATACCACCTAGTTTCACATACCAGCTAAAGAAGAAATTCTTATTTGACTTGAGACATTACTTCTGGGATGATCATCACCTTTATAAGTAAGGAGTAGATGGTGTTATTAGACGTTCTGTACCTGAACATGAACAGGGACATATCCTACAGAAGTGTCACTCCGAGGCCTACGGAGGACACCATGCGGGAGATAGAACTGCACACAAGGTATTTCAATCAGGTTTCTATTGGCCCACTCTCTTCAAGGATTCCCGTAAGTTTGTCTTGTCTTGTGAAGAATGTCAAAGAATAGGTAATATTAGAAAACGTCAGGAAATGCCTATGAACTATTCACTTGTCATTGAACCATTTGATGTTTGGGGCTTTGATTACATGGGACCCTTTCCAAAATCCAACGGGTATAATCATATCCTGGTTGCTGTTGATTACGTCACTAAGTGGGTAGAAGCTATCCCCACTAGTAGTGCTGATCACAACACCTCTATCAAGATGCTTAAAGAAGTTAGTTTCCCTAGATTTGGAGTCCCTAGATATCTAATGACCGACGGTGGTTCACATTTCATTCATGGTGCTTCCCGTAAAATGCTTGCTAAGTACGATGTCAACCATAGAATTGCGTCTCCCTATCACCCTTAGTGCAGTGGTCAAGTAGAGCTAAGCAATAGAGAGATGAAACTGATTCTGCAAAAGACTGTCAACAGGTCTAGAAAGAATTGGTCTAAGAAGCTCGATGATGCACTGTGGGCTTATAGAACTGCCTATAAGAATCCCGTGGGCATGTCTCCGTACAAAATGGTGTACGGTAAAGCATGTCATTTACCTCTTGAGCTAGAGCATAAAGCCTATTGGGCAATCAAAGAGCTCAACTTTGATTTCAAACATGCCGGTGAGAAGAGGTTATTTGACATTAGCTTGCTTGATGAATGGAGAACTCAGGCATATGAGAATGCCAAGTTGCTCAAAGAGAAGGTTAATAGGTGGCATGATAAGAGGATACAAAAGCGTGAGTTCAATGTAGGTGATTATGTCTTGCTATATAACTCTCGTTTAAGATTCTTTGCAGGCAAGCTTCTCTCTAAATGGGAAGGTCCCTATGTTGTTGAGGAAGTATATCGTTCTGGTGCTATCAAGATCAACAACAGAGAAGGTAATTGTCCGAGAGTTGTAAATGGGCAGAGAATCAAGCATTATATCTCAGGTACTCCCATAAATGTTGAAAGCAATATTATCAATACCATAACTCCGGAAGAATACCTAAGGGATATTTATCAGCCTGTTTCAGACCCCGAAAACGAAGAGGTATGTGATTCGGTAAGAAAACAGACTCCAAAACTTTTCCAGTAGGAATTTTTCTCCGTTTTGGAATATTTGAAAAAATAGAAAAATTGGAAGTATTCCAGAAAGCACGTGAGGAGGCGACAAGCCTGCCAAGCGCGGGCCCACCCCCTGGCCGTGTTGGGGAACGTCGCATGGGAAACAAAAATTTTCCTACACGCACGAAGACCTATCATGGTGATGTCCTTCTACGAGAGGGGATATTCGATCTACGTACCCTTGTAGATCGCACAGCAGAAGCGTTAAGAAACGCGGTTGATGTAGTGGAACGTCCTCACGTCCCTCGATCCGCCCCGCGAACCGTCCCGCGATCGGTCCCACGATCTAGTGCCGAACGGACGGCACCTCCGCGTTCAGCACACGTACAGCTCGATGATGATCTCGGCCTTCTTGATCCAGCAAGAGAGACGGAGAGGTAGATGAGTTCTCCGGCAGCATGACGGCGCTTCGGAGGTTGGTGGTGATCTAATCTCAGCAGGGCTCCGCCCGAGCTCCACAGAAACGCGATCTAGAGGTAAAACCGTGGAGATATGTGGTCGGGCTGCCGTGGCAAAGTTGTCTCAAATCAGCCCTAAAACCGCCGTATATATAGGGGGAAGAGGGGGAGCCTTGCCTTGGGGTCCAAGGACCCCCAAGGGGGTCGGCCGAGCCAAGGGGGGAGTCCTCCCCTTCCAAACTGAATCCAACTAGGTTTGGAAGGAGGAGTCCTTCCCCTTTTTCCCACCTCCTCCTTTTTTTTCTTTTCTCTTTGATATTCTTCCAATGGCGCATAGGTCCTTCTTGGGCTCTCCCACCAGCCTACTAAGGGCTGGTGCGCCACCCCCAAGGCCTATGGGCTTCCCCGGGGTGGGTTGCCCCCGCCCCCGGTGAATACCCGGAACCCATTCGTCATTCCCGGTACATTCCCGGTAACTCCGAAAACCTTCCGGTAATCAAATGAGGTCATCCTATATATCAATCTTCGTCTCTGAACCATTCCGGAAACCCTCGTGACGTCCGTGATCTCATCCAGGACTTCGAACAACATTCGGTAACCAACCATATAACTCAAATACGCATAAGACAGCGTCGAACCTTAAGTGTGCAGACCCTGCGGGTTCGAGAACTATGTAGACATGACCCGAGTGACTCCTCGGTCAATATCCAATAGTGCGACCTGGATGCCCATATTGGATCCCACATATTCTACGAATATCTTATCCTTTGAACCTTAGTGCCAATGATTCATATAATCCCGTATGTTATTCCCTTTGTCCTTCGGTATGTTACTTGCCCCAGATTCCATCGTCACTATCTGCATACCTATTTCAATCTCGTTTACCGGCAAGTCTCTTTACTCGTTCCGTAATACAAGATCCCGCAACTTACACTAAGTCACATTGCTTGCAAGGCTTGTGTGTGATGTTGTATTACCGAGTGGGCCCCGAGATACCTCTCCGTCATACGGAGTGACAAATCCCAGTATTGATCCATACTAACTCAACGAACACCTTCGGAGATACCTGTGGAGCATCTTTATAGTCACCAAGTTACGTTGCATCGTTTGATACACACAAAGCATTCCTCCGGTGTCAGTGAGTTATATGATCTCATGGTCAAAGGAACAAATACTTGACACGCAGAAAACAGTAGCAACAAAACGACACGATCAACATGCTACGTATATTAGTTTGGGTCTAGTCCATCACATGATTCTCCTAATGATGTGATCCCATTATCAAGTAACAACACTTGCCTATGGCCAGGAAACCTTGACCATCTTTGATCAACGAGCTAGTCAACTAGAGGCTTACTAGGGACAATGTTTTGTCTATGTATCCACACAAGTATTGTGTTTCCAATCAATACAATTATAACATGGATAATAAACGATTATCATGAACAAAGAAATATAATAATAACTAATTATTATTGCCTCTAGGGCATATTTCCAACAGTCTCCCACTTGCACTAGAGTCAATAATCCAGTTCACATCACCATGTGATTTGAACGAATCCAACACCCATATAGTTATGGGGTCTGATCACGTCTTGCTCGTGAGAGAGGTTTTAGTCGACGGTTCTGAAACTTTCAAATCTGTGTGTTCTTTACAAATCTTTATGTCATCATATAGATGTTGCTACTACGTGCTATTCGGAAATGCTGCAAATATCTACTCTACTATACGAATCCGTTTCACTACTCATAGTTATTCGGATTAGTGTCAAAGCTTGCATCGACGTAACCCTTTACGACGAACTCTTTAACCACCTCCATAATCAAGAAAAATTCCTTAGTCTATTTAGTTACTAAGGATAACTTTGACCGCTGATCAGTGATTCAATCCTGGATCACTGTGTGTACCTCTTAACATACTTGCTGCAAGGCACACATCAGGTGCGGTACTCAGCATGGCATACTTTAGAGTCTACGGCTAAGGCATAGAAGACGACCTTCGCCTATTCTCTTTATTCTGCCGTGGTCGGGTTTTGAGTCTTACTCAAATTCACACCTTACAACGCAACCAAGAACTCCTTCTTTGCTGATCTATTTTGAACTCCTTCAAAACTTGTCAAGGCATGCATCTTGTTGAAACTTCCATTAAGCGCTTTTGATCTATCTCCATAGATCTTTGATGCTCAACGTTCAAGTAGCGCAATCCAGGTATTCCTTTGAAAACTCCTCTCAAACAACCTTGTATGCTTTACAAAAATTCTACATTACTTCTGATCCACAATATGTTAACCACATATACTTATCAGAAATTCTATAGTGCTCCCACTCACTTCTTTGGAAATACAAGTTTCTCATAAACCTTGTACAAACCCAAAATCTTTGATCATCTCATCGAAGTGTATATTCCAACTCTGAGATGCTTGCACCAGTCCTTTGAAGGATCGCTGGAGCTTGCATACTTGCTAGTATCTTTAGGATCGAAAAAACCTCCTAGTTGTATCACATACAATGTTTGCTCAAGGAAACCATCGAGGAAACAATGTTTTGACATCCTATGTGCAATATTTCATAAATAATGCAGCAACTACTAACATAATTCTAACAGACTTTTAGCATCGTGAGAAAGTCTCATCATAGTCAACTGTTTGATCTTGTCGGAAACATCTTTGCGACAAGTCGAGCTTTTCTTAATAGTGACTTATCACCATCATCGTCTGTCTTCCTTTTAAAGATCCATCTTTACTCAATAGTCCTATGACCATCAAGTAATTCTTCCAAAGTCTACACTTTGTTTTCATACATGGATCCGCTCTCGGATTTCATGGCTTCCAGCCATTTGTTGGAATCCGGGCCCACCATTGCTTTCTCCTTAACTCGTAGGTTCACTGTTGCTCAACAACATGACCTCCAAGACAGGGTTACCATACCACTCTGCAGTAGTACGCGACCTTGTCAACCTACGAGGCTTGTAGTAACTTGATCGATGCTCGATGATCACCATCATCAGCTTTCACTTCAATTGGTGTAGGCACCACAGGAACAACTTCCTGCGCCCATCTACACACTGGTTGAAGTGATGGTTCAATGACCTCATCAAGTTATACCACCCTCTCACTCAATTCTTTCAAGAGAAACCTTTCCTCGAGAAAGGATCCGTTTCTAGAAACAAACACTTTGCTTTTGGATCTGAGATAGGAGATGTACCCAACTGTTTTGGATATCCTATGAAGATGCATTTATCCGCTTTGGATTTGAGATTATCAGACTGAAACTTTTTCACATAAGTGTCGAAGCCACAAACTTTCAAGAAACGACAGTTTATATTTCTCGAAACCTCAGTCTATACTGTGTCATCTCAACGGAAATACGCGGTGCCCTATTTAAAGTGAATGTGGTTGTCTCTAATGCATAACCCATAAAGGATAGTGGTAATTCGATAAGAGACATCATAGCATGCACCATACCAAATAGTGCGTGGTTATGACGTTCAGACACATCATCACACTATGATGTTCCAGGTGGCATGAACTGCGAAACAATTTCCACATTGTCTTAACTGTGTACCAAAACTCGTAACTCAGATTTTCATTTCTATGATCATATCGTAGACCGTTTATCCTCTTGTTACGACGAACTTCACTTCGAAACAAAATTGAACTTTGCAATATTTCAGACTTGTGATTCATTAAGTAAATACTCTTGTATCTACTCAAATCGTCATTGAAGTAAGAACATAATGATATCCACTGCGTGCCTGAGCACCCATTGGACTGCATACATCAAAATGTATCACTTCCAACAAGTTACTATCTTGTTTCATCTCAATGAAAACAAGGCCTTGCTCATGTGGTATGATTTGCATGTCACTAGTGATTCAAAATCAAGTTAGTATAAAGATCCATCAGTATGGGGCCTCTTCATGCAATTTATACCAACATGACTCAAGCGGCAGTGCCACAAGTAAGTGGTACTATCATCATTACCTCGTATCTTTTGGCACCAATATCATGAACATGTGTAACACTACGATTGAGATTCAATAAACCATTGAAGGTGATTATTCAAGCAAATAGAGTAACCATTATTCTCTTTAAATGAATAATCGTATTGCACTAAACACGATCCAATCATGTTCATGCTTAACGCAAGCACCAAATAACAATTATTTAGGTTTAACACCAATCCCGATGGTAGAGAGAGTGTGCGACGTTTGATCATATCAACCTTGGAAACACTTCCAACACGTATCGTCACCTCGCCTTTAGCTAGTCTCCGTTTATGCCGTAGCTTTCATTTCGTGTTACTAATCACTTAGCAGCCGAACTGGTATCCAATACCGGCGTGTTACTAGGAGTACTAGTAAAGTACATATCAATATCATGTATATCAAATATACTTCTTTCGACTTTTGCCAGCCTTCTTATCTACCAAGTATCTAGAGTTGCTCTACCTCAGTTACTGTTCCCCTCATTACAGAAGCACTTAGTCTCGGGTTTGGGTTTAATCTTGGGTCTCTTCATTAGTGCAGTAACGGTTTTGCCGTTTCACGAAGTATCCCTTCTAGCCCTTGCCTTTCTTGAAACTTAGTGGTTTTACTAACCATCAACTATTGATGCTCCTTCTTGATTTCTACTTTCGCAGTGTCAAACATCGAGAATCACTCAAGGATCATTGTATCTATCCTTGATATGTTATAGTTGATCACGAAGCTCTCACAGCTTGGTGGCAGTGACTTTTGAGAACCATCACTATCTCATCTGGAAGATTAACTCCCACTTGATTCAAGCGATTGTCGTACTCAGACAATCTGAGCACACGCTCAACGATTGAGCTTTTCTCCTTTACTTTGTGGACAAAGAATCTTGTCGGAGGTCTCGTACCTCTTAACAAGGGCACAAGCATGAAATCACAATTTCATCTCTTTAGAACATCACTTATGTTCCGTGACGTTTCAAAATGTCTTCGGCGCCTTGCTTTTAAGCCATTAAGTATTTTGCACTGAACTATCGTGTAGTCATCAGAAACGTGTATGTCGGATGTTCACAGCATCCACAGATGACGCTCGAGGTGCAGCACACCGAGTGGTGCATTAAGGACATAGGCCTTCTGTGCAGCAACGAGGACAATCCTCTGCAAAGTTTGCTACTATCAACTTTCAACTAAATTTTTCTCTAGGAACATATAAAAACAGTAGAGCTATAGCGCAATCTACATCATATTTCGCAAAGACCATTAGACTATGTTCATGACAATTAGCTCAATTAATCATATTACTTAAGAACTCCCACTCAAAAAGTACATCTCTCTAGTCATTTGAGTGGTACATGATCCAAATCCACTATCTCAAGTCCGATCATCACGTGAGTCGAGAATAGTTTCAGTGGTAAGAATCTCTATGCTAATCATATCAACTATACGATTCATTCTCGACCTTTCTGTCTCATGTGTTCCGAGGCCATGTCTGCACATGCTAGGCTCGTCAAGCTTAACCCGAGTGTTCCGCGTGTGCAACTGTTTTGCACCCGTTGTATGTGAACGTTGAGTCTATCACACCCGATCATCACGTGGTGTCTCGAAACGACGAACTGTAGCAATGGTGCATAGTCGGGGAGAACACAATTTCGTCTTGAAATTTTAGTGAGAGATCACCTCATAATGCTACCGTTGTTCTAAGCAAAATCAGGTGCATAAAAGGATTAACATCACATGCAATTCATAAGTGACATGATATGACCATCATCACGTGCTCCTTGATCTCCATCACCAAAGCACCGACACGATCTTCTTGTCACCGGCGCCACACCTTGATCCCTATCAACGTGTCGCCATCGGGGTTGTCGTGCTACTCATGCTATTACTACTAAAGCTACATCCTAGCAAAATAGTAAACGCATCTGCAAGCACAAACGTTAGTTTAAAGACAACCCTATGGCTTCTGCCGGTTGCCGTACCATCGACGTGCAAGTCAATATTATCTATTACAACATGATCATCTCATACATCCAATATATCACATCACATCGTTGGCCATATCACATCACAAGCATACCCTGCAAAAACAAGTTAGACATCCTCTAATTTTGTTGTTGCATGTTTTACGTGGTGACCATGGGTATCTAGTAGGATCGCATCTTACTTACGCAAACACCACAACGGAGATATATGAATTGCTCTTTAACCTTATACAAGGACCTCCTCGGTCAAATCCGATTCAACTAAACTTGAAGAAACTGACACTTGCCAGTCATCTTTGAGCAACGGGGTTACTCGTAGCGATGAAACCAGTCTCTCGTAAGCGTACGAGTAATGTCGGTCCAAGCCGCTTCAATCCAACAATACCGCGGAATCAAGAAAAGACTAAGGAGGGCAGCAAAACGCACATCACCTCCCACAAAAACTTTTGTGTTCTACTCGAGAAGACATCTACGCATGAACCTAGCTCATGATGCCACTGTTGGGGAACGTCGCATGGGGAAAAAAAATTCCTACGCGCACGAAGACCTATCATGGTGATGTCCATCTATGAGAGGGGATATTCGATCTACGTACCCTTGTAGATCACACAGCAGAAGCGTTAAGAAATGCGGTTGATGTAGTGGAACGTCCTCACGTCCCTCGATCTGCCCCACGAACCGTCGCGCGATCAGTCCAAAGATCTAGTGCCGAACAAACGGCACCTCCGCGTTCAACCCACGTACAGCTCGACGATTATCTCGGCCTTCTTGATCCAGCAAGATAGACGGAGAGGTAGATGAGTTCTCCGGTAGCGTCACGGCGCTCCGGAGGTTGGTGGTGATCTAAGCTCAGCAGGGCTCCGCCCGAGCTCCTAATGATGTGATGCCGTTATCAAGTAACAACACTTGCCTATGGCCAGGAAACCTTGACCATCTTTGATCAACGAGCTAGTCAACTAGAGGCTTACTAGGGACAGTGTTTTGTCTATGTATCCACACAAGTATTGTGTTTCCAATCAATACAATTATAGCATGGATAATAAACGATTATCATGAACAAAGAAATATAATAATAACTAATTATTATTGCCTCTAGGGCATATTTCCAACAGGCCGCGCCTGGGGGGCTTGTGGCCACCTCGTGTGCCTCCCGAACTCCGTTTTCGTGCGGAGTACTCCTTCTCGTTTGGAAAAAATCAATATATATTCTCCCGTTTGGTCTGACCCTCGTATCACGCAGATTTCTTCTGTTTTCGTTTCGAGCCTGTTTCTGTTGCAGATCTAGATCACTATGACTTCCCCAAAAGCTCCAAAGGACAAGATCTTCGAGAAGGTCATCAATCCCTGCCTCAAGGGTGTGCTACAACACCCTCAATCTATCGAGATGCGTGAGGGGATGTTGCACATCCGTGATGTTGAGGGGCCCAAGAGGACCGGAAGCGTGGAGACGAGGCTCGAAGCATTGGAGAAACAAGTCTTCAAGTGCCAAGGAATGGTGGAGCGTGGACTCAACGCCAACCACATGATGATCACGGAGTTCACCAACAAGCACATGATTGATGCGAATGACATTGGGAAGCACATCTCTAGGCTCTATGACAGGATTGATCAACTCCAGGCCCAGATCTATGACCTGCAGAACCAAAGCTGTGAGTATGAGTATAGATTTAAATCAATAAGGGTGGCTGCAGATTTGAGGATTCCGGAGATTCGTTCATCTTTCCATGATGGAGCACCTATGCCTTGGAAGACGGAGGATCAAACCCATGTTGCAACAACTCCACCACCATCACCTCCAAAGGAAGAGAACTAAACATGGGTATGGGCAACCCCCTTGGCTTGTGCCAAACTTGGGCGAGTTGCCCCCGTATCGTATCACCATCACATGTTTTGCCTTTACCTTTGTTTTAGTTTTCCTTTTCGGTTTTCTCTTTCTCTAGTAGATTTGAGGTCTTACTGTTTTAGTAATGAGTTTTGCTTTGTGTCACCCCTGATGTATTCGATCTCGTGAGCCATATAATAAAGGGTATCTTAGTTGAAGGGCTTTGCCTCATGCCATGATCATTAGATTGAGAAACGCGATCTAGAGGTAAAACCGTGGAGATATGTGGTCGGGCTGCCGTGGCAAAGTTGTCTCAAATCAGCCCTAAAACCTCCGTATATATAGGGGGAAGAGGGGGAGCCTTGCCTTGGGGTCCAAGGACCCCCAAGGGGGTTGGCCGAGCCAAGGGGGGCAGTCCTCCCCTTCCAAACCGAATCCAACTAGGTTTGGAAGGAGGAGTCCTTCCCCTTTTTCCCACCTCCTCCTTTTTTTTCTTTTCTCTTTGATTTTCTTCCTATGGTGCATAGGGCCTTCTTGGGCTGTCCCACCAGCCCACTAAGGGCTGGTGCGCCACCCCCAAGGCCTATGGGCTTCCCCGGGGTGGGTTGCCCCCCCCCCCCCCCCCCGGTGAACACCCGGAACCCATTCGTCATTCCCGGTACATTCCCGGTAACTCCGAAAACCTTCCGGTAATCAAATGAGGTCATCCTATATATCAATCTTCGTCTCCGAACCATTCCGGAAACCCTCGTGACGTCCGTGATCTCATCCGGGACTCCGAACAACATTCGGTAACCAACCATATAACTCAAATACGCATAAAACAACGTCGAACCTTCAGTGTGCAAACCCTGCGGGTTCGAGAACTATGTAGACATGACCCGAGTGACTCCTCGGTCAATATCCAATAGCGGGACCTGGATGCCCATATTGGATCCCACATATTCTACGAAGATCTTATCGTTTGAACCTCAGTGCCAAGGATTCATATAATCCCGTATGTTATTCCCTTTGTCCTTCGGTATGTTACTTGCCCGAGATTCGATCGTCAGTATCCGCATACCTATTTCAATCTCGTTTACCGGCAAGTCTCTTTACTCGTTCCGTAATACAAGATCCCGCAACTTACACTAAGTCACATTGCTTGCAAGGCTTGTGTGTGATGTTGTATTACCGAGTGGGCCCCGAGATACCTCTCCGTCATACGGAGTGACAAATCCCAGTCTTGATCCATACTAACTCAACGAACACCTTCGGAGATACCTGTAGAGCATCTTCATAGTCACCCAATTACGTTGCGACGTTTGATACGCACAAAGCATTCCTACGGTGTCAGTGAGTTATATGATCTCATGGTCATAGGAACAAATACTTTACACGCAGAAAACAGTAGCAACAAAATGACACGATCAACATGCTACGTCTATTAGTTTGGGTCTAGTCCATCACATGATTCTCCTAATGATGTGATCCCGTTATCAAGTAACAACACTTGCCTATGGCCAGGAAGCCTTGACCATCTTTGATCAACGAGCTAGTCAACTAGAGGCTTACTAGGGACAGTGTTTTGTCTATGTATCCACACAAGTATTGTGTTTCCAATCAATACAATTATAGCATGGATAATAAACAATTATCATGAAGAAAGAAATATAATAATAATTAATTATTATTGCCTCTAGGGCATATTTCCAACAGGCCGCGCCTTGGGGTCTTGTGGCCACCTCGTGTGGCTCCCGGACTCCGTTTTCGTGCGGAGTACTCCTTCTCGTCTGGAAAAAATCAATATATATTCTCCCGTTTGGTCTGACCCTCGTATCACGCAGATTTCTTCTGTTTTCGTTTCGAGCCTGTTTCTGTTGCAGATCTAGATCACTATGACTTCCCCAAAAGCTCCAAAGGACAAGCTCTTCGAGAAGGTCATCAATCCCTGCCTCAAGGGAGTGCTACAACACCCTCAATCTATCGAGATGCGTGAGGGGATGTTGCACATCCGTGATGTTGAGGGGCCCAAGAAGACCGGAAGCATGGAGACGAGGCTCGAAGCAATGGAGCAACAAGTCTTCAAGTGCCAAGGAATGGTGGAGCGTGGACTCAACGCCAACCACATGATTATCACGGACTTCACCAACAAGCACATGATTGATGTCAATGACATTGGGAAGCACATCTCCAGGCTCTATGACATGATTGATCAACTCCACGCCCAGATCTATGACCTGCAGAACCAAAGCTGTGAGTATGAGTATAGATTTAAATCAATAAGGTTGGCTGCAGATTTGAGGATTCCGGAGACTCGTTCATCTTTCCATGATGGAGCACCTATGCCTTGGAAGACGGAGGATCAAACCCATGTTGCAACAACTCCACCACCATCACCTCCAAAGGAAGACAACTAAACATGGGTATGGGCAACCCCCTTGGCTTGTGCCAAGCTTGGGGAAGTTGCCCCGGTATCGTATCACCATCACATGTTTTGCCTTTACCTTTGTTTTAGTTTTCCTTTTCAGTTTTCTCTTTCTCTAGTAGATTTGAGGTCTTAGTGTTTTAGTATTGAGTTTTGCTTTGTGTCACCCCCGATGTATTCGATCTCATGAGCCATATAATAAAGGGTGTCTTAGTTGAAGGGCTTTGCCTCATGCCATGATCATTAGATTGAGAAAGAACAAAAGCATGAAAGATCATGTAATGATCTTATGGGAAGTGATGGCTTCACATATAAAAAGAATGACGACTGAGACTTGTTGAGGGAAGACAACATAATGAATTGTGTTTGCTTGGTTCCAAACAATGTTATATGATTAGAGATCCCTTAGCATGTGACGATTGCTTCCACCTCATATTAGCCAAAACTCCCACACCAAGTAGAGATACTACTTGTGCATCCATAAACCTTCAACCTAGTTTTGCCATGAGTGTCCACCATACCTACCTATGGATTTAATAAGACCCCACAAGTAAGTTGTCATCGGTGCAGGCAATAAAAATTGCTCCCTAATATGTATGATCTATTAGTGTGTGGAAAATAAGCTTCGTACGAACCTGTGATGAGGAAGACATAAAAGCGACAGACTACATAATAAAGTTGTTTATCACAGGAGGCAATATAAAGTGACTTTCCTCCGCACTAAGAGGACACGCATCCAAACCTCAAAAGCACATGACAACCTTTGCTTCCCTCTACGAAGGGCCTATCTAGTACCTTTACTTTTTGCCCCTGAAAGAGTCATGGTGATCTTCACCAATTTTTTATCTCGCCTTTATCTTGGCTAACGTCATATGCTAGGGGAAGATCTATATTCATATGTCAACTTGGAGGTAAGCATTCATGAATTATTATTGTTGACATTACCCTTGAGGTAAGCAGTTGGGAGGCAAAACTATAAGCCCCTATCTTTCTCTGTGTCCAGCTGAAACTTTGATCTCATGAGTACCACGTGAGTTGTAGCAATTGTAGAGAACAAAAGGATGATTGAGTATGTGGATTTGCTTTACAAGCTCTTATTTGATTCTTTCTCATGTTGTGATAAATTGCAATTGCTTCAATGACTAAAGGCTATCGATTGTTACTTCTTGGTAAGGTTCTTGATCCATGCTTTACTTTGTGAAGGAATTGTCACTTTAGCATGAGAGATTATATGTTGGTATTGTTGTTCTGATCATGATCATGATCATGATGCCTGCATGTTCGTATCTTGTTTTGTCGACACCTCTCTCCCTAAACATGTGGAAATATTTATTGAGCTAGGCATTCACTTGAGGAGAAGTGAGGTCTAAGCTTGGGGGAGTTGTTACGTCCATTTTGCATCATGTTTTCATGTTGATATTTATCGCTTCTTGGCCTGTTATTTCACTTCACAGTACAATAATTATGCCTTTTCTCTCTTATTTTGCAAGGTTTACATGAAGAGGAAGAATGCCGGCAGCTGGAATTCTGGCCAGAAATTGGAGCAAGTTTGAGATACCTATTCTACGCAACTCCAAACGCCGTAAAAATCATCGATTTTTTTCCGGATTTATAAAATATACTCGGCCGAAGAAGCGCCAGAGGGGCGCCAGCAGGTGGCCACAAGCCTGCTAGGCGCGGCCACCCCCCTGGCTGCGCCTAGGGGGCTTGTGGGCAGCCTGCTGGCCCACTGGCCCCCCCTCTTCTGCTATATGAAGGGTTTCATCCAAGAAAAAAATCAAGGAGGTGCTTTTTCGTGGATTCGCCGCCGCCACGAGGCGGAACTTGAGCAAAACCAATCTAGAGCTCCGGCAGGACGATCGTGCCGAGGAAAAATCCCTCCCGGAGGGGGAAACCGTCGCCATCGTCATCACCAACACTCCTCTCATCTGAGGGGACTCATCAACATCAACATCTTCATCAACACCATCTCATCTCCAAACCCTAGTTCATCTCTTGTAAGCAATCTCCGTCTCGCGACTCCGATTGGTACTTCTAAGGTTGCTAGTAGTGTTGATTACTCTTTGTAGATGATGCTAGTTGGATTACTTGGTGGAAGAGTTTATGTTCAGATACTTGATGCTATTCATTACCTCTCTGGTCATGAATATGATTATGCTTTGTGAGTAGTTACTTTTGTTCATGAGGACATGGGATAAGTCATGCTAATAGTAGTCATGTGAATTTGGTATTCGTTCGATATTTTGATGTGTTGTATGTTGTTTTTCCTCTAGTGGTGTTATGTGAACGTCGACTACATAACACTTCACCATTATTTGGGCCTAGAGGAAGGCATTGGGAAGTAGTAAGTAGATGATGGGTTGCTAGAGTGACAGAAGCTTAAACCCTAGTTTATGCGTTCCTTCGTAAGGGTCTGATTTGGATCCACTAGTTTAATGCTACAGTTAGAATTTGTCTTAATTCTTCTTTCGTAGTTGTGGATGCTTGCGAGAGGGGTTAATCATAAGTGGGATGCTTGTCCAAGTAAGGGCATTACCCAAGCGTCGGTCCACCCACATATCAAACTATCAAAGTAACGAACGCGGATCATATGAACATGATGAAAACTAGCATGACAGAAATTCCCGCGTGTCCTCGGGAGCATTTTTCCTCCTGTAAGACTTTGTCCAGGCTTGTCCCTTGCTACAAAAGGGATTGGGCCACTTTGCTGCATCGTTGCTACTTGTGTTACTGTTTGCTTGCTACGAATCATCTCACCACAATCACTTGTTACCGATAATTTCAGTACTTGCAGATTTTACCTTGCTGAAAACAACTTGTCAGATCCTTCTGGTCATCGTTGGGTTCGACACTCTTACTTATCGAAAGGACTATCATTGACCCCCTATACTTGTGGGTCATCATGGTGCAAGCATATGAGAGTTGGAATAAGCGCTTTGATGAGGTGATCAAAGCATTTGGGTTTATACAAGTGGTTGGAGAATCTTGTATTTACAAGAAAGTGAGTGGGAGCTTTGTGGCATTTCTAATATTATATGTAGATGACACATTGCTGATTGGAAACAACGTGGAGATTTTGGAGAGCATAAAGGATTACTTGAATAAAAGTTCCTCTATGAAGGACCTAGGAGAAGCTGCTTACATTCTAGGCATTAAAATCTATACAGATAGATCGAGATGCGTGATAGGACTTTCACAAAGCACATACCTTGATAAAGTTTTGAAGAAGTTCAAAATGGATCAGTCCAAGAAAGGGTTCTTGCCAGTATTATAAGGTATAAAATTGAGTAAGACTCAGTGCCCAACAAATGTGGAAGATAGGGAACAAACGAGTTCCGTCCCCTATGCTTCAGCCTAGGTTCTATCATGTATGCAATGCTGTGCACTAGACCATACGTCAACTTGGCCATAAGTATGGCAGACAGATTTTAGAGTAATCCAGGAGTGGATCACCGGACGGCGGTCAAGAATATTCTGAAGTAACTGAAAAGGAATAAGGAAAGGTTTCTTGTTTATGGAGGTGACAAAGAGCTTGTCGTAAAAGGTTACGTCGACGCAAGCTTTGGCACCGATCTGGATGACTCTAAGTCACAAACCAAATACGTATTTATTCTTAATGGGGGTGCGGTAAGCTGGTGTAGTTTCAAGCAAAGTGTCGTAGCAGATTCTACATGTGAAGCGGAGTACATGGCTGCCTCAGAGGGAGCAAAAGAGGGTGTTTGGATGAAGCAGTTCATGACAGATCTTGAAGTTATGCCGAGCGCACTAAATCCAATAACTCTGTTATGTGAGAACACTGGTGCCATTGCCTTAGCAAAGGAACCAAGGTTCACAAGAAGCCCAGACACATGAAACGATGCTTCAACCTCATCCGCGGCTACGTCGAAGGAGAGGATGTGAATATTTGAAACTGCACACGGATCTGAATGTAGCAGACCCGCTAACTAAACCTCTTCCACAGGCAAAACATGATCAACACCAGAACTGTATGGGTGTTAGATTTATTACAATGTAAATCGCATGGCGATGTGAGGACTAGATTATTGACTCTAGTGAAAGTGGGAGACTGTTGGAAATATGCACTAGAGGCAATGATAAATAGTTATTATTATATTTCCTGTTTAAATATAATCGTTTATTATCCATGCTATAATTGTACTGAATGAAAACATAGATACATGTGTGGATATATAGACAAAACAATGTCCCTAGCAAGCCTCTAGTTGGCTAGCCAGTTGATTAATGATAGTCGAGGTTTTGTGACTATATGCAAGTGTTGTTACTTGATAACTGGATCACATTATTAGGAAAATCATGTGATGGACTAGACCCAAACTATGAACGTAGCATATAGATCGTGTCGTTTTATTGCTATTGTTTTCTGCGTGTCAAGTATTTATTCCTATGACCATGAGATCATATAACTCACTGGCAGCAGAGGAATACCTTGTGTGCATCAAACGTCGCAATGTAACTAGGTGACTATAAAGGTGCTCTACACGTATCTCCGAAGTAGTCCATTGAGTTAGTATGGATCAATACTGGGATTTGTCACTCCGTGTGACGGAGAGGTATCTCGGGGCCCACTCGGTAATACAACATCACACACAAGCCTTGCAAGCAATGTGACTAAGTATAAGTCACGGGATCTTGTATTACGGTACGAGTAAAGAGACTTGCCGGTAATGAGATTGAAATAGGTATGCGGATACCGACGATCGAATCTCGGGCAAGTAACACACCGAAGGACAAAGGGAATGACATACGGGATTATATGAATCCTTGACACTGAGGTTCGACCGATAAGATCTTCAGAGAATATGTAGGTTCCAATATGGGCATCCAGGTCCCGCTATTGGATATTGACCGAGGAGTGCCTCGGGGCATGTCTACATAATTCTCGAACCCGCAGGGTATGCACACTTAAGGTTCGATGATGTTTGAGTATATTTGAGTTATATGTGTGGTTACCGAATGTTGTTCGGAGACCCGGATGAGGTGACAGACGTCATGAGGGTTTCCGGAATGGTCCGGAAATAAAGATTGATATATAGGATGGTTTCGTTTGGTCACCGGAAAGTTCCGGACAATTCCGGCTGTGTACCGGGAGTGACGAATGGGTTCCGGGAGTTCACCGGGAGGGGCCCACCCATCCGGGAGTGAGCCCAAGGCACTAGGGTGGCTCCACAAGTCCTTAGTGGGCTGGTGGAGTCAGCCCAAGAGGCCCATGGCGCCACATAATAAAATACCAAAAGAAAATAAAAGAAAAAGGGAAAGAGGGAGGTGGGTAGGAAGAGGAGGACTCCTCCTTCCCAAATCGAATTGGAGGAAGAGTCCTCCTCCTCCCTTGGCCGGTGCACCCTTGAAGCCTTGTGCCTCAAGGCTAGCCCTCCCCCTCCCTCCTATATATATTGGTGGTTTAGGGCTGATTTGAGACACAACTTTGCCACGTGCAACTCAAACCTATACCACATAGTTTTACCTCTAGATCGGATTTATGTGGAGCTCGGGGGAGCCCTACAGGAGTAGATCATCACCACCACTGGAGCGCTATCACACTGCTAGGGAACTCATCTAGTTCTCCATCTTGTTTGCCGGATCAAGAAAGCCGAGATCATCGTCTAGCTGTACCTGTGCTGAACGCGGAGGTGCCGTCCGTTCGGCAATAGATCGGAACGGATCGTGGGGCGGATCGCGAGACGGTTCATGGGACGGTTCGAGGGACGTGAAGACGTTCCACTACATCAACCGCGTTTCTTAAACGCTTCCTGCTATGCGATCTACAAGGGTACGTAGATCCAAATCTCCTCTCGTAGATGGACATCACCATGATAGGTCTTCGTGTGCGTAGGAAATTTTTTGTTTCCCATCCAACATTCCCCAATATATAGGAGGATGGGGGAGGCATCCTTTGCGCGCCAAGGAAGGCCTCCTTGGGTTGGCCGAAGTGGGAAGGGCGGAGTCCTCCGTTAATCCCACTTGGATTAGGACTCCTTCCTTATTTTCCCTGTCTCTTTTGGATTTTCCACTTTTTCCTCATGGGCTTTCCTTGGATGACATTGTCATCCCATTATACATTATTGCGCATCCAACAAACCCACGTGGACACCTTGGGGCGTGGTGGGCCCACCCAGTGGGCCCCCGGAACCCATTCGTCACTCCTCATACACTGCCGGCAATGCTCAAAAACCTTCCGGAATCCAAACACCAACTTCGTATATATCAATCTTCGTTTCCGGACCATTAAGGAACTCCTCGTGACGTCTAGGATCTCATCCGAGTCTCCGAACAAAACTTCAGTCACCAACACATATAACTCAACTATACCGAAACGTCACCGAACCGTAAGTGTGCAGACTCTGCGGGTTCGAGAACTAGGCAGACATGACCTGAGACACTCTCTCGTCAATAACCAACAGCAGGACCTCGATGTCCATATTGGTTCCTACATAATCTATGAAGATCTCTGTCGGTTGAACCTCTATGTCAAGGATTCATATAATCCCATATACTATTCCCTTTGTCCTTCAGTATGTTACTTTCCCGAGATTCGATCGTCGGTATCTCTATGCCTTGGTCAATCTCGTTGTCGGCAAGTCTCTTTACTCGTTTTGTAATACAAGATCCCGTAACTAACTCCTTAGTCACATTGTTTGCAAGGCTTGTTGTGATGTTGTATTACCGAGTGGGCCCCGAGATACCTCTCCGTCACACGGCGTGACAAATCCCAGTCTTGATCCATGCCAACCCAACAGACACCGTTGGTAATACCTGTAGAGCACCTTTATAGTCAACCAGTTACATTGCGACGTTTGATAACCCACAAGGTATTCCTCCGGTGTCCGGGAGTTGCATGATCTCATGGTCATAGGAACAGATACATTGACATGCAAAAAACAGTAACAATAAACTGACACGATCATATGCTACGTTTATACTTTGGGTCTTTCCCATCACATGATTCTCCCAATGATGTGATCCCGTTATCAAGTGACAACACTTGCCTACGGCGAGGAAACCTTGACCAAGTTTGATCAACGAACTAGTCAACTAGATGCTCACTAGGGATAGTGTAATGTCTATGTATCCACACATGTATTTGAGTTTCCAATCAATACAATTCTAGCATGGATAATAAATGATTATTATGAACAAGGAAATATAATAATAACTAATTTATTATTGCCTCTAGGGCATATTTCCAACACTAACGGGCCGAACTAGTGGGCCACACAGAGCATCGGTGTGGAGCAACTACTAGGACGGTCGAGTAGCTCAGCCGTGCGGGGGGCATGTTTGACGTTGAAGGCGTATTCACTAGGGGTATGCCTCCTCAGCAAGAAGGTCGAATCGGGAGGGGCGCGTCCACTTAAGTGCCTATTCTCACCGGCGGGCCACTTACACGTGGGCCCCGCCTATCGGGTTCTTCTCCTTCCTCGCACGCTCATGCACGGTCGAGAAGAGAGGGTGGTCCCCATGACAATTACTGGTGAGTCCAGCCACCTCCAGTGGTGTTCTACCCACCGGTGGGCTTAGGAGACTTTTCCGCATCCATCCATGTGACAAACACATGCCGTAGAGGGCCCTAGCGGCAACGCACTTTATGGGGGTGGAGGGGACAGTCGGTCGTTGCTAGTTTCAGGCGCTCAGAATCCTCGGGAAGAATGGTAGCTTTTTGGGGGGGCTCAAGGTGGCTAGGATAGGATCCGAGTTTGCCACATGGCAATGAGAAGCTCTAGGCTGGTCACATTCGATCGAAGGCTGCCGGCGACGCTTTGCCATGGAGAGGGTTGGGTCATGGGAGGAAAAGGGACGGGTCGAGAGGATTTACGGGAGAGAGGGGGGTAGTATCCACGTGAGATTGAGCTCGGGGCACCTTTATGGCCAGGCCGACGCATACCATGGACAAAGTCCACGTGCGACGCTCGAGCGTGCCCAGTAGGGGAGGGAAGAGAGCACGTCAGGAGGCTTCCAACAACGTGGTGTGTTGAGGATGTGGAGGCGACCTCGGGAGACACGACCATGATGCCCAAGGTTTTTAGACACGTTAGGATGGGCTGGCTACAGTGCAGAGACGACTATAGCATGCTCTAGAGTGCTCAAATTGCATTCCACAACATGTCGTTGGCGTTTTGGGCGCGACACTTGTGCCCATCATTTCTAGTGGGGAGTAAACAAGGTGGAAATGCTTTGCAGGTTCTCGAAGGTCAAGGGAAGAGAAGAGAGGTTTAGGGAAAGAGAGAAAGGGGTTGTACACAGAGGAATCTTGGGGTTTTACCCCCATAAAAGATTGAGCAATGATGTGACGTCTTTACTGGAGGTAGTATGGAGAATAGTGGAGGAGGTGAAATTAGTAACACTTGAAAATCACCACAAGGTGTTTGATCTAGCTAAAATGATATACTGGACCTAAAATTTTACAGGAATGACAATGACCAATTGAACTTGCCCATAAAATTTTAGCTCACTTGGGGAAATTGGCCAATGTAACTTTGGCAAACCCTGGAATCAACAGAAAGAAACATGGATAGATCTACCTATCCTAAAATTATCTACTTTACTCACCACTTGGAGTGGATGCATGATTCAGTGTTGGAACATGTCCACAAACTTTTAGCACAAATGGAGACACTTGGAAATGTAAAGTAGTTCAAATTTGAATCTATTCAAAAAGGGTTTTGGGGCACTTTTGTGAACCAAAACTATTTGGATTTAAATGAAACTTGGCAAGATCATCACATGACTCATATGTGACTTGCTGGATTTTTTCTAGATTTTTGGAAATATTTCTTATAGAAATATTTCAAATACACTACTCGGAAAGGGCTTATAGGTGAACAGTAATAAGTGGCGGGAACGGTGGGGCACCGGCCACTGCCATAGCTAGGGTCGTTCCAGTGGCGGGCAATAATTCGTGGACGTAACACGTAGGTTCTTCCGAAATAGCCCACTGGCTCGACAATACACTGGCGGGCAGGTCGAAACCGCCCACCACTGGTTCTCCAATTTCTTAATATTTGCGGTGGTGGGTGCACTAGTTTGCTCGCCATATCTCTTCTCCCGCATCTATTTTCGGTTCCTCTCTGCGCTCAATGCTCACTCACTAAGTCAGTTCTTATTCCCCATCACTCGCGCAGTTATTCCCCCGCTATTGTGCACCTCGCTTGCCGTCGTAGGCGTGCCTCCGACCCACACTGTCGCTAGATCTACACGTGGGTCACCACACGAATGCCCTCCCCACCCGACGACCCTTCCTCGTCCTGGCCGTCCACTGCCGTCGCAAGGCCCCGCTGCCTCTCGCCGTCATCGACCCCATGTGCCGTTCCAATTCCTCTCCACTGTGAGTAGCCTTCGTCCTCTACCTCACTTCTTCTTTGGTTTAATTTCTAGGGTTCATATAGTAGATAGTTTATAGGTAGGATGATAATGGAAGCAAAGGTGTCCACTTTGTAGGGTTCATATGGTTAGATGTATGGATGGATGCATTTAGATGTATATTAGTACTTCATCGTGATAATATTGCTATGGAAAAATTTTGCGGCAGCGTAGGTCATTTTCTTAGTTCGTTACTCAATATATCTAATGTTAAAAGATGATGGTTCGGGTTATGTTTTAGTTATTTGTTGGGGATACTTGTGTGTATTTCAGTGAGGGACAAGACTGAATCCCGACTGTTGTTGTGCGGGTCGATTGTCCTTCTTTCTCATGTGCTAGACATTTTTCTAAAGCACTTGGGAACGAATGTACGAGCGACCATCACTGACAGTCATAATATCAATGTGAGGGAACACCCATCATATACACCACCTGAGATGAGAGTTTTTCAATGGAGATTCGACATACTGGAAGACAACCCATGTTGAACAATGATCAATTTGAAATGAAAATGTGAATTTGCACAAACACCCCCAGGTGGCCTATGTTTTGTGAGAGTGTTGATTCATTTCCGATCCCACAAATTTCAGGCGCTCGATATGTCCTTTTTTAGCAATAGTCATGCCGATTTTTCGTGGATTTCAGCATGACTTTTACTACAAAATAGGAAATATAAAGTTGGGTTGACTTTAAGTTTGTCCGAGCTGCCTCATGTGACTTATAGTATGTTCTTGATGGAGGAATCCCCACATTTATCATGGGCCTTGACAGACCGAAAGGCAACCCATGCTGAATATTTTCTAGGTAAAATCGCCATAGAATTTTAATCTTTGAATCTTGGACGTAGGAAATGTATGATGGCGAGGGGATCCCTGAGTGCTATATGTGCAACGACGACTGGGGTATATCCGACCGTTATCCCCACCTAGATAATCGTACGTCCTTCACTGTCAAGCTAAAGGAGGACATTGAAATCATTGCGGTATGTAAAGACAACATGTGTTTTTTGTAGTGAAGCATGCCATGTTTTTTTGCTTTAATTAACATGTAATTATCTTTCGTACAATTCGACTAGTGTGTTCCCTGCCATGCAGGACTCCATGTCTTAGACGAGTCCCATTTCAAAGAGACAGAGAGTACGGAGACTAAAGACGGATCTTTACACTTTTGTTGTTAAGGTAAAAAGTTAGTAGATCACACATATTTTGGTTGTTCTTCTTGGAGAGCATTTTGCAAGGCGTACGGGTTTGTGGAGGACATGAACATTACCTTTGATCTTGGTCATGACGATGATCATGATAGTAATATGGAAATTTGGGTGCATGCGGATGACTTGATTCCAGTTCTACCTCGTCCCGACCAAACTTATTTATATTGATTATTGAAAATTATTTGGTACTCGTCCCGACCAAAATTATTTATTTTTAATTATCAGCTTAATTCTTTGCTCCAAAAACTACCCGACACATAGTAGATCAGACCTACTATAGTTATGACCCCGAGCTTATTTGGTTGGAGAAAAATCGTATGATCTCATTTATTCATGATGTTGAGCATTATACGAACAATTACATGATTGGCAATAGTTATGATGGATATGTGCCACTAGTACACAAGTTGGAACATTCTAACATCACTTTAAACTACTTTGAAAGAATATTTTTACTATTGTCTCACTCGTACACCTTTTTCATACATTCTTCTTAAGCAAAACTAGTCTGCTAACTAGGTTATTATTACTTATATTCTTCAACAGGTACTCCCACGAGATACCATGCCTAAAGTGATATGTATGAAAGGTGGTTTGCATACGGTTAACTTACGACAAATCCCGATGAGTTACCCTCGTATATACATGATATGTCAAAGTGAAGAAACCATAAAAATCAAAGGATGGAGAAACGCAATAAGAGCATCCACGCTACCACTTGGTTATGAATATTTGTGCATCCTACAAGTTGGATATTGGATGATATGTATTCTTGGATGGGGAGATGTAGGAGTTCATATTTTTTTATGTTGTTATACGTAGAGAGAGCAGTAGTTAGTGTTGGTAACCTGTGATACTTTTGTAGCTTGTCATTTAACTTTGTATAACTTGGTCGCTTGCTAGTTTGTTGCTAGAATGATGAAGAGTTGTTTAACTAGTATTATAACAACTAGAATGATGAAGGGTTGTAAGCTTGCCATATTTTACAACTACTACTTTTCATTAATATGAAATCATTGTAATGTGGTGCATGTATGTGGATCAAGGATCAATCCAGGATTTATGTATCAAATGAAATATGATGATATGATCTAGTTCCAATATATTATAATTCAATCATGTCGGCCTGGAACAATAGCACTGGCCAACGGTAGACAATGACCGCCACATCGCAACGCAAAGCCTGCGGCGGGCAACATCGAGTGTTGTGGCGGGAACGATACATGACTCGCCACTGATCCAGGCCTAATATTTGTGGACGTCCACCCGCCACTGATGGCGTCCTAGTAGTGACAGGAGGTTGGTGGCAAGCGGACCTGAGAGACTTGCCCGCCACTTCTGGGCTTCTTCCACCCACCACTCCTAGGCATTCCTGTAGTAGTGATACTTGAAATATCCAGAGAGGGTTTTGTCCAATATTTTGATCATGACCATGCATTGAAACTCATATATATAGAAACTATATGTCCACTCAGTTTCCCTAAATTTTCTCAAATATTTTTTAAACATAAAAATAATTTTTCCTTCTAAAAGACCATTTCTCGTGTGAGAAAAAGGCATTTAATAAAATTATAAAATAACTTCTAAAATAATATTTTTGTGGTTTTTGGAAGACTTTTATATACTAGTTTTAAAATAAAAGATTTTAAGCAAAATATTTTCCCGAATATGAGGACTTGTAGTACAAACCTCAACTCAATGGGTTTTGAAAACCTAATTTAAATAAATGCTTTTTCGTCAAAGTATTTTTGTACATAAATAGTTTTATAAACAATACACCTGAAATTATCATTGGCTAATAATTTGGGTCAAGGAGATGAGTTTTGTGAGTAGGAGGATTTTTATCAATTAGGAGCACACTCACACAAGCAATCAACTAGCAATCAAATCACACACCACAAGCACACAAAAAGATTTTTGTTGGTCCTAATTTTTTTAGCTCTATAATCCTAGTCATGTGAGGAAAAACACATGGTGTGAAAATACAAAAGCCCAAGTTTGGGGATGCCCAAGGCTCCCCAATTAAATAAGTCAAGAAGACTCCAGCATCTAATCTTGGGGATGCTACGCATCCCACCTCTCTTCATCAACATATATTGGTTAGCCAGTGTTGATCCTAAGTTTTTGTTTGTTCACATGATATGTGATACTCTTGTAATGTATTTTTGTTCTATTTGTTATTTGAAATAAATTTTAGATCTGAAAATCTTTATTGAGAGAGAGTCCTCACATAACTACTTAATTGTTTGACTACTCATTGATATTCACTTATATCTTTTGAGAGTGGTTTAATGGCTACTCATGTGCTTCACTTATATCCTATGAGTAAATTATGAATGAACAAAATATCATAAATTTGAAATTGTCAATGTGCTTTATGTTTAGTGTTTCACATTTGGTTTAGAAAGTAAAATCTATTAAAGTTCGACAATCATAATATTCGTCATTCAAGCAATTCATAAATGACTAGTATAAGAAAGAGAACTTTCACAAAGAAATGTGTTATCTTGGACAGCTTTTATAATTGTGAATACCCATTAACTATTTGAAACTTGATCGAATGGTTGAAATTGGACAAGGAATACAACCTAATGGTTATGTTTGGGTATACTTGCATAGAAGGTATGTTGTTATGGATCCTCCAACATGTGTTGCTTGTTTAGAACCTTTTGCTAGCGAAAACATCGTACTAAGTATTGATACTACTTGTCCATCCAAATCCTTGAGCCAAGTTTCTTCCATGAGAGTCCATCATACCTACCTATATATGGTATTTCACTGCCTTTCCAAGTAAATTTGCATGTGCCATTTGTAAAACCTTCAAGTATATTGTTATGGAGCGATCGAGGCGGTCGGTTTCTTCCATGATAAGAGGGTTATTCTCATGATGGGTCTTTATTCACTTGTCATTCCACGAGATAGGTTGGTAAGAAGGATTCCCAATCTTGCATAATTCCAAATATATAAATAAGAACTTCCCCTAGATAGTTGATTGTTTGGAGGGCACCCGTGCATACAGCTTGCCATGGAAAGTGTTTGAATGGTTTAGGGGGAGTAAAATTACAATTCTGTTTGGGAACCGCCAATAATGTGATTGCATCAAAGATATTGAAATCCCTTGTCATAACGTTGACAGGAAAGGCACACCACCCAAAATATATTCATCTATATCTTAAGCAATGCGCTTTGGTCCATAAGAAAATACCCGCTTCCCTCTATGAAGGGACATTCTATTTACTTTTAGTTATATATTTTTCACGTTATTAAGTCAACTTCTTATTCCAACCTCAATCTATTAGTTGGCAAGCATCATGTGGTGGGGGAAGATCGAAACACATATATCGAGTTAAATATATTTGATCTTGATCCATTATTGTTGATAATTATAATTATGATAAGTGCATTGGGAGTTGAAACATTAAGGCCCTATCTTTCTCTGTGTTTGATGTATGATTTTTTTTCTCAAAATAAGCTTTGCGTATTATAAATCATAGAAGAATATATTATAATTGAGCATATGGATCTCTTACTTAGACTTGGTTGAAAATAGGATGCTTTAAAATTGTTTGGTAACTAAGAATATAGTATTTTAGGTTTCAAGAAAATGCATTGTTTGAACCAGAACATGTGAATTCATTGCAATCCTATCAAGATGAGTTTTATGAAAAAAGGTTGCTCTTTATGATGATAGAAAAAGTGATTGGAATTATCATTGATCAGACTTATAAGGAGAGAAGAGATAGAGGTTTTCCAAAATGCAGGAGAGTGCTAGGAAGGATGTGGAGCATGCTTTCTATAAGTTTCAGTCTCGATGGGGTATCATATCGTTTGAAACCCTGCATTAACATGGAGCACGCAGAAGCTTTGGGAAGTGATGATTTGTTGTGTGATCATGCACAATATGATTGTGCAGGATGAGCATGATGATAGCACTACGATCAAGGGTTTGATTTTCAAGGTGAAAATGATGAGCCTCAACAACCAGCTCGTGCAACCTTCGAACGGTTTGTGCATTTTCATCATGAACTGTGTGATTAGCATAGTGATGTCCATTTTCAGGATGACTTGGTTGAGCACATGTGGACTGACATTAGCAACGAGTAGATCTATCGATTTAATTTCTTTTCATGCAAACAAATTTCGATTGGGCTGTAAGACTATTTGATATTATGTTTATTTTGACTAGGTTGTAATAAGATTATTTATGATGTGGAAGTATTTTCTATGTTTGCTTCAAACTATTTTCTGCCTATTGATCCCGAGCAGACGAGATGCGGCCGAAATCTGTCCACGCGTTGGGCGCACGGCCCACACATCCATAAATCTAGGCGGCACGGCCCCATTGCCACCCCAAACGGACGGGAAGCGAATGAATCGGGAGCCCATTTGGGGTCATTTGTTGGAGTTGGCCTAACCTCTCTTCATCGCCGAGTTTAAAATCATAGTTAAGTTCTTTAACTGCCCAATAAGCATTATGTTCTAATTCTAGAAGTAAATGGCAAGCTTTCCCATAAACAATTTATAGGGGGCCATACCCATAAGATTTTTATAAGTAATTCTATATGCCCACATTGCATCATCAAGTTTCTTTGACTAATTCTTCCTACATCTATTAACACTATTTTGCAAAATTAATTTTATTTCTCTATTTCTCACTTGAACTTGACTGCTAGATTGAGGATGATATAGAAAAGAAATCCTATGATTAACATCATATTTAGCTACGAGTTTACGAAATGCACCATGAATAAATTATGAACCACCATTAGTCATTAAATATCTAGGGACTCCAATCCTCAAAAAGATAACTTATTTAAGCATTTTAATAGATGTGTCACGATCAACACTACTAGTTGGAATATCTTCTACCCCCTTAGTGACATAATCGACATCAACTAAAATATGAGTGTACCCATTAGAGGAAGGAAAAGGTCCCGTATAATCAAAGCCCCAAACATCAAATGGTTCAGTAATGAGTGAATAATGCATATGCATTTCCTATTGACTACCAATATTGCCAATTTTTTGACATTCATAACAGGAAAGGACAAACTTGTGTGTGTTCTTGAAGAGAGTAGGCCAAGAAAAAGCATACTCTAATAACTTATGTGCAGTTCTGTCTCCAGCATGGTGTCCTTCATATGCTTTGGAATGTCACTTCTGAAGGATTTATTCCTCTTCATGCTCAGGCACACATCACCTAATAATGCCATCTACTCGTTCTTTATATAAATGGGGGTCATCCCAAAAGTAATGTCTTAGGTTAAAGAAGAACTTTTTCTTTTGCTGGTATGTGAAATTATGTGGTATCTACTTAACAACAATGTAATTAGCATAATCTACATACAAGGAATATTGCGAGAAGTCGAAGGATTTATATAGCTAATTGCTCATCAGTAAAACTATCATCAATAGGCACTGGGTCATCAAGAACATTGTCCATCCTAGACAATTTATCTGCTAGAGGTTCTTTAACTCCTTTTCTATGAACTATATGTGAATCGAACTCTTGTAATAAAAGAACCCACCTAATCAGTCTAGGTTTGTAATTGCATCTATGTGGCGCTCCGCCTGATTACCACTGTAGCCAGACGGTCGTCGCACATGCCAGCCCAGGAAATCACTCTGGCATGCACGGTTACAAGAGGTATCATGAACATAGGCATTTCTATTAATGAATATAAGAGTTTTACAATATGAGCTATAAGGGTGATGGCAGCACAAAAGCTCTATCTAAGGCAGCATGGTCTTGATGCAGCTCCAATCCATAGGGATCTGACTCAGTTACGCTCCTAGCCAGCGAACACTTTGTCTCCTCGCGTACGAGGATCCTTATGTGAACCTGGCCACGTTAAAAGGCGCGAGTACTTTTGAATGTACTTGCAAGCAAACCAAACTAACATATACACTAAGCAAGGCAATCCATGGCACTCAAGCATGTATTTGTTATTAGAACAATATTAATCATCATGACATAGCATACCTATCTAGCAATGTTAATTATCATGGTATAACAGGGTTATCTAGCAAGATAACTTCTAAAGTTAATGCGATAAAGTAAAGCACCTGAATTACACTCCAACTACTCTCATGATCCAGTCTGAATCTGATCCAAATCCAATCCAACTCATGTGGTCATCCGACCACTCATCTCATAGCCATCCCATGGCTAACTTGTCATATACCGTACATCTTCCGATGTCTACACCAGACGAGTTCTTCCATCAATATCATCACTCTTACGGTTGATCACCTACTGAGATCCGGTCGGGCTGTCCAATACCGTGGACTCGGCTATTCAAATAGATTTGACACTCTGCAGAGGTTGCGCACTTTACCCACACCCTGGAGCACTGACCTCGTGATCCCATTCGGGTGGACCAGTATTACTCCAATGAAACTTGCCTAAACCGTGACCCTCTCATCATACCACGGGCAACCACTCTCCTCTGGAGTCTTGCCCTGGGTGGCCATGTGTCCTCATGACACCTGCCATCGTCGTGGCCAAACTAAACTGTCCCAATCGGGGACGGGCCCTAACATGTCAACTGGGCTCACAGGGTTATCACCGCCTACCTGATCAGGGTAGCACGCATGCATAACCCTCCCTCTTTGGAGGTATCGGTGAGAGCGATCACGCGAATAGCTCAAGTCACGGCCATCCCATATCGGCAAATGTGGTTGCACGGATAAGCCCAGACAGGTGACTCGAGATCAACCCATTAGGTTTGGTTTAAAAACATAGTTATCAAGCATGGTTATTGACAACAATGACTTAAGATCATGATGATTATGCATGAAATAACAACGGTAGAAACACCACAACCTATCTCTATATTATGAGTCATTAATAAGACCGTATGTAAATGACAAGTTATTACTCTACAAGCTCTGACTGTAAAGTAGACCCTCGGAACCCTCGCATAAAACCGATAATTAAATCGGTAGCCACCAGAACGGTCTTTACAACACAGATCTGGGATGTTACCGGAATAACTGAACCCCGACTCAAGACGGCTGGAAAGCAGCTCACAGCATGAGGCGGTGTTGACAAGAAGAATGTAGCAGTTCCCTAAGACGGCCAAAGATCAGCTCATAGCATAGGGTCACTGCCACGGAAACAAATTCAACAGCTGCCCGCGACGGCCGAAAAGCAGATGAGAACACGGGTCAGCGGCTGACAAGAGAATTATAAAGTTGGCATGCACCCCGGACGACCGAAAGCAGCTCAGACTCAGGCGTGGTGCCATCATCGAAGAAAATGCGAGCAAGGGTTCGTCAGCATCTCATACATCACATTACTATTCTGACATAAGCATATTGAAATAAATATGCGAGAACATCACAGAGCAAAGCTTGAGGGCATATATTAGATGGTCGGCTTGCCTGGGGTCGGAGAATACTCCTGGAAGAGGTGCCGAAAGTCCACAGAAAGGATCGCCGGACACTGCTCTCTCTCAAAGGGGGTTGATTGGAGTCAAGGGCAAAAGGGTCATTTTCATAGTGTCACCACCTTGTGAAAATGTTACGAACATGAGGGGCTCAACGAGACGAAGACGTGAGCGTTGGTTTCACGCCAATCGGAGTCACGAGCAAAAAGATACAAGCCTTTTCCTGTGAGGGACCTATTTGCAAAAACAAATAATTCCAAAAGGGTCCCTGGCAGCCCAGCGAGTCGCGCACTTTGGAAGAGTACGCTTTCCCTTAGGGAAATCGTAATCCTTGCCGGGACGTTTCCACTTAATCCAGCTGGCGGTTGCTCTCTCACCGACAGGTGGGGTAAGGGCCCACCTATCGGGTCCCTTCTCTCTACTTATGCCTTCTTCTTGCTCCAGATCGCCGCAGGACAGAGAGGAGGCGTCGGCAACGGGGTCGAGGGAGAGGCACCAGCGGTCTCGGGGCAAAGCGCCGCCTCCATTCCCGCAGGACCCGCGAGCCAAGGAGAACGAGAGACGCGGCGCGACGACGAGACTGGGAGCTCCGTCGGAGCTCGATGCCAGCGACGGCCACGGCGACTCTGGCTCACAATTAGAGGGGGCGGCGGTGCACAGGCACCTAGGGGAGGGCAGAGGTGAGGTTGGAGAGGAGGGAGAGGGCCCGGACGCTGAAATCGTCCAAGGGGAAACGGCGGCGGATGGCTCGGCCAAAGGAGAGGAGCAGAGAGCTCTGGCTTGAGCCGAGGGACAGGGGGGCGAGGAGGCTGCTAGAGAGGGAGGGGGACTCGGGAAGCACCTTAAGAAGGCTCGAGAGAAGGCTCTAGACATCTCTCGCCGACGACCGAAGCTCCACGGAGATTGGCATTGCTCCACTGGGCGGCAGACACATCCATGGCGAGGAACAGAGGGGGGGGGAGACCGCACGAGCACGGGATAGCTAATGGACATGGATGGGACGCGAGAGGAGGAGGAAACGGACGAGGCTGAGGGCCTAAATGCACAGAGCTTGCATTTGGCGTGCTCAGCCGGTGATCACCACGTGCACATCCAGATTTGACACCTCCTGCGTGTCCAATCATGTCCAACAGCTCCCTCACTGCTCCAGAAGATAGGAATGGGGGTTGGAACCTGCTAGGTGGCTGTGGGAAGAAGAAACTTGCCAAAACAGATTCTGACAGCAAGGTGTTTGTAGTTGTCTCTGGAGAGATGGATGAAGGAAAGGAGCTGAATCTTTGTCACAATGAAATATGGTAGGAAGGAGAATATGCTTGCCAAATTTGAAGTCATTTAGACCCAATTTGCATACACTTCCTTCATAAACCAACAATTGGTCCAAAAACTAGAATTTTAGGCTGGGCCCAAATGGCTACATGGATTTGGCTCAAATTTTGTGGAGATGGTTAATTTGAATATGTGGAGATGGTGGAACAAATTCAGCTCATTTGGGAATGCCCACATGGTTCTTCCTTCACAAAGCTTCCAAATAGGCAGAAACTTAGGAGAATTTCTTGGACAACATTAAAGAAAGGTATGGAGCTGATTTTTTTATTCCCTAATGATTTATCAATGTAAACCACCATGAAAAGTTTCAGCTCAAGGAGATCAACGAATAGAGCACTTCATTTGCAAATTTCCCAACTGCACAGAATTTGCAATTTGATGCGGTGCTCAAAATTTGAACTATGGATCTTGGGATCTTGATGGAATTGGGCAAGATATGGATAGGAGAAGCTCCACAATTTATTTGGGATTTTTCCTAGCTACCAAAATGGTAGTTCCTTTAGAAAGTTCCCAAAATGCAATATTGGCATAAAATAGGAAAATGCAATTTTCCTTTATTCTATGATGGCCAATATTTGATTGGAGCTCAATATGATCACCAAGAGTATCTCTACAAGTTTTCATAAGCTTTGGAGATGGATAGCTATTTTCCTGGATTTAATTCCTTCAACTGGCAGAAAAAGGCATTAATTCTAAATCAAAAATATTGCAAATGACTTGGCAATATTTTTTCATATCCAGGGTTTAAAGATAGGGGATGATCATTGGGAAAAGGTTTGGGAGGCAACAGGGCAAAAGACATTGGTGTTCCTTTCAAACAGGAGAGATCCGGGTTTCCCTTCCGGCTAAACCCCGAGAAGATATCTTGGGTGGAAAGGCTAGACTGGGGAGAATCTTGGGAAGGCAAGGCTAGATGACCATCTTCACATTCCCAGGGTGAAAGAAATCCGATAACACCGAGAAAAAGACGGGGGTTAAATCCCGCAAATCAAAAAAAATCAGGGAGCGAGAACCAGGGTGTTACAATCTAGTGCCCTTTATTGATTTTGGTGTATTGAAGACAAATGTATTAAGGGACTAATATGTTTGTGAGTGTACACAGGTATTATTGACCTTGAGGGGTTTGTTTTAACCGATGAAAGATGACCCCTAAGGATGTATGTCTTCATTTGAAGACTTTGGTGCTCTTCTTGAAGACTTTGAAAATGAGGAATTTGGTGTGACCTTGAAGATATTGATGCGAGGACTATGAAGCATGAAGACTTTATTTTCATAGTTTATTTATTCCTTTTGATTTGTAGGAAACAATGTACTGTTAAAGGGGGCATAGATATTACTAAGTAAAATTTCCAAGTGATTCCCATCTGAAATCCTACACATACCCAATCCTCCGAGTGAAGCCTTTCAAAATCTCTTACAAATCAGTCAAATTCTTCCGTGACAAAGACGAAGTTCTTCTTGTCTCTCAGGACATTGGTCTGACTAAGGAGTTAGGATTTGGCCAATGCGAATTACCTAACATGATGAAATTGATAACCCCAAGGAATTTGAGAATTTAGATTGCCAACCGTTATTGTGCTTAGTGCGAGCTATCCAAAGGATCTTATCCTTACAACGGTCATATCATTAGGGACATTTCTGTCTTATCATGTGAGGTCGCACTCTCGCTATAAATAGCCGCACCTACAACCACTAGCTGGTTGGCTGCTCCAAGGGAGATCGACAAGTATCATTTAGAGCAACCCATCCTCCGATGACTTTGAGAGAATCATATGTGAGAAAAAAACCAAAACATCCAAAGCCACAAACTGATTGAGCATGAGTGATGAGATTATCTTGTGCGTAACCGATGCTTCTTACCTTTGAAGAGTGGGTATCTTCGAGACTGTTAGGCGTCATGGTCTAGAGCATCCAAGAGTGATTGTGGATCGCCGGGCGACCGAATTTGTGAAGGTTTTGAAGTCTACCATGAATACATACCACGAGCGATTGGGTGGAGTCTGCATGACTCTAGCTCAAGGAGAATAGAGTAAGAATGGTGTATCATGGGACTCCGTGTCCTTTGGTGTAAATACCAAGATGCTCCAAGCCAGACGTATGACTGTCCCAATAGTTGGAACTAGTAGACCAAATCATTGTCATCAATCAACAACTAGTTTTATTTCCTCAACCCTTCCATTTTATCATTTACTTGTTGATGAAATTTATCCTTACTATTTGAAGACTTTGACTCAAGACTTTCTCAATTCCCTCAATCCAAATTCTTCAGTCACCTTGTCTTCCATCTTCTTATCATATCTACGCGCCACTTGTACTTTGTGTATGCTTCATTTCATCATGAAGATTTTGATACTGCCATGTTATGCATGCACTTGAGTACTTTATCTTCTACTTGTATTTTGTCCTTCTGATAATTCCTCAACTAGTAATTCCTCAGTGACGACTCTGTAGAAATCACACAATCGCCCCCTTTAGTCGATATAACACACTTTCAAGGTTTATCATCTTCCATTTTCATGAGATATCTATAGTGGAATGGTCAGTGTGAATTATTACTTTAGAATCAACAATGTAGGATCTGAATTTATCACATGCAAACACGATAGCTAGAAATTCTTTCTAAGTAGTAGTATAGTTATTTTGAGCATTGTCTAGGGTTTTACTAGCGTAATTGATATCATTCAATTTTCTTATCAACTCTTTTTCCTCTATCTACGCACTCTTTTGTAAATCCATGGATATACACACTCTCACCTCTCAATAATTGCTAGCCTGTTTGATACTCTGCATTACCCATTCTCACCTCAAGGTTCGGTGCAGCCTTCAGTGGTGCATCCCAACCCCGTGACATGATACACTCTATCACATATAAGCCACCTTATATGTTCATCAAAATAGCCACCATACCTACCTATCATGGCATTTCCATAGCCATTCTGAGATACATTGTCATGCAACTTTCACCATTTTGTCAGACAACTTGTGTGTTCATCATCATATTACTTTGCATGATCATGTAGCTAACATAGTATTTGTGGCAAAGACACGGTTCATCATTATCTACATGTTTCGCTAGATCATTGCATATTCTGGTACAATGCTAGAGGCATTCGTATAGAGTCATGTTGTATCGATTTTCATATCAAGTTGTAAGTGAACAAAATAGTGATGATCGTCATTATTAGATCACTCTTCAAGTGAGCAAAGGATGATGGAAACTATGATTCCCCCACAAGTCGGGATGACACGTCAGATGAATTAATAGAAAAACAGAAAATTAGAAAAAATACAGAAAAAGAGAGAAGGGTTGTGTACTATCTCCTTTCCCAAACTTGCAATTAGAGGTAGCACCATGTTCTTCATATAGAGTGTATCGTGGACATTTGCATATGCTAGTGAGAATTTTTTGATATAGAACTTGACTTGTATATTCTGATGATGGCCTTCCTCAAATGCTCGAGGTCTTCCTGGTCAAGTAAGTTCGATGAACACCCACTTAACTTCTGTTGAGCTTCCATATATATAATTATAGCTCTACTGCATCCGTTGCATGGCAATCCCTACTCCTCGCATTGATGTCGATTGATGGGCATCTCCATAGCTCTTTGATATGCCTAGTTTATGCGAGATTTTCTTTCCACTTTGACTCCTTTTGATCTCTACCAACATACTCTATTCCACCCATATGTTATATTTATGGTTCACGCTCATGTATTGAGTGAAGTTCTAAATGCTAAAGCACGTTAGAAGTATGATCCAATTGACTGAATTGACACCGAGGTGCTTGATTCGTCTCCAACGTATCGATAATTTATGAAGTATTCATGCCATGTTTGCCTATGTTTACAATACTTTTGAATGGTTTTTGTACACTTTATAAGATTTATTTAGAACTAACCCGGATTGACGTTGTTTTCAGTAGACTACCATGGTGTTGTTTTTTGTGCAGAAATAAAAGTTCTCAGAATTGGACAATACTTTTTGACAATTTTTTTGGAGGAAAAGAGAAGTAATAGAGCAAAGAACCACCAGAGGGGGGCTGGTGACCACTAGATACCTGGTCGCGCTAGTCCCCCCTCTAGTGGGTTGATGTCTAGCGGTCACCTCGTGGCCCATCTTAGTGTGATTCCAATGCCCAAAAATCATATAAATATAGAAACCTCGAGAAATTACTCTAGATCAGAAGTTCCACCGTCGGCGCTCTTTGTATTGATGAAAAACCAATCTGGAGAGAAAACAGTAGAAAAAACAGGCGAGAAATAGAGAGATGGATCCAATCCCGGAGAGGCTCTTGCCCCTTTGGGAGCCATGGAGGCCAAGGAATAGAGGGAATACCCTCTCCAAATCTTGGGAGAGGCCATGGAGAAAGAGGCCTAAGGGGGGGAGACTCTCTCCACCTCTGTTCCGGTGGCGCCGGAGTGCCGCCGGGGGAACCATCGCCGCAGTGATCTTCTTCATCAACTTCACCGTCTTCATCGCCTTCGTCAGGTTTTTTGAGCGGTCCACTCTCCCGCAGCCCGCTATAATCCCCTACTTAAAAATGGTGTTTCATACCACGTAGTATTAATCAATGATTGATTGCTATCCTATGATGTTTGAGTAGATCGATGTTGTCCTTTGGGTTGATTGATGATCTTGATCGGTTTGAGTGTATTTTGGTGCTGTCCTAAGGTGCTTTCCGTGAGACGCACATGTGAAATATCCATAGAGGAGGGTGTTGTAATATGTTCATGAATCTCTTATAGTGAGTGGCAAGAGTGACACAAACCTACACCCGAGTAAGAGAGTTGTGCGTGTATGGGAGTAAAGAGGACTTGATACGTAAGGCTATGGTTGGGTTTTACCTTAATGATTTGTAGTATTTCTGGATGCTTGCTGGAGTTCCAACCATAAGTTCATATGTTCCAAGTACGGAAAGTATGTTAGCTCGTGCCTCTCCCTCATATAAAATTGCAAGAATGATTACTGATCTCGTCATCAATTTCCTAGGATGATTCCACACACCGTACCATCTTTATTCCACACTCGCTATTTGTAATATATTGTAATCCATTCTAACTATCTCATCAACTATTTTCATATTTTAGTTCTCCAATATCACGCAAAGCTATCCTCTTTATGCCCACAGCGCCATTTTATTTCTCGTTACTAGATAGAAGCAAACACTTGGCGTACGTAGATTCGTATCGGTGGCAGATAGGACTTGTGAGAATATTGACCATAACTTTAGCTCCTTGAGGGTTCGACACTCTATACTTACCACTTCCATCTTTGGAAAGTGCTAAGATGATTCCTTACACTAGGGGATTATCAAGCTCTTTTCTGGCGCCGTTGTCGGGGAGCAATAACATGGGGTTAATATATTTGTGTATGCTTGTTTGCTTCCATCACTAAGTAGATTTTGTTTTTGTTTTGATTATATTTTCTTATTTTCTTTCTTCAGTTGTGGGGGCCCCCCTTACAAGTCGAGATCGCCGAATAATTGTGCTCAGTGATCCCAGGGATCAATGCTCACCGAACACACATATACTGAAATAATAAGTCTTACATCCGAGTATCGAATTATTACATCACATGACCAAAAGGTCAAGTTCACAAGGTTGGGCCTAAGGCCAAATCATACTGATAAAACTAATAGCGGAAAACATAGGGCTAAGCGGGTGCCCATGCCATCAAGCATACACCGACAGGCATTCTGACTCGGAAGCATCCTAGTTCGCAGGGGCATCTCCAAAGATGTACTCATCTCCAAACTCCGGTCCCTCCATGTCTGGTTAATAACATAACCAGTTGGAAGCCAATTAGTACTTTGAATGTACTCGCTAACAGCCCATGACATGAACAATCAAAGTGAAGGATAACAATAATATGCATCTTTGGTGGAACTCATCATGGTGGATTGATCATGAATATGCATCAAGTTAAAGAATTAATTTTGAAGAACAGGTTACAGATATCAATATATCGGTCGAGGGCTGAACCATCCGGGTTCACCCTATATGCCAAGTCACCAAACTTGGTCATATTATTAGTTCCATAACAACACCTTTTTATCACCACTCACACACACTTGGTTTATGCGGAAACGATGGACGTAGTTTAAGCAGCACCACCCAACTGTCCTTGACGATGGACACGGCTATTCGACTAGTTTTACACTCTGCAGAGGTCGTACACTGGACCCATGAGATCCGGGAAACTGCCGTGTCATCCACGACTCGCGGTATATAACATACCCGAGGTAAGTACCCGATCAATGCCTTTCCCCTTACGATGCTAGACAAAGAGGTCCACTCGATTGGTACCAAGCCCATATGTGTTACGTCTTAAGAGCACCGACTCTGGACATTATCAACAAGACGGGGACCAACGGTGTGCCTGGAATTCATAAAAATGGCATAGTCGTCCTACCTGGCACGACCCCATCACGAGAGTGACCACACATCACTCCCGCCACTAGTAATGTGGCTCTTTGCTAGCACCGACCAGAGTAATCAACATAGCCCCGTCCCATAAGGGGTAACGTGGTCGTACTGGTAAGGTTGGGATGGTCGACACATCATAAATCTAATCCCATTTCCGAAACCATACTCACTCAAAATACCCGGTGCACCACTTCACCAAAAGTGGCCACCTAACTCATCATCACCCTCGGGCATTATTGGCAACCGACGGGGTTTTCATAAATCTTTGATTATACCAACAACATGATCATGCTTTTTATTACTCTAACTTTACTTGTCAACATGATACTAGCATGATCCTCATAGGTGGTAGGATCAAGCTTAATGCATGTCCTCTGGAGGAGCCATCGGTAACATCACATCAACGATTTACCGGTACTTATTATCATATGCAACAGAAATATTTGCTACACTAGCATGTATCATAACATATGCTCAGACATGGTCAAAGGGATGCTTGCCTTGGTCAGCTAGGTATCCGGGGTCTTCGAGATCTTCCGCTCTAATTCCCTCGTGACACGGATTTTCTATTATCGATAAAAGAATAAATAAGAAGTAGCTCACTCAGAAACATATCACAAAGTTAATTTAAAAATGTTCTTTATTACTGATAAATCTAAGTTATCATTTACAAAAATATTTGCCTCAAATTTTCTTGAAGGAACATTTTGAAAATTAACCAAACACAAGCAAAACTATTCCAATTTAGTCCTTTTTAAAATTGCAAACATAACAGTTGTTTGAAAAGTTCATCCAAACATCTCATTAAATACTACATATTTTTAGAAGAATAACAGTGGAAAAATTATATTTTTACAGTGGTTAAATATTTTTATAAAAATCTTTGAAATCAGATTTTAAAAATAAAGAAAAATAGGCTAAGTCCCTGGCCTGGCTCGGCCTGGAACTGGGCTAGCCCATGGCGAGCCGACAACTTGCCCAGGCGCGCGCGCCATCAGGTTTGAACCTGACGCGCGGGGCCGTGCAGTCAGCGGCTGTGGGCAGCACGGGGGAGGAGGTTGGGCCACCGATAGGTGGGGCACATGTGTCGGGGTCGTCTCCTACCTCTGGCCAGAGAGGAGGAGGAGCACGCCGGCGTGGCTGCCGACGTTCTCAAGCCCCAAGAAGGACATGAATGGGTTCGCCATGACATCGCCTACCTGCTAGTGGTCGGAACAAGGTCGGAGAGGCAAGGGTTCGCCGACGACGAGAAGGCCATGGCGGAGGAATTTTGGGAGGTGGCTGAGGAGGTAGCTAGGGGCACGGAAATGCTCGTGCGAGTTGGGGGAAAGCTTCCTTGGGTTGAGGGGATCAGTTTGGTGGGTCGAGGAGCGCAGGAGCCTTTGTGTAGCCGGAGATCGATCGGAGCTCCGAGGCGGAGGGGCCTCGGTCGATCTCCAGCACCCGGGCTCTGCTAGTTTGCTGGGGTGGCTAGGGAGGTGCTAGTGGTCATGGTGAAGCTATCTAAGCGGTGCAGGAGCGAGGTGGAGGGTTATAAATAGGCCCGCTGCTGTGAGCCGATTTGGGAACACCGGTGACTTTCCATGGCGCGCATGGGGTGCAGAGAGGGGCTGGGGACGAAACCACGATCTCAGGACATGGTTTTGGACTATGAGAACCATCTGCTACAGAGGAAGAGAGGGAGGAGTCAAGCATCCGTAGCCGCGGAACCTTGACCGGTTCTGGTGCGCGCAGGCACGCGTCGCACGAGCTCTAGCGCAGGGGAGGAGGGGTTGTGAGGGTTGCTCGATGCATAGGGGTTGCCGGGGAAGAGGTTGGACACATCGGGGGAGGCTGGAACTAGTCGAGAGCGTCGCCCCCACCTTGGTGGCTTCCTGTAGCATGCCCAGAACGCAGTTTTGGCATGCCACAGCATGCTGGTGCGTTCTGAGGCACTTTGGACGTGTCTAGCATGTCCTCGCAGTGGCTGGGAGTGTGGCTAGCCGTTTGGGTCTGATACGTCTATTTTGCATCATGCTTTCATGTTGATATTTATTGCTTTTTGGGATGTTATTACACTTTACGGTACAATACTTATGCCTTTTCTCTCTTATTTTGTAAGGTTTACATGAAGAGGGAGAATGGCGGCAGCTGGAATTCTGGCCTGAAAAAGGAGCAAGTTTGAGATGCCTATTCTGCGCAACTCCAAAAGCCGTGAAAATGAACGTGGAATTTTTTGGGAATATATAAAAAATACTGGGCTGAAGAAGTACCAGAGGGGCGCCACCTGGAGGCCACAAGCCTGCCATCCCTGGCCTACCCCCTGGCCGGGGCTAGAGGGCTTGTGGGCCCCATGTTGCCCCTCCGGCGCTCATCTTTGGCTATATGAAGGGTTTCGTCTGGAAAAAAAATCAGAAGGGACTTTGTTCATGGGTTCGCTGCCGCCACGAGGCGGAACTTGAGCAGAACCAATCTAGAGCTCCGGCAGGACAATCCTGCCGGGGAAATTTCCCTCCCGGAGGGGGAAATCGTCGCCATCGTCATCACCAACACTCCTCTCGTCGGAGGGGAGGCATCTTCAACAACATCTTCATCAGCACCATCTCATCTCCAAACCCTAGTTCATCACTTGTAACCAATCTCCGTCTCACGACTCCGATTGGTACTTGTAAGGTTGCTAGTATTGTTAATTACTCCTTGTAGTTGATGCTAGTTGGATTATTTGATGGACGAGTTTATGTTCGGATCCTTGATGCTTTGTGAGTAGTTACTTTTGTTCCTGAGGACATGGGATAAGTCATGCTAATAGTAGTCATGTGAATTTGGTATTTGTTCAATATTTTGATGTGTTATATGTTGTTTTTCCTCTAGAGGTGTTATGTGAACGTCGACTACATAACACTTCAGCATTATTTGGGCCTAGAGGAAGGCATTGGGAAGTAGTAAGTAGATGATGGGTTGCTATAGTGACAGAAGCTTAAACCCTACTTTATGTGTTGCTTCGTAAGGGGCTGATTTGGATCCACTAGTTTAATGCTATGGTTAGACTTTGTCTTAATTCTTCTTTCGTAGTTGCGAATTCTTGAGAGAGTGGTTAATCATAAGTGGGATGCTTGTCCAAGTAAGTGCAGTACCCAAGCGCCGGTCCACACACATATCAAACTATCAAAGTAATGAACGCGAATCATATGAACATGATGAAAACTAGCATGATAGAAATTCCCGTGTGTCCTCGGGAGCATTTTTCCTCCTATAAGACTTTGTCCAGGCTTGTCCCTTCCTAAAAAAGGGATTGGGCCACTTTGCTGCACCGTTGCTACTTTTGTTACTTGTTGCTCGCTACAAATCATCTCACCATACAATCACTTGTTACCGATAATTTCAGTGCTTGCAGATATTAGCTTGCTGATAACCACTTGGTAGATCCTTCTGCTCCTCGTTGGGTTCAACACTCTTACTTATTGAAAGGACTACGATTGATCCCCTATACTTGTGGGTCATCAAGACTCTTTTTTGGCGCCGTTGCCGGGGAGTGAAGCGCCTTTGGTAAGTGGAACTTGGTAAGGAAACATTCATATAGTGTGCTGAAATTTATTGTCACTTGTCACTATGGATACTAATCCTTTGAGGGGCTTGTTCGGGGTATCTTCACCTTGAACGGAAGCACAAAGAGTTTCTCCTCAACCTGCTGCACCTACTGAAAATATTTGCTTTGAATTTCCTTTGGGTATGCTTGAGAACTGCTGGCTAATCCTTTTACAGGAGATGGAACATCACATCCAGACTTGCATCTAATCTATGTAGATGAAGTTTGTGGTTTATTTAAGCTTGCGGGTTTGCCTGAGGATGAGGTCAAGAAGAAGGTCTTTCCTTTATCTTTGAAGGATAAGGAGTTTACATGGTATAGGCTATGTGATGATACTGGATCATGGGACTACAATCGGTTGAAATTGGAATTTCATCAAAAAATTTATCCTATGCATTTAGTACATCGTGATCGGAATTATATTTATAATTTGTGGCCTCGTGACAGAGAAAGCATCGCTCAAGCTTGGGGGAGGCTTAAATCAAAGTTATATTCATGCCGCAATCATGAGCTCTCGAGAGAAATTATCATTCAGAACTTTTATGCTCGGCTTTCTCATGATGATCGCAAAATGCTTGATACTTCTTGTACCGGTTCTTTTATGAAGAGAGACATTGAGTTCAAATGGAATTTATTGGAGAGAATTAAACGCAACTCTGAAGATTGGGAGCTTGAAGAAGGTAAGGAATCAGGTATGAATTTCCAGTTTGATTGCGTTAAATCCTTTGTTGAAACAAATACTTTTTGTGACTTTAGCGCTAAATATGGACTTGACTCCGAGATAGTAGCTTCATTGTGTGAATCATTTGCTGCTCATGTTGATCTCCCCAAAGAGAAGTGGTTTAAATATCATCCTCCTTTAGAAGTCAATGTAGTTAAACCCAATCCAGTTGAAGAGAGAGCCATTGCCTATAATAATCCTGTTGTTCCCAGTGCTTACATTGAGAAACCACGTTGCCCTGTTAGAATAAAGGATCATTCTAAAGCGTCAACTGCGATACGTAGAGGCTACATTAGAACACCTACACCCCCTGAGCAAATTAGAGTTGAACCTAGCATTGCTATTGTCAAAGATCTTTTGTCCGAGGATGTTGAGGGACATAGTATTCACTTTTGTGAAGATGCTGCTAGAATTGCTAAACCTCACGCTAGAGACAAACATAGTCTTGTTGTTGGCATGCCTCTTGTTTCTGTTAAGATAGGAAATCATTGATATCATGGTTTATGTGACATGGGTGCTAGTGTTAGTGCAATACCTCAATCCTTATATGATGAAATCAAAGATGAGATTGCACCTATTGAGATAGAGCCTATTGATGTCACTATTCATCTTGCCAATAGAGATACTATCTGCCCTGTGGGAATTGTTAGGGATGTTGAAGTCTTGTGTGGTAAAACGAAGTATCCTGCTGATTTCCTCGTTCTTGCTACCACCCAAGATAGCTTTTGTCCCATCATATTTGGCAGACCCTTCCTCAATACCGTCAATGCTCATATTGATTGTTAGAAGCAAACTCTCACTGTTGGTTTTGAAGGTGTGTCACATGAGTTCAATTTCTCCAAGTTTGGTAGACAACCTCATGAAAAGGAGTTGCCTAGTAAGGATGAAACTATTGCCTTAGGTTCTATTGTCGTGCCTCCTACTGATCCCTTAGAGCAATACTTGCTTGAGCATGAAAATGATATGCATATGGAGGAAAGGGATGAGATAGATAGAGTTGTCTTAGAACAATATCCTATCCTTAAGAATAATCTGCGTGTTGAACTGCTTGGGGATCCACCCCACCAAAGGGTGATCCTGTGTTCGAGCTTAAATAGTTGCCTGATACTCTTAAGTATGCTTATCTTCATGAAAAAGAGATATATCCTGTTATTGTTAGTGCTAGCCTCTCAGAACATAAAGAAAAGAAGCTACTAAAAACTCTGAGGAAGCACCGTGCTGCTATTGGATATACTCTTGATGATCTTAAGGGCCTTAGTCCTACTCTATGCCAGCACAAGATTAAAACTGATCCTGATTTCAAACCAGTTGCTGATAATCAAAGGAGATTGAATCCTAAGATGAAACAAGTAGTGAGAAAAGAAATACTAAAGATCCTGGAAGCAGGTATTATTAATCATGTTGCTCATAGCAATTGGGTGAGTCCGGTGCATTGCGTCCCTAAGAAGGGAGGCATTACCGTTGCCCCTAATGATAAGGATGAATTGATTCCGCACAGGATTATTACTGGCTATAGGATGGTGATCGATTTTAGGAAATTGAATAAAGCCACTAGGAAAGACCATTACCCTTTGCCTTTTATCGACCAAATGCTAGAAAGACTGTCTAAACACACACACTTCTGCTTTCTAGACGGTTATTCTGGTTTCTCCCAAATACCAGTTGCACAATCTGATCAGGAGAAAACCACTTTCACCTGCCCTTTCGGTACCTTTGCTTATAGACGTATGCCTTTTGGCTTATGTAATGCACCTGTCACTTTTCAAAGATGTATGATGGCTATATTCTCTGACTTTTGTGAAAAGATTGTTGAGGTTTTCATGAATGACTTCTCCGTTTATGGGTCTTCTTTTGATGGTTGCCTCAGCAACCTTGATCGAGTCTTGCAGAGATATAAAGACACCAATCTTGTCTTGAATTGTGAGAAGTGCCACTTTATGGTTAATGAAGGCATCGTCTTAGCACATAAAATTTCTGAAAGAGGTATTGAAGTCGATAAGGCTAAGGTTGATGCAATCGAGAAAATGCCATACCCCACAGATATCAAAGGTATAAGAAGTTTCCTTGGTCATGGTGGTTTCTATAGAAGGTTCATTAAAGACTTCTGTAAGATTTCTAGGCCTCTTACCGATATCCTGCAAAAGGATATTCCTTTTGTTTTTTACGATGATTGTGAGGAAGCCTTCGAAATACTTAAGAGGGCTTTGATAACTGCACCTATTGTTCAACCACCTGATTGGAACTTACCCTTTGAAATCATGTGTGACGCTAGTGATTATGCTATTGGTGTTGTTCTAGGGCAAAGAGTTGATAAGAAGTTGAATGTTATTCACTACGCTAGTGAAACTCTAGATAGTGCCCAAAGAAACTATGCTACTACGGAAAAGGAATTTTTAGCAGTCGTGTTTGTATGTGAAATGTTCAGGTCTTACATAGTTGATTACAAAGTCACTATTCACACTGATCATGCTGCTATTAAGTACCTCATGGAGAAGAAGGACGCTAAACCTAGACTTATCAGATGGGTTCTCTTGCTACAAGAATTTGATTTGCACATTGTCGACAGGAAGGGTGCTAATAACCCAGTAGCAGATAACTTGTCTAGGTTGGAGAACGTTCTTGATGACCCACAACCTATTGATGATAGCTTTCCCGATGAGCAATTGAATGTCATCAATGCTTCACGTAGTGCAGCGTGGTATGCTGATTATGCAAACTATATTGTTGCCAAATATATACCACCTAGTTTCACATACCTGCAAAAGAAGAAATTCTTCTTTGACTTGAGACATTACTTTTGGGATGATCCTCTCCTTTTTAAGGAAGGAGTGGATGGTGTTATTAGACGTTGTGTACCTGAACATGAACAGGGATAGATCCTACAGAAGTGTCACTCCGAGGCCTACGGAGGACACCATGCGGGAGATAGAACTGCACACAAGGTATTGCAATCAGGTTTTTATTGGCCCACTCTCTTCAAGGATGCCTGTAAGTTTTTCTTGTCTTGTGACGAATGTCAAAGAATAGCTAATATTTGCAAACGTCAGGAAATGCCTATGAACTATTCACTTGTCATTAAACCATTTGATGTTTGGGGCTTTGATTATATGGGACCTTTTCCAAAATCCAACGGGTATACTCATATCCTAGTTGTTGTTGATTATGTCACTAAGTGGGTAGAAGCTATCCCCACTAGTAGTGCTGATCACAACACCTCTATCAGGATGCTTAAGGAAGTTATCTTCCCTAGATTTGGAGTCCCTAGATATCTAATGACCGATGGTGGTTCATATTTCATTCATGGTGCTTTCCGTAAAACGCTTGCTAAGTACGATGTCAACCATAGAATTGTGTCTCCTTATCACCCTGAGTCTTATGGTCAAGTAGAGCTAAGCAATAGAGAGATTAAACTGATCCTGCAAAAGAGTGTCAACAGGTCTAGAAAGAATTGGTCTAAGAAGCTCGATGATGGACTGTGGGCTTATAGAACTGCCTATAAGAATCTCATGGGCATGTCTCCGTACAAAATGGTGTGCGGTAAAGCATGTCATCTACCTCTTGAGTTAGAGCATAAAGTTATTGGGCAATCAAAGAGCTCAACTTTGATTTCAAACTTGCCGGTGAGAAGAGGTTATTTGACATTAGCTCACTTGATGAATGGAGAACTCAGGTATATGAAAATGCCAAGTTGTTCAAAGAAAAGGTTAAGAGGTGGCATCATAAGAGGATACAAAAGCGTGAGTTCAATGTAGGTGACTATGTCTTGCTATACAATTCTCGTTTAAGATTCTTTGCAGGCAAGCTTCTCTCTAAAGGGAAGGTCCCTATATTGTTGAGGAAGTATATCGCTCCGGTGCTATCAAAATCAACAACACGGAAGGTAATTGTCCGAGAGTGGTAAACGGGCAGAGAATCAAGCATTATATCTCAGGTACTCCCATAAATGTTGAAAGCAACATTATCAATACCATAACTCCGGAGGAGTACATAAGGGATATTTAGCAGCCTGTTTTAGACTCCAAAAACGAGGAGGTATGTGATTCGGTAAGTAAACTGACTCCAAAACTTTTCCCATAGCAATTTTCCTCCGTTTTGGAATATTTGAAAAAATGGAAAAATTTAAAGCAGTCCGGAAAGTGCATGAGGAGGCGACAAGCCTCCTAGCCCCGGCCTACCCACTTGGCCGGGGTTGGAGGGCTTGTGGCCACCTCGTGCGCCTCCCGAACTCCGTTTTCATGTGGAGTACTCCTTCTGGTCTGGAAAAAATCATTATATATTCTCCCGAAAGGTCTGACCTCTGTATCACGCAAATTCCCTCTGTTTTCGTTTCGAGCTTGTTTCTGCTGCAGATCTAGATCGCTATGACGTCCCCAAAAGCTCCGAAGGACAAGATCTTCGAGAAGGTCATCAATACTTACCTAGCGGGAGTGCTGCAACACCCTCAATCTATCGAGATGCGGCAGGGGATGTTGCACATCCGTGATGTTGTGGGGCCCAAGAAGACCGGAAGCTTGGAGACGAGGCTCGAAGCAATGGAGCCACAAGTCTTCAAGTGCCAAGGGATGGTGGAGCGTGGACTCAACGCCAACCACATGATGATCACGGAGTTCACCAACAAGCACAGGATTGATGCCAATGACATTGGGAAGCACCTCTCCAGGCTCTATGACAGGATTGATCAACTCCAGGCCCAGATCTGTGACCTGCAGAACCAAAACTATGAGTATGAGTATAGATTTAAATCAATACGGTTGGCTGCAGATTTGAGGATTCCGGAGACTCGTTCATCTTTTCATGATGGAGCACCTATGCCTTGGAAGACGGAGGATCAAGCCCATGTTGCAACAACTCCACCACCATCACCTCCAAAGGAAGACAACTGAGCATGGGTATGGGCAATCCCCTTGGCTTGTGCCAAGCTTGGGGGAGTTGCCCCGGTATCGTATCACCATCATATCTTTTGCCTTTACCTTTTATTTTAGTTTGTTCCTTTTCAGTTTTCTCTTTCTCTAGTAGAATAAAAGTCTTAGTGTTTTAGTATTGAGTTTTGCTTTGTGTCACCCCCGATGTATTCGAGCTCGTGAACCATATAATAAAGAGTATCTTAGTTGAAGGGCTTTGCCTCTTGCCGTGATCAAAACATTGAGAAAGAACAAAAGCATGAAAGATCATATAGTGATCTTATGGGAAGTGATGGCTTCACATATAAAAAGGATGATGATTGAAACTTGGTGAGGGTAGACAAACGTAGACCATGGTCATCGTTGCAATTAATAGGAAGTGATAAAGAAGGAGAGGTTCACATATAAATATATCATCCTCGACACCAACTATGATTGTGAACACTCACTAAACTATTACATGCCTAGAAGTACATGTTGGACAAGGAAGACAACATAATGAATTATGTTTGCTTGGTTTCGCACAATGTTATATGATAAGAGATCCCATAGCATGTGATGATTGCTTCTACCTCATATTAGCCAAAACTCCCGCACCAAGTAGAGATACTACTTGTGCATCCATAAACCTTGAACCCACTTTTGCCATGAGTGTCCACCATACCTACCTATGGATTGAATAAGATCCCTCAAATAAGTTGTCATCGGTGCAAGCAATAAAAATTGCTCCCTAATATGTATGATCTATTAGTGTGTGGAAAATAAGCTTTGTACGAACCTGTGATGAGGAAGACATAAAAGCGACAGACTGCATAATAAAGTTCTTTATCACAGGAGGCAATATAAAGTGACGTTCCTCCACACTAAGAGGACACACATCCAAACCTCAAAAGCGCATGATAACCTCTGCTTCCGATACAATCTCCTTGTGCAAAACTTCTGGCCCGAAAATCAGCCCTTCTCCGATTTCGGACCAGTTGAGCGAGGTGCGGCACTTTCGTCCGTACAACGCATCAAATGGGGCCATTTCGAGACTAGACTTGTAGTTGTTGTTGTATGAAAACTCAACGAATGGTAGACAATCTTCCCATTTGGCAGCACGTGCCAAGAGACAAGCGCGAAGCATATCTTTGAGTATCTGATTCACTCTTTCCGTTTGTCCGCCCATTTGCAGGGGGAAAGTGGTGCTGAAAGAGAGCTTGGTTCCGAGGGCTTCTTGAAACTTCTTCCAAAATCTTGAGGTGACCTGCGTGTCTCGATCAGATACAATCTCCTTGGGAACTCCGTGAAGGATCACAATACGATGGATATATAGACTGTCCAATTGGTTTCCATCATACGTAGTGTTGAACGGAAGGAAATGGGCCACCTTAGTCACGTGATCGACAATGACCCATATGGAGTTGTGCCCTTTGGAGGACCTGGGCAATCCAGTGATGAAATCCATGCCGACTTTGTCCCACTTCCATTCTAGCACTTGGAGTGGTTGTAGCAATCCAGCGGGTCGCTGATGCTCAGCTTTGACTCGCTGGCATACGTCGCACTTGGCAACGTAAGATGCTATCTCCCTCTTCTTGCCATGCCACCAGAATCTTTCTCGGAGATCTTGATACATTTTGGTACCACCGGGGTGAATAGAGTAGGGTATATCATGTGCTTCCTGTAGGATCAAGTCCTTGAGTTCAGCCTTGTTCGGTACGCATAAACGTTTCCCAAACCACACTACTCCTTGTTCATCCACCGAGAATCCTGGGGTCTTGCCTTCTTGAATCTTCTTCTTGATGCCTTCAATGCTCTTATGGCCCTTCTGGGCCTCCTTGATGTCATTCTCCAGCGTTGGTTTGACTTCGAGGTTAGCCAGGAATCCTGATTCCACTAGCTCCAACCCGAAGTTCTCCAATTCTTCATACAAGGCAGGTAGCCTTTCCTTGAGCATGACGTTCAAGGTGCTGGCCTTCCGGCTTAAGGCATCAACCACTACATTGGCCTTACCGTGGTGATATTGAATGCCGAGGTCATAGTCTTTGATTAATTCCAACCATCTCCGTTGCCTCATATTCAATTCCCTTTGGGTGAAGATATACTTCAGACTTTTGTGGTCTGTGTATATTTCACATCGCTTCCCGAGAAGGTAATGTCGGCATGTCTTAAGGGCATGCATTACCGCTGCCAATTCAAGATCATGGGTGGCATAGTTCTCCTCATGCGGGCGCAGTTGCGTGACAGATACGCCACAACTCTGCCATCCTGCATTAGAACCCCACCGAGCCCGGTCCTGGAGGCATCACAATATATCACAAACTCCTTGCTCATATCTGGAGTGGCCAATACCGGTGCGGTAGTTAATCTCTTCTTCAATTCTTGGAATATCGCTTCACACTGGTCGAGCGATGTGGGAGAATCCTTCTACGAACTTGTGGTAATATCCCGCGAGTCTGAGGAAGCTCCTGACTTCCTTGACATCAATTGGCGATTCCCAGTTGGTTACCGTAGTAATCTTGGAGGGATCAACTGCCAATCCACTTGCTGTCATGGTATGACCCAAGAATCCGACTTCGTTCAGCCAGAATTGGCACTTGCTGAACTTGGCATAAAGTTGGTGCTCTCGAAGCTTCTCCAACTCTAACCTCAAGTGTTGCTCATGCTCTTCTTCGGACTTGGAAAAGATTAATATGTCATCAATGAATACAACGACAAACTTGTCCATGTATTCCATGAAGACGTTGTTCATGAGGTACATGAAGTAAGCTGGGGCATTAGTCAACCCAAAAGACGTGACAGTGCATTCGTACAGACCGTATCGGGTCACGAACGCAGTCTTGGGTATGTCTTCGGGTCGGATCTTCAGTTGGTAGTATCCAGATCGGAGGTCGATCTTGGAGAATACCTTAGCTCCATTTAGCTGATCAAACAAGTCTTCTATCTTGGGGAGTGGATACTTGTTCTTAATCGTGACCTCATTGAGAGAACGGTAATCGACGCAGAGTGTGATAGTCCCATCCTTTTTGGACACGAAGAGAATAGGTGATCCCCAAGGGTACGCACTCGGACGAATAAACCCTTTCCTAAGTTGCTCATCCAGCTGCTTCTTCAACTCCGCCAGCTCTTTGGATCCCATCTTGTAAGGCTTCTTATAGATAGGCCTTGATCCGGGCATGAGCTCAATGATGAACTCGATGTCTCGGTCAGGAAGCATTCCTGGTAGCTCGTCAGGAAAGACGTCCGGGTACTCACAAACTATTGGCACTTGATCGAGTTCTACCTCTAACAGGCTGTTAACCTGTGGTTCTCGAGCGGGTACTGGCTCAGAGACATACTTGACTTTGACCCCTTGGTTGCTTGTCATGGTAATGGCCCTGTTGTCACAGTCCAAGATGCTTTGATGTTTGGCCAACCAATCCATGCCGAGAATTACTTCTAGGCCTTGCGACTTAAGCACAATCAGATCCGCTGAGAAGCTCGTCCCATTGATAACTATCCCGACCTTCCTACACCCTAGGTTGGTCCTCAATACTGCTCCCGAGGTTTGAATTGCCATATGCCCATGAAGCAAGGTGGGTTCTAAACCACATCTTTCCGCAAATATTTGCATAACAAAAGAATGCGAAGTACCACAATCAAACAATTATGTTGCTGGGGTAGAGTTGACGAGGAACTTACCCAGAATGCAGTCCGGGTCTTCCTGCGCCTCTTCTGTGGAAATATGATTAATCCGCCCCTTCATGTGATACTGCTGATTGCGGGAAGCCTAATTCCTGCCTAGTGCTCCTTGGCCTGGATTTGGCGTATTGGGGTGCGGTGCATCGGGCTTCTTATTGGGGCACTGCCTGGAATAGTGCCCTGCTTGTCGACATCCAAAACAGGTAACTTGCACTGGAAGATTGGTCTTGAATCCACTGTTGTCCAGCGGATTGATTGATGGCTTGGTGTTGACTTGCTGCTCAGGCTGGTAGTTGTGGCGAAATGTTGGATAATTGTACTGTTGTTGCTGATAGTTGAGTCTTGCTGGAGCTGACTGCCATGGGCGTGGCTTCAGGTTACTTGGTCCTCCACTACCCATTAGCTTGCGCTTACGGGTGTCGTCCATAGCACGACGCTTGTCTTCCAACATAAGGGCCTTATTAACCAGATCGCTAAAGGTCCGACATTCACAAACAACTAGTTGATAATGGAGTGACTACAGAATTCCCGCTTCTTAATGGTCATCATTCCAGGAGGAATGTTACAGCACGGAATCCATCTTTGAACATAGCCCAAGTGATGACTTGTCCTGCTCGCATGACCTGAAATCCATCCCACCAAGCTCTGGCTGTGCCACCGAGATAGTGAGAAGCATAGAGGACCTTCTCATGATCATGAGTGCATTTGACCAGCGTGACGAGGTCTTCGATAGTACGGATCCAGTCATCCAATGGTTCAGTTGTCTCCGTGAATATGGGTGGCGTAGTTCGCATGAACTCAGAGAGTAGAGCGAGCATTGCCATTCCCGTTCTGCGGCGGGTTGTTCACCAAGGTTTGAGCTAGCTGCTGAATACGACATTGTTGGCTTGATGTTCCTCTCGAAGAGCTTGAAGGAACTGAGCCATAGTCAAGATTTCGGGAGGAGGCGGTGGCGGTGGAACATCGTCTTGCTGCTCGTGGTGATCTCCAGCTTGATCTTCCACTCCGGTTCCCTGCTGCTGACCTGAAGAGGCAGAGCGGGGGTTGCCGAAGGTGTTGTTGCGTGTAGCATTCACCATCCTGTCAGGGGAGTAGACAGGTCAATTTGCCGAACTGGCGGAATCATAAGGGATGATACTCTAGTAAAGAGGGGGTATGGTGTTGTTCTAGTGTGACAATTTAAGCCAATGGTTTTGAAAGAGCTAATGCATTAGATTAAACAGGCGATGTAGTCGCTCACAAGCTGCTTTAGGCAGAATGCAACTTGCATCATGCTTACACAATACTAGTGGTTCACTGAACCGATACATGAACTCCTACGCTCGGGGAGTAATTCCTAATTGCCTACGCCACTAATGCTAAGCGGCAGACTGCGCGGTCTCATAAGCGGGTTCTGCCGGATCTTCATCTTCATCTTCATCTTCACCTTCATCAGTGCTTCCCTTCTTTGAAGGAGTAGGGGGAGGAAGCGGACCATCACGACATCTCTTGGTTGGCGAGGTAGCGAAAAGTTCGGTGTACTCTTCCGCGGTCAGGCGACGACTCTTAAGAGGAGTGGCCTGAAGTGGTGGTATTCCTCCTCGGAAAGCAAAGCCAGGTGGTCCTACGGGTGCTCCTTCCTTCTTCACCTTGCGGTTCTTCATCTTCTCCGTGCGAAGCAGATCCTTGACTTGGTGCAGCTCTTGGCGAATCCTTGTTGACTCTTTGATCAAAAGGAGCGTCAAAGTGTGGGATGAGAGAATGAAGTAAGTCTGAAACCTCAGTGGCGTCCCGTCCTCGGAAGATGGGTTGACTGTCCAACTCCCATCCACCCCATCCTTCACAAAGGGTAGGTGACGAGTAGCTGGCTCGTCAGCCATCTCGGGAAGGATGTCGCGGAGTCGCACGAGCACCTCTCATGCTGCGGTCTCCACTTCCAACATTAGATCCTCCATTTGTGGTCCCTCAAAGAACTAGCTAGTCTGGGAGTCGTTAGCCTTCACTATCACATCCATGTGATATTCCTTGGTGTCGGTGTTGACGCAGTGCTCATGGTAGAGAAAGATGGGCGTGCGGCGTACTTGGCACTTCTTGAGGCTATCACTCAAAAGTAGAGGAAAGCCCGTCTCCAGAAGCATCTCAGGTACGGTGGCCATCTACAAGATGTAGATGAGAGGGTTAGAAATTTTTTGGGGGTGCATAATCTTATGTTAAGGTCTATGTGCACCAATCATCTCGGCTATCATCCATGCTACCTAAGGATTCCTATAATCAGGATGGCTCTCATACCAACTTTGTGGGGACCCCGACTTACAAGTCGAGATCGCTGAATGATCGTGCTTAGTGATCCCATAGATCAATGCTCACCGAACACAAAAATACTGAAATAATAAGAGTCTTACATCCGAGTACCGAATTATTACATCAAATGACCAAAAGGTCAAGTTCACAAGGTTGGGCCTAAGGCCAAATTATACTGATAAAACTAATAGTGGAAAAAATAGGGCTAAGCGGGTGCCCATGCCATCAAGCTTACATCGACAGGCATTCTGACTCGGAAGCGTCCTAGTTCGCAGGGGCGTCTCCAAAGACGTAATCATCTCCAAACTCCATTCCCCCATTTTTGGTCAATAACATAACCAGTGGCAAGCCAATGAGTACTTTGAATGTACTCGCAAACATCCCATGACATGAACAATGAAAGTGAAGGATAACAATAATATGCATCTTTGGTGGAACTCATAAGGGTGGATTGATCATGAATATGCATCAAGTTAAAGAATTACTTTTGAAGAACATGTTACAGATATCAATAAATCGATCGAGGGTTGAACCATTCGGGTTCACCTTATATGCCAAGTCAACAAACTTGGTCATATTATTACTTCCCTCACAACACCTTTTTATCACCACTCACATAGACTTGGTTTACGCGGAAACGACTGGACGTAGTTTAAGCAGCACCACCCAACTGTCCTTGACCGTGGACACGACTATTCCAATAGTTTTACACTCTGCAGAGGTAGTACACTGGACCCACGAGATCCGGGAATCTTCCGTGTCATCCACGACTCGCGGTATATAACATACCCGAGGTAAGTACCCAATCAATGCCTTTCCCCTGAAGATACTAGACAAAGAGGTCCACTCGATTGGTACCCAGCCCACATGTTGTACGTCTTACGAGCAACGACTCTGGACAGTATCAACCATGTGGGGACCAACGGTGTGCCTCGAACTCATAAAAATGGCATAGTCGTCCTACCTCGCACGACCCCATCACGAGAGTGACCACACATCACTCCCGTCACTAGTAATGTGGCTCTTTGCTAGCACCGACCAGACTAATCGACATAGTCCCGTACCATAAGGGGTAACATGGTCGTACTGGTAAGGTTGGGATGGTCAACACATCATAAATCTAATCCCATTTCCAAAACAATAGTCACTCAAAATACCCGGTGCACCACTTCACCAAAAGTGGCCACCTAACTCATCATCACCCTTAGGCATTAGTGGCACCCGACGGGGTTTTCATAAATCTTTGACTATACCAAAAAAATGCTCATGCTTTTTATTAATCTAACTTTACTTGTCAACATGATACTAGCATGATCCTCATAGGTGGTAGGATCAAGCTTAATGCATGTGCTCCGGAGGAACCATCGGTAACATCACATCAATGATTTACCGGTACTTATTATCATATGCAACGGAAATATTTGCTACACTAGCATGCATCATAACATATGCTCAGGCATGGTCAAAGGGCTGCTTGCCTTGGTCAGCTAGGTATCCGGGGTCTTCGAGGTCTTCCGCTCCGATTCCCTCGTCACACGGATTTTCTATCGTTGATAAAAGAATAGATAAGAAGTAGCTCACTCAGAAATAGATCACAAAGTTATTTTAAAAATGTTCTTTATTACTGATAAATCTAAGTTATCATTTTGAAAAATATTTGCCTCAAATTTTCATGAAGGAACATTTTTAAAATTAACCAAACAGAAGCAAAACTATTCCAATTTAGTCCTTTTTAATATTGCAAACAGAATAGTTGTATGAAAAATTCATACAAACATCTCGTTAAATACTACATATTTTTAGAAGAATAACAGTGGACAAATTATATTTTTATACTGGTTAAATATTTTTATAAAATCTTTGAAATCAGATTTTAAAAATAAAGAATAATAGGCTAAGTCCCTAGCCTGGCTCGGCCCGGAACTGGGCTGGCCCATGGCCAGCCGACAACCTGCTCAGGCGCGCGGGTCGTCAGGTTTGAACCTGACGTGTGGGGACCTACGGTCAGCGGCTGCGGACAGCGCGGGGGAGGAGGCTGGGCCACCGACAAGTGGGGCACACCTGTCGGGGTCGTTTCCTACCTCTGGCTAGAGAGGAGGAGGAGCAAGCCGGCGAGGCTGCTGACGTTCTCAAGCTCCAACAAGGATAGGAATGGGTTCTCCATGACGTCGCCTACCTGCTGATGGTCAGAAAAACGTCGGTGAGGCAACGGTTCGGCGGCGACGAGAAGGCCGCGGCGGAGGAGTTACGGGAGGTGGCCGAGGAAGTAGCTAGGGGCACAAAAATGCTCAGGCGGGTTGGGGGAAAGCTTCCTGGGGTTGAGGGGGTAAGTTTGGTGGGTCGAGGGACGCAGGAGCCGTCGTGTAGCCGGAGATCGACTGGAGCTTCGAGGCGGAGGGGCCTCGGTCGATCTCGAGCACCGGGCTCTGCTGGTTTGCTGGGGTGGCTAGGGAGGTGCTAGTGGTCGTGGTGAAGCTATTGAGGGGTGCAGGAGCGAGGGGGAGGGCTATAAATAGGCCCGCGACGGTGAGCCGATTCGAGAACGCCGATGACTCACCATGGCGCGCATGGCGGTGCAGAGAGGGGCTGGGGTCAAAACCACGGTCTCAGGACATGGTTTTGGACTGCCAGAACCATCTGCTACACAGGGAGAGAGGGAGGAGTCGAGCATCCGTGGCCGCACAACCTTGGCCGGTTCTGGTGCGCACGGGCACGCCTCACACGAGCTCTAGCGCGGGGGAGGAGGGGCCCTGAGGGTTGCTCGACGCAGAGGGGTTGTAGGGGAAGAGGTTGGACACCTCGGGGGATGCTGGAACTGGCTCAGAGTGTCGTCCCCACCTCGGTGGGTTCCTGTAGCGCGCCAGAGCGCAGTTTTGGAATTCCACGGTATGCTAGGGCGCTCTAAGGCACTTTGGACGTGTCTAGCATGTACTGGCACTGGCTGGGAGTGTGGCTAGCCGGTTGGTTGGTCAAGGGAGACAAGAAATACTGGTGCTATCAACCTTGAACTGAAGCTTAAATTGGGGTTTTTGGCCTTTCCACTTTGAACTAGTGAGGGGCCAGTTGACTGGGGTTAGATATAGATATTGGCCACCTAATCTATGAGTTTGGAGCAAAGGGGTTTGGTTTAGCTGTGGCTAGGAGGACTTTTTCCCATCTGTCAGAAGGTGCTCGACAGTGGTTTGAGGGGGTTGCACCCCACCACTGGTGATGCAACTTAGCAGGTTTGGGCTTGGTGCTAAAACATGGGGTTTTACCAAGTTTGAGCTCCATTGGACAAGTTTAGCTTCGTAAACTTGAAAACACCTCCTTATGACCAAATCTGTCCCTTCCAAAGAGAGTGTGGGCAAACTAAGTCCCACAAATCCCTTTTTTATGTGGAACCCTCATTTAAGGTATTAGCCACCCTTGCAAAGTTTCAGCATCATTAGACAAACTTTGCTATGTAGAGTTGCTCTAACTTCAATCTGGACAAAAGGGGTTTTTGGGTTATTTGGGGTCCTTATTCACCTTGGATCAATGTGAAACTTTATGTGGACACCAAATATGGCTTAGGGATACCACTAGAATTTTCTAGGATTTTATTTAGAATATTTCTTTGGAAATATTTCAAAAGGTCAAAACTGACAGAAATGGTTTTCAGGGTTTTATTCAATAATCATAATATAAAATAGGGTTTAAAATCTTATGTATGGAAAATATATGTCCTTCTGATCATCAACAAATTTAATCATATTGTTCTAAGGCAGAAAAGTATTTTCCATATAGGAATACCAATTCTGGCCTCAGAAAGGGACATGCAATTAAATTAGGAAAACAATTATAGAAATAATTATTTTTGTGGTTTTGGAATATAAAGATAGGTTAAAATCATATCACCAACTTTGGGTAGAAACACTGCTTGCCACCAAGGGCATGTAGTGCAACTCAAAGTAGGGTTTTTACCTTGATCAAAAACAAGTAAGGGTTTTTAGAAATAATTAAATATTGTGAAATGGGGTTTTTATCATCACATGATCACACACACAAGCATACAATGACAATCATGGCACTCACATCATTAGTTTTGAAAAAGTTTTAACAAGCTTAGATTTTTGCATTACAGAGAATGTGGTAGTAAAAACAGGGTGTGACATCATTTGAGTGTGAAACAAACAAAAAAACACAAAAAAATTACTTGCCTTTTATAAGAGAAGCGATTGGAAAGTTGTGCATTGGAGAAGTGAGGGTCGACCTCGAACACTTGTGTTCATGCTCATGGAAACAATGTAGAAGTTTTCATGGAAGTTTCTCATAAAAATAATTATCTCCTTGTAAATACCACTATACCATAAAAATAATGTTCATGATGCTCTTTTGCATGTTTCGTCTACAATCTTTATGTGAGCATCAATGAAATCATCATGCCTAGCTAAAAGGCATTAAAGAAAAGCGCTTGTTGGGAGACAACCCATTACTTACCCTTTATGTTTTTGAATGTTCACATGATTAAGCTACTACATTAATCATGTTTTATATTTTTTATTTCACTAAAGTGCCATGTAAAGCCTTTGGGATAGTGTGGATACTTGTATGTTTCATTCTATGAAAAAACAGAAAGTTTTGCATCCAGTAAATGAAATATGTGATGCGTCAAATTATTCTGAATTTTACAAAAAAAATCTATGCAAATTCTATGTGTTTTCCTAATTTTCCAGAATTTTTAGACTCGGGGAAGTATGGTTTTAATGCAGATCTTCACATACTATTATGTTTTTGACAGCTTCTCTTTTGCGTGCATAGTTTTCTTGTCTTAGTGTTTCCATAACTTATATTAAGTGATATATATTATGGGAATGATAGAATAATGTAGGTATTATATGAGAACAATTATGAATCTTGTCTTGGCAGTACCTAAGTGAATCATCTATATTTATCATACTAACCCATCTCACGAAGTTCCGTTAAGTTTTGTGCGATTCAAGTTTTCAAGTTTTGTGTGAGATGCCAATATGAGGAGAATAAGGAGCAGAAAGAACCTAATATTGGGGATTCCCAAGGTACCCCCCATGGTAATATCCAAGGAAAACTCAAGCGTCTAAGCTTGGGGATGCCCTGGTAGGCATCCCATCTTTCATCTCCAACATTATCGGTATATCTTATTTGGAGCTATATTTTTATTTTTCTAATGATATGTGTTTTTCTTGGAGCATAATTTTATTTTGTTGTTCTCTGTTATATTTTATTTATGATCTTTTGATTCAATAAAAAGTTCCAATAATTGCCTTTATAATCCTTGAGTTGCACGTGTGATGTGTCATGTACAAAACAGAAACTTATGTCGTAGTATTTCAATTATCATATTTTACTCGTACGTGGAAAGTTTCTGAAATTGTTACATGGTACTTTCATACAAATTTTTTATCATTTCCAAAAATTTCAAAATTTGTGGAGATACATAAGTACACTTTTTATATATATTACTAGAGACTGTTCTGTTTGGACATATTGCTATCATAGTTTCGTTATCTACTCATCCTATAGTTTACATGGCTTATATTGCTAGATATAAACTATGGAATAATACTATAGAGTACCTAATTTTTGAAAATTATTATGCAACTTTCTTGGTAGTACATAAAGAGTTGATTTGCGTTTATGTGTACTAACCTATCTTACGAATTCCTTTCAAGTTTTGTGGGGATGTAGTCTTTGAGACTTAGGTGAAACCATGATATGAGAGGAATTAAGGAGACACAAAATCTCAAGCTTTGGGATGCCCAAGGCACTCCAAGGAAATATTTCAATAAGTCTCAAGCATCTAAGCTTGGGGATGCTACACATCCCACCTCTTTTCATATACAACTATGAGTTACGCTATGTTGAGCCTAAATTTTTACTTGTACACATGATATGTGCTATTCTCGGAATGCATTTCTTTTTTTTTACCTTGTTGTTCGAATAAAATTACCAGATCTGAAAATCTTTATTGAGAGAGAGTCCTCACATAGCTACTTGATTGTCTAACTACTCATTGATCTTCACTTACATCTTTTGAGAGTATTTTGATTGTTTGCTTCACTTATATCCTATGAGTAAATTGTTGAATGAATTGAATACCATGAATTTGAAATTACATTTTCATGTCATGCCTAGTAGTAGCTCCACATTGGGTTTAGAAAGAGAAAAGTTTTGAAGTTTGACAATCACAATATTGGTCATACAAGCAATTTACGGATGATTGGTATAAGGAAGAGAACTTTCACATATAAATATATTATATTGGACATCTTCTATGATTGTGAATACCCATTAATTATTTTCGAACTTGAGAAAATCAGTTGAAGTTGGACAAGGAAGACAAAGTAATAAGTTATGGTTGTGTATATTTGCAAAGAAGTTATATTGTGATGGATCCTTCAACATGTGGTGTTTTCTTAGGATCTTTTGCTAGCCAAAAATTCATACTAAGTAGAGATACTACTGGTGCATCCAAAAACCCTTCAACCTAGTTTATTGCCATGAGTTTCCACCATACCTACCTATGGATTGAATAAGATCCTTCAAGTATGTTATCATCGGTGAAAAAAGGCAATAAAAATGGCTTCTAAATGTGTTTGATCCTTTAGTGTAAAAGAAAATTGAGCGTTGTATGAACTTGTGATGGCAAAGTAATAAAAGCGACGGACTACATAATAAAGGTTGCTATCATAAGGGGCAATATAATGTGATGTTGTTTTGCATTAAGCGATTGTGCATACAAAACCAAAGGGCGCATGACAACCTCTGCTTCCCTCTTCGAAGGGCCTATCTTTTACCTTTCAGTATTTACTTTTCTGCAAGAGTCAATAGTATGCATTCTAATTGCAACCTAAATTATTTTCTAGGTGGCAAGCATCATATGGTGGGGAAAGATATAGGCACATATGGCGAGTCAAATATATTGGATCACGACTTATTATTGTTGACAATTATCTCTATGATAAATGAGTTGGGAGGTGAAACATTAAGCCCCTATCTTTCTTTGTGTTCCATGGATGCCATTTGTTCTAAAAATATGCTTTGAGTACTATAAATCATAGAAGGCTATATAATGATTGAGTATGTGGAGCTCTTACTTAGACTTTGTTGAGAATAAGTTGAATTGCAATTGTTTGGTGACTAAGAACATGGGTTGTTAAGTTTCAAGAGAGTTTATTGTTTGAACCATAACATGTCAATTGGTTGCTACTTTATCATGATGAGTTTTATGAGGAAGTTGTTGTTATGATTCTAGGAAAAGTGATTGAAATTATCATTGATCAAACTTATGCACTAGGCTAGCATTCACACTTCATAAATTATTTCTTTTATCATTTACCTACTCGATGGCGAGTAGGAATTGAGCTTGGGGATGCTGATATGTCTCCAACGTATCGGTATTTATTAAGTATTCATGCCATGTTTGCCTATGTTTACAATAATTTTATATGGTTTTCCTGCACTTTATATGATTTATTTAGAACTAAGCCGGACTGGCGCTGTTTTCAGCAGGACTAGTGTTGTGTTGTTTTTTGTGTAGAAATAAAAGTTCTCGGAGTTGGTCTAATCTTTTTGACAACGTTTTTTTTGGAGGAAAAGAGAAGTACTCGAGCACAGAACCACCAGAGCCCCCCCCCTAGTGCCCACTAGACACCAGGCCGCACCAGCCCCCCTCTGGTGGGCTCATGTCTAGTGGGCACCTCGTGATCCATCTTGGCGTGATTCCAAAGCCCAAAAATCCTATAAATATAGAAACCTCAAAAAATTACCCTAGATCAGAAGTTCCACCGTCGCAGCTCTTTGTATCAATGAAAACCCAATCTAGAGAGAAAATAGTAGCGAAAACACGAGAGAAACAAATAGAGGGATCCAACACCGGAGGGGGTCTCGCCCCTCCGGGAACCATGGAGGCCAAGGACCAAAGGGGAGAAACTCCCCCCACCTTGGGAGAGGCCATGGAGGAAGAGGCCTAGGGGGAGACTCTCTTCACCTCTCTTTCGGTGGCGCCGGAGTGCCGCCAGGGGAACCATCGTTTCGACGATTGCCTTCATGAACATCGCCTTCCTCAGGTATTTTCAATGGTCCACTCTCTGGCACCCCACTGTAATCTCCTACTTGAACATGGTATCTCATGCCACATAGTATTAGTAAATGATTGATTGCTATCCTATGATGTTTGAGTAAATCGATGTTGTCCTTTGGGTTGATTGATGATCTTGATTTGTTTGAGTGTATGTTTTATTTTTGTGATGTCCTAAGGTGCCTTTCGTGAGGCGCACACGTGGAATATCCACACTGGAGTGTGTCTCAATATGTTGATGAATCTCTCATGGTGGGTGGCGAGAGTGACAGAAACTTACACCCGAGTAAGAGAGTTGTGCACGTATGGGAGTAAAGAGGACTTGATACTTAAGGCTATGGTTGGGTTTTCCCTTAATGATTTCTATTATTTGTGGATGCTTGCTAGAGTTACAATCATAAGTTCATATGATCCATGTATGTAAAGTATGTTAGCTCATGCCTCTCCCTCATATAAAATTGCAAGAATGATTACCGATCTCGTTATCAATTGCCTAGGATGGTTCGATACACCATACCATCATTATTCCACACTCGCTATTTTAAATATATTGTAATATATTATAACTCTATATAATGCAGCAAAAATTGATATTTTAGTTCTTCGAAATCACGCAGTTTTATTTCGTTACTAGATAGAACCAAACACTTGGTGTACGTAGAGTCGTATTGGTGGCAGATAGGACTTGAGAGAATATTGACCTTGTTGGAAATATTCCCTAGAGGCAATAATAAAATAGTTATTATTATATTTCTTGTTTTAAGATAATTGTTTGTTATCCATGCTATAATTGTATTAAGTGGAAACACAAATACATGTGTGGATACATAGACAAAATACTGTCCCTAGTAAGCCTCTAGTTGACTAGCTCGTTGATCAGACATGACTAAGGTTTCATAGCCATGGACAAGTGTTGTCACTTGATAACGGGATCACATCATTAGGAGAATGATGTGATGGACAGGACCCAAACTATAAACGTAGCATGTGATCTTGTAATTTTGTTGCTATTGTTTTCTGCATGTCAAGTATACATTCCTATGACCATGAGATCATGTAACTCACTGACACCAGAGGAATACCTTGTGTGTATCAAACGTCACAACGTAACCGGGTGACTATAAAGGTGCTCTACACGTATATCCAAAGGTGTCCGTTGAGTTAGGAGGGATCAAGACTAGGATTTGTCACTCCGTGTGACGAAGAGGTATCTCAGGGCCCACTTGGTAATACAACATCACAAACAAGCCTTGCAAGCAATGTGACTAAGGAGTTAGACACGGGATCTTGTATTATGGAACGAGTAAAGAGACTTGCCGGTAACGAGATCAAAATAGGTATTGGGATACTGACGATAAAATCTCGGGCAAGTAACATACCCAAGGACAAAGGGAATGATATACAGGATTAACTGAATCCTTGACATAGAGGTTCAACTGATAAGATCTTCGTAGAATATGTCGGATCCAATATGGGCATCCAGGTCCCGCTATTGGATATTGAACGGAGAGTGTCTCGGGTCATGTCTACATAGTTCTCGAACCCGCAGGGTCTGCACACTTAAGGTTCGGCGACGTTTTTGGTATAGTTGAATTGTTGATGTTGGTAACCGAATGTTGTTCGGAGTCCTAGATGAGATCACGGACATCACGAGAGTATCCGGAATGGTCCAAAAATGAAGATTGATATATAGGAATGTTGCATTTGGCTTCCGGAAAGATTTCGGGCATTAATGGTAAAGTACTAGGAGTGACGAATGGGTTCCCGGGTTTTACCGGGAGGGTCTAAAACCTTGCTTGTCCTCAAGCAACTCAGTTGAAAAACTGAAATAGAAATAAAAAATTTGACAAACTCTGTTTGATATTGTTGTTGCAACTATGCCTAACTCATAACCAGAATTTCAGCAAGATCACAAGTTAACCACATAAGCAAGTGACACAAAGGTCTTACGGTAAACTAATATCAATGGCATAATCAGCTAGCGAACACATAATAATGAGTTTCAGATACCAACAATTCAATCAAAACAAGCATGAAGCAATATGAATATGTGGTATCTCGCTAGCTCTTTCTGAGACCGCAAAACATAAATGCAGAGCACTTTCAAAGATCAAGCGCTGACTAAACATACTCAATATCAATCAAAAGCAAAGCGTAAAAATGACAGAGCTTCTCGCTAATTGGTGCTTATACAAGAGGAGGATGACTCAACAGGAAAATAAATACACAGGCCCTTCGCAGAGGGAAGCATTGATTTGCAGAGGTGCGAGAGCTCAAGCTTTGAAAACAGAGATAATAATTTTGGGTGGCATGCTTTCATTGTCAATGCAATGACCAAGAGTTCTCAATATCTTCCACGCTACTCATGCTATAGGACGGTTCCCAAACAGAAAAGTAATGTTTTAACTGCCCCACCACCAATCAATCACACTCCATGGTTAGTCGAATCCTCAGGTACCGTCCATGCTAACATCAATCCGGGGGAGTCTTGTTTTACAGTTATGTTTTTGATTTAAGCATGGAACTGGGCTTTCCAATTACCGGGCCCTTTCTCGTGAATAAACACATGTCGAGGATAACACGCCTAACATGGAAGATACCAATAGCCCCCTATCACCACATGAGTGGTTTGGGCATGCAAAACAGATTATTTCTTGAAGGTTTAGAGAATGGCACATGCAAATTTACTTGGAACGGCAGGTAGATACCGCAAATAGGTAGGTATGGTGGACTCTCATGGAAAAACTTTTGGGTTTATGGAAGTGGATGCACAAGAAGTATTCCTCTTGGTACAAGTGAAGGCTAGCAAAAGACTGGGAAGCGACCAACTAGAGAGCGACAACAGTCATCAAGATGCAATGAGTTTGACTAACATTGAGTGCAAGCATGAACAGGATATAAATCACCATGAACACGAACATCATAGAGGCTATGTTGATTTTGTTTCAACTACATGCATGAACATGCGCCAAGTCAAGCCACTTGAATCATTCAATGGAGAATACCATCCGATCATACTACATCATAGTCATCTCAAAATCTATGTTGGCATTCAAGACAAACCATTATAAGACCCTAGCTAAATAAGCATGACATCAGAAACTATGATCTCTAAGTTGTCATTGCAAACATGTTTCTCTCACAACAAAGTTTAATCTGGGACGACAAGCTAGTCATATTTATAAAAACAAAATAGATAGAGTTCATACCAGCTTTTCCAGTCTCAGTCACTTCATCATATCATCATTATTGCCTTCCACTTGCACGATCGAACGATGTCAACAATAATAAGAGTGCTCGTGCATTGGACTAAAGCTAGAATCTGCAGGCAAACACAAAGGAGAAGAGAAGTAATATGGCTCTTTGAAAGCTAAACAAGTATGCATGCAAGAGCCACTAAACATTGTAACCAATATCTTCTACCTTGACCCAAAGAAAAAGAAAACTATTTACACGGAAAGCTCCCAACAAGCAAAAGAAGAAAGGAAAATCTTTTTGGGTTTTCTCAAAAGGACACAAAACAAGAAAACAAGAAAACGAAAATAAACTAGCATGGGTAATATAGTGGCAAAGTGTAAACACCGACTAACAAAGTGAAAGCATAACCATGAATGTAATGTCGTGAGAACACGTACTCCCCCAAGCTTGGGCTTTTGGCCTAGCTTGGTCTACTCCCAAGGATGGTCCTCGCGAAACCCAAAATCGTAATCGGGGTTATACGGGAGCGCTGCAGCCACTACCTGAATAGCTGCCTCACGAAGATGAGCAGTCGTCGCCTCCCTCTCACACTCCTCTGCCTCTCCTATGGTTATGTAGTATCTCCGTTTTACCTGAAAGTCAAAGAAAGCAGGAGCAGGAAGGGTAATATGGAAAACACGCTGTTGGTTAAATATCAAATGGTATAGGAGGGATTCATCATCCCTCTCAAGGAACTTGTAGCGTGTTAGAGCGACACGATCAAGGTAGGCTGTACGGAGAGGGGGGTCTCCTGAACGGATGGGTACTCCAAAAAAATTTGCTAAGCGCGTAGCATAAATTCCACCAAATAAATCCCCATCAATGGCATTATTATTCAGCCTCCTTGCTATTATAGCTCCCATGTTGAAGCTCCTATCACCTGTTACTGCGCTCTTAAGGATACTAAGGTCGGATGCGCATAGGTGACAATGTGCAACCTTGCCGTTAATGCATCTACCTATGAAGAGGGCAAAGTAGTGCAAGGCAGGGAAATGAATGCTTCCTATGGTAGCTTGCGTGATGTCTCTAGTTTCTCCAATAGTTATACTAGAGACAAAATCTCTAACCAAAGACTTAGCAGGGTCATTAAGACTACCCCCATAGGGTATCTTGCGAATCCTATTGAAATCCTCCAAATCCATGGTGTAGGATTTATCATACAGATCAAATAGTATGGATGAGTCACGGCCAACTGAAAATCTAAATCTACGCACGAAAGAGGCAGTGAGCATATCATACTGTTCACATTTATCTGAGAGGAGTTCTTCTAACCCGGCATTGCGGACAAGTGTATCAAACTCATCCTTGAAGCCTGCTTCGATCATGAACTCATCAGAAGGCCATTCACATGGTTGTACCGGTGCGTCCCTTAGTTGATAAGGATCGGGCTCCCGAATAGAAAGACGGCGACCCTTCTTACTTGAGGAACCACCATGAAACTTCCTCCTGAACATAATTTCCTTTTGCTGAAATTTTTGAAGTTCAAGGGAAAAGTGAATAAAGACCAACCACACCTTGTAGCAACTACTCCTACTAGTGCCTAGAGACCGTATCACGCGCTAAAACTACTTCGGACCAGCTAAAATCAACATTTCAAGCTCAAGAACAGGGTCACCAAGGTAGCAAGAATACACGAAGGATAAAGCACTAGAGTAGAAACTAATTGGACCAATGGAGGAGTCACTTACCAAGGAGTAATTCCCCCAAAACGGTTCGGAGAATGGTGCTCTGAGCAAGGAGATCGAAAATCACAGCCAGATGAGCAAGAACACGGGTTTGAGCTGCGAAACGATTTTTTCTGGCGGTAGAAGAAGAGGATGGGTGCTGGAATGAGTGGAGGGGGTCCCTGTGGGCCCCACAAGCTTGGTAGCCGCCGCCAGGGGGGAGGCAGCGGCTACAGGGCTTGTGGCCCACTGGTGTGGCCCCCAGGCCAGCTCTCAGTCCGAGTAATTTTCAAAAATTCCACGAAAAATCATATTTGATTTTCAGGACCATTGAAGAACTTTTATTTTCGGGGTATTTTTCTCCGGAACTAAACTAAATCTATCATTTTTCTTCTAAGAAACAGAAAGTGAAAGCTTAAAATAGAGGTATGTGACTCCTTAATTCATCCATTTCATGGTCATCGAAAGAAATCCGTCAATGGGGTTGATCAAATCCTCATGACAAAACCTTCTCGAATCGCAAGAGGAAACGGAGAATTGTCGAATAGCCACTAAGTCACCTCAATGGGGATATGTATCTCCCCAACAAGCAAATCATGCATCATCTTGACACGAGGAATAGGGCATTCAAAGCTCCCAATAAGAATCGATGAAGTTTTTTTGATAGCATTGATGCAAAGTACTTGATATCATTTCTTCGGAAAGTGCATTGTATGCTCATTATCGTTGACATGGAAAATGACATTGCCTTTGTTGCAATCTATAACAGCCCCTGCAGTGTTTAAAAAGGGTATTCCGAGGATGACAGTCATGGCATCATCCTCGGGAATAACCCAGATAACAAAGTCTGTTAAGATAGTGGTGTTAGCCGACAGGGAAAGAAGTTGATTTGTCGGCCATTTGCAGAGAAATTTCAGTGGGTGTCAACTTATCCAGTTCAAGTCTACGATAAAGACAGAGAGGCATAACACTAACACTGGCTCCAAGGTCACATAAGGCAGTTCTTACGTAGTTTCCTTTAATGGAGCAAGGTATAGTGGGCACTCCGGGATCACCAAGTTTCTTAGGAGTTCCACCTTTGAAAGTGTAATTGGCAAGCATGGTGGAGATCTCAAGATCTGGTATCTTCCGTTTATTGGTCACGATATATTTCATGTACTTAGCATACAGAGACATCTTGAGCATATCAATTAACCGCATCTACAGAAAGACAGGTCTTATCATTTCAATAAAGCGCTCACAATCCTCATCATCCTTTTTCTTGGATGGCTTAGGAGGAAAGGGCATAGGTCTCTGAACCCATGGCTCCCTTTCTTTACCATGCTTCCTAGCAGTGAAGTCATTCTTATCGTATCTCTTAGGTTGTGGTTATCAGGATTAACCGTAGGTTCAATCTCCACATCCTTATCATTGCTACGTTGAGCATCATTATGAACATCACTATCCATATTGTCACCAGGTTCATGTTCATCACCAGATTGCGTTTCTGCATCAGACGCAGAAATATCATTTGGTTCTTCAGGTGTGACTGTATTTGGTGAACTGACATGTAGGTTTCTATCATCCTCCTTCTTCTTCTTAGGATGACTCGGTGTATCAGCATTAATTCCTTGAGAATCTTGATCAATTCTCTTAGGATGGCCTTCACGATACAAAGGTTCCTGAGTCATTTTGCCTCCTTTAGTAATGACTTTGACATAGTTGTCATTTAATTCATTGAGCAAGTCATCGTGAGCTTTAAGTACCTGTTCTACCTGAGTAATAATCATAGAGGCATGTTTACCCAGAAGCTTCAGATCATTGACATTTTTGTCTACACAAGCACTTAAATGACTAAGCATACGAGTACTTTGTTCCAATTGTCTGCTAACATAATCATTGAAACTCTGTTGTTTGGCAACAAAGTTGTCAAATTCATCAAAGCATAGGCTAGCAGGTTTATCAAAAGGAATATCACTCTCATCAAACCTACGCAGAGAATTTACTTCTACTACCTGTATCGGGTTATCGAGACCATGGATCTCTTCGATAGGTGGTAGATTTTTGACATCTTCAGATCTAATGCCTTTCTCTTGCATAGATTTCTTGGCTTCTTGCATATCTTCGGGACTGAGGAATAGAATACCTCTTTTCTTAGGAGTTGGCTTACGAGGTGGTTCGGGAATAGTCCAAGCATTATCGTTGATCAAGATGTTATTCAGTAGAATCTCAGCTTGTTCTATAGTTCGTTCCCTAAAAACACAGCCGACACAACTATCTAGGTGGTCTCTAGAAGCATCGGTAAGTCCTTTATAGAAGATATCAAGTATCTCATTCTTCTTAAGAGGGTCATCAGGCAAAGCATTCTGCAGCTGGATGAGCCTCCCCGAAACTTGTGGGAGCCTCTCTTCTTTGAGTTGAGCAAAGTTGTATATTTCCTGCAAGGGAGCTTGCTTCTTATGGGCAGGGAAATATTTCTCACAGAAGTAATAGACCATATCCTGGGGACTAGTCACACATCCAGGAGCAAGAGAAGTGAACCAGGCTTTAGCGTCATCCTTTAGAGAGAAAGGAAATAGCTTAAGGATATAGTAGTAGCGGATCTTCTCCTCGCTAGTGAAAAGGGTGGCTATATCGTCTAGTTTGGTAAGATGGGCTACAACCGTCTCAGACTCATAACCGTGGAAAGGATCAGATTCGACTAGAGAGATTATCTCAAGCTCGACAGAGTATTCATAATCCTTATCGGTGATAAAGATACGTGAAGTGGCAAACTTCGGGTCATATTTCATCCTAGCTTTCACAGATTTTTCCTTCCACTTGAGAAGTAATTTCTTAGCGTCATAGGCATCCTTACACGCAAGAAAATCCTCAGCTATCTCTCCCTCCATAACGTAACCCTCAGGTATATCATGCAATTCATATCTAGGAGAGCTAGATCTAGCAGGAGCAAAAGCGGGTTCTATCTCAATAGTATCGACAGTTTCACAAGCATCACGAGCATTGGCAGTAACTCTAGCAATATCAACATCAAGGAATAACCCTAGTGGCATATCAGGCAAAGTAGTATCTCTAGCATCATCAGGCAAAGCAGTATCAAGCATAGCATCTCTAGCAGTATCAGGCATAACATCTCTAGCAGTATCAGGCATAGCATCTCTAGCAGTATCAGGCATAGCATCATCAAGCAGAGTAGCATCATACGCATCATCAAGCACAGCCGACATATCAAGATTTCTAGCAGGAGGTGGTGTCGCAAACTTACTCATAATTGAAGGTGAATCAAGTGCAGAGCTAGATGGCAGTTCCTTACCTCCCCTCGTAGTTGAGGGCAAAACTTTGGTTCTTGGATCTTTCAGATTCTTCATAGTGATCAGCGAATATAAATCCCAGGTGACTCAGAGAATATAGGTATCCTCCCCGGCAACGGCGCGAGAAAAATGCTGCTAGCAGTCCCCGACAACGGCGCCAGAAAAATGTTGCTCACGTGCAACTATTCCTGACTTGATGCCTCCACGGCAACGGAGCGAGAAAAGAGCTGCTCCCAATTGCTCAACAATTAGAAATTGTCTTGCAATAGCCCACCAGCGCGTGGGATCGAGGCAGTTTTCGAGGGTAGATTATTCAACCCAAATTTGTTGGTTCGCGCGACGGGAGGTGAAAGTATATTCTTAAGTATTAGCAGCTGAATGCGTCAGATTCAACCACACCTAAAAGATTAGTATCTGCAAGCAAAGTGCCAACAGCAAAATAGTATGATAACAACGGTGCTAGAAATGATCTGGTGACTAGGCACACTATTCCTAACTGTCGTATCAATGGCGCCAGAAGTTGCCCGTGGACGGGAAATATTCTTTCCCGGCAACGCTGCGAGAAAACGTATTGTAGCAGGTAGCAGCAGTGCAACGAGTAACAGAAGTGGCAAGGAACAACAGTAGTGACAGCAGTAACAAGTAGCAACAGTAGCAAGTAGTAGCAGTAGCAAGTAACAATAGCAGCAACAATAGTAACAGCAGCAGAGCAAAGCAAGTAACAACAACAGCAAGAGTACTAACATCAGTAGAGCAAAACAAGTAACAGTAGCAGCAACAGTAGTAACAGCAGCAGAGCAAAACAAGTAACAGCAGCAGTGGGACAAACTCGTAGGCAATCGGTCGGCGATTCGTTGGATGACATTCGTCATGCAACAGTTATAACAAGGAGAGATATGTGGCTAGCTCCCATTCGTCAATGTGATGTAGGCATGCATTCCGTGTGTAGTCATACGTGCTTAGGGAAAAGAACTTGCATGACATCTATTGTCCATCCCTCCCGTGGCAGCGGGGTCCAAATGGATACTACGGGATATTAAGGTTCTCCTTTTAATAAAGAACCAGAACAATGCGTTAGCACTTGGTGAACACATGAACTCCTCAAACTATGGTCATCACCAGGAGTGGTTCCGGTTATTGTCACTCCGGGGTTGCCGGATCATAACACATAGTAGGTAACTACAACTTGCAAGATCGGATCTAAAACACACATATATTGGTGAAAACATAATAATTTCAGATCTGAAATCATGACACTCGGGCCCTAGTGACAAGCATTAAGCATGGCAAAGTAGTAGCAACATCAATCTCAGAACATAGTGGATACTAGGGATCAATCGCCGTCAAAACTAACTCGATTACATGATAGATCTCATCCTACTCATCACCGTCCAGCGAGCCTACGAATAGATTAGTCACGAACGATGAAGAGCTTCATGGAATTGGAGAGGGAAGAAGGTTGATGATGACGATGGCGACGATTTCCCCTCTCCGGAGCCCAAATCAGACTCCAAATCTGCCCTCCAGGTGAAGAACAGGATGTGGCGGCACCACCGTATTGCAAATGGGATGAAATCTTCTCTCCTGTTTTTTTCCTGGACGAAAGGGAATAAATAGCGCTGGAATTGGGGGCGGCAGAGCCACGTGGGCCCCACAAGCTTGGTAGCCGCCGCCAGGGGGGGAGGCCGCGGCTACAGGGCTTGTGGCCCACTAGCCCGTCCCCTCTGGTGGATCTTTGCGCACGTATTTTTCATATTTTCCAGAAATATTCTCCGTAAATTTTCAGGACGTTTCGAGAACTTTCATTTCTGCACAAAAACAACACCATGGCAATTCTGCTGAAAACAATGCCAGTCCGGGTAAGTTCCATTCAAATCATGCAAATTAGAGTCCAAAACAAGGGCAAAAGAGTTTGTAAAAGTAGATACGATGGAGACGTATCAGGGTCCACCCACCCGGGAGAGGACGGATAACCCACAAGTATATGGGATCGCAACAGTTTTCGAGGGTAGAGTATTCAACCCAAATTTGTTGATTCGACACAACGAGAAGCAAAAGAATATTCTCGAGTATTAGCAGTTGAGTTGTCAATTCAACCACACCTGAAAGACTTAGTATTTGCAGCAAAGTATCAATAGCAAAGTGGTGTGATTGCAACAGTAGCAACGGTAACAGTAGCAGCAATGACAGCTGTAGCAGTAACGTAGCAAGGACGAGTAGGAAAAACTCATAGGCATTGGATCAGTGATGGATAATTATGTCGGATGACATTCATCATGCAACAGTTATAACATGGGGAGATATGTAACTAGCTCCAGTTCGTCAATGTAATGTAGGCATGCATTCCGTATATAGTCATACGTGCTTAGGGAAAAGAACTTGCATGACATCTATTGTCCATCCCTCCCGTGGCAGCGGGGTCCTAATGGAAACTACGGGATATTAAGGTTCTCCTTTTAATAGAGAACTGGAACAAAGCATTAGCACTTAGTGAATACATGAACTCCTCATACTATGGTCATCTCCGAGAGTGGTTCCGGCTATTGTCACTCCCGGGATGCCGGGTCACAACACATAGTAGGTGACTACAACTTGCAAGATAGGATCAAGAACACACATATATTGACGAGAACATAATAGGTTCAGATCTGAAATCATGGCACTCAGGCCCTAGTGACAAGCATTAAGCATAGCAAAGTAGTAGCAACATCAATCTCGGAACATAGTGGTTACTAGGGATCAATCCCCATCAAAACTAACTCGATTACATGATAGATCTCATCTAACCCATCACCATCCAGCAAGCCTACGATGAGATTACTCACGAACGGTGAAGAGCATCATGGAGTTGGCGATGAAGGAAGGTTGGTGATGACGATGGCGACGATCTCCCCTCTCCGGAGCCCAGAACAGACTCCAGATTTGCCCTCCAGAGGAAGAACAGGTGGTGGCGGCGCCTCCGTATCGTAAAACGTGATGAGCTCTTCTCCTTGATTTTTTCCGGACGAAAGGGACTAAATAGAGCTGGAGTTGAAGGCGGCGGAGCCCCGAGGGCCCCACAAGCCTTTTAGGCGCGGCCAGGGGGGGCCGTGCCTCCTGGGCTTGTGGGCTCCTCGCTCCACTCCTCCGGTTGATTCTTGCGCTAGTATTTTTTTTATATATTCCACAAAAAATCCTCGTAAATTTCAAGGTCATTCTGAGAACTTTTATTTCTGCGCAAAAACAACACCATGGCAATTGTGCTGAAAATAGCGTTAGTCCAGGTTAGTTCCATTCAAATCATGCAAATTAGAGTCCAAAACAAGGGTAAAATAGTTTGGAAAAGTAGATACGACGGAGACGTATCAACTCCCCCAAGCTTAAAGCCTTGCTTGTCCTCAAGCAATTCAGTTGACAAACTAAAAGAGACAAAAGAAAAACTTTTACGAACTCTATTTGATCTTGTTGTTGTAATTATGTCTAAATCATATTCACATTTTTAGCAAGATGATAAGCTAACCACATAAGCAATGACATTTAGGTCTCAAGAGGAACTCATATCAATGGCATAATCAACTAGCGAGCAATAATAATGAGTTTCAAACGTAAACACTTCAATCAAAACAATCATGAAGTAATATGAACAGATGGTATCTCGCTAGCTCTTTCTGAGACCGCAAAACATAAATGCAGAGTACCTTCAAAGACCAAGGGCTGACTAAACATTGTAATTCATGGCAAAGAAGATCCAGTCACAGTCATATGCAATATCAATTAAAAGCAAATCATAGAAATGACAGAGGTGCTCTCTAATTGGTGCTTTTATAAGAAGAGGATGCTCAACAGAAACACAAATAGATAGGCCCTTCGCAGAGGGAATCATTGATTTGCAGAGGTGCGAGAGCTCAAGATTTGAGGACAGAGATACATAATTTTTGGTGGCATGCTTTCATTGTCAACGCAATGACCAAGAGTTTTATAGTCGATTCCTAAACAGAAAAGTAAAGTTTTGACTCCCCCACCACCGACCAATCACACTCCATGACTAGCCGAATACTCGGGTGCCGTCCATACCAACAACAATCCAGGGGGAGTTTTGTTTGCAGTTATCTTTTCGATTTGAGCATGGAACTGGGCATTCAATTACCGGCCCCTTTCTCGTGAATGATAGTGAATAAACACATATCGAGGATAACACGCCTAGCATGGAAGATACTGATCGCCCCTTGTCACCACATGAGCGGTTCGAGCATGCAAAACAGATTATTACTTGAAGGTTTAGAGAGTGGCACATGCAAATTTACTTGGAACAACACGTAGATACCGCAAATAGGTAGGTATGGTGGACTCATATGGAACAACTTTGGGTTTATGGAAGTGGATGCACAAGCAGTATTCCCGCTTAGTACAAGTGAAGGCTAGCAAAGGACTAGGAAGCGACCAAGTAGAAAGCGACAACAGTCATCAAAATGCATTGAAATTAACCAACATTGAGTGTAAGCCTGAGTAGGACATAAATCACCATAAACATGAATATCATAGAGGCTATGTTAATCTTGTTTCAACTACACGCGTAAACATGCGCCAAGTCAAGCCACTTGAATCATTCAAAGGAGGATACCATCCTATCATACTACATCATAATCATCTCAAATTTCATGTTGGCATCCAAGACAAACCATTATAAGCTCCTAGCTAATTAAGCATGGCATCAGAAACTATGATCTCTAAGTTGTCATTGCAAACATGTTTCTCTCACCACAAAGCTGAATTAGGAATGATGAGCTAGTCATATTTACAAAAACAAAATAGATCGAGTTCATACCAGCTTTTCCAGGCTCAGTCACTTCATCATATATCGTCATTATTGCCTTTCACTTGCACTCCCGAATGATGTAAACAATAATAAGAGTGTTCGTGCATTGGACTAAGCTGGAATCTGCAAGCAAACACAAAGGAGAAGACAAAGTAAGATGGCTCTTTGATAGATAAACAGATATAATGCGAGAGCCACTAAACATTGTAACCATGGTCTTATACCTTGACCCAAAGAAAAAGAAAACTATTTACACGGGAAAGATCCCAACAAACAAAAGAAGAACGGAAAATCTTTTTGGGTTTTCTCAAACTAGACAAACACATGAGAAGAAAGCGAGAAAAAGAAACAAACTAGCATGGATGATACAGTGGTAAGGTGTGAACACCGACTATCGAAGTGAAAGTGTAAGCAAGAATATAAAGTCGGTGAGAAACACGTACTCCCCCAAGCTTAGGCTTTTGGCCTAAGTTGGTCTACTCCCAAGGTGGGAAGTAACCGTCTCCGGGGTACTCCAGAGTGTACTGAGGGTCCCACTGCTGGGTGAGCTCCTCTGGCTCCCACTTATAAACTGGCGTCTGGTACTCGACTCGTAGCTCAGGCACGGGCGCCTGTGGTGGCGCTATGCCCCAATATGCGTAGATGTCCAAGGGCATAATAATGTACGTGCCTAGATGAAGATTGAACAAAGAAGGAGTAGGCAAGGTAATAGTCTCACGAGTACCCTGACTAAATACCAGGTTATAAATCATCCTCTTATTTATATCTTTGTCAAGAAAGTCATGGCGAACCATGCTATCATAATCTAGATATCTCTCACAAAGATTCTTCTTCCTCGTGTAGTCTAATGGGTATCTCAAAATGTCTAGCAAGACGGGTAGCATAGATACCTCCATAAACAACGCCGTTAGAACGGTTCGTGTTCAACCGTTAAGCCACTATAGCGCCCAAGCTATAAATTTTATCATTATAAAGGGCTTCGCGCAAAACCGTGAGATTTGGGGAGCTAAGGGCCCCAACTTTCCCACGGCCAATCAAACATTTTCCCACGAATAATGAGAAGTACCGAAGCAAGGGAAAAATGTATGCTAGAAGCTCTAGCACAAGACAGTCCTCTCTCCCCTCCTACAACAATAGTATCAATGAAATCCTCCAAGTCCCGTGGACGAGGTTCATGAATATCCCCAACATAAGGTAATTTGCAGACATTGCAAAAATCATGAAGTGACATGCGCTAGGGGATATCATATAGCTCGAACTCAACCATTGGAGGACTCTTCCTTGGATAGAAGTTAAAGCTTTGCACGAAAATATTAGTGAGGAGGAGGTATTGTAGACACTTATCTTCAACAAATGCAGTAAGGCATGCGTTCTCCACCAAGTAATAAAAATCCTGATAAAGACCGGCGGCATGTAAGAACACATCGCTTGGCCACTTGCACGCTCGAACTTCTACAATTCGGGGAACGGATACTTGGGTTTCTTCTTCTCATTTTCATCATCACGGCTTGAAGAGCCTCTTAGGAACCTCCTCATCTTTTCCTTTTTCTTTCTCTGAAAATTTCTGAAATTTTTAGTAACTCAAAGAAAAAGTGAACAAGGCTCAAGGAAACTCATAGCAACTACTCCTACCAGTGCCTAGAGGCCATATCAGACATCAATATTACTTGGGACCAGCTAAAATTAGCATGTAAAGCTCAAGAACAGGGTCACCAAGGCAGCAAAAATCCGCAACGAATAAAGCACTAGAGCAAAAGCTAATTGGACCAATGGAGGAGTCACATACCAAGGAACAATTTCCCAAAAACAGTTTGGTGAATGCGGCTTTGCACAAGGAGATCGAAAATCGCAGCAAGAAGAGCAAGAACACGGGTTTGAGCTGTAGAATGAATTTTTCTGGAGGTGGGAGAAGGAGATGGGAGCTGGAATAAGTTAAGTGGGGACACGTGGGCCCCACAAGCCTGGTAGGCGTGGCCAGGGGGGTGCCCGTGCCTCCTGGGCTTGTGGCCCACTGGTGCATCCCCTTGACTAGCTCTCCATCTCAGAATTTTTCAAAAATTCCAGAAAAAATCATACTTGATTGTCAGGGCATTTGAAGAACTTTTATTTTCGGGACACTTTTCTACGGGACGCAAAAAGCAGAAAACAGGAAAAACTAAAGCTAAATCTATAATTTTTCTTCTAGGCAACCGAAGGTAAAGGTTTGGAACAGAGGGTTGTGACTCCTAGATTCATCCATCTCATGTTCATCAAAAGAAATCTGTCAATGAGATTGATCAAGTCTCCTTGACAAACTTTTCCCTAATCGCATAAAACCGGAGATTTTTCGAATAGTCACTAGGTTACCTCAATGGGGATGTTCATATCCCCAACAAGAGAATCATACTTCATCTTAATAGTAGGCATAGGGTATTCAAAGCTCCCAATAAGAATCGATGAAGTTTTTTCAATAGCATTGATGCAATGTACTCGATATTGTTTCTTCGGAAAGTGCACCGTATGCTCATTACCATTGACATGGAAAGTGACATTGCCGTTGTTGCAATCAATAACAGCCCTTGCAGTGTTTAAAAAGGGTCTCCCAAGGATGATCGCCATGGCATCATCCTCGGGAATATCCAGAATAACAAAGTCCGTTAAGATAGTAACGTTAGCAACCACAATAGGCACACCCTTGCAAATGCCGATTGGGAAAGCAATTGATTTGTCGGCTATTTGCACAGAGATTTCAGTGGGTGTCAACTTATCCAGTTCAAGTCTATGATAAAGAGAGAGAGGCATAACACTAACACCGGTTCCAAGGTCGCATAAAGCAGTTCTAACATAGTTGCCTTTAATGGAGCAAGGTATAGTGGGCACTCCGGGATCACCTAGTTTCTTAGGAGTTCCACCCTTGAAGGTGTAATTAGCGAGCATGTTGGAAATCTTAACTTCAGGTATCCTCCTCTTATTAGTCATAATATCCTTCATGTACTTAACATAAGGAGACATTTTGAGCATATCTGTCAAACGCATTTGCAGAAAGACATGTCTAATCATTTCAACAAATCGCTCAAAATCCTCATCATCCTTTTTCTTGGATGGTTTGGGAGGAAAGGGCATGGGTTTCTTCACCCATGATTCCCTTTCTTTACCATGCTTCCTAGCAATGAAATCGTTCTTATCGTATCTCCTATTCTTAGGTTGTGGGTTATCAAGATCAACTTGTTCAATCTCCACATCCTTATCATTGCTAGGTTGAGCATCAACATGAACATCACTATCGATATTATCGCTAGGCTCATGTTCATCACCACATAGTGTTTCGGCATCAGAAACAGAGACATCATTTGGACTCTCAGGTGTAATCGCAACAGGTTTGCTAGCATGCAAGTTCCTATCATCTTTATTTTTCTTCCTAGGATGACTAGGTGTATCAGTGCTAACTCCTTGAGAATCTTGTTCAATTCTCTTAGGATGACTGTGACGCCCTCGGTTTAATCGTACGCTAATCATACACGCAAATGCGTACAATCAAACCCAAGGACTCATGGGAAGATATCACAACACAACTCTAGACACAAATAAAGTAACATCAGCTTCATATTACAAGCCAGGGGCCTCGAGGGCTAGAATACAGAAGCTCGATAAACACACGAGTCAGCAGAAGCAAGAAATATCTGAGTACACACATAAAACATGGGGTGCCTTAGACAAGTCTAGCACAAAATATACAATGATCGAACGAGGCGAGGCCTCCTGCGTGGGAACCTCCTAACTACTCCTGATCATCAGCGGCCTCCACGTAGTAGTAGGCACCGTCGGGGTAGCAGTCGTCGTCGGCGGGGACCTCCATCTCCTCGGCTCCATTATCTGGTCGCAGAAAACGGATCAAGGGGACAAGGGGGAGCAAAGCAGCGGTGAGTACTCATCCAAAGTACTCGCAGGTCTTACATCAGATCTATTCTAAGTATGCATCAGTATCAAAGAAGGGTGGTTTTATATGTGGACTGACTGCAACAATGCGAGAAAAGAGAGAGAAGGCCTAGTCTTATCGAAGACTAGCATCTTCAGGGTCTTGCAGCAATAGACGAGAGTAGAACAGAGGTAAAACATTAATAATCATATTGTTGCAGCATACTTGAAGTGAGGTCATGCCCAAAGATCCTCCCTCGACTCCCTGCGAGGAAGTAATCCCGAGGCAAACTAATTCCAGTTAAGTAACAATTGTAGTTGTATAAGATCAGGGCACAACTCCAAGTCGTCCTGTAACCGTGGACACGGCTATTCGAATAGTTAATTTTCATACCTGCAGGGGTGCACCACATGTCCCGTCACGCTCGATAACACTCTGGCCGGACATACTTTTCTGGGTCCTGCCCGGCCTCGGAATATCGACACGTCGCAACCCCACCTAAGACTAATCAGAGAGGCCAGCCCGCCGGTCTAACTCCTAAGCACAAAGGGTTCGTGGGCCCAGTTCCCCTTCGCGCTCCTGTTGATACCGCGACACCGAGTACCCATAATTCTTTCCGCGTTGCCGGTTAGTGCGAAAAGGTCTCCAACCAACCTAGATCAAATACCCAAATCCATTAACATTTTAATTAGGCCATCAACACAATCTCACGGGAATCCACCCGACTAACATCTAATCACCAATGATCCCAGTAACATGGTCGAGTAACTGTGTGGTTGTAACATCGGGGGGAATCCGAGGTATCACCCTCGTTGGATTCCGAACGATGTATCCGTCAAGGTGGGCTTAGAGGAATCACCCTCGGGGGTCCCACACTTGAGGGGTTGCTGATCAACTTTCATGTTGAAAATATTTTGATCTCACTTACGGATTATTTTATATTAATTTTAAAAGTGTTATTCAATAATTAGTAATTAAAAACAGATTTAAATAATTTAATAAAATGCAATTATGACATCAGCATGATGTCATGCTGACATCATCAGTTGACTGGTCAACTGACCAGTGGGTCCCGAGCGTCATAGGCACAAGTTTTAATTAAGATTAAACATTAATTAATCAGATTGATTTAGTGGGGGACCCACGTGTCATACTTTAATTATTCTAATTACCAAAATAATTAATTAAATAATATATCTATTTATTTATTTAATAAAAACATTATTTTTATTTTTATATTTTCATTTTCACGTTTACTAAAAAAAAGTGTGGGGCCTCCCTGTCATAGACAGCGGGGGGAGTTGGCCCCACCGGTAAGTGGCTTTAGGCCAAATACACATTTTTACTCACAGATACATAACTAAAACAATTAACGTATTCTACATATACCTATATACGCAAATACATACATCGTGCATCTCATACATACAAAATACGTATGACATTTATACATACATACATACGCAAATACATCGTTTATTTTAATTTCTTTCTTTCTCTTTTCATCTCATAACTCTCTCTGTTAACACAGACTTCTCAAGACTCTCAACCTCACACAAAGAGAGGAACAACTCCAAAATCACCTACACGAACCTAACGGCGTCGGATCGGAACGTCGTTTGCGGGAATGGAACCGGGACGACGCGAGGAAGGAGATGGTGGGAGGAGCCCAAGGAGGGCTCACCCACGTTGACGAGAGGGCCTGGTGAAGCCGGAGTTCTCGTGATACGGAGGTGACGGCGAGGAGGAAGACGAGGCAGTGACGGTGGTGGTGATGCCGGTGAGGACGGTCGCCGGAGAGGCCTCCGGAGGTGGCCAACCGGCGTGACGAGGAGGAGGGGTCTCCCTGCCCGGTCCATCCTGGACCGAGCGGGAGGAAGGGGTCGACGGGGCTCCTGGGGTCGGTCTCTAGGGGGTGGTCCCGCGGTAGGAGGCCGACGGGGGTTGGAGATCTGGGGCGAGGGAGGTGTTGGGGGGTCGGGCGAGAGGGATCCGGAAGGAGGGACGGGTGGTAGGGGGGGCAACGGGAGGGACGATGGTGGAGTGGGGATCTAGGGGCTCTCGGGGCGTCGGTGGTAGGTGGGGAGAGGAGGGAGGAGCCAAGGGGAGAGGTGGGTTCCTCTCGCGGGTAGTGTGGGGGATCGGGCGAGCAGGGAGGCATGGGCCGATGGGGGGTCTGTGCGTGGGGGGGAAGACGAGAGAGAGAGATGGGATCGTGGGGGGCAGGGAGGCGCCGGTGGGGGGGCACACGAGGGGTTGGTGGCGACCGAGGGGGCAGGAGCCCCTGGCGGCGGCGGGGGGGGGGGGGAGAGCGAGGGGGACGCAGGGGCTGTGGCTAGGGTTCGGCGCTGCGGTGGGCTGTGGCCTGGCCGGCTGGGCCACTAGGCCCAGTTGGGCTAGAGGGTTCTCTTTTTTTAGTTACTTTCTTTTTATTATTAAATCTAATTCCTTTTATTATTCAATTCTATTACTTTCTTTTATAATTTACTATATATAATTTTAATTCTTTCTTTTATTTATTTATTTTCATTTACTATATTTCTCTTTACTTATTTTGTTTAAAGCTCCTTTTAAAAATATATTGGGATTACCAATTATTCCAGAAGTGCCCGATTCATTTTTATACTTCGCTAGGTAATCTTTATAACTCCCCTCATATTATCATTTCAACAACCAAATCTTTTCACGTTTGACTTAATCTCGAAGCTTTGAATTTTGATTGGTTTCAACCATCATGAGAACATTGATATAATTAATGATGACGTGGCCTCATTAGCGCGGGATCACTGTCGCTTAATTACAACCATCACTGTAGCAAAAGTCAAGGATGACACAATGACCCTCAAGATACAAGGGTTCCTGGGTCATTCTACCACCTCTAGTGACGACTGTGACAGAATTGTCATTCAACTCATTGAGCAAGTCATTTTGAGACTTAAGTACTTGTTCTACTTGAGTAGTAACCATAGAGGCATGTTTACTCAAAAGCTAAAGATCATTGAAGTTTCTGTCCACACAAGCACTTAAATGACTAAGCATACGAGCATTCTGTTCCAATTGTCTGCTAACATAATCATTGAAACTTTGTTGTTTGGCAACAAAGTTACCAAATAGATCTAAGCATAAGCTAGCAGGTTTATCAAAAGGAATATCACTCTCATTGAATCTACGAAGAGAATTTACCTCTACTACCTGTGTCGGGTTATCAAGACCATGGATCTCTTTGATAGGTGGTAGATTTTTGACATCTTCAGATTTAATGCCTTTCTCTTTCCTAGATTTCTTAGCTTCTTGCATATCTTCAGGACTGAGGAATAGAATACCTCTTTTGTTCGGAGTTGGCATCGGAGGTGGTTCGGGAATAGTCCAAGCATTCTTATTGCACAAGATATTATTCAATAGAATCTCAGCTTGTTCCGCAGTTCGTTCCCTGAAAACACAACCAGCAGAACTATCTACGTGGTCCCTAGAAGCATTTGTTAGTCCATTATAGAAGATATCAAGTACTTCATTCTTTTCAAGAGGGTGATCAGGCAAAGCATTCAGTAGCTGGACGAGCCTCCCCCAAGCTTGTGGGAGACTCTATTCTTCAACTTACGCAAAGTTATATATTTCCTGCAAGGCAGCTTGCTTCTTATGGGCAGGATAATATTTCTCAGGGAAGTAGTAGATCATATCCTGGGGACTACGCACACAACCAGGAGCAAGAGAAGTGAACCAAGTCTTAGCATCATCCTTTAGCGAGAAAGGAAACAGCTTAAGGATATAGTAGTGGCGGATCTTTTCCTCACTCGTGAATAGGGTGGCTATATCGTGCAGCTTAGTAAGATGTGCTACAACCGTTTCAGACTCATAACCATGAAAAGGATCAGATTCGACCAAAGTGATGAAATCAGGGTCGACAGAGAATTCATAATCAGTATCGGTCACAATGATAGGCGAAGTAGCAAACTTCGGGTCGTATTTCATCCTAGCGTTCAAAGATTTTTCTTTCCACTTGCGCAGTAATTTCTCAAGATCATAGCTATCCTTACAAGCAAGAAAGTCCTCAGCTATCTCTCCCTCCATAACATAACCCTCAGGTATATCAGGCAATTCATATCTAGGAGAGCTAGTTCTAAGAGGTGAAATAGGAGGTTCTACTTCAATAATCTCAGCAGTTTCAGAAGTATCATCACATTGAGCAGCAACTCTAGCAATTTGTGCATCAAGGAATGCACCTAGTGGAAAAGTAGTATCAAGCAAAGCATCATCACAATCATCATGGATAGCAGAAGTAGCATCATCAAGCACAGGCGACACATCATAATTTCTAGCAGGAGGTGGTGTCGCAAACTTACTCATAACTGAAGGTGAATCAAGTGTAGAGCTAGATGGCAGTTCCTTACCTGTCCTCGTAGTTGAGGGCAAGACTTTAGTTTTTGGATTTCTCGAATTCCTCACAGTGATCAACAGACGTAAATCCCAAGTGACTCAGAGAATAGAGCTAGGCCTCCCCGACAACGGCGCCAGAAAATAGTCTTGATAACCCACAAGTATAAGGAACGCAACAGTTTTCAAGGGTAGAGTATTCAACCCAAATTTGTTGATTCGACGCAAGGGGAAGCAAAAGAATATTCTCGAGTATTAGCAGTTGAGTTGTCAATTCAACCACACCTGAAAGAGTTAGTATCTGCAGCAAAGTATCAGTAGCAAAGTGGTGTGATAGCAACAGTAGCAACAGTAATAGTAGCAGCAGTGACAACAGTAGCAGTAACAATAGCAGAAGTGACAACAGTAGCAGCAAAGTAACATAGCAAGGACCAGTAGGAAAAACTCATAAGCATTGAAACGGTGATGGATAATTATACCGGATGACATTCATCATGCAACAGTTATAACATGGGGAGATATGTAACTAGCTCCAGTTCGTCAATGTAATGTAGGCATGCATTCCGTATATAGTCATACATGCTTAGGGAAAAGAACTTGCATGACATCTATTGTCCATCCCTCCCGTGGCAGCGGGGTCCTAATGGAAACTACGGGATATTAAGGTTCTCCTTTTAATAGAGAACCGGAACAAAGCATTAGCACTTAGTTAATACATGAACTCCTCATACTATGGTCATCTCCGGGAGTGGTTCCGGCTATTGTCACTCCGGGGTTGCGGGTCACAACACATAGTAGGTGACTACAACTTGCAAGATAGGATCAAGAACACACATATATTGACGAGAACGTAATAGGTTCAGATCTGAAATCATGGAACTCGGGCCCTAGTGACAAGCATTAAGCATAGCAAAGTAGTAGCAACATCAATCTCAGAACATAGTGGATAGTAGGGATCAATCCCCATCAAAACTAACTCGATTACATGATAGATCTCATCCAACCCATCACCGCCCAGCAAGCCTACGATGAGATTACTCACGAACGGTGAAGAGCATCATGGCATTGGCGATGAAGGAAGGTTGGTGGTGACAATGACGACGATCTCCCCTCTCCGGAGCCCGGAACAGACTCCAGATCTGCCCTCTAGAGGAAGAACATGTGGTGGCGGTGCCTCCGTATCGTAAAACGCGATGAACTCTTCTCATTGATTTTTTTCGGACGAAAGGGACTAAATAGAGCTGGAGTTGGAGGCGGCGGAGCCCCGAGGGCCCCAGAAGCCTGCTAGGCACGGCCAGGGGGGCCGCGCCTCCTGGGCTTGTGGGCTCCTCGCTCCACTCCTCCGGTTGATTCTTGCGCCAGTATTTTTTATATATTCCACCAAAAATCCTCGTAAATTTCCAGGTCATTCCGAGAACTTTTATTTCGGCGCAAAAACAACACCATGGCACTTCTGCTGAAAACAGCGTTAGTCCGGGTTAGTTCCATTCAAATCATGCAAATTAGAGTCCAAAACAAGGGCAAAAGAGTTTGGAAAAGTAGATACGACAGACACGTATCAAGGACCTAATAGGCCCATGGGTGCCGCACCATCCCTTTGTGGGCAGGTGAGGCCAGCCCAATAAACCTATTTCGGCTAAGAGAAAAAAAAGGAAAAGGAAAAAATAAGAAGGAAGGAGGTGGACATGTTGGGAAGAAGTCCTCCACCAAACCGAATTGGAGGAGGACTCCTCCCTCTTGGGCTCGGCCGAAGCTCCTCCTTGGAGTAGGAGCCAAGCCAACCCTCCCTCTTGTTCCTCCTATATATAGTGGAGATTTGAGAGGCTTTTGGAACCCCAAGCCATAGTGCAGCCCTCTCTCCCTCCACTACTTCGTGACATCTCGTAGCTAATTCGATATGGCACGGCAAAGCCCTATTGGAGTAGCTCCGCCACCATTACCGCCACGCCGTCGTGCTGCCAAAGAATTCAGCTACCTCTTCGTATCTCTGGCTGGATCAAGAAGGCGGAGATCGTCGTCAAGTTATATGTGTGCTGAACATGGAGGTGTCGTCTGTTTGGTACTAGATCGGGATGGAGTTCATGGGACGCTTGCGATATGGATCGCGAAGTCGTTCAACTACATCAACCTTGTTTCTTAACGCTTCCTGCTTAGCGATCTACAAGGGTATGTGAATCCGATCTCCCCTCTCGTAGATGATCATCACCATGATAGGGCTTTCGCGAGCGTAGGAATTTTTTTGTTTCCCATGCTACGTTCCCCAACAGTGGTATGAGACACAGGTTCATGCGTAGATGATATCTCGAGTAGAACACACAGGAGTTTGTGGGTGTTGATGTTAAATTTGCTGCCCTCCTTAGTCTTTTCTTAATTCAGCTGTATTGAAGGATTGAAGCGGCTCGTACCAACTTTACTCGTAAACTTACGAGAGACCGGTTTCATCGACTGAGATGCAACTTGTTGCATAAAGATGACCGACGGGTATTTGTTTCTTCAACTTTAGTTGAATTGGATTTGACCGAGACGGTCCTTGAAGAAGGTTAAATAGCAATTTGCATATCACCGTTGTGGCTTTGCGTAAGTAAGATGCGATCATACTAGATACCCATAGCAGCCATGTAAAAATTGCACCAACAAATTAGAGGACGTCTAACTTGTTTTTGCAGGGTATGCATGTGATGTGATATGTCCAAGGACATGATATGATATATTAGACGTATGAGATGATCATGTTGTAATAGTTAAATATCGAATTGCAAGTCGATGCTACGGCAACCGGTAGGAGCCATAGGGTTGCCTTTAAACTAACGTTTGTGCTTATAGATGCTCTTGCTATATCGCTGAAACGTCTCCGTCGTATCTATAATTTCCGATTGTTTCATGCCAATATTATACAACTTTCATACTTCTGGCAACTTTTTATATGATTTATTCGACTAACATATTGATCTAGTGCCAAGTGCCAGTTCCTGTTTTTTGCATGTTTTTTTATATCACAAAAAATCCATATCAAATGAAGTCCAAACGTGATAAAAACTTATGGAGAATTATTTTGGAATTTATGTGATTTTTGGGAGGTGGAATCAACGCAAATGGGGGCCCACAGAGCCCACCACCCACCAGGGCGTGCCACAGGCCCCACGCGCACCCTGGTATCTTGTGCCTTCCATGAACGTTGGTTGGAGCCCTTATTCTGGCGCAAGAAAGATAATTTATGGAAAAAAATCTTGTAAAACTTTCAACGCAATTGGAGTTACGGATCGCCGGGAATTCAAGAAACCGTGAAGGGCCAGATCTGGGAAGCACGAAATAGAAGAGAACAGAGGGGGAGATCCAATCTCGGGGGGCTCCCGCCCCTCCGCCTCCATGGAGGTCATGGACCAGAGGGGGAACTCTCCTCCCATCTAGGGGTAGGCCAATGAAGAGTAAAAGGAGGACGCTCTCTCCCCCTCTCTCCTGGTGGCGCGGGAGTGCCACCGGGGCTAGGGCCGTGAAGGCGATCTACATCAACAACCTTGCTACCGTCAACACCAACTTTCTCCCCCTCTATGCAGTAGTGTAACACCCCTTCTCCCCATTGTCATATCTACTTGAACTTGGTGCTCAACTCCATATATTATTTCTCAATGATATTTGGCTATCTATGATTTTTGAGTAGATCTGGTTTGTTCTATGGGTTAATCGTGATCTTGGTTGTTATGATTGTATATTTTATTTATGGTGTTGTCCTAGAGTGCCCTCCGTGTCGCGCAAATGTGAGGGCCCCCTGCTGTAGGTTGTTGCAATATTATCATGGTTTGCTTATTGTCGGTGTTGCAGGGGTGACAGCAACCTAAACGCGAATAAGTGGGTTATGGCGTATGGGAGTAAAGAGGACTTAATACTTAATGCTATGGTTGGGTTTCATGACCTTAATGATTTTTAGTAGTTGCGGATGCTTGCTAGAGTTCCAATCATAAGTCCATTTGATCCAAGCAGAGAAAGTATGTTAGCTCATGCCTCTCCCTCATATAAAATTGCAAGAATGATTACGAGTACTTGTTATCGCTTGCCTAGGGACAAATCATTTTCTTTTTCACAAAAGCTATCCACTTTTATTACCTTGCAATTTATTCATAGTTATATTCTCACAAATTACTCATAGTTTTATTCTTGCAAAATAGTTTCATACTTGTTTTTGGTAAAGCAAATGTCAAGTGTGCGTAGAGTTGTACGGCGCTCGATAGAACTTTAGGGAATATTTGTTCTGCCTTTCGCTCCTCGTTGGGTTCGACACTCTTATTTATCAAAGAAGTCTACAAACAATCCCCTATACTTGTGGGTTATTAATGGCTGGGCAATAGCTTTAGTAGTAATAGCATAGATAGCGCGACAACCTCAATGGCAGCACGATGATGAAGATCATGATGATGGAGATCACGGTGCGGCGCCGGTGACGATGGAGATCATGCCGGTGCTTTGGTGATGGAGATCAAGAAGCTGAAGTTCATGGCCATATCATGTCACTTATCATTTGCGGTCGATAGAACTTGAGGGAATATTTGTTCTGCCTTTAGATCCTTGTTGGGTTCGACACTCTTATTTATCAAAGAAGGCTACAAACGATCGCCTATACTTGTGGGTTATCAAGACCTTTTTCTGGTGCCGTTGTCGGGGAGCAATAGCGTGGGGTGAATATTATCGTGTGTTCTTGTTTGCTTTATCAATAAGTAGTTTTTATTTCCTGTTCTAAGTTGTTCTATATCTTTATTTATGGATATGGAACGCGAAACACCAAAAAAAATAGTTGTACTTGCTACTCATGGATAAGGGGAACCTCCTAAAATCCTCGATCTTCGTTATGTGAAAAATATTATGCACTATTTTGATAATCCTCAGAAAACCCCATTCAACATGATAATGGGAGACAAGTTGGATCAACGTGAATACTTTAGGGATTATCGCTTGACACAAAAAAGGAAACTGTTATTGGATCAAATTGATATGTTGCATTGGTATTCTTGGAATTTATGTCAGGAAAAATATTATGCACTACTTTGATAATCCTGAGAAAACCCCATTCAACATGATAATGGGAGACAAGTTGGATCAACGTGAATACTTTAGGAATTATCGCTTGACACAAAAAGGGAAACTGTTTAGGGATTTACTTGTTTCGCTAGGATGAATGCTCCGCACCTTCCCTTTTAATTCAAATTTAATGATAATGAAACATTTGCTTCATATGCTAATGGTATATATGATTACTATGATGTGGAACGAATAGAAGAATTTGTTGCTTTTAAGGGTGCTTCTGAAATTGAATCTTTGTTTGAAAAGTTTGAAGATTTTCATGATTTAGTTTATAGACCTGAAAATTTTGCTATACTTCAATATTGCTATGATAATTGTAAATACAATTCCGATATTGATGCATTTATTGAGAAAGTCTCTGTTGTCCAAGAAGAGACTAATATTTTGCAGGAGTCTATGGAAGAAGGAATTGATGAAACTGTGAGCTCATTGGGTGAAAAAGATGATGAGGAGAGCGAAGATTAAAATGAGGAAGAGTAGATTGATCACCCGTTCCCACCTTCTAATTAGAGTTTTTGTTCAACTCATACATTCTTTAACGTCCCTTCGTTCTTACCGAAGGATGAATGTTATGATAATTGCTATGATCCCATTGATTCGTTTGAAATATCCATTTTTTATGATGCTTGCTATGCTTGTGGCCAAGATGCCGATATGAATTATGCTATTGGAGATGAACTTGCTCTTGTTTCTTATATTAAGAATGAAATTGTTGCTATTGCACCCACACATGATACTCCTATTATCTTTTTGAATTCTCCAAACTACACTATATCGAAGAAGTTTGCACTTGTTAAGGATTATATTGATGGGTTGCCTTTTACCACTACACATGATGATTTTGATGAATATAATATACATGTGCTTGCTGCTCCTACTTGTAATTATTATGAGACAGGAACTACATCTCCGCCTTTGTATGTTTCCAACACGATAAAATTGCAAGAAACTGCTTATGCTATGTATTGGCATTTACTTGATGTGCATGAATTGTTATTGTATTTGATGCTGATGCATAGCAATAGAGTTATCATTCGTCATTTCTTGATATATGTTGCTTTGTGCTCACTACTAAATGCCAAATCATTGTTAATTTAAATTGCCTTTGATATACCTTGGGATCTGGGTGGATCCATTACTTGAGCACTTTATGCCTAGCTTAATGGCTTTAAGGGAAGTGCTGCTAGGGAGACAACCCATAAGTTTTAGAGAGTCATTTAATTCTTTTGAGTGCTTTTATAAAGTTTAAAAACAAAAAAAAATATTGACGGGAACTTAAAACTTCACAAAAGGAGAAGCGATTGAAAGGAGATGCACTTGTGAAGTGAGGGTCGACCTTGAACACTTGTGTTCATGCTCATGGAATCAATGTAGAATTTTTCATGAAGATTATCACAAAAATAATTATCGCCTTGTACAAATACATTGTATTATAAAAATAATGTGCCAAGATTTGCCTTTAGGATGGGTAGATTGCTTGTTGGTATGTGCGATGCAGAAACAGAAACTTTGGTTGTAGGGCGTGAATTTTCATTTTTTACTGGAACGTCAAAAGGTTCTCAAATATTTTGCACAGTCTTGATCTACAAATGTTTTATTTCTTCCTAATTGTTCAAAAAAATTGTAGTACCATAAGTATGGTAGATGTTCAGATTGCTACAGACTATCCTGTTTAAGATAGATTCTGTTTTTGATGCATTGTTTTGCTTGTTTTGATGAAACTATTGATTTTTATCGATGGTATGAGCCATGGAGAAGTTGTATTACAGTAGATACAATGCAAAAAAATATGAATTGGTTTTCCACAATACTTAGAGTAGTGATTTGCTTCATTGTACTAATGGACCTTACCGAGCTTTCTGTTGAGTTGTTTGCGGATGAAGTGATCAAAGATCGAGGAGGTCTCGATATGACGAGAAGGACGAGAGGCAAGAGATCAAGATTGGGGATTCCCAAGGCACCCCAATTAAATATTCAAGTAGAGTCAAGCATATAAGCTTGGGGATGCCACGGAAGGCATCCCATCTTTCTTCAACAAGTATCGTTATGTTTTCGTCTTTGCTTCGTTCATGTGATATGTGCAAATCTTGGAGCGTATTTTGCATTTAGTTTTCATTTTATTTTATGCACCATGCTGGTATGAGATAGTCCATGGTTGATTTATAGAATGCTCATTGCACTTCAGTTATATCTTTCGAGTATGGCTTTATAGATTGCTTCATGTGCTTCACTTATATCATTTGAACTTGGGATTGCCTGTTTCTCTTCACATAGAAAACCATTGTTTGTAGAATGATCTATTGCTTCACTTATAATTATTATAGCATTATATTTTGTAGAAATAATTAAAGTCTCATGCTTCACATATATCTATTTAGAGAGTCAACAGGAATTGGTCATTTGCATGGTAAGTCATAAAATCCTACATAAAACTTACGGATCACTGAATATGATATGTTTGATTCCGTGCAATAGTTTTGTGATATAGAGATGGAATATGTGGGAGGTACTAGTAAACGGTTTTGGTTAGTAAGAAAATTGGTGTTAAGGTTTGTGATTACCGAAGCATGCACGTATAGTCTCTCGTTATGCTCGGAAGTTGGAGCACAATTTATCCTTGATTGTCTATCTTTGTGTGAAGGTCGGGGGTGCGCGATGGTTAACTCCTACCAACCTCCCCCCTAGGGGCATGCGTAGTAGTACTTTGCTTCCAGGGCTAATAAACTTTTACAATAAGTATATGAGTTATTTATGACTAATGTGAGTCCATGGATTGTATGCACTCTTACCTTTCCGCAATTTGCTAGCCTCTACGGTATCGTGCATTGCCCTTTCTCACATCAAGACATGGTGCAAATATCGCCGTTGCATCCAAACCCCGTGACATGATACGCTCTATCACACATAAGCCTTATTATGGCCTTTCCATAGCCATTCCGAGATATATTGCCATGCAATTTCCACTGCCTCCGTTTGACTTGAGCATTCATTGTCGTGTTGCTTTGCATGATCATATAGCTGACATAGTAGTTGTGGCTCAGCCACCGTGCATCATTTTTATACACCTTATGCTAGAACATTGCACACCCTGGTACACTTCCAGAGGCATTCATATAGAGTCATATTTTGTTCTAGGTATCGAGTTGTAATTTTTATTTCTTTTGAGTTACAAATAAATAGAAGTGTGATAATTATCATTATTCATTATTAGATCATGCCCAGTGAGTAAAGGATGATGGAGACTATGATTCCCCCACAAGTCGGGACGAGACTCCGGATAATGAGAGAAAAAAAATAAAAAAAAGGAAAAAAGGAGAAAAAAAAAGAAAAAAAGAGAGAGAAGGGGCATGTTATTCCACACTTGTGCTTCAAAGTAGCACCATGTTTTTCATATGGAGAGTCTCCTATGTTGTGACTTTCATATACCGGTGGGAATTTTTCACTATATGATTAGATGCACACCCACTTAGTTTTCATATGGAGCTTTCATACACTTATAGCTCTTAGTGCATTTGTTGCACGACAATCCCTACTCCTCACATTGATATCAATTGATGGGCATCACCATAGCCCATTGGTTAGCCGCGTCGATGTGAGACTATCTTACTTTTTGTCTTTTCTATGTTTACCCCTATCATCATACTCTATTCCACTCGTAGTGCTATATCCATGGCTTGCGCTCACGTATTGCGTGAGGGTTGAATAAGCTGAAGCGCGTTAAAAAGTATGGACCAATTGCTTGGCTGACACCGGGATAGTACATAATTTATACTTTGTGATAAGAAGACAGAGCATGACAAGATTATATGACTTTGTAGGGATAGCTTTCTTTAGCGTTGATATTTTGAAAGACATGATTGTTTATTGGGATGCTTGAGTATTGATGTCTTTATGTGAAATTATAGACTATTGCTTTGAATCACTTATGTCTTAATATTCATGTCATGATTAGATATATGATGAACTGTATGCTAACTAGCATTCCACATCAAAGATTATGTTTTTTTATCATTTACCTACTCGAGGACGAGCAAGATTTAAGCTTGGGGATGATGATACGTCTGAGTCGTACCTATAATTTTGTATGGTTTCATGCCAATATTATACAACTTTCACATACTTTTGGGAACTTTTTATATGATTTATTCGACTAACCTACTGATCTAGTGCCTAGTGTATGTTCCTATTTTTGGCATGTTTTTTTGTATCGCAGAAAATCCATATGAAACGAAGTCCAAAAGTGATTATAATTTACGGAGAATTATTTTGGAATTTATGTGATTTTTGGGAGGTGCAATCAACGCAAGCGGGGGTCCACACAACCCACCATCCACCTGGGCGCGCCACAGGCCCCAAGCGCGCCCTGGTGTCTTGTGCCCTCCTCGAATGTCGGTAGGAGCCCTTCTTCTGGCACAGAAAGATAATTTATGTAAAAAATCGTGTAAACATTTCAGCTCAATCGGAGTTATGGATCTCCGGGAATTAAAGAAACCGTGAGGGGCCTGATCTAGGAAGCGCGAAACAAAAGAGAACAGAGTGGGAGATCCAATCTCGGAGGGGCTCCCGCCCCTCCTCCGCCATGGCGGCCATGGACCAGAGGGGGAACTCTCCTCCCATATAGTGGGAGGCCAAGGAAGAAGAAGAAGAAGGAGGGGGCTCTCTCCCCCTCTCTCCCGGTGGCGTCGGAGTGCCGCCGGGGCTAGGATCGTAACGGCTATCTACATTAACAACCTTGCTACTTTCTCCCCTCTATGCAGCGGTGTAACACCCCTTCTCCCCGCTGTAATCTCTACTTAAACATGGTGCTCAACTCCATATATTATTTCCCATTGATATTTAGCTATCCTATGATGTTTGAGTAGATCCATTTTGTCCTATGGGTTAATCGTGATCTTAGTTGGTATGATTGTATATTTTATTTATGGTGTTGTCCTTCGGTTCCTTCCGTGTTGCGCAAACGTGAGGGGCCCCCGATGTAGGGTGTTGCAATATGTTCATGGTTTGCTTATTGTCGGTGTTGCAGGGGTGGCAACAACCTAAACGCAGGTAAGTGGGTTATGGTGTATGGGAGTAAAGAGGACTTAATACTTAATGCTATGGCTGGGTTTCACGACCTTAATGATCTTTAGTAGTTGCGGATTCTTGCTAGAGTTCCAATCATAAGTGCATATGATCCAAGAAGAGAAAGTATGTTAGCTCATGCCTCTCCCTCATATAAAATTGCAAGAATGATTACCGGTACTTGTTATCGATTGCCTAGGGACAAATGACTTTCTTGTTGACAAAAGCTATCCACTATTATTACCTTGCAATTTATTCATAGTTTTATTCTTGGAAAGTACTCGTAGTTCTATTCTTGCAAAATAGTTTCATACTTATTTTAGGTAAAGCATACTCAAGTGCGCGTAGAGTTGTATCGGCGATCGATAGAACTTTAGGGAATATTTGTTCTGCCTTTAGCTCCTCGTTGGTTTTGACACTCTCAGTTATCGAAGAAGGCTACAAACGATCCCCTATACTTGTGGGTTATAAATCGCTAGGCAGTAGCTTTAGTAGTAATAGCATAGGTAGAGCGGCAACCTCGATGGGAGCACGATGATGCATATCATGATGATGGAGATCATGGTGCGGTGCTAGTGACGATGGAGATCATGCCGGTGCTTTGGTGATGGAGATCAAGAAGCACAAGTTCATGGCCATATCATGTCACTTATGGTTTGCATGTGATGTTAATCCTTTTTTTACCTTATTTTTCTTAGGACGAAAATAGCATTATGTGGTGATCTCTCACTAAAATTTCAAGATAAATTGTGTTCTCCCCGACCGTGCACTGTTGCGACAGTTCGTCGTTTCGACACACCACATGATGATCGGGTGTGATAGACTCAACGTTCACATACAACGGGTGCCAAACAGTTGCACACACGAATCACTCGGGTTAAACTTGATGAGCCTAGCATGTACAAACATGGCCTCGGAACACAAGAGACCGAAAGGTCGAGTATGAATCATATAGTTGATATGATCAACATGGAGATGTTCATCACTCAAACTATACTCAACTCACGTGATGAACGGACTTGAGTTACTGCATTTAGATCATGCGACACTTGAATGACTAGAGGGATGTCAATTTGAGTGGGATTTTATTAGTAATATGATTATCTAAACTCAATTATGTTAAACATAGTCTAAGTAATCTTTGCTAAATTTGACGTTGTAGATCAATGGCTCGCGCAGTAGCAACACTGAATTTTAATACGTTCCTAGAGAAAGCTAAGCTGCAAGATGATGGAAGAAACTTTGTTGACTGGGCCCGTAATCTGAGGCTTATCCTCATGGCTGCCCAAAAGCAATATGTGCTTGATGAAGCACTAGGAGATGAAGCACCCGCTGTGGCGACCCAAGACGTTTTGAACGCTCTACAATCGTGTAAGGATGAATACTCACTAGTTCAATGTGCAGTTTTGTATGGCTTAGAACCGGGACTTCAAAGACGTTTTGAACGTCATGAAGCATATGAGATGTTCCAGGAGTTGAAGTTTATCTTTGAGAAGAATGCCCGGATCGAGAGGTATGAGACCTCTGATAAGTTCTATGCTTGCAAAATGGAGGAGAATTCGTTTGTTAGTGAACACGTGCTCAGAATGTGTGCGTACTCTAACCGTCTAGCGGAGCTTGGGATTGAACTCCCACAAGAAGCTGACACACACAAAATTCTTTAGTCACTGCCACCTAGCTATAAGAGCTTCGTGTTGAACTATAACATGCAAGGGATGAATAACTCACCCGCCGAGCTGTTTGTGATGCTGAAAGTCGTCGAGTCAGAAATCCAGAAAGAACATCAAATGTTGATGGTCAATAAGACCACTAGTTTCAAGAAAAACGGCAAAGGCAAGAAGGGTAACTCCAAGAAGAGTGGCAAAGTTGTTGCCCCTCCGACGAAGAAACCCAAGGCTGGACCTAAGGCGGAAAATGAGTGATATTATTGCAAGGGGACTGGTCACTGGAAACGAAATTGCCCCAAGTATCTGGCTGATAAGAAGGCGGCCAACGCCAAACAAGGTATATTTGATATACATGTTATTTATGTGTACATCACCAATTCTCATAGTAGTGCCTCAGTATTTGATACCGGTTCCGTTGCTCACATTTGCAACTCAAAACATGAACTCCGGAATAAACGAAGACTGGCGAAGGATGAAGTGACGATGCACATCGGAAATGGTTCCAAGCTTGATGTGACCGCCAACGGCATGGTCTCACTTCAGTTACCATTGGGACTAGTGATGAACTTAAATTATTGTTATTTAGTGCTTGTGTTGAGCATGAACATTATATCTGGATCTTGTTTATTGCGAGAAAATTACTCATTTAAATCAGAGAATAATGGTTGTTCTTTTTGTATGAGTAATATCTTTTATGATCATGCACCCAATATGAGGGGTTTGTTCATGTTGAATCTCGATAGTGATGACACTCATGTCCATAACATTGAGACCAAAAGATGTAGAGTTAGTAATGATAGCGCCACTTTCTTGTGGCACTGTCGCTTAGGTCATATTGGTGTAAAGCGCATGAAGAAACTCCATGCTGATGGACTTTTGGAGTCACTTGATTTTGAATCACTTGACACATACGAACCATGCCTCATGGGCAACATGACTAAGACTGCGTTCTCTGGAACAATGGAGCATTCAAGTGACTTGTTGGAGATCATGCATACTGATGTGTGCGGACCGATGAGCATAGAGGCGCACGACGGATATCGTTATTTTCTCACCTTCACTCATGATTTGAGTACATATGGCTATATTTACTTAATGAAGCACAAGTCTGAAACGTTTAAAAAGTTCAAGCAATTTCAGAGTGAAGTTGAAAATCCTCGTAACAATAAGATCAAGTTCGTGCGATCTGATCAAGGAGGAGAGCATCTGAGTTTCAAGTTTGGTGCTCACTTAAGACAATGTGGAATTGTTTCACAGTTGACACCGCCTGGAACACCACAACGCAATGGTGTGTTCGAACGTCGTAATCGTACTTTATTATATATGGTGCGTTCTGTGATGTCTCTTACCGATTTTCCATTATCATTTTGCGGCTATGCATTAGAGAGAACTGCATTCACTTTAAATAGGGCACCATCAAAAACCGTTCAGACGACACCATATGAGTTATGGTATGGCAAGAAGCCAAAGTTGTAATTTCTTAAAGTTTGGGGATGTGATGCTTATGTCAAAAAGCTTCAGCCTGAAAAGCTAGAACCCAAAGCGGAAAAGTGTGTCTTCATAGGATACCCAAAAGAGATAGTTGGGTATACCTTATATCTCAAATCCGAGGGCAAAGTGTTTGTCACTAAGAACGGAGCTTTTCTTGAGAAAGAGTTTCTCTCGAAAGAATTGAGTGGGAGGAAGATAGAACTTGATGAGGTTGTGGAACCTTTGCTTCAACAAGATGGTGGAGTAGGGCAGAAAGAAATTTCTGTAAAGGCTTCACCAGTTGAAGAGGAAACCAATGATGATGATCATGAGACTTCAGATCAAGTTGCTATCAAACCTCGTAGGCTGACAAGAGTACATACTGCTCCTGAGTGGTATGGAAATTCTGTCTTGTCAATCATGTTGTTACACAACAGTGAGCCTGCGAATTATGAAGAAGCAATGGTGGGCCCGGATTCCAACAAATAGTTAGAGTCCATGAAATCCGAGATAGGATCTATGTATGAAAACAAAATATGGACTTTGGAAGTATTACCTGAAGGCCGAAAGTCTATTCAGAATAAATGGATATTTAAGAAGAAGACGGAAGTCGATGGTAAGGTGACCGTCTATAAAGCTCGACTTGTGGCAAAGAGTTTTTCACAAGTTCAAGGAGTTGACTAGGATGAGACATTCTCAACAGTAGTGATGCTTAAGTCCGTCTGAATCATGTTAGCAATAACTGCATTTTTTGATTATGAAATTTGGCAGATGGATGTCAAAACTGCGTTCCTTAACGGGTTTCTTAAGGAAGAGTTGTATATGACGCAACCCAAAGGTTTTGTTGATCCAAAGAATGCTAAAAAAGTATGCAAACTCCACCTATCCATTTATGGACTGGTGCAAGCATCTCGGATTTGGAATCAACATTTTGATGAGGTGATCAAGGCGTTCGGGTTTATACAAATTTTTGGAAAAGCTTGTATTTACAAGAATGTGACTGGGAGCTCTATAGCGTTTCTAATATTATATGTGTATGACATATTGTTGATTGGAAACAATATAGAACTTTTGGAAAGCTTAAAGGATTACTTGAATAAAAGTTTTTCAATGAAGTACCTCGGAGAAGCTCCTTACATATTGGGCAATGAGATCTATAGAGATAGATCAAGGCGCCTAATAGTAATTTCACAAAGCACATACCTTGATAAGATTTTGAAGAAGTTCAAAATGGAACAATCCAAGAAGGGGTTATTGCCTGTGTTACAAGGTATAAAGTTGAGTAAGACTCAATGCCCAGTGAGTGTACAAGATAGAGAAACGATGAGTGTCATCCCCTATGCTTCAACCATAGGGTCTATCATGTATGCAATGTTGCGCACACGACCAGATATCAGCCTCTCCATAAGTATGGCAAGCAGGTTTCAGAGTAATCGAGGAATGGAGCACTGGATAGCAGTCAAGAATATTCTGAAGTGCCTGAAAAGGACTAAAGAAATGTTTCTCGTTTATGGAGGTGACGAAGAGCTCGTCGTAAAGGGTTACATCGATGCAAGCTTCAACACTTATCCGGATGACTCTAAGTCACAAACCGGATACGTGTATATTCTCAATGGGGGTGCGGTAAGCTGGTGCAGTTCTAAGCAAAGCGTCGTAGATGATTCTACATGCGAAGCGCAGTACATAGCAGCCTCAGAGGAGGCTAAGGAGGGTGTGTGGATAAAACAGTTCGTGACAGATCTTGGAGTTGTGCCGAGCGCATTGGATCCAATAAATCTATTATGTTACAACACTAGTGCCATTTCTCTATCCAAGGAACCAAGGTTTCACAAGAGGACCAGACACATTAAACCACGCTTCAATGCCATCCGCGATTATATCAAGGGGGAGGACATAAATATTTGCCAAGTGCACACGGATCTGAATGTTGTAGACCCGCTAACTAAACCGCTTCCACGAGCAAAACATGACCAAAACTAGAACTGTATGGGTCTTAAGTTTGTTACATTGTAAATCCATCAAGATGTGATACTAGAATATTGACTCTAGCGCAAGTGGGAGACTATTGGAAATATTCCATAGAGAAAATCATAAAATAGTTATTATTATATTTCTTGTTTTAAGTTAATTGTTTATTATCCATGCTACAATTTTATTAAGTGGAAACACAAATACATGTGTCGATACATAGACAAAATACTGTCCCTAGTAAGCCTCTAGTTTACTAGCTCATTGATCAAAGATGGTTAAGGTTTCATAGCCATGGAAAAATGTTTCACTTGATAACGGGATCACATCATTAGGAGAATAATGTGATGGACAAAACCCAAACTATAAACATAGCATGTGATCATATAATGTTGTTGCTATTGTTTTCTCCATGTCAAGTATACATTCCTATCACCATGAGATCATGTAACTCACTCACACCGGAGGAATACCTTGTGTGTATCAAACATTGCAACGTACCTGGGTGACCATAAAGGTGTTCTACAGGTATCTCCAAAGGTGTCCGTTCAGTAAGCATGGATCAAGACTGGGATTTGTCAGTCCGTGTGACGGAGAGGTATCTCAGGGACCACCCGGTAATACAACATCACAAACAAGACTTGCAAGCAATGTGACTAATGAGTTAGCCATGGGATATTGTATTACGGAACGAGTGAATAGACTTGCCCGTAATGAGATTGAAATAGGTATTGGGCTACAAACGATCGAATCTCGGTCAAGTAACATACCGAAGGACAAAGGGAATGATATACGGGATTAACTGAATCCTTCGCATAGAGGTTCAACCGATAAGATCTTCGTAGAATATGTACGATCCAATATGGGCATCTAGGTCCCTCTATTGGATATTGACGAGAGAGTGTCTCGGGTCATGTCTATATAGTTCTCGAACCCTCACGGTGTGCACACTTAAGGTTCGGTGACATTTTTTATATAGTTGAAGTGTTGATTTTGGTAACCGAATGTTGTTCGGGGTCCCGGATGCGATCACGTACATCACTAAAGTATCTGGAATGGTCCCGAAACAAAGATTGATATATAGGAATGTTGCATTTTGCTTCCAAAATGATTTCGGGCATTACAGATAAAGTACAGGGAGTGACGAATGGGTTCTGGGGTTTTACAGGGATGGGCCACCCACCCGGGAGAGGACCTAATAGGCCCATGGATGGCGCAGCAGCCCTTTGTGGACTGCTTAGGACAGCCCAATAAACCTATTTCGCCTAAGAGCAAAAATAAAAGGTAAAGGAAAAAAAGAAGAAGGAAGGAGTTGGGCAAGTTGGGAAGGAGTCCTCCACCAAACCAAATTGGAGGAGGACTCCTCCCTCTTGGGCTCGGCTGAAGCTCCTCCTTGGAGTAGGAGCCAAGCCAACCCTCCCTCTTGTTCCTCCTATATATAGTGGAGATTTGAGAGTATTTTGGAACCCCTAGCTAGAGTGCAACCCTCACTCCCTCCACTACTTCGTAACATCGCGTAGCTAATTCGATACGGCGCGGAAAAGCCCTATCGGAGTAGCTCCACCACAACCACCGCCACACCATCGTGCTGCCAGAGAATTCAGCTACCTCTTTGGCTCTCTTGCTGGATCAAGAGGCGGAGATCGTCATCAAGCTGTACGTGTGATGAACGCGGAGGTGCCGTCCGTTCAGTACTAGATCGGGACGGAGTTCGTGGGACGCTTGCGATTTGGATCACGAAGACGTTCGACTACATCAAACGTGTTTCGTAACGCTTCTAGCTTAGCGATCTACAAGGGTATGTGGATTCGATCTCCCCTCTCGTAGATGATCATCACCATGATAGGTCTGTCATGAGTGTAGGAAATTTTTTTGTTTCCCATACTACATTCCCCAACGGACATTACCTTTAGCTCCTTGTGTGTTCGAAATTCCATACTTACCAATTCCATCTTTGGAAAGTGCTACAATGATTCCTTGCACTTGGGGATTATCCAGCCCTTTTCTGGCGCCGTTGCCGGGGAGCAATAGCATGGGGTTAATATTTTCGCGTATGCTGATTTGCTTGTATCACTAAGTAGATTTTATTTTTGTTTTGTTTATATTCCCTTGCTTTTTTTTCTTTAGCTGTGGGTGAAACAAATTAAAAAATCAAAATTAAAAACACAAAAAAATTACTTGCCTTTTATAAGAGAAGCGATTGGAAAGTTGTGCATTGGAGAAGTGAGGGTCGACCTTGAACACTTTTGTTCATGCTTGTGGAAACAATGTAGAAGTTTTCATGGAAGTTTCTCATCAAAATAATTATCTCCTATTAAATACCACTGTACCATAAAAATTATGTTCATGATGCTCTTTTGCATGTTTCGTCTACAATCTTTATGTGGGCATCAATGAAATCATCATGCCAAGCTAAAAGGCATTAAAGAAAAGCGATTGTTGGGAGACAACCCATTATTTACACTTTCTGTTTTTGAGTGTTCACATGATTAAGCTACTGCATTAATCATGTTTATATTTTTATTTCAATAAAGTGCCAAGTAAAGCCTTTGGGATAGTGTGGATACTTGTTTGTTTAATTCTATGCAAAAACAGAAAGTTTTGCATCGAATACTTGAATTATGTGATGCGTCAAATTATTCTAAATTTTACACAAAAATCTATGCAAATTCTCTCTGTTGTCCTATTTTTTCAGGATTTTAGAGTCGGGAAGTATGGTTTTAATGCAAATCTTCACAAACTGTTCTGTTTTTGACAAATTCTGTTTTGCGTCCATAGTTTGCTAGTGGTTCTATAACTTATACTGAGTGATATATATTATGGGAATGATAGAATAATATAGGTATTATATTAGAACAATTATGAATCTTGTCTTGGCAGTACCTAAGTGAATCATCTATATTTATCATACTAACCCATCTCACGAAGTTCCGTTAAGTTTTGTGTGATTCAAGTTTTCAAGTTTTGTGTGAGATACCAATATGAGGAGAATAAGGAGCAGCTAGAACCTAAGCTTGGGTATGCCCAAGGTACCCCCAAGGTAATATCCAAGGAAGACTCAAGCATCTATGCTTGGGGATGCCCTCGTAGGCATCCAATCTTTCATCTCCAACATTATCGGTATATCTTACTTGAAGCTATATTTTTATTCATCAAATGATATGTGTTTTTCTTGGAGCATCATTGTATTTTGTTGTTCTTTGTTATATTTTATTTATAATATTTTTATTCAATAAACAGTTCTAAGAATTTCCTTTAGAATGCTTGAATTCCATGTGTGATGTACAAAAATAGAAACTTATGTCAAAGTATTTCAATTATCATATTTTAGTGGTATCTGGAAAGTTTCTGAAATTTTTACACAGTACTATCATACAAATTATTTATCATTTCCAAAAAATTCATAATTTGTGGAGATACATAAATACACTTTATATATATATATATATATATATATATATATATATATATATATATATAACTACAAACTGTTCTGTTTGGACATATTGTTGTCATAGTTTCATTATCTACTTATCCTATAGTTTCCATGGCTTATATTGGTAGATATAAACTATGAAATGATAGTATACAGTACCTAATTTTTGAAAATTATTATGCAACTTGTCTTGGCAGTACATAAAGAGCTGATTTGCATTTATGTGTACTAACCTATCTCACGAGTTCTTTTCAAGTTTTGTGTGGATGTAGTTTTTGAGACTTAGATGAAACCATGATATGAGAGGAATTAAGGACACACAAAATCTCAAGCTTTCAGATGCCCAAGGCACCCCAAGTAAATATTTCAATAAGTCTCAAGCATCTAAGCTTGGGGATGCTACACATCCCACCTCTCTTCATCAACAACTATTGGTTAGCCTATGTTGAGCCTAAATTTTTACCTGTCCACATGATATGTGATATTCTTGGAATGCATTTTGGTTTTTACTTTTTTGTTTGAACAAAATTATCAGATCTGAAAATATTTATTGAGAGCGAGTCCTCACATAGCTACTTGATTATCTAACTACTCATTGATCTTCACTTACATCTTTTGAGAGTAGTTTGATTGTTTCCTCCTGTGCTTCATTTATATTCTATGAGTAAATTGTTGTATGAATTGATTACCATGAATTCGAAATTATATGCTCATGTCATGCCTGGTAGTAGCTACACATTAGGTTTAGAAAGTGAGAAGTTTTGAAGCTTGACAATCACAATAATAGTCATACAAGCAATTCATGAATGATTGGTATAAGGAAAAGAACTTACACATATAAATATATTATCTTGGACATATTCTATGATTGTGAATATCCATTAATTATTTTCAAACGTGAGAAAACCTGTTGAAGTTGGACAAGGAAGAGAACGTAATGAGTTATGGTTGTGTATATTTGCATAGAAGTTATATTGTTATGGATCCTTCAACATGTGGTGCTTGCTTAGGATCTTTTGCTAGCCAAAATTTGTACTAAGTAGAGATACTACTTGTGCATCGAAAAACCCTTAAACCCAGTTTGTTGCAATGAGTTTCCACCATACCTACGTGTGGATTGAATAATATCCTTCAAGTAAGTTATCATCGATGCAAAAGGCAATAAAGATTGCTTCTAAATGTGTTTGATCCCTTAGTGTAAAAGAAAATTGAGCGTTGTATGCACTTGTGATGGCAAAGTAATAAAAGCGACGGACTGCATAATAAAGGTTGCTATCATAAGGGGCAATATAACGTGATGTTCTTTTGCATTAAGGGATTGTGCATAAAAAACGAGAAGGCGCATGACAACCTCTGCTTCCCTCTTTGAAGGGCATATATTTTACCTTTCAGTATTTACTTTTCTGCAAGAGTCAATAGTATGCATTCCAATTTCAACATTAATTATTCTCTAGTTGGCAAGTGTCATGTGGTGCAAAAGATCTAGGTACATATGGCCAGTCAAATATATTGGATCACGACTTATTATTGTTGACAATTATCTCTATGATAAATAAGTTGGGAGGCGAAACATTAAGCCCCTATCTTTCTCTGTGTTTGATGGATGTCATTTGTTCAAAAAATATGCTTTGAGTACTAGCAATCATAGAAGTCTATATGAGGATTGAGTATGTGGAGCTATTACTTAGACTTTGTTGAGAATAAGTTCGATTGCAATTGTTTGGTGACTAAGGACATGTGTTGTTAAGTTTCAAGAGAGTTCATTGTTTGAACCATAACATGTCAATTGGTTGCAACTTTATCATGATGAGTTTTCTGAGAAAGTTGTTGTTATGATTCTAGGAAAAGTGATTGAAATTATCATTGATCAAACTTATGCACTATGCTAGCATTCACTCTTCATAAATTATTTCTTTTATCATTTACCTACTTGAGGACGACTAGGAATTAAGCTTGGGGATGTTGATACGTCTCCAATGTATCAATATTTATTAAGTATTCATGCCATGTTTTCCTATGTTTACAATACTTTTATATGGTTTTTCTGCACTTTATATGATTTATTTAGATTTAACCCGGACTGATGATGTTTTCAGCAGGACTAGTGTGGTGTTGTTTTTGTGTAGAAATAAAAGTTCTCAGAATTGGACGAATCTTTTTGACATTTTTTTGAAGGAAAAGAGAAGTACTGGAGCAAAGAACCGCGAGAGGGGGCCCCCAAGTGCCCACTAGAGACCACGCCGCACCAGCCCCCCTCTAGTGGGCTCATGTCTAGTGGGCACCTCGTGACCCATCTTGGCATGATTCCAACGCCCAAAAATCCTACAAATATAGAAACCTCTAGAAATTACCCTATATCAGAAGTTCCACCGTCGCAACTCTGTGTATCAATGAAAAACCCATCTGGAGAGAAAATAGTAGCGAAAACAGGAGAGAAACAGAGAGATGGATCCAATGCCAGAGGGGCTCTCGCCCCTCCGGGAGCCATGGAGGCCAAGGACTAGATGGGAGAACATCTCCCCACCTTAGGAGGAAGAGGCCTAGGGGAGACTCTCTTCACCTCTCTTTCAGAGGCGCCGGAGTGCCGCTGGGGGAACCATCGCCGCGGTGATTGTCTTCATCAACATCACCGTCTTCATCGCCTTCCTCGTGTATTTTGAACGGTCCACTCTCCCGCACCCCGCTTTAATCCCCTACTTGAAGATGGTGTTTCATGCCACATAGTATTAATAAATGATTGATTTCTATCCTGTTATGTTTTAGTAAATCGAAGTTGTCCTTTGGGTTGATTGATGATCTTAATCTGTTTGAGTGTATGTTTTAGTTTGGTGCTGTCCTAAGGTGCTTTTCGTGAGGCGCACTCATGGAAGATCCACACTTGAGGATGTTGCAATATGTTCATGAATCTCTTATAGTCGGTGGCGAGAGTGACAGAAACTTACACCCGAGTAAGAGAGTTGTGCGTGTATGGGAGTAGGGAGGACTGGATACTTAATGCTATGGTTGGGTTTTACCTTAATGATTTCTAGTATTTGTGGATGCTTGCTAGAGGTACAATCATAAGTTCATATGATCCAAGTATGGAAAGTATGTTAGCTCATGCATCGCCCTCATATGAAATAAGAAGAATGATTACCGATCTCGTCATCAATTGCCTAGGATGATTCTGCACACCATACCATCATTATTACACACTCTCTATTTGTAATATATTGTAATATATTCTAAATCTATATAATGTAGCAAATATTTTCATATTTTAGTTCTCCAATATCATGCAAAGCTATCCTATTTATTCCCACAACGCAATTTTATTTGTCGTTACTAGATAGAATCAAACACTTGGTGTACGTAGAGTCGTATCGGTGGCAGATAGGACTTGAGAGAATATTGACCTCACCTTTAGCTCCTTATGTGTTTGACACTCCATACTTATCACTTCCATCTTTGTAAAGTGCTATGATGATTCCTTGCACTTGGGGATTATCAGTGCGCATGATTTATACTCATGCGGTGAAGACGGAGTCATGCCATGCTAATATGTTAAAATGAGTAGGATCGTATATTTTGAATACTAATGATTATGCTTCTTATGTTTGTGAATATTTTTCGATTAGTTCATCATTTCTCAAATATCATACCTAAAACATATTACGTATTGGATAGCATGCCGCATCAAAAATTCTACTTTGATCATTTACCTACTCGAGGACCAGGAGGAATGAAGCTTGGGGATGCTGATACGTCTTCATAATATCAATAATTTCTGATTTTTCTATAATATTACATTATCAATCTTGGATACTTTATATGCGACAATATGCTATTTTATATCATTTTTGGGAACTAATCTACTAACCCAGTGCCTAGTGTCCGCTGTTGTTTTCTGTTTGTTTCTGGTTTTCTACCAAATTAGTACCAAACGATGTCCAAACGCTATGAAACTTTTGATGATTTTTTATGTACAAAAGAGACCATGGCAACTTCGGAAGGAGACCACATGATAGACGAGGAGATGGCAAGGCATCAGGGCGCACCCACCGGGTAGGCGTGCCCTCATGCCTCATGGGCCCCTCCTTGCTCCATCTGATATAATTCCATCTTCATAAATTCTGTAAAATTGGGAAACCAACAAATAGCCACCAGAAACACTTTTTCAGATGTCGCAAGTCCTTGTTCCATCATGATCCCATCTAGAACCTGTTCTGGTACCCTGTTGGAGGGGGAATCGATCACGGAAGCCATCTACATCAACATTGCTCCCTCCATGATGATGTGTGAGTAGTCCACCATAAACATATGGGTCCATATCTAATACCTAGATTGCTTCTTCTATCTCTGTGATGTTCAATACAAAGTTCACTATGATTCCTGTTGTGATTGATGGTATGCAATCCTCTTTTGCGGTGTGTTTGTTGGGATGTGATGAATTGTGGGTTTGTCATCACATTATTCATGAATATTAATTGAGTCTTCTCTGAATTCTTTTATGCATGATTGATATATCTTTGTATTTCTCCCTGATCTATCGGTTTGGTTCGGCCAACTAGACCAATTTATCTTAAGCGGGAGTGGTGCGTTGTAATGGATTCAATCTTGCGGTGCACAACCCAATGACAGAAAGCGATATGACATGTATTTTTGTTGTTGGCATGAAGGAGAAAATGACAGGGTCTAAACATATGGCTTGTCTTACTTCTCTACATCATCCTACCTTCCTCCAAGCATTACTCTGCTTTATATTTAATACTCTAGATGCATGATGTATACAGTCGATGAGTGGAGTAGTAGTAGTAGATGCAGCCAGGAGTCGGTCTACTTGTTCATGGACGTGATGGCCATATAAATGATCATTGCCATGAATAACATGTTATAACTATGCGCTATTCTGTCAGTTGCCCATGAGTAATTTATTTACCCACCAATAGCTATGTTCAAGAGAGAAGCCTCTAGAAAAAACTATTGCCCCGTGGTCTACTTAAACATATTTTCTAAAACCCTATTTACCTTCCTACAATTTATTTAATTTTTATTTACTTTTGTATTTATATTATGTATCTATCAGTACTTAATCTTTGCAAGTAACGAGTTCAAGAGAGTTGACAACCCTCTTGCCCGCGTTGGGTGCAAGTGTTTAATTCTATGTGTGTAGGTGCTGCAAAAATAGGTTCAGGTGAGTATCCTATTGGTTCGATAACCTTGGTTCTCACTGAGGGAAATACTTATCTCTACGATACTGCATCCCCCATGCTCTTCGGGGGAAAAACCAACGCAGTTTACAAGTAGCAGGAAGAATTTCTCGCGTTGTTTTCGGGGAGACATCATCAAATTCTTGTCAGGTTCCTTCACACAAATTGTCATTCACTTGTTCTCCTATTTATTTGCTTGCTCAAAAATATCAAAAACACAATTTTTTTTATATTTGCTAGTTTACTTGTTTCGCGTGCTAGTTTGCTTGCTTTGTCACTATGTCTCAAGAAAAAACCAAACTATGTAATTTCTCACATACTAATAATAATGATATTATTAGTACTCTGATACCACCTATTACTAGTGTGGAGTATTATGTTATTCATGTTGCATTGCAAAATCTTGTTATGAAAGAACAATTTTCTGTAAGTCCTAATGAAGATCGCGCTTCACATTGTAATACCTTTGTTAAATTATGTGATATGAAAAAGAAAAAGGATATGGATAATAATTTGGTTAAGTTGAAATTATTTACTTTCTCACTAAGAGATATGCTAAAGCATGGTATTCATCCTTGCCTTGTAATATTATTGGAATATGGGAGAAGTGTAAGGATGATCTTATTGCTAGTATTTTCCTCCTGCTAAGATTATTTTCCTGAGAAATCAAATTAAAAAAAATTCAGCAACATGAGAAAGAACATGGTGCACAAGCATGGGAGATAATGGAATTGATTATTAGAAATTGGTCCACTCATGGCTTAAGTATATGGATTATAATACAAAAATTATATGTGGGACAAAACTTTGTGTCAAGAAATCTTCTAGATTTCTCTGCACGTGGTACATTCATGGAAGTTGCACTAGGAGAAGCTTCCATACTTGTGAATAATATCATGGAATACCGAGCGAGCTCCAACTAGTAAGAAGGTAAACCCTATCAAAGAAATCACTACTTTGAGTGATAAAATGGATACTCTTATTAATGTGGTTGCTAATAAAAATGGTCATGTTGATCCCACTGATGTGCCACTATGTGATTTTCTTGAACAAAATAATGATGCTATTGATATGAATTTTGTCTCTCGAAATAATTCCAATAACAATGATTATAAAGGGAATTTTAATCCTAGACCATATCCCGATAATTCCCCTACTAATTATGATAATTCTAATGGAAATTATTCTCATAATAATAATTGGATACCCTGTGATCTTGAGAACTCTATTAAATAGTTTTTAGTTCTCAAAATATTTTCAACACTATGGTAGAAGAAAAACTACATAAGATTGAGGATTTTGCTAGAAATATGGATAGGATTGCTCTTGATGTGGATACTCTTAAAGTAAAAAAAAATTCACCTAAACATGATATTAATGAGTCCATAAAATCTATTCAATTATCTATTAATGAAAGTAAGCACAAGACCGCTAGGTTGAGAGAGCAATCAAATTGGATGCGTAGCGACTTAACTTCTGTTGAGCTTTCATATAGTTATAGCTCTAGTGCACCCGGTCATGCCAATCCCTACTCCTCGCATTGATTTCTATTGATGGGCATCTCCATAGAACGTTGATCCGCCTAGTTGATGTGAGACTTTCCTTCCAGTTTGACTCCTTTTGATATGTACCACCATACTTTCTTCCACACATATGTTATAACCATGGTTCATGCTCATGAATTTAGTGAAGCTGAAAATGTTGGAGCATGAATGAAGTACGATCCAATTGCCTCACTTAACACCAAGGTGCTCATGATTTATACTTATGCTATGAAGACGGAGTCATGTCATGCTAATCTTATGCGGTGAAGATGGAGTCATGCCATGCTAATATGATAAAATGAGTAGGGAATAACATTCTTTAAGGATCATGTATTTGACATATGAATGATTACGATTATTATGTATATGGATATTATTATGTGTTATGAATTAGTTCATCGTTTCTCAAAGATCATACCTAAAAGAGATTACATGTTGGGTAGCATGTTCCATCAATTTTTTTGTTTTTATCATTTACCTACTCGAGGACGAGCATGAATGATTATGCTTATTATGTTAGACGCTATTATATTATCAATCTTGGATACTTTAGATGCAATAATATGCTATTTTATATCATTTTTGGGAACTAACCTATTAACCTAGTGACTAGTGCCATTCGATGTTTTCCGCTTATCTTTGGTTTTCCATGAAATCAGTAGCAAACGAAGTCCAAATGCTACAAAACTTTTTGACTATTTATTTCTGGACAAAAGAGACCCTCGAAGCTTTGAAAGGAGACTAGATGGCATACGAGGAGACGACAATGCAATAGTCCGCACACAAGGGGTAGGCGCGCCCTAATGCCTTGTGGGCCTCTCGTGGCTCCATCTCACCTAATTCCACCTCCATAAATTCTCTGAAATCGAGAAACCAACAGAGAGCCAACACAATCACTTTTTTAGATGTTGCAAATCTCTGTTCCGTCGTGATCCCACCTGGAGACCTTTTCGAGTGCTCTGCCAAAGGGGGCCGCTCACGGAGGCCATCTACATCCACCTTGCTGCTTCAATGATGATGTGTGAGTAGTCCACCACATACCTACGGGTCCATAGCTACTACCTAGATGACATCTTCCCTCTCTTTGATCTTTAATATGAAGTTCACTGCGATCCATGTGGTGATCTATCCAATGTAATCCTCTTTTGCAGTGTGCTTGTTGCGATATGATGAATTGTGGGTCTATGATCAGGTTATTTCTGAATTCTTTTATGCATGATTATTATAGCTTTGTATTTCTCTTTGATGTATCGGCTTGGTTTGGCCAACTAGATTGATTTATCTTCAGCGGGAGGGGTGCGTTGTAATGGGTTCAATTTGCGGTGGTCAATCCCAGTGATAGAAAGGGACATGACACTTATTTGTGTTGTTCCCACTGAGGACAAAATGACGGGGTCTGAACATATGCCTTGTCTTACTTTGTTTACATCATGTCACCTTGCTCCTAGCATTACTCTGTTTTATACTTAATACTCTAAATGCATGCTGGATAGCGGTCGATAAGTGATAAAATAGTAGTAGATGCAGGTACGAGTCGGTGTCCTTGCCTATAGACGTGATGCGTGTATACATGATCATTGTCGTGAATAACATGTCATAACTATGCACTTTGTATCAATTTCTCGACAATAATTTGTTTATCTATCATATGCTATGTCCAAGAGAGAAGCCTCCAACAAAAACTATGACCCACGGGTCTACTTAAACATATTTACTAAAACCTATTTTACCTTGCTGCTATTTATTTAATTTTTATTTACTTTTATATTTGTATTATCTATCTATCAGTATTTAGTCCTTGCAAGTAACGACTTCAAGGGGCTTGACAACCCTCTTGTCTGTGTTGGGTGTAAGTGTTTGATTATGTGTGTAGATTTTTTTGAGAAAAGGAGGATATACCCCCGGGCTGTGCATCTGAACGATGCATACAACCATTTTATTAATTATTTAGAGAGACCATACAAAGTAATACATCAGTCAGCCTGAAACCACCGTCTAGGCAACACGTGTTGCTACTCCTATCCATTGATGAAGGTGTGCCGAATATCTGGGCCAAATACCAAACAGACATCGCACCAACTCCTAACATCTATAGCCGGATGCCCCAGCCCAGCCACACACTGGGACTGGATCTCATACCGGTCCGACGCACTCTCACATGCAGCCTCCACCATCTTCCATCGGTCCATCTTTAGAGCCAGAACAAACGCATCTTCCTTGCTAGGTCTGCCGTCAACGCCACCATGGAGTCAGACAACGCCACCATCCTACACATGCCCGTCCACACGCGCATGTCGCGAAACCAGCGCGGCGCCATGCCGCCGGGATCCACCGTAGGGCTCGCGGTAGAACAAACACCGCTCCTCCTCGTGTCCCGTCCACCCAGCGCCATGCCTCAGGATGGAAACGACATCGAAGATGCCATCATCGTCCGGTCCGGTAGATCCAGATCTGGGATTTCTCCTGGAGCATCATGAGGGGGGTGCCACGACTTGCAACAATGATGCCTCGAGATGGTAACGACGTCATAGATGCCACCATCATCCGCCATGATCGAAGTCGGCGCAGTTTTCATGGGAGGTCGCGTCCCGCCGATCTCGCTCTAAGGCTCAGGGCCCGCCGCCACCACGGCCCTTGCCGGCGGCAGCGGCGGCCGGGGAAGGAAAAGAAGAGTCTGGCGGCTAGGGTTTCGGGGCCCCTAGCGTAGCCCGAGGGGAGGCGACGCGAGGGGTACGCGAAGGGGCAGGGGGAAGGATCCCGTTTTGTTCTGACATCATATTTAAATGGGGAGAATTTCACTTCCCGGCCTCTGCACCAACTAGGGATGCATACAACCATTTTAGTATGAGTACCAAGATAAACATGGTAATCAGAATTTTTTAAATGAGTATCAAGATTTTTTTATGAGTGGTTTCACCACACGCCAAACTTGATTCTCAATGAATGGAGAAAACTCCATGTGCATCACGTGTCAATTCTACGAATTGAACTCGGGTCGTTGGGCTGCGCAACCGCATGCCCAACCGTCGTGTGTAGATGCTGCTAAAAGATGTTTGCATGAGTCTCCTATTGATTTGATAACCTTGTTTCTCAGTGAGGGAAATATTTAGCACCACTCTATTACATCTTTCCTCTTCTTCGAAGAAAAGTCCAACACAGTTTACAAGTAGAAATCATATGATTAAATCATGGTTGGATCTATGCAAAGTAAGCAACTTAATGTAAATCTACCAATGTCTCCATTTTCAATAAAACTTTAACCACATTATTTTAAAGATGAGCTGACCATAGGGCTCTACGCATCGATGCTGCGACGGAGGGCGAGGAGTCGACACCGGTGCCGAGGCGCGCACGCGACAGTGTTGTTCATGGTCAGAGGCGCTGGTAGTCCGGGTGCGGGACTCCAACCGAGTGCAGCTCCAGCGGAGGTGACGAGTAGGCACGATAGCTATCTGCAGCAAGGCACAGACGTGCTGGACAAGGTAAATTGTGCGCAGATGATGCCCCAATTGGCCGCACCAAATGTCGGAGTTCAGCCGGGTGCACAATCATGCACGCGCAACACGATGACAGGCCGAGGTGCCCTGTCGGGGCAGTACGGGACATCGCCGATGGAGCCGACAATAATGGCCTTAGAGCAACTTCAATAGACCGACCCAAACTGACAACGATTTTGTCCGCTTTTTGTCCATTGAGGTCGGCCGCCCGCCCGGTGTCCGCCCTGTTTTAGATATGGGTCGATAGCGCGCCCAACGCGCCGATCCATATGTGTTGGCGTGGCCAGCTGGTCGTCCTATTTTGCATGATTTTCATAGTTTCAATGAAATAACATAGTTTGGACCGAAAATAGCATAGTTATTACAAGCTGAATAAAAGTAAAAATGTCTCACATAGTTTTGCAAACGAATAAAGAGATAAATCTATTGGTTGCCAACATGAGCCCACATATGCTCAACCAAATCATTTTGCAGTTGCATGTGACTTTCCCAATTATGCATGTCTTGATGAAATTGGGTTAACTGTTCAAACGTTGCCGCTCCTCCATGCTCAAGCACAACATTCTCACCCTGAAACTGGAACCCTTGATCGTACAGACGTTCCGGGCACTCGTCTTCTACAATCATATTATGGATGATCACACAAGCAGTCATCACCTCCCATAGTTTCTGCGTGCTCCAGGTATTAGCAGGATACCGAATGATGCCCCATCGAGATTCCAAAACTCCAAAGGCACGCTCGAAATCCTTCCTAGAACCCTCTTGCTCTTGGGATTATTTTCCTCTTCTCTCCGATAGGGTACCGAGGTAGTATCCTTTGTTGTAGTTGTGGCCGTTGACAGTAAAGTTCACCGGTGGGTTGTTGCCTTAGGCAAGCCTAGCAAACACCCGCGAGCGCTGAAGCACGTTGATATCATTGTGTGATCCGGACATGTCAAAGAAAGAGCGTCAGATCCAGAGATCTCCAGACGCAACGGCCTCTAGCATCACAATGCAAGTCTTGAGATGGCCCTTATACTGTCCTTGCTAAGCAGAAGGGCGGTTCTTCCACACCTAGTGCATGCAGTCTATGCTACCAAGCATCCCTGGAAAGCCCCTGCTGGCATTCATCGCCAACAAACGGGTTATATCTTCAGCAGCCGGCTCTCTCAAGTACTCAGGGCCAAACACAACAATAACAGCCTTGCAGAACTTATACAGGGACTCTAAGCAAGTAGACTCGCTCATACGTACGTACTCGTCAATAAGGTCACCGGGCACTCCGTATGCAAGCATTCGGATGACGGCAGTGCATTTCTGATCAGAGGAAAAACCTATCTTGCCAACGGCATCCTCTTTGCACTCGGAATAGTCATCATAGCCGACCACCCCCTCTCCAATACAGTTGAAAAGATGCCTACTCATACGGAAACAACGGCGGAATTTTTGATGCTTGAACAACGGGTTTGTTGTATCAAAGTAGTCATTCCAAAGAAGGAAATGCCCGCTCTCTTGGTTGCGATTCAATGCTGGAAGCTGGCCCGAAATGGAGCCATGGAACAACGGCCGCTCGTTGTTGAGCCGGTGATGGACCAACACGGCAGCCAATACCTCCTCCTCGTCATCGGACAACGAATCGTCACAGTTGCAAAGGAAATTGTGAAAAAATAACTCGTCGGCGGAGTCCATTTTGTACCTTGGCAAACTGTCGAATTGCTTGCGGACGTCGACGAAGCAGACGGCCGACGAAGGGAGTCGCGGCGCGCACGGACCAGCTAGCTGCCCTGCCGGTGTCCGACGAGCGTGTCGGTGAGGATCTGACCGGGCGGCGAGGTGGCTCCACGGCGGGGCTGTGTGGTGGGGACGCGGGAGTGGGAAGCAGTTGGCTCCCCGGCGGCAAGACGGCGGCAGCGGGCGACGTGGGAGTGGGCGGCGTTGCTGGACGGATGTGGAGGCGCCGGCAGCTCGCAGCGTCGCCGGAAAAATGGGCGTCGGCGTCGGCGACGAAGGAGGCGGGCGAGGCTTGGATGTGGGGAGGCCAATGTGCTTCCGACCAACGGGCCCGGAGGAAGAGAAGGCGAGCGTGCGCGCGTCCGTTGCTTGTCCACGCCGACGCAAATCCGGCTCGAAAATGGGTCGGGAATGAGACGTCCGCGGACGAAAACCAAACGCGCGCCCGTTTGGGTCGACGCGTTGACCGCCTTTTGTATCCGTGCCGATTCAAACACACGGCGGCAGAGGAAATGGGTGGTCCGATTAGAGTTGCTCTTACCGCTCATAGTGCCAGGGACGCCACTGTCGACGGCGATGACGCCGGTCGGTGTGGCACACGAGGATAATGAGGAGGGTGCGGTGCGAGCTGTCGCGGTTCAGCTGCCTCCTGCTCTTGGACGAGCGCGTACGGCCAATACACATGCCACCCCAGGCAGAACCGCAGAAGGAACCCCCAGCAGGTATGCAGGAAGCGTAAGCTCATCTGAACATACAAAGTTCACATTAATGTACCACGTGTTGACTCATTTTTCTCCAGCGTAAGAATAAGACTGTGAGGGCATCTTCCACCACAACTCTCACGGTTCTCCAATAGTTAGTTACGACCAGTTGACAGAGGCTGTAGGAATACTCTGTTTTTTTCTCGAATATGCATGAGTGTGCATATCTATATCTATGCCTATTAATAAAAAAATATGTATTTTTAGTTTGTCATTAATATTTTAAAAAATCTTTATATGTTTTTATTAATTAACCCGCAATCCATGGGCCCAATGGATCCTCAGATCGAGCAGCCTCCCGAGTCAGACTTGAGCCTCCTGTTTTGGGCTGCTAATAAAATCTGGACGAAAAGCAATTGCTCTTGCAGGGAAAATAAATGTGGTATGTTGGGTTCAAACTCAAGACGTGCGCTATCAAACCAAAGAATCCAGCCAACTAAACTACTAGCGTACAACCGGTTCCTCAACAAAAAAAAAAACTAGCGTACAACAATGTCACGAGATGGGTGAGTTCGGCAGCCAATCAAGTAGAACCACTCCGATTTTTTACACTAGATCCTATCAATTTAGAAGGAAAAAGAAGGAACGTCCACTCATGCTGGTGGGATCCAATTAAAGAACAGAATAACATCGTAAAAAGAAGGCCAAGACGAGAGCAGTCGTAGATTAAATGATATTCTGACAGACTGAGAGCCCTCATATCCTTCTCACATTTGACAGACTGATCGGGCGTGCGAGATCCCTCATATCCTCCTCACATTTGAAATGGATATGAGGGTTCGCGGAGAGCCCGAGGCATATAGAGATGATATGAAGGGTCCGGTTGGGTCATTTTTTCCATCTCTCTCATGTGTGGTCACTAACCGGGCGCGTCCGTGGACGTATGAGGGATCATTTGAGGCGTCCGACTGTAGATGCTCTAATGTGAAGTTGAATTAATGTTTTTCTTCAAAATCTTGGCGTACACCTCTTTGTTGCAATTTTCCTTCCAGTTGCAATGCACGGGAATTTGTGCTAGTCATATATTAAAGAAGAAGGGCAAAAGAATGCCTCCATCTTAGTTACAAGTGATACATAATACTTTACTCCTCACGCCTATCCCACCTCGCTAACTGACTAAAGAAGGGTGCTAAATCTCCTTTTAGCAGGCCGGCCAACAACCACACTAAACCTTCTAGTCTAATTCTACCAAGTACCGCCTCACACGAAGGTCGTGCTCTGTCAAAGACAATTGCATTCCTGTGCTTCCATAGTTCCCACAAGGTTAGCCGAGGGATGGTGCGCAAATCCTTTGTGCTGGCTTTGTTTGGTCCACTTTTGTCGCACATCCACGGTGTGGGAATGTCATGTTGTGACGTCACCCAATCTGGCTTCCCCAAGGCCTGACAGATCTCGGTCCAGATCATCCTGGCAAAGACACATGTGAGCAATATGTGGTTGATTGATTCCTCCTCCTGATCGCAAATGGGGCACGCATCCTGGTGTGGTAATCCTCGCCTTGCCAGGAGGTCCGACATCCAGCATCTATCCCGCAGAACAAGCCACGTGAAGAATTTGCATTGTGAGGGCACCCGTGATTTCCAAGTGAGGTCCGCCGTAGGTGCCACCTCTCTCGCCCAGAACTTGGCCGCATATGCCGAGCAAACCTTGAACTATCCATTGGCCTCCCAAGACCATGAATTTTCATCTGCATGTTCTCCATAGGCTCCCAAGCAATAACCTCATGCCAAAGTAGAAGGAATTCTTGCAAAGCATCTGGTCCTAAGTTCGGACCCACATCAGGTGCCCATGATCCATTCTCCATGGCCTGTCCAACCATCCTGGTAGTTCGAATCCGTGTCGGGATCATATTGTCGATCAAGGGAGCATCCTCATGTACCCTCTGCCCATTTAACCAAAGGTCCTCCCAAAACAATGTCGTTAGCCCATCCCGTGCTATGCTCCTTGTGGCTGCCTGGAAGAGTAAGAAGCAGTCCTTGGGTACTTTGATGTTAAACTCATTCCAAGGCCTGGTAGTGTCCGTTCTTTTGAGACATGGCCATCTAGTTTGCATGGCCACATTCATCCAACGCAAGTTGGGCAAGCTGAGACCACCTGCCCATTTTGGGATGCACACTGTCTCCCAAGCAACTGCCTAATTCCCACCATTCGCTTCCTTCCTTCTGCCCCATAAGAATCCCCTACATATCTTGTTCATTGCTGCAATCGTTTTCATGGGCAGGTCCAAAGCCATCATCGCATGAATTGGCATGGTGCATAGCACGGACTGCACCAAAGTCAGCCTTCCACTCTTTGGCATTAGGGCAGCTCTCCAATTCGGCAGTTTGTTATCCATCTGATCCACCAGGTATTGTAGTTGAGACGCGGTTTGCTTCCGTAGTGACAATGGTAGTCCAAAGTACTTGATAGGAAACGATTCCAAGGGGCACCCGAGATGTGTGCATACCATGATGATTTCATCCTCTGTACATCGAATTGACAAAGCGGCTGACTTGTTCATATTAATCCGTTGGCCCGACGCTTCTCCGAACTCGTCAAAGATGCACTCGAAAACTGCAAGATCCATCGGAATAGGCTTCACAAATAGAGCAACATCATCCGCAAAATGGACAGTCTCTTCCATTTGCCCACCTGCGCCAATGGCGGAAGAACTCCTCTATTCATGACAAACTCAAATAGTCTGTGTAGAGGCTCCATCGTTAGAAAGAACAACATTGGCGAGATGGGGTCGCCTTGACGTAAACCCTTGTAGTTGAGAATTGTATCGTTGGGCTACCCATTGACCATGATTTTGGTAGATGAGGTAGCGAGAATAGCACAAATCCATGATCTCCACCATGGCCCGAAGCCCAAGTGATGCAAAATCTCGAGGAGGAAAGGCCACCTCACCGAGTCGAAGGACTTTGATATATCAAGCTTTAGCAAGACCGAAGAGTTTCTTAGGGCGTTAAGACGTCGAGCCGTGCATTGCACCAACATAAAGTTATCATGCAACGATCTCCCTTTCACAAAAGCACTCTGATGGTTACCAACTAGTCTCGGTAAGTCCACTACAAGCCTGCACGCCAGAACCTTCTCAAAGATTTTATTGCCCCATGCACAAAGTTTCTAGGCCGGAAGTTCCCAAAATTCAAGGCTCGCTCCTTCTTTGGTAGAAGGGTGACAAGAGATTTATTTATAGCCGCCATACCCCGCATATCCCCGTTGTAGAAGCAGTACATGGATGCCATCAAATCATCCTTGATAATGCTCCAACAACTTGCATAAAACCTGCCCATGAACCCATCCGATCTCGGGGCCTTATCGGGTGTCATGGCTTTGATCACACCTTCCACTTCTTAACCTGTGAGCGGTTGTTCCAGGTGCGAGAGGTTGAGATTCGGCAGATCCAAGGCAGCCAAATTGATAGTGTGCTCTCTCGGGGTCAACTTACCAAACGCCGCACCATAGTATGCACCCACAGCCGAAGCCACTTCCTCTTGACCCGTGTACATGTGGCCATTGTATCGTACAACCCTAATGATATCCTTCCGCTGCCTGTGACTTGCATGCTGGTGAAAAAGTCTTGTGTTTCCATCCCCTTCCTATAGCTGCAAGAGCCGGGATCTTTGTCTCGCGATAGTTCTTTCAAGGGAGCACAATCCTAGTAGCTTTTTCTTCAAACACCTCCTCAAATCTCTCTCCTCGTGAAATAGTTCTCTTGATTCCATAGCAATGTCAAGCCGCTTGATCACCTCCATAGCAATAGAAAACTAACGTTTCACATTTCCAATCCATTGATCACTCCACCTTTGGAGGTTCACAGCCGTAGCCCTGAGTTTATTATGTAGGGTGAGATAAACATAAGATGCCGCCGGCGTCAAGGTCCACGCCATTTTGACAGCATCCATAAAACCCTCGACCTTGCACCACAAGGCTTCAAACATAATTCTCTTCCTTGTAGCAATGTCCACGTTCAACTCCAGCATCAACTGACAATGATTAGAGACCGCAGTGCCAAGGGCCGATAGAAAGCAGGTGGGGGTATGCCTCGTCCCACTCATTCGAAACAAAGATATGATCGATCTTCTCCAAAGTCGCATTCCTCCTCTCACTGGACCACGTGTATCGTCTACCATTGCGGTATAGTTCTTTCAGCACGAGCAGGTTTAGTTTAGCTCGGAACCTCGCAAGCATTCGTCTATTCACCAATGCATAAGTCTTATCTTCCTGCTTGGCAAGGATATTAAAGTCCTCTCCTACAATCCATGGCCCAACGTGCAAGTCCCAGATGTCCACTAAGTCTTGCATGAATTCGACTTTATCATGCTCCTCCTGTTGTCCATACACACATGTGAGCCACCATGGTTGTTCGTCCTCCGGGCACTTCACAAGTGTCGTGGTCGTATGGTTCATGAAGTGAGGTTTTGATAGTTGGGTGACGGTGGTGTCCCAAGCTAACATGATCCACCCACGCGTTCCTAGAGCTGACAAGTAGAAAAACTTTTCAAATTAATTTCCAAGGCACTACCGTACAATGATGTCCGAGACATACTGCAATTTCGTTTCTTGTAGGCACACTATGGCCGGGCTAGCCGTCGTCACCAGCTGGAAAACTGCACTATGCCTTGTGGGAGCATTAAGGCCCGTGACGTTCCACAATATCAAACCAGTAAGACACTTTTCATGTAAATATGTGATATATGAAATGGAACCATTGTTCATGAAAGGCATTGTTTTACTGACCAAGCTTCTGATGCGACATAGTTAATCATGCCATATCACATTGTAGTACACCAAGAATTTGTCGAGCAAGCAGGTTAAGGCCCATGCCTCCTGTTTGTCTATGATGTAATATGAGCACATCAACCCAGACAAAGAAGCAAAATGAAATTGAATCCATGAACCAGACACCTAAATGCCACTGTTTGACATCATCAAATGTACTTTGCAATCAATTAGGAGTGATGGATATTTGTTTTTCTTTGCACATTAACTGATACACAAGCTGAATAAAAACAAAAAAAAGGAGAGATACCCAACTAAACATTACCCAACAACAACATTCTATATATGATTTCTTGCATGCTTCATCCACTAGTTTTAGCTTCTCTTTAGTCATCTCCAGCGCATTCCAGCCATGGAGCCTGTCGAATCCTGAACTCACAATCGAATCGATGGTAAGCAACGTACGTTGTTGCATTTTCCCTACCCCCACTATCGTGGAAATGACCCTGACAATACCACCAGGGGTAGGAACAGAGGGGCGAAGCCTAACTAAGCGCAGTGGATACACTCGGATGTACGAGTTCGGATCCCACTTGAGAGTGGTAAAAACCCTACGTCTCGAGCCCTCGGGATGATGTTTTCTTATGAGATATGTGATATTACGGGATGTTGAACCCTTGAGCATGAGCCTGAAAGTGGCTTATATAGAGTGCGCCAGGGCCACTCGAGCTTCATTACAAGGTCAGTTAATACTAATAACTAGACCGCCAGGACAACTTCCACCAAAACTCTTAGGGTCCTCCAATAGTTAGTTACGACTAGTTGACACAGGCTGGAGGAATATATTGTTGTAAACCAGCAAACACTTTTATGTAAATATGTGATATATGAAATGGAACCGTTTTTCATAAAAGGCATTGTTTTACTAACCAAGCTTCTGATGCGACATGGTTAATCATGACATATCACATTGTAGTAGACCAAGAATTTGTCGACCAAGAAGGTTAAAGCCCCTCCCTCCTATTATCTATGATGTAATATGAGCACAACAACCCAGACAAAGAAGTAAAATGAAATTGAAACCATGAACCAGACACCTAAATGCCACTGCCTCACATCATCCAATGGACTTTGCAATCAATCACGAGTGATGCATACTTCTTTGCACATCAACTGATACACAAGCTGAATAAAAATAAAAAGGAGAGTGCCCCTACTAAACATTACCCAACAACGACAAGCTATATATGATTTCCTGCATGCTTCATCCACTAGGTTGTTGCTTCTCTTTAGTGATCTTCAACGCATTCCAGCCATGGAGCCTATCTAATCCTGAACCCACGATCTCACTGGCGGTAAGCAATGCCCGTCGTTGCACTTCCCCTACCCCCATGATGTCATGTCATTAGATCCCGACGGGGCGACCACCATCCACCGTGACTGACTTCTTTGGTTCTTCCATCAAATCATCAATGAGTAACAACACATTTAGCGAGAGATAACATGCGTGGTCAACGTTCATCGATCACTTCCTAAATCTCAAGCACTTGTTGTGTTTCACTTCGGCTAGGCTCGACGAGGACGATGGTGGTCCCTCGGGCGCCTTTGCCGCTCGCTTGCTTGTAAGCTTCTTGATATGTATTCATCTTATCTATAATTTTTTATTGTTTCATTCGACTATTTATCATTCTTGATACTTTCTATGCATTTATATATTGTTTTATATTATTTTTGGGAACTAACCTATTAGCCCAGTTCTAAGGGCATTTTCCGTCATTAGTGTTTTGCTATTCTAACTATGTGTCAAGCTATTGAGGGACATCAGTTTGGACACAAGATGATTGGGCTACCCCTTGGACGAAAAAGAACGAAGACGGTGTTCTCAACGTGTTTTTTTTCCTTTGGTCGTAGGGAACCCGTACTATTAAGAGGGAATTCACATAGGAAGATAGTGGATGAATCAATGCACGTGCACACCACTTTATCTCCCATCCTGTTTTCCTTCCAATATGTGTGAGAGGCCCTCTTTCCTTTTCTTAGCCTTTTTCCTTACACCAGTTCTAACGCTGGCTTGAGCGGTTGTACCGCTAGGACTGGACTGCGAGGAGCAACTTCCCTTTGGGTTGCTGCTGAACAGTTGTACCGCCGCCTCCGGGCGGTTGTACCGCCATAGCACCTGCAGCGGATGTACCAGCCTAGTACAGCTCCACCAGCTGAAACTCTCTCGTTTGGTGCTGTTCTTGGACGGTTGTGGGCCAGTAGTTCTAGTCATAATACTTGACCGGTACTACCGGTGTCCAGGGTGGTTGTACCGCCCATGACTTAGTTGCATCTTCGTCACCCCCTGGCAGTTGCATCGTGGTAACCACCACCCTAACTCCCAAGGAGGGTGAATCCTCTCTGGTTTTCAGGCGGTGGTAGGGCCGTAGTTCTTGTCCTGCATGGGACCGATACTATCGCCCCTGCAACCGGTTGTACTAGCTGCTAGGGTTGGTACACGCTATATGTGTGCACCGGTTGTACCGGTGCACACAACGGTTGTACCGCCCCTAAGAGAATCTGGTTGTAACGGTTGGTAATGTGGGGGGCTATTTAAGGGGTGGCTTCTTCCACCTCCCATTTTACCTCTTACCTCTCAATCCCCACCAATACTGCCCACCAAGCTTTCTTGCCTGATCTCTCTCTAGCCACTCAAACTTCTTGATTTGCTAGGGATTGAAGGAGGAGACCTAGATCTATACTTCGACCAAAGGAAACTTGATTCCCCCATTCTTTCTCGTGTGGATTTGGTTACTCTTGGGTGTTTGAGCACCCTAGATGGAAGAGGTCACCACGAAGCCATAGTCCATTGTGGTGAAGCTTCGTGGTTTCGTTGGGAGCCTCCAATTCAGTTGTGGCGATAGCCCCAACCTTGTTTGTAAGGATATGGTTTCCACATTCAAGGGCAGCACTTAGTAGATTCATGGCACCTCTCATCGTGTGATGGCGTGAGGAGAATACGGTGGCCTTAGTGAAGGAACTTCGGAAACACATCCTTGTCTTCATCGGTTCCACTTCTGGTTATTTCTTACGTTTACTTGTATTTGTTATGTAGTTGTTATTCCTCTTGCTAGCATCATATAGGTTGCTCCTTAGTTGCATATCTAGACAACCTATTTGTTCCTAAACTTAATTTGGTTAAGAAAATCTTAAAAATTATTACTTGCCTATTCGCCCCCCTCTAGTCAACCATATCGATCCTTTCAATTGGTATCAGAGCTACATCACTTTATTAAGGATTTAACCACCCAAAGAGTATGGCTGACAACGATGTTCGGGCTATGAAGTTTCCCAAGGCATCTCTTGCAAACTCGGTCTCTCGAGAGGATCTAAGTGAGGCCATGTCCACCTTTAGATCCTCAGTTGCTATCGAGGTTGTAAGTGCATCTAGTGCCCCTTAATGATTTTGGTGGTTCGAAGACTTATAGGTTAAGTATGTAATGTGTTTGTGAGTGTACACAGGATCTATAAGTCATTGAGGAGTTTGAGATATTTGAAGAATATCGACCCCTAAAAATATATGTCTTCAGTTGAAGAAACTGGTCTGAAGCTGAAGAAATGAATCGCGAGGAATCTGCGATGAAATTGATATTCCTCATGAAGATACTGATATTGAGAAGACCCGTGGTTCCTGAAGAAAATCGTTCTGAAGAAATTGAAGCATGAAGATTTACGTTTTCTGTTTTACTTTCTTCGCATTTGATGAATAGGAACACCGTACTGTTAAAGGGGGTCAAAGTAACACTATGGAATGAATTTCCTCATGATGCTCAACCCAAGCCTAATCCTATCAAAAGCCTCAAGTGAGGAATATGAGTGACATGAGGACCCTCACAGTTGAGGGTTCCGACCGTTTCGATAACCACGCCAAGTCATTGGTCTTATCCACTCCAACGGTCATATTAGTTAAGGGCATTAGTGTCAAATCATGTCGGGATGCTCCCAGGCTATAAATAGCCACCCCCACAACCACTAGCTGGTTGGCTGCTCCGTTAGAAACTGACACTTGTCATAAGAGCAACCCAAATTCCTCAGAGCTTTCGAGAGTAATTTATCAGTGAGGAAATACACCACCCACTGAAACCACAAACCAAACCCGGTGATTGAGCATCACTGAAGAAGTTGTTCCTGTGTGGGACTGAAGCCTTTTACCTTTGAGGACCGTGCATCATCCAGACGGTTAGGCGTCAAGGTCTAGAGCAATCCAGCAGTCAATTGTGGATCGCCAGGTGACCAAGTGTGTGAGGGTTTGGAAGTCTGTCCTGAAGACTTACCACGAGTGTTGGGCGAGGACTGTGTGTCCTTAGCTCAAGGAGAATACGGTAGGGACTGTGTGTCCCGGGACTCGGTGTCCTTTGGTTTCAATACCAAGCCGCTCCAAACCAGATGTACAACTGTCACAGCAGTTGGAACTGGGTCATCAACAACAGTCTTCACTGAGAAACGGGTTCCAATTCCTCAACTCTTTATTTTTCTTGTATTGTGTGTTGATGACTTTCACTGTGACTGTTTGAAGAATTTGCTGAAGACTTTCTCTGAATTTCCTCAACCCCAAATTCTTCAAGATAGTTAATCATCATCTGTATTCTGCGTGCCTGCTTACTGTGCAATCTGTTTTCACATTCTTCACTCTGTAATACTGTTGTTGTGTACGTTTGCACGTCTGATCCTTTACTGTTTCCGCTGTAAGTTAGTCATCAGTGAGGAATTTCCTCAAAAGGAATTTCCTCAGTGATGAAATTCTAAAAATCTCCTATTCACCCCCCTCTAGTCGATATAACGCACTTTCAATTGGTATCAGAGCAAGGTACTCCCTTGTTCTGTGTGATTTTGGTTTAACCACTTGGAGTTTTAGTTATGTCGACTGCATGCATGTTTAAGGTGACTGCAGCTTGTCCTATCTACGAAGGAAAGAACTTTCCCTTCTGGAAGAACAAAATGCAAATGCATTTACAAGCTATTGATAATGATCTCTGGTATATTGTGGAAAATGGAGTCCCCATCATCTCTGCCAGTGTCACTGCGGCTGATGTGAAGAAATTCAAGCAACTCGATTCTCAAGCGAAGAACATCATCCGTGGTCATCTGAGCCCTGGCCAATTTGGAAGAGGAAGTGCCTTGGGCTCTCCAACACTGATCTGGGAGAGACTGTGCAAGGTAAATGAAGGAGTATCAACCCAGCGTGATTCTCGTGTTGATATTCTTCGCAGTCTCTTCAATCGCTTCAAGAGTCATGACAATGAAAGCTACCAAGACACCTTTGATCGCCTCAGTGACATATCAAATGAACTGCAAGCACTGGGAGCTCGAGACATCACTGATCACGAAGTTGTGAAGAAACTGCTGAGATCTTTGGATTCTTCATTTGATACTTTAGTTCTGATGATTCAAGAAAGACCAGATTACAAGATGCTTGATCCAGCTGATATACTAGAAAGGCTAAATACACATGAATTCCAGCTAGAAGAAAAGAGAGATCTATATGGACCAAGTTATTCCAGACCACGTGCACTGAAGGCTAGAACAATTTCCTCATCTAAAGACGAAGACACAGACAACAGCATTTGTGATCGTGAAGAATTTGGACAGGAGCTTGCAATGCTTGTGAGGAAATTCCAGAGATTTACAAGACGAGGCCAATTCGGTAAATCTTCAAGAAGAGTCATGAGGAAATCAGAATCTGCATCTGAGGACTACAAGAAAGAACCTGTCACAAGTGCAAGAAATCAGGTCATTACATTGCTGATTGTCCCCGTTGGGGAAAGGAATCAAAGAAGGAGAAATACAAGGATGACAGTTCTGATGACTTGAAGAAGAAGAAGAAATCTTCAAAATCCTCATCTTCAAAGCCCTCATCGCACAAGAAGACCAGTTTCAGAAAGGCTCGGGCACTTATTGGCAAGGAAATGGACTCCGAGGCAAAATCAGAGGAATGTGATGAGGAAGATGGGTCTGAAGAAGACTCAGAATCTGGTCAGGCTAGTCTTGCACTGGCAACCACCTTCGTCAGCAAGTCAATCTTCAATCTTGAAGAATATGATTGCACCATCCATACTGATGACTATGCTGATGACATCACTCCAACCTATTGCTTCATGGCAAAAGGTTCAAAGGTATCAAATAATGCCTCCTCCTCTGATGCAAGTGACTGTGAACCTAATGATTATAAGAAACCCAGTTACAGTGAACTTGCTATCATTGCCACTAAACAACAAACTGCTCTAGAAAAGCTTCAGAAACTGCTAGACAAAAGTGATGATCTCTTGAATGATGAAATGAACCTTACCCAAATCCTCACTAATGACATGAAAAGTCTTCAGTCTAGATTTGATAATCTTCAGGATCGTTATGATACACTCCTCACTGATCATGAGAAGCTTTCCTATGAATTTCTTCAAAGGAACCTTGATCTTGAGAAGCTGAGGATGTCTCATGATGATCTTCGTATGGAAAATGATTCATTACTAGCTCAACAGATCAGCGCTAGTCAAGTTGAATTTATTCCTCCATGTCTTAAATGCATTGAACGCGAAACTGCTAATTCTTCACCACAATCTTCAAATGCTACCATTGCTACAAATTCTTCAACTGCACCTGTTGTGTCTATTTCCTCACTTGAGGAAAACACAAATGTTACTGATGAAAATGCAGGGTTGAAGGAATTGTACGTCACAGGCATGTACAAAAGCCTCAAAGGGCATCAAACCCTTTGTGATGTGCTCAAAAAACAAATCTTGAACAGGAACCCGAGGAAAGAAGGAATTGCCTTTGAGAGGAAACTAAATGCTGATGGATCTTATTGGAAACCTGAGCAGTATCCCAAAACCTCATGGGTTGCTGCTACTGGGCCTCCTTTTGATCCATCTAATCTAACTGGCTTTTCATGTGAACTATCCTATTCCTCGGATGAGTCATTTGATTCCAACTATAAACTGTTCAAAAATCAATCTAGTGAAGTATTTGCTCGATATGTTGGAACTAACTGCAGGAATGGCCCTCCTCTGAGCAAAATCCGGGTTCCCAAAAGATGTCTTGAAAGTCTTCAAGTGAATGTCCTCATGACACCACCACTGAAGAATCTGAACCCCAGATCAAATTCCTCAGGAGGACCAAAGTCTACAAGAGGATCAAAATCCTCAACTGGTCAAAACTATGCTCGTACCCGTGCTTATGCGTCTAACATGCAGGGAAACTATAAGGAATATGAATATGAGCGTTACTCCTCAAATCATTATGTTCATAAATCCTCAAACCAGTTCTCTGCATATTCATATGAGTACTTTAATCCCCCTACTGTTAAGAGAAGTGCATTAGCTTCAATGCCACCTTTCTCATATGGTGCTCGCAGGATGATGAACGCTTTGCCACCCCTTCAGATGTGGGTGGTGAAGAAATCAAACTAATCACTTCTGCAGGTCAGGTCTCCAGATGAAAATCATCATCTGAAGAATTTGCTGGAGACCTGAAGAAATGCTTGATAGAACGCAAGCTAATGATTGATGAAATAGAAATATTTCACACGTCCTTACTTTTCTGTTATGATGAAATTACTGAACTGATGAACTTAGTATCATATTCTTCAAATCTGAAGCATATGAGATGGTAAGCTGTACTAATTCATCTGCAGGATGACAAACCCAAAAATACTGAGTGGGTTCTCGATAGTGGCTGCACACATCACATGACTGGTGATAAAAGCTTACTGATGAATATGCCACTAACTCCATCACCTCTGAAGCAAATCACATATGCTGAAAAAGGTAAAAGCAAGGTATTGGGACTTGGCAAAGTGGCTATTTCCAAGGATAGGCATATGGACAAAGTGATGCTTGTTGAATCCCTTGGTTTTAACCTTATGTCAGTCTCAATGCTTTGTGATCTTGATATGATTGTTATCTTTGGCAGATATAGATGTGTAGTCATCATGGAATCTGACAGATCCAAAGTCTTCGAAGGTGTAAGAAGAGGGGATTTGTACATTTTTGATTTCTCTACAGGTCCTCTACAAGCCACTTGCTTACTAGCAAAAACCTCAGAAGGATGGCTGTGGCACCGAAGACTAGGTCATGCAGGCATGAGGAATTTGCACACGCTCGCGAAGAAGAAGCATGTCATCGGCATCGAATCAGTCAAATTCCTCAAGGATCATCTTTGCGGTGCTTGTGAATCTGGGAAAATGACCAGATCCAAGCATCCCTCCAAAACCATCATGACCACTAGACGTCCATTTGAATTGCTTCATATGGATTTATTTGGACCTACTCACTATGCCACACTAACCAATGCAACATCTCTATATGGATTTGCCATAGTTGATGATTATTCCAAATACACTTGGGTGCATATTATAGTGTATAAAACTGAAGTGCAGGAAATCTTCAAACGATTTTCTTCAAGGGCCTCGACGAACTTTGGCATCAAGATCAAACATATCAGGAGTGATAATGGAACCGAGTTCAAAAACACTGGTCTTGATGATTATCTTGATGAACTTGGTATTACTCACGAATTGTCTGCTCCTTATACTCCTCAGGAGAATGGTGTCATCGAAAGGAAGAACAGGACTCTGGTTGAAATGGCGAGAACCATGCTTGAAGAATATCAGACTCCTCGTCGCTTTTGGCCTGAAGCAATCAACACTGCATGCCATATCATCAACAAGGTTTATCTTCACAAATTCCTCAAGAAAACCTCATATGAACTCCTTACTGACAAGAAACCCAATGTAAGTTATTTCAAAGTCTTCGGTGCAAAATGCTGGATTAGAGATCCTCACCACAACTCAAAATTTGCACCTAAGGCACATGAAGGTTTGATGCTCAGTTATGGAAAGGACTCGCACACTTACAGAGTCTTGAACAACTATCACAACAAAGTTGTTGAGACTGTAGATGTGCGGTTCGATGAAACTAATGGCTCGCAAAGAGAGCAATTTCCTTCTGATCCAGATAAGATGTCTCCTGAGGAAGCAATAAAGCTCAAGCCTACAGAAGACATTGTTCCATCTAAGGAAATTGATGAAGAAACGATCCCCATCGCTGATAAAAACCAAGAAAATGTTCCTGAGGAAATTGCATCAGCACCACTTCCTCAGCCCAGACAAAATCCTCAACCAGCTCATCCGAGGATTGCAAACGAAGTTGAACTTGACAAAATCCTCAATGACATCAACGCGCCAGGTCCTCTCACTCGCTCAAAAGCTTCACACTTAGTTAACTTTTGTGGGCATTTCTACTTTGTATCCATCACAGAACCCTCAAAAGTTGCTGAGGCTTTTCTGGAACCGGAGTGGATCCAAGCTATGCAAGACGAAATTCTTCAATTCAAGCTGAATGACGTATGGGAGCTCGTCAAACGACCAGATCCTCGCAAGCACAACATCATCGACACCAAGTGGATTTTCCGAAACAAGCAAGATGAGGACGGTCAAGTGGTGAGGAATAAGGCACGACTTGTAGCCCAAGGCTACACGGAATAGATTTCGATGAAACTTTTGCACCTGTTGCTAGACTTGAAGCTATTCGAATATTACTTGCTTATGCTAATCATCATAACACCACCTTATATCAAATGGATGTGAAAAGTGCATTCCTCAATGGTAAGCTTGAGGGAGAAGTATATGTTGCTCAGCCCCCAGGTTTTGAGGATCCAAAGAATCCAGACAAAGTCTTCAGACTCAAAAAGGCTCTGTATGGTCTCAAGCAAGCCCCTCGGGCATGGTATGATACATTGAAGGAATTCCTCGTGAAGAAAGGCTTCAAACCTGGTTCACTCGATACAACTCTTTTCACTAAATCCTATGATAATGAGCTATTTGTGTGTCAAATATATGTCGATTATATTATATTTGGCTATACTGACAAAAGATACAGTGGTGAATTTGCCTACATGATGAGTGAAGAATATCAGATGTCCATTATGGGGGAGCTGAAATTCTTCTTAGGTCTTCAAATTCGTCAACAAAGCAATGGAATCTTCATATCACAGGAGAAATACCTCAAGGATGTTCTGAGGAAATTCTACATGCACGAATGCAAAGGTGCCAAGACTCCGATGCCTACCAACGGCCACCTCGGCACTGATGAAAATGGTAAAGATTTCGATCAGCAGGTATACCGTTCTATGATTGGCTCTTTATTGTATCTATGTTCATCTAGGCCAGATATAATGCTTAGTGTTTGCATGTTTGCACATTTTCAAGCAAAACCGAAGGAATCACACCATAAGGCTGTGAAACATATTCTTCGATACTTAGCTCACACACCAACACTAGGATTATGGTATCCCAAGGGCTCCAATCTTCATCTGGTAGGGTATTCTGACTCAGACTATGCTGGTGACTGTGTGGATCGCAAGTCAACTTCTGGCACATGCCATTTCCTCGGAAGATCACTAGTTTGCTGGTCCTCAAAGAAGCAGAACTGCGTATCACTCTCCACTGCCGAAGCTGAGTACATTGCTGCTGGTTCTTGCTGTGCTCAATTGCTATGGATGAAGCAAACCCTCAAGGATTACGACATCAACATGAAGAATGTACCTCTGTACTGTGACAATGAGAGTGCTATCAAGATTGCATACAACCCAGTACAACACTCGAAGACCAAGCACATCCAGATTTGTCATCATTTTCTTCGGGACCATGTCCTCAAGGGCAATATCCTCATCGACCATGTGAAGACTGATGATCAACTAGCAGATATCTTCACTAAGCCCTTGGATGAGAAAAGGTTTTTTAAGTTGCGGTGTGAGCTAAATATCTTAGAATCTTCAAATGTTTTGCAAAAACATGCACACATCCTAATACTTATGCAAAGATGATGACTTAGATGTGCAACACATGATGAATCGATTTTCTTCAAGTGATGAAGAATGTCACTCTGAATGTGAAGAAATTAACGAAGAAATTGATTCTCAGGGCCCTACGACAATTGTACGCGGCGTCTGTAATCAACGTTCTTATATGGTGGGTAACGCCACCACCCTATATGAAATTCCCCAAGTTGTTTTTCATGAAATGATCAATTTCCTCACAATGTGTTTTTCTTCAAAACAACTGATTCTTCATTGTGATGATTTATTACAAAATCTTCAAAAACACTTGATGACTTTCATTTGACTAGGTAGACTGTGATTTCTAGTCCTCAACAGCATTCACTTATGGCTATTTCTTCAAGTTGATGTTTTTGCTAAGTGAATGTGATCGGACCCTACTTTCCCTCTATTCTATACTTACCCAGTCTATTCAATTCTTCATATGCGTTCTATTTGAAACTTTGTTCAAAATCCTCACTGCGTCCTTGTCAGCTGATGATTTTGTAATGAAAATCCTCAAATCTTCAAAAATTGTTTCTTTAAAGACGCAGTAACTGAACCCCCACTTCTCACGATCGGATAACCACGATCTCCACTATCTCCACCGCATCGTATGGGAGCTACACGTGTCCTGCGGAGAAGTAGAGGAAGGGGCTATTTGGTCCGAAAGTTTCACGCCAAACAGTAACTTCTGGGCTATAAATATGGTCTTATCCCCCTCGGTATCCTCTTCTTCGCCTCATCGCTCTCCTGCCACAGCACACTCCACCGAACCCTAGCGCCACCGCTGGTAGTCTTGTCGCCGGTAAGGAAGAGCTTCGCTGCCTCGACCTCTTCGTTGCCAAGAACCACGCCGGAGTCGGATCATCTTCGTCCGCCGCCGTCGTAGACGTCCTCTGTCGCCAAGTTAGGGTGCATTGGACACTCGAACGAAGAGCCTCTCCAACACTACTTTCTGTATTCTTCGTACGCACCTTCCAGGGTAAATATATCCCATTTTTACTGCCGATTAGATCTGAAATGTTACATCTTCTATGTGAAATCTGTTTTTCCCCAAGATACGATGCGCACATGATTCTTCGAACACTACATATCACCACAATCATTGATGAACCATGCTAAGCATCTAAGACTATCACGAGATTCCTCAATTGTGCGAATTTTTGGATCTGTACAACTCTGGAACCCAAGAACAGTATGCTTAGGAAAATTCCTCAACCACTGGTTATATTCCTCAAACTGTCAAACTTTTTCATTTTCCTCAAATCTGAAAACGCATATGACCTCTCCAAATTCCTCGCAACCATACTCTGTTCACAGGTACACACATGTCAGCTGATGAATCTCTCGGTTCTCATCACATTAACTCATTTGCAGCATTTCTGGAAGAAACTCTTCAAGGCTCATCAGAATCCTCACGAGATCAAAATCATCAGCAAAATCCTCAACTGAAGAAAATGGAGGAAGACAGAAAACAGAAGGGAGGAAAGAAGCTTGAGCAGAACACAGCTGTTGATATCCCTGAGGACATTTACTTGGACTAATGCACACCTGATGAACATGAGACAATGGCCAAGAGAAAAATATGGCTGCAGAAGATTGAACGCCGATGGGCGAAGGAATGGAAGGAGTACAGGTTTGTGACTCCCAAATATGCGAAGAAATTCGCTTTGAAGCCTCCTGGCAGAAGGGCCCCACTTGAGGATCATCAAGTAGCACATCCCTCAAGTCTCATGACCATTGATGACTATCCAGATGAGAAAGAAAAGCATCTGGCCAAGCTCAAGAGGCAAGCAGAAGCTGCAGTGAGGAAATTCAATGAATCCTCAGCTGCTGCCTTCGGTGCTGCTCATTCCTCAGCTGCAGAAACCTGAGGCTCAGAGATTCCTCAAATGCAGTCTGCGCCAACAAAGCCAAAGGCTCCAAAGCCTCAAGAGAAGTCAGCTCAGACTTCTGTCACAAAACCCTCAGCACCAAAACCCTCACTACCAAAACCTTCAACACCAAAACCATCAGCGCCAAAACCCTCTCACCAATCTCCTCAGCACAAAAATCCTCAGCTCCACCTCCAAAGCCTCAAGAAAAACTAGTACAGAAGCATGTCGTGAAACCTACGACCGCCAGCTCCAGCTCCTCACTCCCAGCTGCAACTAGCTCGGAGACTAAGTCTTCAACACCACTTGTGAAGACTTTGACAACTGCTGAACCTGCACCTCTGCCCAGCCCCAGAAAAATCATCGCAGTCCCATCTGCATCAGAGGGAAGTGATGAATATGATGATGAAACCCTGCAAGCCATCATCAGAAACAAGCAAGAAAGGGTAGCACAAGCATCAGGAAGTGCTATTCCTCTGGCCATGGACCCCAAGGTCCTCCTTAACTACATCAATATCTGGTATGAGGACCCAAACACTCCCATTGATGATTTAAAACTTCCTCCTGGCATCAGCCACATGGTGGCCACCTTCATAAATGAAGCCAAGTGGAAAGAACAACAGGCCATGCAGGCAAAGGTTGCAAAGGACAAAAAGGAGAAATTCCTCAGGCAGAATCTCCTCAAACTTACTCCTGATGCACTGGTGTCAACCCAGGCAGAGTTGCAAGTACTGACTGACAAGTACGCCAAGCTGTCAGATCGCAAAAGCATCAAGAACAATTTCATCAAGTTAGCCACTAGTGCTGTTGATGACTACAACAAAAGAAAAGCACCCCCAGCACCAACTCCTCAGCCCTTGGTTGAGCAGCCAGAAAATGCATCTCCTGATGAGGAGGAAACTCCTCAAGCTGAGGAAGAACACCAAGAGCGCCGTGTTGATAAACCGGCCATTGAAGAAATCATCACGGAAACTGCAACTGATGAAATTGCAACCACTGATGAGACTGCTCCTGATCCAGCTGCTTCATCAAAGCAGGCTGATGACTCTGTTCCAGCTGGTTCCTCACTACTAGCTGAAGAATCTGAAGAAAGAACACCTTCACCAAAAGCTTCAAAGGTGAAGAAGATAATTCCGTCTGCATCAGACGCGAAGAAAACAAGGGCTGCTGAAAAGGAAGCCAAGAAGAGAAAAGCCTCCTCAGCAGTAGAAGAGACAGAGGCAAAGCGCCTCAAAGAAACTGAAGAAAATGCTCCTGTGGACCCAGTGCCTCTCAATGTCGCCCCTTCCTATGAGATGGTCGTCATTGATGATCCAGCTACAAGGGAAGATGAGGAAATGAAGGATGCCGCCTTTGAGGAACACACCGATGAGGAAGTTCAGATCGACGACAGTCCTCAACCTCCTATTCCTCAGACAGAGACTGCTCAAGCATCAGCTGCACCAGCTGATGAAACTGCTTCTGCCACAAAGTCAGCTGAATAAAAACAAGTTGAACTTCCTCAGACTGATGAAATTGTACATTCTGAGAAGACTCCTCAAGATGAGGAACAGGTTGACCCAATTCCTCCAAATGAGAAAGAAGTGGAAATTCCTCAGCCTGAGGCTCAGCCAGAGCAAGCATCATCTCCTCAGTGTGAAGTACCAGCTAATGAAATTCCTCACCTTGAAGAAAAAGCTGAAGAAAATGTACCCGCCCAAGACAATGAATTCATTGTGCTCAACCTAGAGACTGCCATTGTTGTCTCCTCCCCCATTCCTCAGCAAAACCTTAAGCCAGTTCAGCGCCAACCATTCTCCAAGCGTCCAAAGTTTCAGAAAGAAGATTTCTTTGAAGAACGCATGTATTTCATCAACGAGAATCCTTATGACAAGCCTCAAATGAGGCATCTGAAGTTTTGGACAAGGACCCAGATGAACTACTATGCCTCTGTGCTCTGTGGACGCAACAAGATATTCCAGCACCGGCATATTCCTCATGTTGAGCTTGAAGCAATACCTTGCATGGAACCAATCCTCGGTGTACTCCACGATGCAGGTTTGCTCCCTATGTGCTCAGACATATCAGACTGGAATAGCGAGCTCATTCTTCAGTTCTATGCCACTCTGCACATATCTGGCAACGCTGATGACATCAACACTTGGGTGTTTGACTGGATGTCCCAAAATACTCACTACAAAGCTCCTGCTTCTGAACTCCTCAGAGAACTGCCCGTACCAAGTCCCTCAGATGGGGCAGTGAAGCTTTATGGTGAGCGTGAGCTACCAAATGGAATGATGGAAGTCCTCATGAAGCCTTTGGCTGCAGGAACCACATTCCTCGTCCATGAGCTCAAGTACACACCCCGGTTTGTCTACAGAATCCTCTGCAGTGTGCTCGCGCCAATCAAAGGCCATGACGATGAAGAAGATGTTGTAGGCCTCATGAAGAATATCCTCTTCAACATCATTCACGGTATTCCTATTAATATCCATGATTTCTTCTTGAGGACTTTGGCCGACAATGCCATGTGCCCCTATGATCACAAGATATATGCCCCATGGATAAGACAGGCATCAACTTCCACGCTGATTTCCAAAACCATGTTGGTTATATGCCTCATATCCGAGTCAACAAGAAGACTTTCGAACCCATAGAAGGAAAAGGAAAATCAGTGATTGAAGAAGGCAGCAGGCCCCTTGATGGCCTGTTCAAAGAGCCAGAAGCTTATTCCTCATGGGACGATACTGAGACTCGTCCAGCAAGCCCAGTTCCTCCTCGCGTGCTGAACACCAGAGAGCTCCTCCTCAGTCTTCACCAGAAGGTGGATCACAACCACAAATGGGTCAAACGCCAGTTTGGTGCCATTCTGAAAAACCCTCACTAGAACTCAGAACTCTATGAAGATTAATCATCACTATCTGCATGAGGTTTTCGATCACACCTCGGCTACACTTGCACATTTGAAGACTCAGACTGAGCTTGAAGAAATGGACTTTGAGAGGGACTTTGAATGGTCGTGGCCTCCCAAGAGGAAGTTCAGGCCCATTCCAGTGCCAGACCTTGAAGACAGCTCCTTTTCTTCATTCCGCACTGCTGAATCTGATGAGGAACAACTTGACACTGCAACCGGCCCCAGGAAGAAGACTACTCCCAAGAAGCATCACGGCTCTTCCTCGACCACCAAGAAATGAAGTCTTCACGGGCGTTAGTCCTCAATTTGTCCCTTTTTGTCACTTGATGACAAAGGGGGAGAAACTCGAGAGTTAGTCTTCAAGAGGGATATTTTTGGGGCTTATAAACTATATTTAAGTTACAAACTCTTGGCTCTTCTGAAGTTTTTATGTAATGAGTTGTAACTTAAGCCCAATGGTACTCTGACGCTTTTGAACGTTTTTCTTCGCATGCTTATTCCTCAAGTTTTAATGCACGCATGGTGGAATTCGTCAGATACCATTTGCCATCATGCATCTTCATTTTCTTCATATAATATGTCATATGTATGCATGATTTACAAGACTCAGGGGGAGATCTCCATGATATAAATCATCAATGTGCACATCTTCAGGGGGAGTCTCTCTGAATCTTGCTTTCAAATTCCTCAAATGAGTATTTATACTGCATATTTTTGATCCCTGTTGAATACTTAACCTAATTGTCATCAACCACCAAAAAGGGGGAGATTGTAAGTGTATCTAGTGCCCCTTAGTGATTTTGGTGGTTTGAAGCTTATAGGTTAAGTATCTAATGTGTTTGTGAGTGTACACATGATCTATAAGTCATTGAGGAGTTTGAGATATTTGAAGAATATTGACCCCTAAAAATATATGTCTTCAGTTGAAGAAATTGGTCTGAAGCTGAAGAAATGAATCGCGAGGAATCTGCAAAGAAATTGATATTCCTCATGAAGATAATGATATTGAGAAGACCGGTGGTTCCTGAAGAAAATCGTTCTGAAGAAATTGAAGCATGAAGATTTACGTTTTCTGTTTTACTTTCTTCGCATTTGATGAATAGGAACACCGTACTGTTAAAGGGGGTCAAAGTAACACTATGGAATGAATTTTCTCATGATGCTCAACCCAAGCCTAATCCTATCAAAAGCCTCAAGTGAGGAATATGAGTGACATGAGGACTCTCACAGTTGAGGGTTCTGACCGTTTCGATAACCACGCAAAGTCATTGGTCTTATCCACTCCAACGGTCATATTAGTTAAGGGCATTAGTGTCAAATCATGTCGGGATGCTCCCAGGCTATAAATAGCCACCCCCCACAACCACTAGCTGGTTGGCTGCTCCGTTAGAAACTGACACTTGTCATAAGAGCAACCCAAATTCCTCAGAGCTTTCGAGAGTAATTCATCAGTAAGGAAATACACCACCCACCGAAACCACAAACCAAACCCAGTGATTGAGCATCACTAAAGAAGTTGTTCCTGTGTGGGACTGAAGCCTTTTACCTTTGAGGACTGTGCATCCTCCAGACGGTTAGGCGTCAAGGTCTAGAGCAATCCAGCAGTCAATCGTGGATCGCCAGGTGACCAAGTGTGTGAGGGTTTCGAAGTCTGCCCTGAAGACTTACCACGAGTGTTGGGCAAGGACTGTGTGTCCTTAGCTCAAGGAGAATACGGTAGGGAATGTGTGTCCCGGGACTCGGTGTCCTTTGGTTTCAATACCAAGCCGCTCCAAACCAGATGTACAACTGTCACAGTAGTTGGAACTGGGTCATCAACAACAGTCTTCACTGAGAAACGGGTTCCAATTCCTCAACTCTTTATTTTTCTTGTATTGTGTGTTGATGACTTTCACTGTGACTGTTTGAAGAATTTGCTGAAGACTTTCTCTGAATTTCCTTAACCCCAAATTCTTCAGGATAGTTAATCATCATCTGTATTCTGCGTGCCTGCTTACTGTGCAATCTGTTTTCACGTTCTTCACTCTGTAATACTGTTGTTGTGTATGTTTGCATGTGTGATCCTTTACTGTTTCCTCTATAAGTTAGTCATCAGTGAGGAATTTCCTCAAAAGGAATTTCCTCAGTGATGAAATTCTAAAAATCTCCTATTCACCCCCCCTCTAGTCGATATAACGCACTTTCAGAGGTTAAAAACATGGTCAAAGATTTCCTTGATGGATTCAAATTGTCTACTGATCCGTTGCACATGGTTAATCCGACAACTTCGGATATGGGGACCAACTCTTAAAAGGAAACGCTAGTAGTGATAGAAAGAAATTGCCTCAAGGAACGAGTGGGGCAAATATCTTTGCCTCGGTTCCTCCTCCCGTAGTCTATGAAGGACTGGTCCACCCATCACATATTATTAACCATGGTCCTCCTAAGCTTGTTAAGAATGATTTTGCTAACTGGATTTTTCATATTAAGTCTCATTTGAATCACAGCTCAACACAAATTTGCAGAATCATTGAGCGGGGGTACTACCCACATGATCCAAGCAACCTCACGCCAAGAGAAGAGGTCAACAATCAGCTCAATAACTCTGCCTTGTTCATCCTTCAAGCAGTAGTCCCCATTGAAGATCTTGCACACTTGCGTCCCTTCATTCGTGCCAAAGAATGTTGGGAGCACATCATTTCCATGTACAAGGTAAGCTCAAGTATTCAACGGTCTAACTATGAAGTGGTTCTTGATGAGGTCTATTAATTTACTATGACTGAGGACGAGGACCCTCGTGAGCTCTACCGAAGAGTTACAACTCTTGTTGTTACTCTTTAAGATCATGGTAGGAAAGATATGGATGAAAATTGGTTTAAGCGTAAGTTTCTCAAGGCTATCATGCCTTTCAATAAGTTCATGTCCTTCTTCATCTATCAAAGGCCGTACTTTCACTCCTTGTCCAAGCGATGTGTTGGGCGAGTTTATTGCCATGAACATATTGAACAAGACCGCTGACAATGCTCTAGCTCGTGTTCAATGGTCAATAAAAGACTCCCCTAGCCTTCGTTTGAAGATCAAGGCTGCTTTGGAGGAATATGAATAAGAAGAAGAAATAACTTGCTCGAAGACACCAAATATGCTTACCACGAGCACATGGCTCTTACGTCTAGGCAATTTTGGGCAACAAGAGAAACTCGAGGCTCAACTTCTGTGAGAACAACTCAAGTGGGTCTAAAGGCAAGCAACACGTGAGAACTCACTACAATTGTGGCAATGTGAGTTACTTTGTGGCAGATTGTCCTTATGAGCAGAGGGAACACAATGGTGGCAGTCTCATTCGTGAAGACAAGACCAAGTACTTCCGCAATAAGATAAACTTCCCCAAGAAGATGCCCCAAAAGGTTTTGGTGGCTCAAGAAGAGTATCTCTCCGATGAGGGTGATGATGATGATGCAAGTGGTGAAGTGATGGGAATGGCCACGGTGGCCAATGCATCCTCTTCCCCAAGAAAGGTGTCACTCTTCAATGCCCCCAACGAGAATCGCATTGTCAAGTGCCCGATGTCCAAGGCATCCATATTTCTTTGGCTCTTGAGGAGTCACACAATGATAGCCTTGCCGAATTGCAGAAAGATCATGATCATGCTCTTGTTCTTACTCGTCTGCTTCAATCCAAAAAGGTTGCACTTGGGGTTGACCATGTTAGACTCAAGGAAGAGCTTGCCATACTTGACAAGGCTCACAAGGCTTTCAAGAGTGTTCATGCCTCTTTGAACGAGTCTCATGCTCAACTCCAAGTAAAACTCACTAAGCAATTAGCTACATGCTCTCCTTTTGTTTTAATTGATAAGGTCCATGCTACTAACCCATGTTGTAAGCATGCACATCTTGTGGAACAGAATGCCAAATTAAAAGAGCAGCTTGAGAAAGGCCTTGTGACATGCTATCGGCGTCATAATTGGCGGATGTCGGGTAGGGGATCCCGAACTGTGGACCTTGGATCGATGGGTTGCACGAGACAAAGGAGACAATATTTACCCAGGTTAGGGCCCTCTTGAGGAGGTAAAACCCTACGTCCTGCTTCATTATATTGATGGTGTATGAGGATTACAGAGTTGATCTACCTCGAGATCGTAAGCTAAAACCCTAGATGAATCAACTTGCCTAAGTGGATAAAATCCTATGGTTTATATAGACACCAGGGGTCCCTAGGGTTATATACAACCAACCTCCAACCGAGGATAGATGCACCGATCGAGCCTACTCAACTTGGACGACACGCCAGTCTTCGGAGCTTCCCTCCTTGTCCATGAGGTTGCCACGAGGTTCGCTCTTCCATAATACGACCTATTAGGTCGGCCTGTAAGGGATGGGCCAACCATCCGAGGACCCCTTAATCTAGGACTCCCTCTGTAGCCCCTGAATTAGCATCCAACGCCAATGTATAAGGTCTTTGGTAGCTCCTTGTATCCAGAGTAATCGGCTTGCAAGGCGAGTACCCTTCATGCTCGACTAGTTTAAACTTGGTCGTTTGGTGACATCGTCCCATTAAAATAGGCACTACTTAATCAGAAGGCCAAAAGTCATGAGCGTGAATAGTTACACATCTCACAGTCCTTCTTACGAAAGGTCGCGATAGCCAGTTATGATAAAAACTCGATTCACGGTTCGAGGCCGCATTCTCATGGGCACGTATTGTTAACGTGGGGATCGTGTCATGTGTTTAAGGGGATATGGGTAATGGTCTGGGTAATCCCACGTGCCTTCACCAACACAGTCGTTTCTGGAAGTGGCCAGGCCTGCGGCATAATAAACGGGAACCCTTGGCCTAGTGCCCGCCCCCCATAAAAGGGGTAAAAGATCCACAAAGCCGTCGCACGCATTCCACACTCGATCCCCTCCCATTATAGATCCAAGCGCCCAGATCCATTTTTCTTTCCGTCCTCTCCCAGTCGCCCTCCCCCAAACTCAGCCATGACCGTCTCAGGCTCTCACAGCAAGTGGGAGGTCTCATGCATCTCTGACTAGGAGATCCGGGAACTGGACGATGCCACCTATCTTTCGCTGGATATTGCTCACCCTGCCCTAGAGGATGGACAGTTGGTTCCTACTTAAAGGCCAGACAAAAGAGTAGTGTTTGTCCCCCACTTCATATGGGGACTAGGCTTCCCACTCCACCCCTTCGTCAGGGGCCTGATGTTCTATTACGAGTTAGATTTTCATGATCTCGCCCCAAACTCATTCATGCACATCTCTATTGGAAATATGCCCTAGAGGCAATGATAAAATAGTTATTATTATATTTCCTGTTTCAAGATAATCGTTTATTATCCATGCTATAATTGTATTGAATGAAAGCATAGATACATGTGTGGATATATATACAGAACAATGTCCCTAGCAAGCCTCTAGTTGTCTAGCCAGTTGATCAAGGATGGTTAAGGTTTTCTGATCATACACAAGTGTTGTCACTTGATAACTTGATCACATCATTAGGAGAATCATGTGATGGACTAGACCCAAACTATGAACGTAGCATGTGATCGTGTCATTTTATTGCTATTGTTTTCTGCGTGTCAAGTATTCATTCCAATGACCATGAGATCATAGAACTCATTCACACCGGAGGAATGCCTTGTGTGTTTCAAATGTCACAACGTAACTGGGTGACTATAAAGATGCTCTACAGGTATCTCCGAAGGTGTCCGTTAAGTTAGTATGGATCAAGACTGGGATTTGTCACTCGATGTGATGGAGAGGTATCTCGGGGCCCACTCGGTAATACAACATCACAAACAAGCCTTACAAGCAATGTGACTCAAGTGTAAGTCACGGGATCTTGTATTATGAAACGAGTAAAGAGACTTGCCGGTAACGAGATTGAAATAGGTATACGGATATCGACGATCGAATCTCGGGCAAGTAACATACCGAAGGACAAAGGGAATGACATACAAGATTATATGAATCCTTGGCACAGAGGTTCAACCGATAAGATCTTTGTAGAATATGTAGGATCCAATATGGAAATCCAGGTCCCGCTATTGGATATTAACCGAGGAGTGTCTTGGGTCATGTCTACATAGTTCTCGAACCCGCATGGTATGCACACTTAAGGTTTGATGATGTTTTAGTATAGTTGAGTTATATGTGTGGTTACCAAAGGTTGTTCGGAGTCCCGGATGAGCTCACAGACGTCATGAGGGTTTCCGGAATGGTTCGGAAACGAAGATTGATATATAGGATGGTTTCATTTGGTCACCAAAAAGTTTCGGGCATTACCAACAGTGTACCGGGAGTGACGAATGGGTTTCGGGTATTCACCGGGAGGGCCCCACCCACCCGGGAGTGAGCCAAGTGACTCTAGGGTCGCGCATCAGCCCTTAGTGGGTTGGTGAGGCCAGCCCAATAGGGCCATGGCGCCACAAGTGGAAAAAACCAAAAGAAAAGAAAAAAACAAGGAAAGAGGGAGGTGGGAAGGAAGGAGGGGACTCCTTCCCCCAAACCGAAATGGGGTGGGAGTCCTCCTCCTCCCACTCGGCCGGCGACCTTGGGGCTCCCTTGAGCCCCAAGGCTAGCCCCTCCCCTCCTCCTATATATATTGGTGGTTTAGCGCTTTTTGAGACACAACTTTTCCACGTGCAACTCAAACCTATACCACATAGTTCTTCCTCTAGATCGGATTTCTGCGGAGCTCGGGCGGAGCCCTGCAGGAGTAGATCATCACCACCACCAGAGCACCGTCACGCTGCCGGAGCACTCATCTACTTATCCGTTTCTCTTGCTGGATCAAGAAGGCCGAGATCGTCATCGAGCTGTACGTGTGCTGAACGCGGAGGTGTGCTGCGGCAACAAAAGTCCTTCCCTGGAGCGTAGGAATTCTTCTTGTTACTTCTCTGGTTTGCGTCGGTTTTTCCCTTGAAGAGGAAAGGGTGATGCAGCACAGGAGCAGTAAGTGTTTCCCTCGGTTTGAGAACCAAGGTTCCGATCCAGAAGGAGGGCCTCGTCAAGTACAAAGCACCTGCGCAAACACAAACAAGCTTGCACCCAACACTTCAAAGGGGTTGTCAATCCCTTCAAGATTGTTTGCTAAAGTGAGATCTGAAGGCGGAAAGTGCAACGAAGTAAAAAGTGTAAGGCTGAAAATATGGTGTGGAGTAGACCCTGGGGGCCATAGTTTTCACTAGAGGCTTCTCTCATGATAGCAAATATCACGGTGGGTGAACAAATTACTATCGAGCAATTGATAGAACCGCGCAAAGTCATGACGATATCTAAGGCAATGAACTAGCATATAGGCATCACGTCCAAGACAAGTAGACCGATACTTTCTGCATCTACTACTATTACTCCACCCACCGACCGCTATCCAGCATGCATCTAGTGTATTGACTTCATGACGAACAGAGTAACGCTTTAAGCAAGATGACATCATGTAGAGGGGTAATCTCAAACCAATGATGAAAACCCCATCTTTTTACCATTGATGGCAACAACACGATACGTGCCTCGCTACCTCTTCTGTCATTGAGTGAGGTCACCACACGGTATGATCCCAAAACCAAGCACTTCTCCCATTGCAAGACTCATAGATCTAGTTGGCCACACAAAACCCACAACTCGAAGAGAATTACAAGGATATGAAATCATGCATAAGAGAGACCAGAAGAAACTCAAATAAGATTCATAGATAATCTGATCATAAATCCACAATTCATCGGATCTCGACAAACACGCCGCAAAAGAAGATTACATCGGATAGATCTCCATGAAGATCATGGAGAACTTTCTATTGAAGATCCAAGAGAGAGAAGAAGCCATCTAGTTACTAGCTATGGACCCGTAGGTCTATGGTGAACTACTGACGCATCATCGGAGAGGTCATGGTGTTGATGAAGAAGCCCTCCGTGTTCGAATCTCCCTTCCGGCAGGGCACCAGGACATGGCCCAGAGAGGATCTTGCGGAGACAGAACCTTGCGGCAGCGGAAAAGTAATTGCGATCGTCTCTTGATTTTTTTGGGAATATTTGGGAATTTATAGGCGCAAGATCTAGGTTAGGGGACCTCCAGGGGGCCCACTAGCCTAGATGGCGCGGCCCCCCTGGCCGCGGTGTGGGGGCTTGAGGGCCCCCTGGGGCCCTTCTGGCTTGGCTCCCAAGTCCTCCGATCTTTTTCCGTTGCAGAAAAAAATATTTTCGGGGATTTTCTTCCATATGGACTCCGTTTCAAAATCTCCTCTGAAAGGGGTCAAAAACATGGAAAAACAGAAACTGGCACTTGGTACTGAGTTAATAAGTTAGTCCCAGAAAATAAATAAAAGGCATGCAAAACATCCAAAGTTTGACAAGATAATAGCATGAAACCTCCAAAAAATATAGATACGTTGGAGACGTGTCAAGCATCCCCAAGCTTGACTCCTACTCGTCCTCGAGTAGGGAAGTGAAAAAGAATGAATTTTTGATGTGGAATGCTTCCTAGCATAGTTGTCCTTTGCAACTTCTTTCATGTGGCATGAATGCTCAAATCCGTAAGATTCAAAACAATAGTTTGCTATTGACATGAAAACAATAATACTTCAAGCAAACTAGCAAAGTAATCATGAATTTTCAAAATAACAAGGCCAAAGAAAGTTATCCCTACAAAATCATATAGTCTGGCTATGCTCCATCATCCTCACACAACTAATGTAAATCATGCACAATCCCGGAATTGGTCAAGTAATTGTTTTCGCACTCTTACTTTCTCAAACTTTTTATAACTATCACGCAATACATGAGCACGAGCCATGGATATAGCACTATAGGTGGAATAGAGTGTGGTGGTGGTTGTGAGACAAAAAGGAGCTGATGGTCACACTAACTCGGCGTATCAATAGGCTATGAAGATGCCCATTAATAGATATCAATGTGAATGAGTAGGGATTGCCATACAAGAGATGCACTAGAGCTATAAGTATGTGAAAGCTCAAGAGGAAAACTAGTGGGTGTGCATCCAACTTGCTTGCTCACGAAGACCTACGGCAATTTTGAGGAAGCCCATCATTGGAATTTACAAGCCAAGTTATAAAACGAAGGTTCCCACTAGCATATGGTAGTGACAAAGCAAGAAGCTCTCAATCATGAAGAACATGGTGCTAACATGAAGCACAAGTGTGGAAAAAATAGTAGCATTGTCCCTTCTCTCTTTTTCTCTCATTTCTTTTTTTATTTGGGCTCTTAGGCCTCTTTTTTATTTTCTCTTTTTTTGTTTTTGGGCTCTTTGGCCTCTTTTTTTCCTCACATGGGACAATGCTCTAATAATGATGATCATCACACTTTTTAGTTACTCAAAGCTCAAAGATCACAATGATGATGACTCCATAGGAAATGCCTCCGGCAGTGTACCGGGATGTGCAACGATCTCGTATGATCATGCAATGGCAATATGAGAGTGATGGCACAAGTCATGAGACAGAACGGTGGGAGTTGCATGGCAATATATCTCGGAATGGCTATGAAAATGCCATAGTAGGTAGGTATGGTGGCTGTTTTGAGGAAGGAATTTGGTGGGTTTGTGGACCGGCGAGAATTGCGCGGCACTAGGGAGGCTAGCAATGGTGGAAGGTGAAAGTGCATCTATACCATGGGCTCACATTAGTCATGAAGAACTCATATACTTATTGCAAAAGTTTTTATTAGTAATCGAAACAAAGTGCTAAACACATACTCCGAGGGGAAGGGTTGGTAGGTGTTAACCATCGCACGATCCCGACCTCAACACAAAGGATGACAATCAATAGATCAATTATGCGCCGACTTCCTAACATAGCGGTTCACCATACGTGCATGCTACGGGAATCACTAACTCCAACACAAGTATTTCTAGATTCACAACACCCTACTAACATAACTCTCAATATTACCGAATCCACGTCTCAAAACTAATTGAGAGGAATTAAAACTTCTCTTTCTATTCAATCCACATGAAGATGGAAGTTTTTGCATCCTCTTTGGGTACCTAACACATTTGGGACTACTTTCATAGCATAAGCCAACTACCAAATCATGCACCGCCGTGCTCTAAAGATATAAGTGAAGCACAAGAGCAAAAGTATCTAGCTCAAAAGATATAAGTGAAGCACTAGAGCAAAAGTATCTAGCTCAAAAGATATAAGTGAAGCACTAGAGCAAAAGTATCTAGCTCAAAAGATATAAGTGAAGCACTACGAGCATTGTAGCAAAATCACGATGAGTGCATGTCTCTCTCTCTCTCAAAAAGGTGTGCAGCAAGGATGATTGTGACACAACAAAAAGAAAATACTCCTAAGATACAAGACGCTCCAAGCAAAACGCATATCATGTGGTGAATAAAAATATAGCTCCAAGTAATGTTACCGATGGATTGAAGACGAAAGAGGGGATGCCTTCCTGGGGCATCCCCAAGCTTAGGCATTTTTGGTGTCATTGAATTTTTCTTCAGGTGCCTTGGGCATCACCAAGCTTGAGCTCTTTCCACTCCTTATCTCTTTGTCCATGAGAACGTCACCCAAAACTTGAAAACTTCACAACACAAAACTTAAACAGAAACTTGTGATAACATTAGTACAAGAAAACAAACTACCACTTCTTTTGGTACTGTAGAAAACTTGAATTCCATATATATTGATGATGGGATACTGTATTCTCACTTTTCCATGGCTAGTACCCCCGATACTAACCATAGTTTCATCAAAACAAGCAACCAACTCAACAAAAACAGAATCTGTCAAAAACAGACCAGTCCGTAGTAATCTGTATACTTCGTATACTTCTGGTACCTCAAAAATCTGAAAAATTACGAAGGTCTGGGGAAAAAGCATATCAATAAGCAGAAAATGAATCAACTCAAAAGCTCTTTATGAATAAAAATGAAAAATCATCTCGTGAGCGAAAAGTTTCTGTCTTTTTCGAGCAGGATCAAACAACCATTACCAAGACTAGTAATAAAGGCTTTGCTTGGCTCAAACACAAAAAGAAACACAAAAAACACAATCACAACATAATTATGAAAGGGTGGATGCAACAAAACAGACAGAAAAAGATAAATGCATTGGGTTGCCTCCCAACAAGCGCTATTGTTTAACGCCCTTAGCTAGGCATAGGAGCGATAGAATCACGTATCGTCGTCTTTGGTGCTCAAACCATAAGTAGCCCTCATCATGGAGTCATAAGGCAATCTTATTTTCTTTCTAGGAATGTGTTCCATGCCCTTCCATAAAGGAAATTGAAATCTAATATTCCCTTCCTTCATATCGATGATAGCATCGATATTCCTTAGGAAAGGTCTACCAAGAATAATAGGGCATGTAGGATTGCAATCAATGTAAAGCACAATGAAATCCACAGGTACATAGTTCCTATTTGCAATAATAAGAAATTATTGGTCCTTCCCATGGGTTTCTTGATAGTAGAAACAGCAAGATGCAAATTAAGAGAACACTCTTCAATCTCATTAAAACCCAGAATATCACATAAAAACTTTGGAATCGCAGAAACAATAGCACCCAAATCACACAAAGCATTGCACTCATAGTTTTTTATTATGATTCTGATGGTAGGTGCCCACTCATCATGAAGCTTTCTAGGAATAGAGACTTCCAATTCAAGTTTCTCTTCAAGAGCTTTTATCATAGGTTCGACGATATGATCAGTAAAGGCTTTGTTTTGGCTATAAGCGTGTGGAGAGTTCAACATGGATTGCATCAAAGAAATGCATTCGATCAAGGAGCAACTATCGTAATTGAATTCCTTGAAATCCACAGTAGTAATTTCATTACTACTCAAAGTTTTAACGTCTTTTACGCCACTTTTAATGCTTTTAGCATCAAGATAGCTGGACTCTGAATCATTGGGGCACTTTTCAACCAATGTGGATTCCTATCCAGCCCCATAATCATTCGGTTTGACACAAGAAAACAAATATTCAATGGGTGTCACACCAAGCACTTTAAGATCTTCGTGATTCTTCTCACGAGAACACGCCTTTTTAAGCCATTCATGTCTAACACGAATTGGGGCGGTTCTTTCTTGGCTCTCAATCATGGAAACACACATAGCTTTCAAAGTTTCATCCATGTTGATTTTGGGAGGAGCACATCTAACTTTCAAAGCATCAACATCACAAGCAACCCTATCAATGCTCTTGGCTAAATCGTCAATTTTGAGTAGTTTTTTCTCTATGGACGCATTGAAAATCTTTTCAGAGTTGATGAACTCTTTGATATTACTCTCTAGATCAGAGGGTAATATATTGTAATTTCCATGGGGATTGTTGTAGGAGTTGCCAAAGTTATTAGAGGAGTTACTAGGAAAAGGCCTAGGAACATAGTTTCCTCTAAAAGCGTTGTTGTTGCCAAAGTTATTCCTACCAACAAAATTAACGTCCGAGCTAGCGTTGCTACTCTCAATCAAAGAAGACAAAGGCATATCATCAGGATCCAAAGGAGCACTTCTACTAGCAACCAAATTCATTAAGTCATCCATCTTAGCACTCAACGAGTTAATTTCTTCTATAGCGTGGACCTTCTTACTAGTAGGTGACCTTTGAGTGTGCCACTGAGAGTAGTTCGTCATGATGTTGTCTAAGATCTTTGTGGCTTCTCCTAACGTGATTTCCATGAACGTTCCACCTCAGGTGGAGTCCAAGGTATTTCTAGAAGCGAAATTCAAGCCAGCGTAAAAGATTTGAATAATCATCCAAATACTCAAGCCATGAGCTGGACAATTTCTAATCATTAATTTCATTCTCTCCCAAGCTTGTGCAACATGTTCATGATCAAGTTGCTCGAAATTCATGATATCATTACGGAGAGAGATGATCTTAGCCGGCAGAAAATACTTGGATATATAAGCATCTTTGCACTTATCCCAAGAATTGATACTATTTTTGGGCAAAGAAGAAAACCAAGTTTTTGCGCGACCTCGCAATGAGAAAGGAAAAAGCTTCAATTTAATCACATCGTTATCCACATCTCTTTTATTTTGCATATCGCAAATCTCAATGAAGGTATTGAGATGGGATGCGACATCTTCACTAGGAAGGCCAGAGAATTGCTCTTTCATAACAAGATTCGGCAAAGCGCCATTGATTTCGTATGACTCCGTACTAGTGGTGGGAGCAATCGGAGTACTAATAAAATCATTATTATTAGTATTCGAGAAGTCAGCAGGCAATCAAGCACACGAGCAAACAAAAAGCGGGCGAGAAAAAGGGCGAACGAAAAGGCAAACGAAAAGGCGAATGAAAAAGGCAAATTGGTGAAGTGGGGGAGAGGAAAACGAGAGGCAACTGGCAAACAAAGTAAATGCAAGAAATGAGTTTGCGACACCTACTTGGATGAGTTCTTGACTTGATCTTCCTCCCTGGCAATGGCGCCAGAAATTCTTCTGCCGTGGCAACAAAAGTCCTTCCCTAGCGTGTAGGAATTCTTGTTGTTACTTCTCTAGTTTGCGTCGGTTTTTCCCTTGAAGAGGAAAGGGTGATGCAGCATAGGAGCAGTAAGTATTTCCCTTAGTTTGAAAACCAAGGTATGGATCCAGAAGGAGGGCCTCGTCAAGTCCAAAGTACCTGCGCAAAGACAAACAATCTTGCACCCAACGCTTCCAAGGGGTTGTCAATCCCTTCAAGATTGTTTGTAAAAGTGAGATCTGAAGGCGGAAAGTGCAACGAAGTAAAAAGTGTAAGGCTGAAAATATGGTGTGGAGTAGACCCTGCGGGCCATAGTTTTCACTAGAGGCTTCTCTCATAATAGCAAATATCACAGTGGGTGAATGATGTCAGCTATGCTAATGCACAAAAGTCCTTCCAATGGCGCCAGAAACAGGTGTGTCAACGGCACCAGGAATCCTTCAGCTGCGGCTACGCCTTCAGGGACTTCCTAGGCAAGTATGCAAAGGATTTCCCCCGTGGCCTTGGAGCCTTGTGTTGGTGTTCCCTTGAAGCGGAAAGGGTGATGTAGCAAAGTGACGGTAAGTATTTCCCTCAGTTTGAGAACCAAGGTATCAATCCGGTGGAGGAGTATCACAAGATCCTGCACAAACAGAAAAGCTTGCTCCCAACGCTATGAAGGGGTTGTCAATCCCTTATAGATTGTTTGCCAATTGAGAACTGAACGCAACAAAGTAACAAAGCAAAGTAAAAGCGGAGGTGTAAAAGATGGATGTGAATAGACCCGGGGGCCGTAGTGTTTACTAGTGGCTTCTCTCATGAAAGCAAGTAGACGGTGGGTGAACAAATTACTGTCGAGCAATTGATAGAACCACGCAAAGTCATGACGATATCTATGCAATGATTGTGTCTATAGGCATCACGTCCAAAACAAGTAGACCGATACTTTCTGCATCTACTACTATTACTCCACACGTCGACCGCTATCCAGCTTGCATCTAGTGTATTAACTCCATAAGAACAGAGTAACGCCTTAAGCAAGATGACATGATGTAGAGGGATAATCTCAAACCAATGATAAAAACCCCATCTTTTTACCCTTGATGGCAACTACCTGATGTGTGCCTTGTTGCCCCTACTATCACTTGGAAAGGTCACCACATGGTAGAACCCAAAACCAAGCACTTCTCCCATTGCCAGAATCATAGATCTAGTTGGCCAAACAAAACCAAAGAATCGGAGAGACTTACAAGGATATCAAATCATGCATATAAGAAATCAGCAAAGACTCAAATATCTATCATAGATAATATGATCACAAATCCACAATTCATCGGATCTCGACAAACACACCGCCAAAGAAGATTACATCGGATAGATCTCCATGAAGATCATGGAGAACTTTGTATTGAAGATCCTAGAGAGAGAAGAAGCCATCTAGCTACTAACTACGGACCCGTAGGTCTGAAGTGAACTACTCACGAGTCATTGGAGGGTCGATGATGATGATGAAGAAGCCCTCCAACACCAAAGTCCCCTCCGGCAGGGCGCCGGGAAGGGTCTCCAGATGATATCTCGCGGAAACGGAAGTTTGTGGCGACATAAAAGTATTTTCGAGGCGCCCCCGATTTTTTGTGGAATATTTGGGAATTTATAGGCCAAAGACCTAGGTCAGGGGGCGGCCAGGGAGGCCACAAGCCTGCCCACCGCCGCCTCCCCCTGGTGGCGGAGTGGGGGCTTGTGGGCTCCCTGGAGCCCACCTGGCCTGGCCCAAAGGCCCCCTGGTCTTCTTCCGTTTGAGAAAAAATCATTTCGGGGTTTTTCTTCCGTTTGGACTCCGTTCCAAAATCGAATCTGAAAAGAGTCAAAAACGCGGAAAAAACAGGAACTGGCACATGGCACTGAATTAATAAGTTAGTCCCAAAAAAGATAAAAAAGGTACATAAAACAACCAAAGAAGACAAGATAACAACGTGAAACCATCAAAAATTATAGATACGTTTGAGACGTATCAAGCATCCCCAAGCTTAACTCCTGCTCGTCCTCGAGTAGGGAAGTGATAAGAATGAATTTTTGATGCTTTCATGCTACCTAGCATATGTGTCCTTTGTAATTCCTCTTATGTGACGTGAATGTTCAGATCCATTAGATTCAAAACAATAGTTTGCTATTCACGTGGAAACAATAATAATTCAAGCAAACTAGCAAAGTAATCATGAACTTTCAAAATAAAAAGGCCAAAACAAAGTTATCCCTACAAAAGCATATAGTCTGGCTATGCTCTATCATCATTGCACAACGAATTTAAATCATGCACAACCCCGGTATTGTCCAAGTAATTGTTTCACACCTTTACTTTCTCAAACCTTTTCAACTCTCACGCAATACATGCACGTGAGCCATGGTTATAGCACTATAGATGGTGTGGAATGTAGTGGAGGTTGCAAGACAAAAAGGAGAAGATAGTCACATTAACTAGGCATATCAATGAGCTGTGGAGATGCTCATCAATATATATCAATGTGAATGAGTAGAGATTGCCATACAAATGATGCACTAAAGCTACGAGTATGTGAAAGCTCTTAAAGAAAACTAGTGGCTGTGCATCCAACTTGCTTGCTCACGAAGACCTAAGGCAATTTTGAGGAAGCCTATCATTGGAATATACAAGCCAAGTTAAATAATGAAAATTTCCCACTAGCTATATGGTGGTGACAAAACGAGAGACTCTCAATCATGAACATCATGGTGTTTAATATGCACAAGTGTGGAAAAAGTGGTAGCATTGTCCCTTCTCTCTTTTTCTCTCATTTTTTTATTTGGTGGGCTCTTTGGCCTCTCTTTTTTTTGGTGGGATTCTTTGGCCTCTTTTATTTCCTCACATGGGACAATGCTCCATTAATGATGATCATCGCACTTTCAACTCAAAACTTAGAGCAACTATGACTCTATATGGAATGCCTTCGGTAGTGTACCGTGGCAATGATCTAGCATGCCATAGACATCAATGGAAACATCATGCTAGCTATCTTACGATCATGCAATAGCAATGTAGACGTGGTGGCACATGTCATGGTGGTACTTGCATGGCAATATATCTCGGAATGACTTTGAAAAAGCCATAGTAGGTAGGTATGGTCGCTGTTTTGAGGGAGGCTAATGTTGGGTTTTGTGCACCGGCGAAAGTTGCACGACACTAAGAAGATAGTGATGGTGGAAGGTGAAAGTGCATCTAAACCATGGACTCAACATTAGTCATGAAGAACTCATATACTTGTTGCAAAAGTTTTATTAGTAATCGAAACAAAGCATTCAACGCATACTCCTAGGGGAGGGGTTGGTAGGTATAAACCATCGCGCGATCCCGACCGCCACGCAAAGGATGACAATCAATATACTAATCATGCTCAGATTTCATCACATAGCGGTTTACCATACGTGCATGCTACGGGAATCACTAACTTCAACACAAGTATTTCTAGATCCACAACACCTTACTAGCATGACTTCAATATTACCATAACCACAACTCAAAACTAATTGACATGAATCAAACTTCTCTAACTATTCAATGCACATGAAGGTGGAAGTTTTGGTATCCCTTTGGATTACTACCCCTTTTGAGACTACTTTCAAAGCTTATATCAATTACCAAGCCACGCACCGCTGTGATCTAAAAGATATAAGTGAAGCACACAGAGCAAAAGTATATAGCTCAAAAGATATAAGTGAAGCACATGTGAGCTGAATTGTCTACTAAAAGATATAAGTGAAGCTCGACAAAATCACGGTGTGTGCATGTCTCTCTCTCTCTAGGTTTTCAGCAAGGATGATTGTGACACAAAAAAATAAAAGACTCCTACGATACAAGACGCTCCAAGCAAAAACACATGACATGTGGTGAATAAAAATATAGCCCCAAGTAACGTTACCGATGGATTGAAGACGAGAGAGGGGACGCCTTCCCGGGGCATCCCCAAGATTAGGCTTTTATGGAATCCTTGAATCTCTTGGGGTGCCTTGGGAATCCCCAATCTTGAGCTCTTGCCACTCTTTATCTCTTTGTCCATAAGAACTTCACCCAAAACTTGAAAACTTCACAACACGAAACTTAAACAGAAACTCGTGATAACATTAGTACAAGAAAGCAAACCACCACTTCCTAAGGTACTGTAGCAAACTTAAATTCTACTTGTGCTGATGTTGGGTTACTATACTTTCAATGTTCCATGGCTAATACCCCCCGATACTATCCATAGTTCCATCAAAATAAGCAACCAACACAACGAAAACTGAATCTGTTAACAGCAGACCAGTCTGTAGCAATCTGTATATTTTGTATACCTCTGGTACTTCAAAAATTCTGAAAATTCAAGGCAGTCTGAAGAATTTGCATAGCAATCAGCAGCAAAAATATTCAACTCAAAATCTCTTACAAAACAAAAATGAAAATTCTTTTTGTGAGAAGAAAGTTTCTGTCTTTTCCAGCATGACCAAACGATCATGCCCAAGACAAATCATAACGGTTTTGCTTGGCACAAACGCAAAAAAGAAACACAAAACCACAATCATAACAGAATTATGAAAGTGTGGAATACAAAAACAGAAAGAAAAAGGATAGATTCGTTGGGTTGCCTCCCAACAAGCGCTTTTGTTTAACGCCCTTAGCTAGGCGAAAGGTGATGAAATCACGTATAGTCATCTTTGGTGCTCAAACCATAGGTAGCCCTCATCATAGATTGATAAGGCAATCTTATTTTCTTTCTAGGAAAGTGCTCCGTGCCCTTCTTTAAAGGAAATTGAAATCTAATATTCCCTTCCTTCATATCGATGATAGCACCAATAGTCCTTAGGAAAGGTCTACCAAGAATAATAGGACATGAAGGATTGCAATCTATGTCAAGTACAATGAAATCCACGGGTACATAGTTCTTATTTGCAACAATAAGAACATCATCGATCCTCCCCATGGGTTTCTTGACAGTAGAATCCGCAAGATGCAAATTAAGAGAACACTCTTGAATCTCATGAAAACCAAGAATATCACATAAAGACTTTGGAATCGCGGAAACACTAGCACCCAAATCACACAAAGCATTGCACTCATAGTTTTTGATCTTGATTTTGATAGTAGTTTCCCACTCATCATGAAGTTTTCTAGGTATAGAGACTTCTAGTTCGAGCTTCTCTTCAAGAGATTTCATCATAGCATCTATGATATGCGCGGTAAAGGCTTTACTTTGGCTATAAGCATGTGGAGAGTTTGCAATAGATTGCATCAAAGAAATGCATTAAAACAAGGAGCAATTATCATAATTGAATTCCTTGAAATCCAAAGCGGGAGTTTCATTACTACCCAAAATTTTGACTTCTTCTACTCCACTCTCCACACCTTTATCATCAAGATAGGTGGTCTTCGAATCATTGGGGCGTTTTTCAACCAAAGTGGATTCATATCCAGCCCCTCCATAAGTAGGTTTGACACGTGAAAACAAAGATGCAAGAGGAGACACGCCAAGCACTTTAAGATCTTCGTGATTTGCATCACTAGAACACACCCTTTTAAACCATTCATGTCTAGCGCGAATTTGGGCGGTTCTTTCTTTGCTCACATTCATGGAGATACGCACAGCTTTCAAAGTTTCATCCAAGTTGACCTTGGGAGGAGCGCATCTAACTTTCAAAGCATCAATGTCACAAGACATCCTATCAACGCTTTTAGCCAAATCGTCTACTTGCAGTAGTTTTTCCTCTATGGATGCATTGAATATCTTTTGAGAGTTGATGAACTCTTTGATATTACTCCCTAGATCAGAGGGTAATTTGTTGTGATTTCCATAAGTGTTGCCGTAGGAATTGCCATAATTGTTAGAGGAGTTACTAGGAAAAGGCCTAGGAACATAGTTTCCTCCAAAAGCATTGTTGTTGCCAAAATTGTTCCTACCAACAAAATTCACGTCCAAACTAGCGTTGGTACTCTCAATCAAAGAAGATAGTGCCATGTCATTAGGATCTACGGTAGCGTTTCTACTAGCAACCAAATTCATCAACTCGTCCATCTTAGCACTAAGCGAGTTAAGTTCTTCTATAGCGTGCACCTTTTTCCTAGCAGGCGACCTATTAGTGTGCCACTGAGAGTAGTTGGTCATGATATTGTCTAGGAGTTTTGTAGAGTCTCCTAACGTGATTTCCATGAACGTTCCACCTGAGACGGAGTCCAAGATATTGCGAGAAGCGAAATTCAAGCCAGTGTAAAAGATTTGTATAATCATCCACAAACTCAAGCCATGAGCGGGACAATTTCTAATCATAAGCTTCATCCTCTCCCAAGATTGTGCAACGTGTTCATGATCAAGTTGCTTGAAATTCATGATATCGTTATGTAAGGAGATGATCTTAGCCGGCGGAAAATACTTGGATATGTAAGCATCTTTGCACCTATCCCAAGAATCGATACTATTTTTAGGCAAAGAAGAAAACCAAGTTTTTGCGCGATCTCGCAACGAGAAAGGAAAAAGTTTCAACTTAATCACATCATTATCCACATCTCTTTTCTTTTGCATATCGCAAAGCTCAATGAATATATTGAGATGGGATGCGGCATCTTCACTAGGAAGGCGAGCGAATTGCTCTTTCATAACAAGATTCAGCAAAGCTGCGTTGATTTCATACGATTCTGCACTAGTGGCGGGAGCAATCAGAGTACTAATAAAATCATTATTATTAGTGCTCGAGAAGTCACAAAGTTTGGTGTTTTCAGCCATGATGGCTTCATCAAACAAACAAGCACACAAGCAAGCAAGAGAACCGGCAAAGAAAAACGGCAAAGGCAAAAGAAAACGGCGAAAGAGAAAGGCAAATGAAAACGACAAATGTGAAGTGGGGGAGAGGAAAACGAGAGGCAACTGGCAACAAAAGTAAATGCAAGAGAAGGGTTTGTGAGACCTACTTGGATAGATCTTGATTTCTCCTCCCCGGCAACGGCGCCAGAAATAGGCACGTTGTCGGGAAATTATCTTGACGTGCTCCTCGGCAAGCGATCCTCTTCCCCGGCAACAGCGCCAGAAATGCTTCTGATGTCAGCTATGCTAATGCAGAAAAGTCCTTCCAATGGCGCCAGAAACAGGTGTGTCGAGGGCACCAGGAATCCTTCAGCTGCGGCTACGCCTTAAGGGACTTCCTAGGCAAGTATGAAAAGGATTTCCCCCATGGCCTTGGAGTCTTGCGTTGGTGGTCCCTTGAAGCGGAAAGGGTGATGTAGCACAGCGACGGTAAGTATTTCCCTTAGTTTGAGAACCAAGGTATCAATCCGGTGGAGGAGTATCACAAGATCCTGCACAAACACAAAAGCTTTCTCCCAACGCTATGAAGGGGTTGTCAATCCCTTATAGATTGTTTGCCAATTGAGAACTGAAAGCAACAAAGTAAGAAAGCAAAGTAAACGATGGATGTGAATAGACCCGGGGGCCGTAGTGTTTACTAGTGGCTTCTCTCATGAAAGCAAGTAGACGGTGGGTGAACAAATTACTCTCGAGCAATTGATAGAACCGCGCAAAGTCGTGACGATATCTATAGGCATCACGTCCAAAACAAGTAGACCAATACTTTCTGCACCTACTACTATTACTCCACACGTCGACCACTATCTAGCATGCATCTAGTGTATTAAGTCCATAAGAATAGAGTAACGCCTTAAGCAAGATGACATGATGTAGAGGGATAATCTCAAACCAATGATAAAACCCCCATCTTTTTACCCTTGATGGCAACTACTTGATGTGTGCCTTGCTGCCCCTACTGTCACTGGGAAAGGTCACTACATGGTAGAACCCAAAACCAAGCACTTCTCCCATTGCAAGAATCATAGATCTAGTTGGCCAAACAAAAGCCAAGACTCGGAGAGACTTACAAGGATATCAAATCATGCATATAAGAAATCAGCAAAGACTCAAATATATATCATAGATAATCTGATCAAAAATCCACAATTCATTGGATCTCGACAAACACGCCGCCAAAGAAGATTACACCGGATAGATCTCAGTGAAGATCATGGAGAACTTTGTATTGAAGATCCAAGAGAGAGAAGAAGCCATCTAGCTACTAACTACGGACCCGTAGGTCTGAAGTGAACTACCCACGAGTCATTGGAAGGGCGATGATGATGATGAAGAAGCCCTCCAACTCCAAAGTCCCCTTCGGCACGGTGCCGGGGAGGGTCTCCAGATGAGATCTCACGGAAACGGAAGCTTGCGGCGGCGGAAAAGTATTTTCGAGGCTCCCCTGATTTTTTGCGGAATATTTGGGAATTTATTGGCCAAAGACCTAGGTCAAGGGGCGGCCAGGGAGGCCACAAGCCTGCCCACCGCCGCCTCCCCTGGTGGCGGAGTGGGGGCTTGTGGGCTCCCTGGGGCCCACCTGGCCTGGCCCAAAGGACCCCTGGTCTTCTTCCGTTCAGGAAAAAATAATTTCGGGGTTTTTCTTCCGTTTGGACTCCGTTCCAAAATCAGATCTGAAAAGAGTCAAAAACACGGAAAAACAGGAACTAGCACTTGGCACTGAATTAATAAGTTAGTCCCAAAAAAGATATAAAAGGTACATAAAACAACCAAAGAATACAAGATAATAGCGTGAAATTATCAAAAATTATAGATACGTTTGAAACGTATCACTCAACAAATTACTGTCGAGCAATTGATAGAACCGCGCAAAGTCATGACGATATCGAAGGCAATGATCTAGCATATAGGGATCACGTCTGAGACAAGTAGACCGATACTTTCAGCATCTACTACTATTACTCCACACATCGACCGCTATCCAGCATGCATCTAGTGTATTGAGTTCATGACGAACAGAGTAACGCTTGAAGCAAGATGACATGATGTAGAGGGATAATCGCAAACCAATGATGAAAACTCCATCTTTTTACCCTTGATAGCAACAACACGATACGTGCCTCACTACACCTCCTGTCACTGAGTGAGGTCACCACACGGTATGAACCCAAAACCAAGCACTTCTCCCATTGGAAGAATCATAGATCTAGTTGTCCAGACAAAACCCACAATTCGAAGAGAATTACAAGGATATGAAATCATGCATAAGAGAGATAGGAAGAAACTCAAATAAGATTCATAGATAATCTGATCATAAATCCACAATTCATCGGATCTCGACAAACACACCGCAAAAGAAGATTACATTGGATAGATCTCCATGAAGATCATGAAGAACTTTGTATTGAAGATCCAAGAGAGAGAAGAAGCCATCTAGTTACTAGCCATGGACCTGTAGGTCTATGGTGAACTACGCACGCATCATCAGAGAGGTGACGGTGTTGATGTAGAAGCTCTCCGTGTCCGAATCTCCCCTCCGACAGGGCACCAGGACGTGCCCCAGATGGGATCTTGCGGAGAAAGAAGCTTGCGGCGGCGGAAAAGTAATTGCTATCTTCTCTTGATTTTTTTCGGAATATTTGGGAATTTATAGGCGCAAGATCTAGGTCAGGGGACCTCCAAGGGGCCCACAAGCCTAGATGGCATGCCCCCCTGGCTGTGGGAAGGGGGCTTGTGGGGCCCCTAGGGCTCTTCTGGCTTGGCTCCCAAGTCCTCCAATCTTCTTCCGTTCTAGAAAAAATCTTTTCGGGGATTTTCTTCCGTTTGGACTCCGTTTCAAAATCTCCTCTTGACGGGGTCAAAAACATGGAAAAAATAGGAAATGGCACTTGGCACTGAGTTAATAACTTAGTCCCAGAAAATAAATAAAAGGCATGCAAAACATCAAAGTTTGACAAGATAATAACATGAAACCATCAAAAATTATAGATACGTTGGAGACGTATCAAGGTGCCGTCCCTTCAGTGCTAGATCGGAATGGATTGTGGGATGGATCGTGGGACGACAGTGATTTGAATCATGAAGCTGTAACAATACATCAACCGCGTTACTTAACGCTTCCCGCTTAGTGATCTACAAGGGTATGTGGATCTAATCTCCTCTCGTAGATGGACATCACCATGATAGGTCTTCGTGTGTGTAGGAAATTTTTTGTTTCCCATGCAACGTTCCCCCACAGTGGCATCATGAGCTAGGATCATGCGTAGATGTTATCTCGAGTAGAACACAAAAGGTTTTGTCGGTGTTGATGTTCGATTTGCTACCCTCCTTAGTCTTTTCTCGATTTGGCGGTATTGTTGGATTGAAGCGGCCCGGACCGACATTACTCGTACGCTTACGAGAGACTGGTTTCATCGACTGACATGCAACTCGTTGCATAAAGATGACTGGTGCGTGTCGGTTTCTTCAACTTTAGTTGAATTGGTTTTGACCGAGGCGGTCCTTGGAGAGAGGTTAAATAGCAATTTGCACATCTCCATTGTGGTTTTTGCGTAAGTAAGATGCGATCATACTAGATACCCATAGCAACCACGTAAAACATGCAACAACAAATTGGAGGACGTCTAACTTATTTTTGCAGGGTATGCTTGTGATGTGATATGGGCAAAGACATGGTGTGATATATTGGATGTATGAGATGATCATGTTGTAATAGTTAATATCGACTTGCACGTCGATGCTATAGCAATCGACAGGAGCCATAGGGTTGTCTTTACACTAACGTTTGTGTTTGCAGATGCGTTTACTATATTGCTAGGTCGTAGCTTTAGTAGTAATAGCATAGATAGCATGACAACCTCGATGGAGGCACGATGATGGAGATCATGGTGTGGTGCCGGTGACAAGAAAATCATGCTGGTGCTTTGGTGATGGAGATCAAGAAGCACAAGATCATGGCCATATCATGTCACTTATGAATTGCATGTGATGTTAATCCTTTGATGCACCTTATTTTGCTTAGAACGACGGTTGCATTATAAGGTGATCTCTCACTGAAATTTCAAGATGAAATTGTGTTCTCCCTGACTGTGCATCGTTGAGGCAGTTCATCGTTTTGAGACACCACGTGATGATCGGGTGTGATAGACCCAACATTCACATACAACGGGTGCAAAACAGTTGCATATGCGGAACACTCGGGTTAAACTTGACGAGCTTAGCATGTGCAGACATGGCCTCGAAACACAAGAGACCGAAAGGCCGAGCATGAATTGTATAGTTGATATGATTAGCATAGAGATGCTTACCACTGAAGCTATACGCAACTCACGTGATGATCGGACTTGAGTTAGTCGATTTGGATCATGCACCACTCAAATGACTAGAGGGATGTACTTTTTGAGTGGGAGTTTATTAAGTAATTTGATTAGTTAAACTCTAATTATCCTCAACATAGTCTAAGTCCACTATGCGATATTTTATGTTGTAGATCAATGGCTCACGCAGTAGCAACCCTGAATTTGAATATGTTCCTAGAGAAAGCTAAGTTGAAAGATGATGGAAGCAACTTTGTAGACTGGGCACGTAATCTTAGGCTCATCCTACAAGCTGGGAAAAAGAATTATGTCCTTGATGCTGTGCTAGGAGATGAACCACCCACTACGTCTGACCAAGATGTTTTGAACGCTTGGCAATCGCGTAAGGAGGACTACTCAGTAGTTCAATGTGTTGTCTTGTATGGCTTGGAACCAGGACTTCAACGTCCCTTTGAGCGTCATGAAGCATATGAGTTGTTCCAGGAGTTGAAGTTTATCTTTCAGAAGAACGCCCGGATCGAGAGGTATGAGACCTCCGATAAATTCTATGCTTGCAAGATGGAGGAGAATTCGTGTGTCAGTGAACATGTGCTCAAAATGTCTGGGTACTCAAACCGTCTAGCTGAGCTGGGAATTGAACTCCTGCAAGAGGCTATCACTGACAGAATTCTTCAATCACTGCCACCTAGCTATAAGAGCTCTGTGTTGAACTATAACATGCAAGGGATGAACAAGTCACCCGACGAGTTATTCGCGATGCTGAAAGTCGCAGATTCAGAACTCCGGAAAGAGCATCAAGTGTTGATGGTCAATAAGACCACTGGTTTCAAGAGAAACAACAAAGGCAAGAAGGGTAACTCCAAAAAGAGCGGCAAGCCTGTTGCCAATCCGACAAAGAAACCCAAGGCTGGACCTAAGCAGGAAACTGAGTGTTATTATTGCAAGGGGACGGGTCACTCGAAGTGCAATTGCCCAACTATTTGGCTGATAAGAAGGCGGCGAAAGAAAAATCAGGTATATTTGATATACATGTTATTGATGTGTACTTAACCAACGCTCGTAGTAGTGCCTAGGTATTCGATACCGGTTCTGTTGCTCATATTTGCAACTCGAAGCAGGAACTGCTGAATAAACGAAGGCTGGCAAAGGATGAAGTGACGATGCGCGTGGGAAATGGTTCCAAGGTTGATGCAATCGCCGTCAGCACTATCTCACTTCAGTTACCATCAGGATTAGTTATGAACTTAAATAATTGTTATTCAGTGCCTGCGTTAAGCATGAATATTATATCCGGATCTTGTTTATTGCGAGACGGTTACTTGTTTAAGTCAGAGAATAATGGTTTTTCTGTTTCTATGAGTAATATCTTTTATGGTCATGCACCCAATGTGAGAGGATTGTTCATATTGAATCTTGATTGTGATGATACACATATACATAACACTGAGACCAAAAGAAGTAGAGTTAACAATGATAGCGCCATGTTTTTGTGGCATTGCCGCTTAGGTCATATTGGTGTAAAGCACATGAAGAAAGTCCATTCCTATGGGATTTTGGAGTAACTTGATTCTGAATCACTTGACACGTGCGAACCATGCCTCATGGGCAAGATGATTAAGACTTCGTTCTCTAGAACAATGAAGTGTGCAAGTTACTTGTTGGAGATCATACATACCGATGTGTGCAGTCCGATGAGTGTGGAGGTGCACGGCGGATATCGTTATTTTCCCACGTTCACTGACGATTTGAGTAGGTATGGTTATATCTACTTGATGAAGCACAAGTCTGAAACGTTTTTGAAGTTCGAGCATTTTCAGAGTGAAGTTGAAAATCGTCGTAACAAGAAGATCAAGTTCCTACATTCTGATCGTGGGGGTGAATATCTGAGTTTCGAGTTTGGTGCTCACTAGAGACAATGTGGAATCGTTTCACAGTTAACACCGCCTGGAAGACCAGAGCTTAATGGTGTGTCCGAATGTCGTAATCGTACTTTGTTAGAAATGGTGCAATCTATGATGTCTCTTATCTATTTGCCATTATTGTTTTGGGGTTATGCATTAGAGACAACTGCATTCACTTTAAATAGGGCACCATTAAAATCCGTTGAGATGACAGCATACGAGCTCTGGTATGGCAAGAGGCCAAAGTTGTCATTTCTTAAAGTTTGGGGATGTGATGCTTATGTCAAAAAGCTTCAGCCTGAAAAGCTAGAACCCAAAGTGGAAAAGTGCATCTTCATAGGTTACCCAAAGGAGACAATTGGGTACACCTTCTATCTCAAATCCGAGGGCAAAGTATTTGTTGCTAAGAACGGAGCTTTTATTGAGAAGGAGTTTCTCTCAAAAGAATTGAGTGGGAGGAAGATAGAACTTGATGAGGTTGTCGAACCTCTAATCCCTCTAGATGGTGGCGCAGGGCAAGGAGAAACCTCTGTCGAAGCGACGCCGGTTGAGGAGGAAGTTAATGATGATGATCATGAAACCACAGATCAAGTTCCTATCAGGCCACGCAGGTCGAGAAAATCACGTACTACTCCTGAGTGGTACGGTAATCCTGTCTTATCAATCATGTTGTTGGACAACAATGAACCTGCAAATTATGAAGAAGCAATGGTGGGCCCAGATTCCAACAAATGGCTGGAGGCCATGAAGTCCGAGATAGAATCTATGTATGAAAACAAAGTGTGGACTTTGGAAGTATTACCTTAAGGCCACAATGCTATTCAGAACAAATGGATCTTTAAGAAGAAGACGGACATGGACGGTAATGTAACCATTTATAAAGCTCGACTTGTGGCAAAGGGTTTTTCACAAGTTCAAGGAGTTAACTACGATGAGACGTTCTCACCGGCAGCGATGCTTAAGTCCATTCGAATCATGTTAGCAATAGCTGCATTTTTCGATTATGAAATTTCGCAAATGGATGTCAAAATGGCGTTCCTTAATGGTTTTCTTAAGGAAGAGTTGTATATGATGCAACCCGAAGGTTTTGTCGATCCAAAAAATGCTAATAAAGTATGCAAGCTCCAGCGGTCCATTTATGGACTGGTGCAAGCATCTCGGAGTTGGAATAAGTGCTTTGATCAAGTGATCAAAACGTTTGGGTTTATACAAGTTGTTGGAGAATCCTGTATTTACAAGAAAGTGAGTGGGAGATGTGTGGCCATTCTAATATTGTATGTGGATGACATATTACTGATTGGAAACAATTCAGAGTTTTTAGAGAGCGTAAAATATTACATAGACAAGTGTTTCACTATGAAGGACCTAGGAGAAGCTGCTTACATTCTAGGCATTAAGATCTATAGGGATAGATCGAGACACCTGCTAGGACTTTCACAAAGCACATACCTTGATGAAGTTTTGAAGAAGTTAAAAATGGAATAGTCCAAGAAGGGGTTCTTGCCAATATTACAAGGTATAAAATTGAGTAAGACTCAATGTCCAGTAACTACGAAACATAGAGAAAAGATGAGTACCGTACCCTATGCTTCAGCCATAGGGTCTATCATGTATGCAATGCTGTGCACTAGACCGGACGTCAGCCTGGCCATAAGTATGGCAGGCAGGTTTCAAAGTAATCCAGGAATGGATCACTGGACGGCAGTCAAGAATATTCTGAAGTACCTGAAAAGGACTAAGGAAATGTTTCTCATTTATGGCGGTGACGAAGAGATCGTCGTAAAGGGTTACGTCAACGCATGCTTTGACACTGATCCGGATGACTCTAAGTCTCAAACCAGATACATACTTATTCTTAATGTGGGTGCGGTAAGGTGGTTCAGTTCCAAGCAAAGCATCGTAGCAGATTCTACATGTGAAGCGGAGTACATGGCTGCCTCGGAGGCAACTAAGGAGGGTTTTTGGATGAAGCAGTTCATGACGGATCTTGGAGTTGTGCCAAGCGCACTAAATCCAATAACTCTGTTCCGTGACAACACTGGTGCCATTGCTTTAGCAGAGGAACCAAGGTTTCACAAGAAGACCAGACACATCAAACGACGCTTCAACCTCATCCGTGACTACGTCGAAGAAGAGGACGTAAATATTTGCAAAGTGCACACGGATCTGAATGTAGTAGATCCACTAACTAAACCTCTTCCACGAGCGAAGCATGATCAACACCTGAATTGTATGGGTGTTAGATTCGTTACAATGTAAATCGCATAGCGATGTGAGGACTAGATTATTGACTCTAGTGCAAGTGGTAGACTGTTGGAAATATGCTCTAGAGGCAATGATAAAATAGTTATTATTGAATTTCTTGTTTCAAGATAATCGTTTATTATCCCTGCTATAATTGTATTGAATGAAAGCATAGATAGATGTGTGGATATATAGACAAAACAATGTCCCTAGCAAGCCTCTAGGTGGCTAGCCAGTTATCAAGGATGGTTAATGTTTTCTGATCATAGGCAAGTGTTGTCACTTGATAACTGGATCACATCATTAGGAGAATCATGTGATGGACTAGACCCAAACTATGAACGTAGCATGTGATCGTGTCATTTTCTAGCTATTGTTTTGTGCGTGTCAAGTATTCATTCCTATGACCATGAGATCATATAACTCACTGACACCGGAGGGATACCTTGTGTGTATCAAACGTCACAACGTAACTGGGTGACTATAAATGTGCTCTACAGGTATCTCCGAAGGTGTCCGTTGAGTTAGTATGGATCAAGACTGGGATTTGTTACTCCGTGTGACGGAGAGGTATCTCGGGGCCCACTCGGTAATACAACATCACAAATGAGCCTTGCAAGCAATGTTACTGAAGTATAAGTCACGGGATCTTGTATTACGGAACGAGTAAAGAGACTTTCCAGTAACGAGATTGAAATAGGTATACGGATACCGACAATCGGATCTCGGGCAAGTAACATACCGAAGGACAAAGGGAATGACATACGGGATTATATGAATCCTTGGCACAGAGGTTCAACTGATAAGATCTTCCTAGAATATGTAGGATCCAATATGGACATCCATGTCCCCTATTGGATATCGACCGAGGAGTGTCTCGGGTCATGTCTACATAGTTCTCGAACCCGCAGGGTCTGCACACTTAAGGTTCGATGATGTTTAAGTATAGTTGAGTTATACGTGTGTTTACAGAAGGTTATTCGGAGTCCCGAATGAGATCACGGACGTCACGAGGGTTTCCGGAACGAAGATTGATATATAGGATGGTTTCATTTGGTCATCGGAAAGTTTCGGGCATTACCAGAAGTGTACACGGAGTGACGAATGGGTTCTGGGTATTCACCGGGAGGGGCCCACCCACCCGGGAGTGAGCCCAGTGACTCTAGGGTGGCGCACCAGCCCTTAGTGGGCTAGTGAGGTGATACGTCTCCGTCGTACCTACTTTTACGAACTCTTTCGCCCTTGTTTTGGACTCTAATTTGCATGATTTGAATGGAACTAACCCGGACTAACACTATTTTCAGCAGAATTGCCATGGTATTGTTTTCGTGCAGAAATAAAAGTTCTCGAAATAACCTGCAAATTTACGGATAATTTTTGAGGAATTTATGAAAAATACGGGCGCAAGAATCAGCGGAGGAAGTGGAGCTGTGAGCCCACAAGCCCACCACGCGTGGGCCCCCCTGGCCGCGCCTGGCAGGCTTGTGGGGCCCACAACGCTCCACCGCCTCCAAATCTAGCTCTATTTAGTCTGTTCCGTCTGGAAAAAAATCAAGGCGAAGAGTTCATCGCGTTTTACGATACGGAGGCGCCGCCACCTCCTGTTCTTCATCTAGAGGGCAGATCTGGAGTCCGTTCTGGGCTCCGGAGAGGGGAGATCGTCGCCATCGTCATCATCAACCTTCCTTCATCGCCAATTCCATGATGCTCTTCACCGTTCGTGAGTAATCTCATTGTAGGTTTGCTGGACGGTGATGGGTTGGATGAGATCTATCATGTAATCGAGTTAGTTTTGACGGGGATTGATCCCTAGTATCCACTATGTTCTGAGGTTGATGTTGCTACTACTTTGCCATGCTTAATGCTTGTCACTAGGGCCCGAGTGCCATGATTTAAAATCTGAACCTATTATGTTGTCGCCAATATATGTGTGTTTCAGATCCTATCTTGTAAGTTGTAGTCACCTACTATGTGTTATGACCCGGCAACCTCGGAGTGACAATAGCCGGAACCACTCCCGGAGATGACCATAGTATGAGGAGTTCATGTATTCACCAATTGTTAATGCGTTGGTTCGGTTCTTTATGAAAAGGAGAACCTTAATATCTCGTAGTTTCCATTACGACCCCGCTGCCACGGGAGGGATGGACAATAGATGTCATGCAAGTTCTTTTCCCTAAGCACGTATGACTACATATGGAATACATGCCTACATTAGATTGACGAACTGGAGCTAGTTACTTATCTCTCCGTGTTATAACTGTTACATGATGAATCTCATCCGACATAATCATCCATCACAGATCCAATGCCTATCAGTTTTTCCTACTGGTCCTTGCTATGTTACTTTGCCGCTACTGCAGTCACTGCTGCTACTGTTACTCTGTTGCTACTGCTGTTACTTTGTTGCTACTGCTGTCACTTTGCTGATACTGGTTACTGTTGCTACTGCTGCTATCACACTACTTTGCTACTGATACTTTGCTGCAGATACTAAATCTTTCAGGTGTGGTTGAAATGACAACTCAACTGCTAATACTTGAGAATATTCTTTGGCTTCCCCTTGAGTCGAATCAATAAATTTGGGTTGAATACTCTACCCTCGAAAACTGTTGCGATCCCCTATACTTGTGGGTTATCAACACCTTTTTCTGGCGCCGTTGCCGGGGAAGCCACAACTATATTCTCTAAGTCACTTGGGATTTACTTCTGCTGGTCACTATGAGGAATCCGATAGATCCAAGAACTAAAGTCTTGCCCTCAACTACGAGGACAGGTAAGGAATTGCCATCTAGCTCTGCACTTGATTCACCTTCAGTTATGAGTATGTTTGTGACACCACCTCGTGCTAGAAATCTTGATATGTCGCCTGTGCTTGATGATGGTACTTCTGCTGCCCATGATGCTTATGATGATGCTATGCTTGATACTGCTTTGCCTGATGATGTTATGCTTGATACTGCTTTGCCTGATGATGCTATGCTTGATACTGCTTTGCCACTAGGTGCATTCCTTGATGCACAAATTGCTAGAGTTGGTGTTAGATGTGATGATACTTCTGAAACTGCTGATACTATTGAAGTAGAACCTGCTACTTTGCCTGCTAGAACTAGCTCTCCTAGATATGAATTGCCTGATATGCCTGAGTGTTATGTTATGGAGGGAGAGATGGCTGAGGATTTTCTTGCGTGTAAGGATAGCTATGCTGTTGAGAAATTACTTCTCAAGTGTAAAGAAAAATCTCTGAACGCTAGGATGAAATACGACCCGAAGTTAGCAACTTCACCTATCTTTGTGACCGATAAGGATTATGAATTATCTGTCGACCCTGAGTTAATCACTCTGGTCAAATGTGATCCTTTTCACGGTTATGAGTCTGAAACGGTTGTAGCCCATCTTACCAAACTGCACGATATAGCCACCCTATTCACTAGTGAGGAAAAGATCCGCCACTACTATATCCTCAAGCTGTTTCCTTTCTCGCTAAAGGATTATGCTAAGACTTGGTTCACTTCACTTGCTCCTTGTTGTGTGCGTATCCCCCAGGATATGGTCTACTACTTCTCTGAAAAATATTTCCCTGCCCATAAGAAGCAAGTTGCCTTGCAGGAAATATACAACTTTGTGCAAGTTGAAAAAGAGAGTCTCCCACAAGCTTGGGGGAGGCTCGTCCAGCTACTGAATCCTTTGCCTCATCACCCTCTTGAGAAGAATGAAATACTTGATATCTTCTATAATGGACTTACGATGCTTCTAGAGACCACCTAGATAGTTGTGCCGGTTGTGTTTTAGGGAATGAACTGTAGAACAAGCTGAGATCCTATTGAATAATATCTTGTGAAATGAGAATGCTTGCACTATTCCCGACCCACCTCCTAAGCCAACTCCGAAGAAAAGAGGTATTCTATTCCTCAGTCCTGAAGATATGCAAGAAGCTAAGAAATCTATGCGAGAGAAAGGCATTAAATCCAAAGATGTCAAAAATCTACCACCTATCAAAGAGATCCATGGTCTTGATAACACAATACATGTAGTAGAAGTAAATTTTCTGCGTAGATTCAATGAGAGTGATATTCCTTTCGATAAACCTGCTAGCTTATGCCTGGATGAATTTGATAACTTTGTTGCCGAACAACAAAGTTTCAATGATTATGTTAGCAGACAATTGGAACAGTATGCTCGTATGCTTAGTCATTTAAGTGCTTGAGTGGACAAAAATATCAATGATCTTAAGCTTCTGAGTAAGCATGCCTCTATGGTCACCACTCAAGTAGAACAAGTACTTAAAGCTCAGAATGACTTGCTCAATGAGTTGAATGACAGTTCTGACAGAGTCGTCACTAGAGGCGGTAGAATGACCCAGGAACCTTTGTATCCTGAGGGTCATCCTAAGAGAATTGAACAAGATTCTCAAGGAGTTAGCACTAATGCACCTAGTCCTCCTGGAAAGAAGAAAGATGATATGAACTTGCACGCTAGCAACCCTGTTGCTGCTACACCTGAGAGTCCAAACGATGCCTCTGTTTCTAATGCTGAAGCACAATCTGGTGATGAACATGAGCCTAATGATAATATAGACAGTGATGTTCATGTTGATGCTCAACCTAGCAATGATAAGGATGTGGAGATTGAAACTGTTGATCTTGATAACCCACAACCTAAGAATAAGAGATACGATAAGAATGACTTCACAACTAGGAAGCACGATAAAGAAAGGGAACCATGGGTTCAGAAACCCATGCCCTTTCCTCCCAAACCATCCAAGAAAAAGGATGATGAGGATTTTGAGGGATTTGTTGAAATGATTAGACTTGTCTTCGTGCAAATGTGTTTGACAGATATGCTCAAAATGTCTCCGTATGCTAAGTACATGAAGGATATTGTGACTAATAAGAGGAGGATACCTGAGATTGAGATTTCCGCCATGCTCGCGAATTATACCTTCAAGGGTGGAACTCCCAAGAAACTAGGTGATCCCGGAGTGCCCACTATACCTAGCTCCATTAAAGGTAACTATGTTAGAACTGCTTTATGTGACCTTGGAGCCGGTGTTAGTGTTATGCCTCTCTCTCTTCATCATAGACTGGAACTGGATAAGTTGACACCCACTAAAATCTCTCTGCAAATTGCTGACAAATCAATTGCTTCCCCTATCGGCATTTGCGAGGATGTGCCTCTTGTGGTTGCTAATATCACTATCTTAACAGACTTTGTTATCTTGGATATTCCCGAGGACGATGCCATGGCGGTCATCCTTGGAAGACCCTTTTTAAACACTACAGGGGCTGTTATAGATTGCAACAAAGGCAATGTCACTTTCCATGTCAACGGTAATGAGCATACGGTGCACTTTCCGAAGAAACAATATCGAGTACATTGCATCATTGCTATCGAAAAAACTTCATCGATTCTTATTGGGAGCTTTGAATGTCCTATACCTCCTGTTAAGATGAAGTATGATTTGCTTGTTGGGGACATACATATCGCCATTGAGGTAACCTAGTGACTATTCGAAAATTCTCCATTCTCTTTTGCAATTCAAAAAAGTTTGTCAAAGAGACTTGATCAACCTCATTGACGGATTTCTTTCGATGACCATGAGATGGATGAATCGAGGAGTCACAAACCTCTGTTACAAGCTTTCACCTTCGGTTGCTTAGAAGAAAAATGATAGGTTTAGTTTAGTTTTCCCTGTTTTCTGTTTTAGCGTCCCGTAGAAAAGTACCCCTAAAATTAAAGTTCACCGAACGTCCTGAAAATTAAGTATGATTTTTGCTGGATGTTTTGAAAAATACTGAGACGAAGAGTTAGTCTGGGGGCCGCACTAGTGGGCCACAAACCCTGGAGGCACGGGCACCCCCTGGCTGCTCCTACCAGGCTTGTGGGGCCCACGTGCACCCCCTCTACTCATTCTAGCTCCCATCTGGTTCTCCTACCTCCAAAAAAATCGTTTTGCTGCTCAAACCCGTGTTCTTGCTCTTCTTGCCGGGATTTTCGATCTCTTTGCTCAAAGCACCATTCTCCGAACTGTTTTCGGGAAATTACTCCTTGGTAAGTGACTCCTCCATTGGTCCAATTAGTTTTTTCTCTAGTGCCTTATACTTTGCGTATTTTTGCTGCCTTGGTGACCATGTTCTTGGGCTTTGCATCCTAATTTTAGCTGGTCCCTAGTAGTTTTGATGTGTAACATGGCTTCTAGGCACTCGTTGGAGTAGTTGCTACATGTTTTGTTGAGCCTTATTCACTTTTTCTTAGAGTCACTAAAATTACAGAAATTTTGAGAGATAGAAAAGGGAAAAGATGAGGAGGTTCTTAAGAAGCTCTTCAAGACGTGACCCCAAGGATGATGGAAGTGAGAAGAAGCCCAAGTATCCGGTCCCTCGAGTTGCAGAAGTTCAAGCGTGCGAGTGGCCAAGCGATGTGTTCTTACGCGCTGCCGGACTTTACGAGGACTTTTACTACTTGGTGGGGAACGCAGACCTTACCGCCTTCGTTGAAGATAAGTGTCCGCAATACCTCCTCCTCACTAATATCTTCGTACAAAGCTTTAACTTCTACCCCAGGAAGAATCCTCCTATGGTTGAGTTCAAATTATATGATATCCCCCAGCGCATGTCACTCCATGATTTTTGCAATATTTTCAAGTTACCTTACGTTGGGGATATTCTTGAACCTCGTCCACGGGATTTGGAAGCTTTCATTGATACTATTGCTGTAGGAGAAGAGAGACGAGTGTCTTGCGCTAGAGCTGCTAGCATTCATTTTCCCGTGCTTCGGTACTTCTCATTATTTGTGGGAAAGTGTTTGATTGGCCGCGGGAAAGCTGGGTCCCTTAGTTCCCCAGATCTTGCGGTCTTACGCGAAGTCGTTCATAATGATAAAACTTATAGCTTGGGCGCTATAGTAGCTCAACGGTTGAACACGAACCATTCTAAAGGCGTTGTCTATGGAGGTATCTATGCTACTCGTCTTGCTAGACACTTTGAGATACCCATTAGACTAGACGAGGAAGAAGAGATTCTTCTTCGTAAGAGATATCTAGATTACGATAGCATGGTTCGCCATGTCTTTCTTGATAGAGATATAAATAGAAGGATGATTTATAACCTGGTATTTAGTCAGGGTACTCGTGAGACTATTACTTTGCCTGCTCCTTCTTTGTTCAATCTTCATGCATGCAGGTACATTATTATGCCCTCGGACATCTACGCATATTGGGGCTTAGCCCAACCACAGGTGCCCGTGCACGAGCCACCAGTCGAGTACCAGACGCCAGTTTATCAGTTGGAGCTAGAGGAGCTCACACAGCAGTGGCATCCTCAGTCCACTCCGGAGTACCCCGGAGCTGGTTATTTCCCTACTTGGGAGTAGACCAACTTAGGCCAAAAGCCTAAGGTTGGGGGAGTACGTGTTTTTCACCGACTTTATATTCTTGCTTATGCTTTCACTTTGTGTGTCGGTGTTCACACTTTGCCACTGTATCATCCATGGTAGTGTATTTTCTTTTTTTCGTTTTATTTTCGTGTGTCTGTCTAGTTTGAGAAAACCCAAAAGGATTTTCTTGTTCTTCTTTTGCTTGTTGGGAGCTTTCCCGTGTAAATAGTTTTCTTTTTCTTTGGGTCAAGGTAAAAGACCATGGTTACAATGTTTAGTGGCTCTCGCATGCATATCTGTTTATCTATTAAAGAGCCATATTTCTTTGTCATCTCCTTTGTGTTTTCTTGCAGATTCCAGCTTAGTCCAATGCACAAGCACTCTTATTATTGTTCACATCATTCGGACGTGCAAGTGAAAGGAAATAATGACGATATATGATGAACTTACTGAGCCTGGAAAAGTTGGTATGAACTCGATCTATTTTGTTTTTGTAAATATGACTAGCTCATCGTTCCTAATTCAGCTTTGTTGTGAGAGAAACATGGTTGCAATGACAACTTAGAGATCATAGTTTCTGATGCCATGCTTAATTAGCTAGGAGCCTATAATGGTTTGTCTTGGATGCCCACATGAATTTTGAGATGACTATGATGTAGTATGATAGAATGGTATCCTCCTTTGAATGATTCAAGTGGCTTGACTTGGCACATGTTCACGCATGTATTTGAAACAAAATCAACATAGACTCTATGATGTTCATGTTCATAGTGATTTATGTCCTACTCATGCTTGCACTCAATGTTAGTTAATCTCAATGCATTTTGATGACTGTTGTCGCTCTCTAGTTGGTCGCTTCCCAGTCTTTTGCTAGCCTTCACTTGTACTAAGCGGGAATACTTCTTGTGCATCCACTTCCATAAACCCAAAGTTGTTCCATATGAGTCCACCATACCTACCTATATGCGGTATCTAGCTGCCGTTCCAAGTAAATTTGCATGTGCCACTCTCTAAATCTTCAAGAAATAATCTGTTTTGCATGCCCGAACCGCTCATGTGGTGACAGGGGGCTATCAGTATCTTCCATGCTAGGCGTGTTATCCTCGTTTTTTTTTATTCACTATCATTCATGAGAAAGGGGCCGGTAATTGGAATGCCTAGTTTCAGGCTCAAATCGAAAAGATAATTACAAACAAAACTCCCCCTGGATTGATGTTGGTATGGACGGCACCCGAGTATCCAGCTAGTCGTGGAGTGTGATTGATCGGAGGTGGGGGAGTCAAAACTTTACTTTTCTGTTTGGGAACCGCCTATAGCATGTGTAGCGTGGAAGATGGTGAAAACTCTTAGTCATTGCATTGACAATGAAAGCGTGCCACTGAAAATTATTATCTCTGTTTTCAAAGCTTGAGCTCTGGAACCTTTGCAAATCAATGCTTCCCTCTGCGAAGGGCCTGTCTATTTATGTTCCTTTTGAGTCATCCTCCTCTTATAAAAGCACCAATTAGAGAGCACCTCTGTCATTTTTATGCTTTGTTTTTAACTGTGTTGAGTATGACTGTGACTGGATCTTCTTTGCCATGAATTACAATGTTTAGTCAGCCCTTGGTCTTTGAAGGTGCGCTCTATTTATGTTTTGCGGTCTCAGAAAGAGCTAGCGAGATACCATCTGTTCGTACTGCTTCATGATTGTTTTGATTGAAGTGTTGACTTTTGAGGCTTATTATTATTTGCTCGCTAGTTGATTATGCCATTGATATGAGTTTACCGTGAGACCTATATGTCATTTGCTTTTGTGGTTAGCTTGTGATCTTGCTGAAATTCTGGTTATGAGTTAGACATAGTTGCAACAACAAGATCAAACAGAGTTCGTAAAAGTTTTTCTTTTGTCTCTTTCAGTTTGTCAACTGAATTTCTTGAGGACAAGCAAGGCTTTAAGCTTGGGGGAGTTGATACGTCTCCGTCGTATCTACTTTCCCGAACTCTTTTGCCCTTGTTTTGGACTCTAATTTGCATGATTTGAATGGAACTAACCCGGACTAACGCTGTTTTCAGCAGAATTGCCATGGTGTTGTTTTTGCGCAGAAATAAAATTTCTCGGAATGACCTGAAAATTTACGGAGAATTTTGTGGAATTTATGAAAAATACTGGCGCAAGAATCAGCGGAGGAAGTGGAGCTGTGAGCCCACAAGCCCACCAGGCGCGCCCCCCCTGGCCGCGCCTGGCAGGCTTATGGGGCCCACAACGCTCCACCGCCTCCAAATCCAGCTCTATTTAGTCTGTTTCGTCCGGAAAAAAAATCAAGGAGAAGAGTTCATCGCGTTTTACGATACGTAGGCGTTGCCACCTCCTGTTCTTCATTTGGAGGGCGGATCTAGAGTCCGTTCTGGGCTCCGGAAAGGGGAGATCGTCGCCATCATCTTCATCAACCTTCCTTTATCGCCAATTACATGATGCTCTTCACCGTTCGTGAGTAATCTCATCGTAGGCTTGCTGGACAGTGATGGGTTGGATGAGATCTATGATGTAATCGAGTTAGTTTTGACGGGGATTGATCCCTAGTATCCACTATGTTCTGAGATTGATGTTACTACTACTTTGCCATGCTTAATGCTTGTCACTAGGGCCCGAGTGCCAAGATTTCAGATCTGAACCTATTATGTTGTCGCCAATATATGTGTGTTTTAGATCCTATCTTGCAAGTTGTAGTCACCTACTATGTGTTATGACCCGGCAACCCCGGAGTGACAATAGCCGGAACCACTCCCGGAGATGACCATAGTATGAGGAGTTCATGTATTCACCAAGTGTTAATGCGTTGGTCTAGTTCTTTATTAAAAGGAGAACCTTAATATCCCGTAGTTTCCATTAGGACCCCGCTGCCATAGGAGGGATGGACAATAGATGTCATGCAAGTTCTTTTCCCTAAGCACGTATGACTACAAACGAAATACATGCCTACATTAGATTGAAGAACTGGAGCTAGTTACTTATCTCTCCGTGTTATAACTGTTACATGATGAATAGCATCCGGCATAATCATCCATCACCGATCCAATGCCTACGAGTTTTTCCTACTGGTCCTTGCTACGTTACTTTGCCGCTATTGCTGTCACTTCTGCTACCATTACTCTGTTGCTACTTCTGTTAATTTGCTGCTACTGCTGTCATGTTGCTGCTATTGGTTACTGTTGCTACTGCTGCTATCACACTACTTTGCTACTGGTACTTTGCTGCAGATACTAAATCTTACATGTGTGGTTGAATTGACAACTCAACTGCTAATACTTGAGAATATTCTTTGGCTTCCCCTTGAGTCGAATCAATAAATTTGGGTTGAATACTCTACCCTCGAAAACTGTTGCGATCCCCTATACTTGTGGGTTATCATGAGGCCAGCCCAATAGGGCCATGGCACAACAAGTGGAAAAAACCAAAAGAAAAGAAAAAACAAGGAAAGAGGGAGGTGGGAAGGAAGGAGGGGACTCCTTCCCCCAAACCGAATTGGGGTGGGAGTCCACCTCCTCCCACTCGGCTGGCGCCCTTGGGGCTCCCTTGAGCCCCAAGGCTAGCCCCTCCCCTCCTCCTATATATATATTTGTGATTTAGGGCTTTTTGAGAGACAACTTTGAGACGTGCAACTCAAACCTATACCACGTAGTTCTTCCTCTAGATCGGATTTCTGCGGAGCTCGGGCCGAGCCCTGCAGGAGTAGATCATTACCACCATCGGAGCCCCGTCACGCTGCCGGAGAACTCATCTACTTCTCTGTCTCTCTTGCTGGATCAACAACGCCGAGATCGTCATCGAGATGTACGTGTGCTGAATGCGGAGGTGCCGTCCGTTCGGCGCTAGATCGGAACAGATCGTGGGACGGATCGTGCGAGGACGGTGATTCGAATCACGAAGCTGTACTATTACATGAACCGTGTTCCCGCTTAGCGATCTACAAGGGTATGTGTATCTAATCTCCTCTCGTAGATGGACATCACCATGATAGGTCTTCGTGTACATAGGAATTTTTTTCCCATGCAACGTTCCCCAATATCTCTTCATTCAACACCCTTTGTGAGGCTTCCAGCGGGTTCATCCACACTTTGGCTTATGGCTCAAGACTTATGACGTCAAGCCAAAGTCAGCCAACAGCTAACACACCGACTATGGTGGGGTCGTGATTAGCAAACTTCCCCGGGTCAAATGGCCGGAGGGCACTATCAACGACACCATCACGGCGTGGCAAAAGGAGTGATTTTACATCACTAAGCTTCGGGAAGCAAGTTGGTCAGCACCTACCGAGTTTAGATCCGTAACCCCCCGAGAGGCTAATCTCGTGGGTGAAAAGGGATCTCGACTGGGGATCATCCTCGCAGGTGAAGGCGCTAGAGAAGCGCGTCAAGCAGATGGTGGAGGCGAATATGAAGCTGACCTACGTGCTTCGAGTCATGCTCTACCGCCACATCCTTCGCTGCTAGTATTGGTACACTCCAATGTGGTGCCACAAGCTCGGAGACCCACGCAGCATTACTCATTTCTACCACATTACCCTCGAGAAGTCACAGAAAGTGTTGTTCAAACCTCAACAAGAATGGTCGGCCGAGGAAGAATACATCGGCTTGGATGTCGACCACCCTCCCTTAGAGGTATGACAACGCCTTTATTCTTTATTTAAAGCTTTTAATCTTTATCAGGGATCTTATCTTTTCCCCCACCATCCCTGCACGGCTAGCTGGAAAAGGTCAAGAAAATAAACGGCCCACCCCCCTGCCCAAGGATCCCAGGTTGCAATTGTGACCGCGATGCTCATGGTGGCGCCATATATGGTGCGAGAGAAAAAGGAGAAGAAGAAAAGGGAGACCTACGGGGGTCAATGCTCAAGGGGTCCTCTGGATGCCAAGTATGGAGACACCCACGCCTCCTCTATCTACGAGGAAAAGGAGGCGGAGGATGAAGAGTAAAAGGATTCCCTACAAACAAGAAAGAGGGCGGCACCGGAGGAGGCCAAGGAGGGTCTGCCTCCCGGGCTACGAAGAGACCCTACCGAAGCAAGGTCGTCTTGCCCGTAGACAACCCTGATTCCAATGAGGACTCTGGGGCCTACGAGAGGGTTCCACAAAGGACCCTGAGGATTAAGCCCCGGGCCCAAAGGTACGGAATTCAAATTATATTTAATGGAATTATACTGAGCTTCTGTTGATAAACATACTCACTCCTTTCTCTGACGTAGCCCTGCTCGAGACCTCCCGACCGATCAGGTCTCAAAGGGGGATTCACCATCGGCCAAACAGGCGGAGAGCGGGAATGCATCTCGCACTACTCTCCCTCAGCCTTCGGACGAGACTGTGAAGGTGATATACCACCAGGCCCCTATGAACGCGGAGGATGAGGTGGCGATAGCCGAGGTAAGTAACTCGACCACCGAAGACCAGGAGGTTCTGACCTAGGTTCATGCCCCGGTCACCGGAACCCAGGAGGTCGATCCCCTCCAAACGAGGGGAGAGGAGGGCTTTGGTGTGTTTGAGCTTCCTCTGGAGACACCTCCAAGGAGCCCTGATCCTCCGACATCTTCCTCGTTGCCTTCGGCACCGCCTGTGACAGAACGGGTTGCGGCCGAGTGGCCTGCAATGATGGAGGAGGCTCTATCCGGCTCCTCCATCGCCGATGAACTTCGCATCATTAGGGGTGCGATTCTTCGAAGCATCCAGTCCATTGATAGCGGACTGAAGGGAGCCTTTTGCTGTTTGTTGGCACGTTTCAATGTAAACCAAGTAGTGCTGAACCTGTTTATAGGTTTTTACATGCCTTATAGGTATGATAGCCCCCGAGCCATGGGTGAGTTCAAAAACTTACGTGTGGCTCAAAAGAACTCATGATCTTTGAACAAAATCAGTTCGAGGACCCATGAACTATAACAACATAGTAGGGTACTTCGAACAAATATCCCAATATTGTTAGTTCTAATGCTTATCAATCCCTATTTTATCTTGTAGCCTCGTCCTCGGCTATGGCTACCAACGCCCTTGAACTTGCTGAGCTGAACTGGAACTCCAGGTTTTTGATGTGGAGCTCAGTCAACTTAATAGTCTGCTCGACGAGAAGCAGGGTAAGCCTACTCCATGGTGTTGAGACTCTTGTTGTACTTTATAAGTTTAGTACTATCTGGATTTTCTATAAGACATTGTAATTTTTGATTATGTCAGCAGCTACGGGCACGGAGTTGGAAAAACTCACAGCTGAATTGGAGAAGGCCAAGCAGGAGGCCGCCACTCATAAGATGGTGGCGGAGAAGACCGCCGCGGAGGTAAGATCGCTTAAGATTGAGAGCGGCGGGCACAAGGCTAGAGTAGCCGAGGTCCAGCAGGAGCTTCAAGACGCGAGCACTAAAAGCGAGGCATTGGAATAGAAGTTCAAGGAACAAGCGGCTGAGCTCTCCAAGCTGTCCTTGGAACTCAAATCAGAGCGGGTAGAGAGAGATTCTTCAAATAAGAAGTGCATGAGGCCAAGAAGATTGCGGATGCTAAGCCATACTTACTACAAAGTGTCTTTGGTGGAAACAGGTTTGCCTCTCTTACACAGTTATGGCCTTCTCGAGGCACCTTCACGGACATCCCGCGGAGTGCAGCAGACATGGCCAAGCACTACGCGGTCCACAATGAGGACATCGAGCAAAGTCTTTTCTGGACGCAGTTCCATACTCCCGAGCCCAACCCCCTTCTTGTCAATCTGATGAAGCAACTCAAGGAGTTGCATAGGATGGAGTTGCATAGGATGGCGGAGCCGGCCATGAAGGACCTGTGTATCCAGTTGCGGCCCGCCGAGCCTCTTCCGAGCAGCTACTTCGGCTTAGTGTAGAAGTTGTATGACGCAGTGCCTCAGCTCGATGTCCTGAAGCATTGTGTCTACATAGAGGGAGATCAGATGGTTTTTGCGAGGACCATGATGCACTGGCAAGGGGTGAATCCCCTTACGATGGCAACATCACCTATGCCTGCCGGAAAGGAACATCGGCGGTCAGAGGTTTATTTTTGTGCCACGATGGAGGGTGCTCGGGCAATCGAAACCTAGTGTTCCAAAGATATAATTTATGAGTAGGTATTTTAGTGTGCCTTGGAACAATCTATCATTATGAAACTTGTCCCGATCTAATGCACTTTGAATTATTTTTTGACTCATGTTTGGTAGTTTAATCTGAAAGTTTCCAGTCGTTGATTTCAGCCCCCATGTAAAGACTACAAGGGGTGTTTTGACATCTGCACTGTGACCCTTAGCCGATATATCGGTTCTCGGAGGTGGTAGTGTGTGAAGGAAATGAGGCAATCGGACTATTCGGCTTTAGTGCTTTCAGTTAGCCTTAGGAGCTTTAATTCGGGGAGCTAGCCCCCAGTTTTTGTGGTGGTCGGATAAACCGGATTTGGAAATAGTTACCACAAGGTTCCTAAAGGAACAAACCCCTTCGTATGACACGGAATAAAACCTCCATCGGTCTTTAGTACTTCAGCTCGGATTGCACACCAGTTCTTGCTCATTATGACTGATACATCCATTTTGCATCATGCTTTTATATCGATATTTATTGCATTATGGGCTGTTAATACACATTATGGTACGATACTTATGCATTTTCTCTCTTATTTTACAAGGTTTACATGAAGAGGAAGATTGCCGGGAGCTAGAATTCTGGACCGGAAAAGGAACAAATCTGAGAGACCTATCCTGCACAGCTCCAAAAGTCCTGAAAAGTAAGAGAGAATTGTTTTGGAATATATAAAAAATATTGGGCGAAAGAAATTACCAGAGGGGACCCACCAAGATGTCACAAGCCAAGGGGATGCGGCCTACCCCCCTAGTCGCGCCCTACAGGCTTGTCGGCCGCCTGGCACGCCTCCGATTCCCATCTTCTGCTATATGAAGGGTTTTGACCTCGAAAAAATCATATCAAAGCTTTTGAGATGAGGCGCTGCTGTCTCGAGGTGGAACTTCGCCACAACCAATCTAGAGCTCCGGCGAAGCTATTCCCCCGGGGAAACTTACCTCCCGAATGGGAAACCAAATCCATCGTCATCACCAACGACCCTCTCATCGAGAGGCGGTCAATATCCATCAACATGTTCATCAGCACCATCTCCTCTCCAAACCCTAGTTCATCTCTTGTATCCGATCTTTGTCTCAAAACCTCAGATTGGTACACGTGGGTTGCTAGTAGTGTTGATTACTCCTTGTAGTTGATGCTAGTTGGTTTATTTTGTGGCAGATTATATGTTCAGATCCTTAATGATTATTAATACTCCTATGATTATGAACATGAATCTGCTTTCTGAGTAATTACGTTTGTTCCTGAGGACATGAGATAAGTCTTGAAATAATTAATCATGTGAATTTGGTATTTGTTCGATATTTCGATAAGATGTATGTTGTCTCTCCTCTACTGGTTTCATGTGAACATCGACTACATGACACTTCACCATTATTTGGGCCTAGGGGAAGGCATTGGGAAGTAATAAGTAGATGATGGGTTGCTAGAGTGACGGAAGCTAAAACCCTAGTTTATGAATTTCTTCGTAAGGGGCTGGTTTGGATCCATATGTTTCATGCTATCGTTAGATTTATCTTAATTCTTCTTTCGTAGTTGCGGATGCTTGCGAGAGAGGTTAATCATAAGTGGGATGTTTGTCCAAGTAAGGGCAACACCCAAGAACCGGTCCACCCACATATCAAATTATCAAAGTAACGAACATGAATCATAAGAGCATGATGAAAACTAGCTTGACATAAATTCCCATGTGTCCTCGCGACCGCTTTTCTTTATATAAGAGTTTTTTCAGGCTTGTACTTTGCTACAAAAAGGATTGGGCCACTTTTATTTACCATCGTTACATTTGTTACTTGCTACCCGTTACGAATTACCTTATCACAAAACTATTTGTTAGCAATAATTTGAGTGCTTCCAGAGAATACCTTACTGAAAACCACTTGTCATTTCCTTATGCTCCTCGTTGGGTTCGACACTCTTACTTATCAAAAGGACTACGATAGATCCCCTACACTTGTGGGTCATCAAGACTCTTTTCTGGCACCGTTGCCAAGGAGTGAAGCGCCTTTGGTGAGTAGAACTTCGTAAGAAGAAATTTATATAGTGTGCTGAAATGTACTGTCACTTGTCACTATGGAAAATAATCCTTTGAGGGGCTTGTTCTGGGTATCTTCACCATGACCGGAAGCACAAAGAGATGGTGCTCAACCTGCTACACCTACTGAAAATATTTATTATGAAATTCCTTCGGGTATGATAGAAAAACTGCTAGCTAATCTTTATGCAGGAGATGGAACACTACATCCTGATTTGCATCTAATCTATGTAGATGAAGTTTGTGGATTATTTAAGCTTGCAGGTCTACCCGAGGATGATGTCAAGAAGAAGGTCTTTCATTTATTTTTGAAGGAAAAGGTGTTGACATGGTATAGGCTATGTGATGATATTGGATCATGGAATTACAACCGATTGAAATTGGAATTTATCAGAAGTTTTATCCTATGCATCTAGTTCATCGTGATCGGAATTATATTTATAATTTTTGGCCTCGTGAAGGAGAAAAAATCGCTCAAGCTTGGGGGAGGCTGAAGTCAATGTTATATTCATGCTCCGATCATGAGCTCCGAGAGAAATTATTATTCAGAATTTTTATGCTCGGCTCTCTCGTAATGATCAATCCATGCTCGACACTTCTTGTGCTTGCCTTCATGAAGAAAGATATTGAATTCAAATGGGACTTATTGGAAAGAATGAAACCCAACTGTGAAGATTGGGAACTCGACGAAGGTAATGTGTCAGGTATAAGCCTTAAGTTTGATTGTGTTAAATCCTTTATAGACAACGATGCTTTTCGTGATTGTAGCACTAAATATGTACTTCACTCTAAGGTAGTAGCTCCATTCTATGAATCCTTTGCTACTCATGTTGATCTCCCCAAGGAGAAGTGGTTTAAATATCATCCTCCCATTGAAGTTAATGTGGTTGAACCTATTAAGTTTGAAGAAGATACTATTATTTATGATCTTGATTATGCTATTCCTACTACTTTTATTGAGAAACCACCCTTTCCTGTTAGAATAAAGGAACATGCTAAAGCTTCAAATGTGGTTCGTAAGAGTTATACTAGAACACCTATACCTCCTGAACAAATTAAAGTTGAACCTAATATTGCTATGGTTAAAGATCTCTTGGTTTATAATATTGATGGGCATGTCATTCATTTCTGTGATGACGCTGCTAGAATTGCTACACCTGATACTAAAGGTAAACATAGACCAATTGCCGACGTGCCTGTTGTTTCTGTTAAAATAGGAGATCATTGCTATCATGGCTTATGTGATGTGGGTGCTAGTGTGAGTGCAATTTCCTTTACCTTATACCAAGAAATTATGACTGATATTGCACCAACCGAATTAGAGGAAATTGATGTTACCATCAAGCTTGCTAATAGAGATACTATTGCACCAATTGGGATTGTTAGAGATGTTGAAGTCTTGTGAATAAAGTATCCTACTGATTTTCTTGTTCTTGGTTCCCCACAAGATGATTTTTGTCCCATTATATTCGGTAGACCCTTTTTGAATATTGTTAATGCTAAGATTGATTGTCAAAAACATACGGTTATTGTAAGTTTCACGGATGCATCTCACGAGTTCAATTTCTCTAAATTTTGTAGACAACCCCATGACAAAGTATTGCCTAGTAAAGATGAAATTATTGGTCTCCCTTCTATTGTTGTGCCTCCTACCGATGCCTTAGAACAATATTTCCCAGACCATGAAAAAGATATGCATATGAATGAAAGGAATGAAATAGATAAGATTTTCTTTGATCAACAGCCTATTTTGAAACACAACCTGCTTGTTGAAATACTCGGGGATGCTCCTCCACTTAAGGGTGATCCCGTGTTTGAGCTTAAACAATTACCTGGTACACTGAAGTATGCTTATCTTGATGAAAAGGAGATATATCATGTTATTATTAGTGCTAACCTTTTACAGCATGGAGAAAAGAGATTATTAAAAACTCTTAGGAAGCATCATGTCGCTATTGGATATACTCTTGATGACCTTAAGGGCATTAGTCGCACTCTATGTCAGCACCAAATCAATATGGAGCCTGATGCGAAACTAGTTGTTGATCACCAATGATGATTAAATCCTAAAATGAAGGAAGTGGTAAGAAATGAAATACCAAAGCTTCTAGAGGTAGGTATAATTTATCCTATTGCTGACAGTAGATGGGTTGGTCCCGTTCATTGTATCCCTAAAAAGGGAGGTATTACCGTTGTTCCGAATGATAAAGATGAACCGATCCTCCAAAGAATTGTTACAGAATATAGAATGGTAATTGATTTTAGGAAATTAAATAAGGCTACTTGAAAGGCTATCCAGACATACACATTTTTGCTTTCTGGATGGTTATTCAGGCTTCTCTCAAATACCTGTATCGAAAGAAGATCAAGAGAAGACCTCTTTTACTTGCCGTTTCGGTACCTTTGCTTATAGACGTATGCCTTTCGGTTTATGCAATGCACCTGCTACCTTCCAAAGATGTATGATGGCTACATTCTGTGACTTTTGTGAAAAGATTGTTGAGCTTTTCATGGATGATTTTTCCATTTAGGGAACTTCCTTTGATGATTGCTTGAGCAACGTTGATCGAGTTTTGCAGAGATGTGCAAAAATTAATCTAGTCTTGAATTGGGAAAAGTTCCACTTTATGGTTACTGAAGGCATTGCCTTTGTCGGTGTTCTCGGAACGGGGGTACCCAGACCTGCCTGCCTGTGGCCTAGGGCTGGCCCACTTCGTCAACACAAGACCGGCAAGGAACATCATCATCCTGAACAAGGTCTTCGCGAGGGGCCAAGCGTCGCGAGGAAGAGCGTCATCAAGACCCGCAAGGGGTCTCCTCAGGACCCCTCTAGAGTGGCGGCTATTTCAAGGCAAGATTGGGCCTCACGAGTCAAGGGTGACGCCATGGAACGACAGGCAATCAGAAGATGGTAGGACAGGACAGTTCCCCTTTGGTGCAAAGAAGGTGGGAGCGTATCAGGGCTCCAAAGGCATCTCCTAAAGGTTTCCCTTCTGGTGCAACAAGCCCATGGTCACCCATCGGCAGGACGGACGTCATCCCTGTGCTAACTTCTGCGGCGCTGGCAGTGGCTTTGTAGGCGAAGACCACTTTTGACAGGGGAAGCATGTCCCCTTGTCTCCCTCCAAAACTGGTCGTTGTGGGATCCCTTCCCGCCTACGATAAGGGAAGAGGACCCACGCCTCCACTATAAAGAGAGAGGGTAGGATACCTGAGAGAAGGATCGATTCATCATAACCCTAGGGCAACGCACCAAGCCACTCGGTCCTCGGAGGCTCAAGAGCACTTTACTATCTCGTTCGTCAACCTCCTCAGAGGCAATCCACCAAAAGCAAGAGTATGGTTTTACGCTTCACAACGGCCCGAACCTGGGTAAACTACTGTGTTCTGAGTTCACCTCACCTTCGAGTGAGGTCTTGGCCGTCCCCATCGAGTAGCGTGCTAGGTGAGGCAAAGCAGGGAGAGACCTTCGTACACGCCCCAGTGTTTGAATCCTTAGGGTTTTGCGGAGCCCGAAATATGACATTTGGCGCGCCATGTAGGGGGCGTGTGAAGGCTTTATTCTAGCTTCCTCCATCCCAGACCACTGCACCGATGGTCGGCGACCAACCGGCTTATCCGAGCCTCGTCGAGCTGATATCTGACCACCACTTCACAGCGGTTGGAGGCTCGCATACCAGCGTCACGGGATCAAGTGGCTCGTACCAAGCCATCAACATCGTCTCCACCGTGACGGCCACCCTTGCCACCCAGGCGCATGGGGGCTGGGCGGCGGCCCGGGCACCCGCAATGCGCCGCATCAACTTGGGAGACCTCAGCGCCCACGACGCATTGCTGATGGCAAGAGAGATGCTTCACCAAAGACCGACACCAGGGGGCTTAGACGCCTGGGTGGACCACATCATGGAGCTGATCGCCATCTCCTAAAAGACCATCCAGCCTGGTGCATCCTAAAGGCCACAGGCGTCGGGCGCGGGGGGTTTGCACCACGTGCCGACCCCCGAGCCCGCAAGCTTTGGGGTCCTGCCCACCCTGGGCGGGGCTGAGAAATGTGCACTTCGCGCTACCCTCCACCTTCTCCAGACCCCAGTGACCGGCCATGAAGCGCACCATGCTGAAAACCACCAGAGAAGCGAGGAGAACGCCAGGGCGACCGACGCCCACGCTGACGCACATCACGGAGACCACGTCGGACCTCGACAGCCGGGGGCGGCTACTCAGGAACGCTCCCTCTGGCGCAACGAGCAAAGGGCGGAGGCGATGGCGCACGCGAATTACGGCAACAGAGACGGGACGGGACACCAAGGAGGGAATCAACATCGGGCGGCGCCAGGACCAGGCCACGGCGGCAACATGAACAAGCGACTCTGCGTGGAGGATTGTCGTATGAAGATCCCCCTCCACCGCCAAGAGGGACCGCCACCGTCTCACTGATGACCGGCCGCGGGGGATGGGCAAGCAACTACATGGAGCCATACGCGCCAGAGTATGCGGCACTACCTGATACTCCTGAGGAAGAAGTGCTTCAGACATCCCCCCGGGGTGTCTATCGACTTCAGAAGTGAGAAACGTTTGGGGGGCCCTGTGTAACAGACCAGATGTATTCATTTCCATATTTGTACTCCTTCCCTATTTGATGTAGGCTCTATTGAACCATGTTTATATGTTATATAAAGTTGTCATTTCATGTCATCATTTTGCATCATGACATCCACTTGCATTCTTGGCATTCCTTTCTTGTGTTGCTAGTGGTTGATCTACCATGGGGGTGCTCGTGTGGATATAAGTGTGGGTTGTATGGTGGTTGTTGCAAACTATGGTATTTTCAAAACAATGCTAAAAACCCTTCCCCTTTGTTTATTTTAATTTGTGTGTTAGACTTGGTTTGGTCCTGTTTTTAAAATGTTATTTATTTAGAGGATTCAATTGTGGTTTAGGGGGTAACTCTCATTCTTGTATTAGACTTTAGATCAATGTTGGTTTTTATCAACAATAGCATGTAAATCCCTATTTTGGTTGTAATTTATTTTGTCCAAAAATGTAGTTTATATTTTTGTTAAATAGGGCATAATTCTCTCATGCCCTACCTATTTTTTATTTTTCCAAAAATATTTGTGTTGCCTTTGAGGTATTTTGGTTGGTTGTTGTTTTATTTATTTTGTGTTGCCTTTTGTTTTCCCTGTTTTAGTCGGGCGCCAGGTGGGCCGGCTCTCTCCTCTCCACCTGGGCCTCGTCCCTCTTTTCTCTCTCACGCGGCCCTCTCCCCTTTCCTTCTTCCTCCTTCTGACGCCGTCCCCCACCCCCCGTGTTGCTTTCCGTCAGGGTTAAGAGAGAGAGGGAGGTCGTGCAACACCGGTGCCGTCCCTTCCTTCCCCTATTTAAGCCTCGGCATGCGTGCCCGGTAGGGTTTACCCCTATTCCCCATCGCGCCGCCACTCTCTCTTCCTCCTCCTCCTCCATATCTCTCCCTCCCAGGTAATTCTCTGTAGGTTACTTAGAGCAGACCCGATAGAGAGACCAGATCGCCGCCGTCTCCCTCTGCGTTGCCGTCGTCTCTGGCATCGGCAAGCATTTCCAGGAGCACGGGAGGACTCCCCGCGTTCCGTTCCAGGCACTAGGAGTCTCGGAGGTCCAATGCTGCGACGGCCACTTCCTCGTCTACGTTGTCGTCGTGCTGCTCCGTCGTGGTCGGCCTACTTCGGCTCCTGCTTCTTCCGCGACCTTTGTTCCCCCTGCGACGACTTCGTGTTTGCCCAGGGTGAGCACGCCGTCTCTTTTCCCCTCTTCCTTCTTCCCTAGATGTGCTATTACATGTTGGCTGCCTTGTTGTCGTCGTCGTGCCAAAAGAAGTGCCACGCCGGCCACCCACCGTTGCGGGCTTCCTCCCGCCATGCTAAGCCGGGGAATGGGTTCCCCTGGGATCCCGCATCAAGTGTCGTTTGTCGCCGCGACGAGTAGGTCACCCGAGACTTGCCCGAGAGGATCCCCTGTTCCGGCCACGTAGGATGCAGTAGAGCAGAGGGGGCTTCTCAAAAGAGCAACACCCCCTCTATGTTAAGATTTGCCAGCCTAGCGCAGTGGCAACCGAGTCGTGTGCCTCGCAAGCGTCACGGGTTCGATTCCTCCAGGCACCCTTTTCTTTTATTCGTGGTTCCAATGCAGCGCCAGAGAGGGGTCACCTTGCCTGTAGCCCTCTCTCTGTTAAGCCCCGATGGCCTAGCCGAGTGTTGTGGGTCTGGTGGTTGCACCAGGGGGTTGTGGGTTCGATCCAACATCCTCCCCCTTTTTATTTTTGATTTTATTTTTTTCCCTATTGCTGTTAATTTTTGTGTTGATTTATTTGCTGCCAGGGCTTGCTTGTTGTTTTCATTTCTTTCTCTCATGTTGCACTAGGGTTGTAGTGTATGTGTGTGTAGATAGGGTGTAGAGTGCATATGTGCATGAGTGTGCACATACACTTGTGCAAGAGGGCCTAATCTCTTATGTGTGCATATATACATGTGTGTGGGTGTGATTCTTCTATGTGAGTGTTTATGTGAGTAGTTCTTGTGTGTGTGCATGTGTAGGTGTTGATGGTGTGGTGTGAGTCCACATATACAAGTGCATGTGTATGTGTGTGCACATGTGTGTGTGTGTGTGGATGAACACATTTCTCTATGTTAGTGTGACCTTGTTAGTGATTCCATGCTATGCCTAGATAGGTTGATCTTGTCCTAGTGAGTGTGCAGGTGTAGATGATACCAAATATGGTAGCTTCTACAGGTGATGATAGACACTTGTAGCTTATAGGAACTCTTGGTGATATTTTCGAGCTAGCCTTGTGCATTATTGTTACATGCAACTACCTATGTGTGATATATGGTTTTGGGGTAGAACCATCCGAGGAATCCATTGGTGCAATCATATTTCACTTTAGAGCAACTTCACAGAACTGTTATTTTCTGATGTGATGCCATGTTTAGTGCTTTACATTAGGTGGTTCCTTGGCCCTTTGTGGATGATTCCTTGATGGAGTGTTAGTGGGTGAACCCCTCTACAGCATGGGACATTTATTTTGTTCTTAGGTTTTTGTATGCACCTATTGTGCCCTGTCAAAATGGGTACTTGGCTGAATCTGTCAGACTTGTGAAAACCTGAGAATTTCACTAAGTGTGGGAATCTGGAGTTATTTTGTTCCCCTGTTGTATTGTGTGAATTAGCTCCTGTGTTGGGAATTAGCCCATGCAACAAACTAATGTTTGTGAGATTTTATGATTGTTTAGCTCCCTGTTAAATTTCATGCTTATACACCTCTTGTAGATATCATTTTGGAGGCTGCCAAAAGGCTTCAGAGCATAAGCAGCTGGTGAAAATCTATGATTTTCACGAAGTCCCAAACTGTGATATTTTGTCCAAGTTAGTGTCTATAGATCTGCTCATGGATGATTCCTTTACCTTAGCTTCTTGTCCAGGGTTGTAGTGCTTTTGGATGGCTTTAGTTTCATGCCTTGTTTGAGTTATTTATAGGGTTGTAGCTGCTATAGAACTTGTAGTCAAACTACTATGTTGCTGTTAAAGACATATTGTCTGTTGGTATTGTTTTGAAGCTTGAGTGGGCATTGTTGATGGTGTGGTGTGTTCCCAAGAACCATCCCACTTATAATTTCTTGCTTGATCATGTGGCAACCTGGTTACACCAGGGAGTGCCCATTAGAGTGTGTTTGTGGTTGTTTTGAACCGCGGGCCTTTGTAACTTGTTTTGTAGTTTCCAGTTGATCTATGACTCCGTTCATTACGTTCTTTATATGTTTTTGCATCGCTTTATCATAATGCACATGTTCATCCCATATTCATGCATGTCAAGATAACTTAATATGAGGTTCTGTCCAAAATTCAATTAACTAAACGAATGCATTGAAAGTGACTAGAATAGTGATGCCTGCTCCCTTCTTCACACATTCATCATATTGACTGTTGCATTATGTTTTGCCGGTGTTCATTGGTTGTTATCTTATCTTGGGTAGCATCGGGAACGGAGAGCGAGTACGTGGATTCTGGAGAGTACATGCAGGAAGAACAAGAGCAGTTCCAAGCTGAAGACATCACAGGCAAGATGACCGTGACCTTGACACCGTTCCTAGCTTTGTTATGCTTAGAATCACGTATCCTTTGTTACATGATCGCTGCCTACCACTTAATATAAATGCCACCTATCTTTACCATGAACCCCAAACACCTCCCTGTCCTAGCAAATATTGTTTGGCTAAGTAGGCTTGCTTAACCCCTAATTTATAGCTTTGCTAGTTGCAGGTGCCAGCTGTCCCATGTGATAACATGGGTATTTTGATATCACTATGTCAACTACTATTTAATTAATGCACCAATATACTTGGTAAATAATGGAAGGCCTAGCCTTTTGCCGGGTGATTTGTTCCGTTGTTGCCGCCTTAGTTTCGGCTACCAGTGTTTGATTCCATAACTGATCACTCCTAACATGTTCGGGGTTGTTATGGGGACCCCCTTGATAAATCGTGTAGTGTTAAGGCTTGTTTGGCAGCACCCAACATTGGTTTTAATCTTCTAATAACCTAATAATAATTTGCATAGGGAATAGATACCCCGAGGTTTTAGTCAACAACCCGGGCCAGTGCTCCTCATGAGTGTTGGTCCAAACTAGAGCACTGTGCGGGGCCACCTCAGGGCAACTTGAGTGATTTCTATCAGGCCACTGTATGCGTCGCTTATCCGTCGTGTTTTGAGAATGAGATACCTGGCTCCTATCGGGATTGTCCACACGTTGGGTGGTCTTGCCTGATTTATCTTACCTTAGCAATATATCTTGCGTATAGGGATTCCGGTGAAACTTTGGGGAGACGGTTTTCCTCTAAGGTATCCGACGAGATCGCGAGTTTCGTGATAGAGGATTACTTTGCGGCCCATGGCAGTTTGTGATGGACTAGTTGGAGCACCCCTGCAGGGATAATCTTTCGGAAAGCCGTGCCCACGATGATGTGGCAAATATGGATATTTTGTTAACATCCAGTTCTAGACAACTTAACGTAACTCTAATAAAACTGCCAATTGTGTGCGTAACCGTGACTGTCTCTTTCAGAGAACAGTCTCTGATCGAGAACACGGTGGGGTTATGTCTGACGTAAGTAGGTATTCAGGATCACCTAGTGATAAATTTAGTCTTCGATCGCTCTCGTAGACCACCATATGACTACTCTGATCATCGTAAGGTAGCCACCATATATGCTTAGGTTGCTGCAAACCCATACACTTATCCCTCCTCACCCATTAGCCTGGCTAGATTCGATACCAAGGTCATTCGAATGTTGAGTCCCCGTGGCACACAAATTACTACAAACACCAACAGGTACAGGTACGCCTGACGCAGGAGATCCTGATGACAGTCAGCTAAAGTGGGAGTTTGATGAGGACTCTTACAGACTGTACGTGAACTATCCGGAGGACTGAGGCCGTGGTCGTGATCGTGGGGCGAGCATGCGGGATTTCATAGTTTTACTTGTTTCATGTTGTCCGTAGCGAGACTAAACTATGCTTTGAATAATGTGTGTGTGTAAGCTTAATGCCTTACTCTTATGAGATGGCAAGTGTATGCCCTACTTGTCACTCTTTCAGTTATGATTATCTCGCTTGAGAAACGCTTAGATGCGCCCCTTTCCCTTCTGAGGCCTCGCCAACAAAATAGGAAAGGGTCGCATCTTAGTCGTTACACCCTCCTTGAGCCTAGCTCTAAAGGCACAGGCAGGGAGGTGCCCCCAAGCCGCGGTGCGTGGAGCCAGCTGCCCTGCTCGCGGAAGGACTACGTAAGGCCGAACCCACGGGCCTCAGGAGGATGAGTCCAATGCCGCGACAAGACGCAAGCAGCATGGATCACGCGCGACGACCACGCTGGAGGCGTGGGCGTCGGGGGCCAGGCCTCACGAGGCGCCCTCAAGCACAAGGGGGCTTAAACTATTCTGCGAGGTAATTTTTTGGATTTACAACCTGTGCTTCCCTCTGCGAAGGGCCTATCTGCTACCTTTACTTCTAGTACTTACCTTTATGTAAGAGTCGTGGTGATCTTCACCATTTCCTTTATCTCGCCTTTATCTTTTGGTAAGAGTCATGTGTTGGGGAATGATCTAAATAAATATATCCACTCGGATGTGGGTGATCATGAGTTATTATTGTTGACATTACCCTTGAGGTAAATAGTTGGGAGGCAAAATTATAAGCCCATATCTTTCTTTGTGTCCAATTGAAGCTTTGACTTCATAGGTACCGCATGAGTGTTAGCAATCATGAAAGACCATAAGATGATTGAGTATGTGGATTTGCTTTGCAAGCTCTTATATTGACTCTTTCCTATGTTGCGATAAATTGGAATTTCTTCAATGAATGAAATCATAGTTTGTTAGTTCTCAATAGAGTTCTTGATTCATATTTTCCCTTGTGAATGAATTGTTACTCGAGCATAAGATATTCTATGTCTATATGTGTTGCTGTTCTAAAGATAACCATGACGCCTTCATGTCCGTATTATATTTTATCGACGCCTCTATCTCTAAACATGTGGGCATATTTATCGATCTCGGTTTTTGCTTGAGGACAAGCGGTGTCTAAGCTTGGGGGACTTGATACGTCCATTTTGCATCATGCTTTTATGTCGATATTTATTGCATTATGGGATGTTAATACACATTATGGTACAATACTTATGCCTTTTCTCTCTTATTTTACAAGGTTTACATGAAGAGGGAGAATGTCGGCAGTTGGAATTCTGGACCCGAAAAGGAGCAAATCTGAGAGACCTATTCCGCACAGCTCCAAAAGTCCTAAAAATTTACGGAGAATTATTTTGGAATATATAAAAAATATTGGGCGATAGAAATACCAGAGAGGACCCACGAGGATGTCACAAGCTAGGAGCGCAACCTACCCCCCTAGCCACGCCCTGCAGGCTTGTGGGCCCCCTGGCAGGCCTCCGGTGCCCATCTTTTGACATATGAAGTGTTTTCACCTGGAACGGATCATATCAGAGATTTCGGGATGACGTCCCGCATTCTCAAGGCGGAACTTCGACAGAACCAATCTAGAGCTCCGGTGGAGCTATTCCGTCGGGGAAACTTCCCTCCCGTTGGGGGAAATCGAAGCCATCGTCATCACCAACTATCCTCTCATCGAGAGGGGGTCAATCTCAATCAACATCTTCATCAACACAATCTCGTCTCCAAACCCTAGTTCATCTCTTGTAACTGATCTTTGTCTCGAAACCTGAGATTGGTACGTGTGGGTTGCTAGTAGTGTTAATTACTCCTTGTAGTTGATGCTAGTTGCTTTATTTGGTGGAATATTATATGTTCAGATACTTAATGATTATTAATACTCCCCTGATTATGTACATGAATATGCTTTGTGAGTAATTATGTTTGTTCCTAGGGACATGGGATAAGTCTTGTTGTAAGTAATCATGTGAATTTGCTATTCGTTCGATATTTTGATAAGATGTATGTTGTCTCTCCTATAGTCGTGTCATGTGAACGTCGACTACATGACACTTCACCATTATTTGGATCTAGGGGAAGGCATTGGTAAGTAATAAGTAGATGATGGGTTGCTAGAGTGACAGAAGCTTAAACCCTAGTTTATGTGTTGCTTCCTAAGGGGCTAATTTGGATCCATATGTTTCATGCTATGGTTAGATTTATCTTAGTTCTTCTTTTGTAGTTGCGGATGCTTGCGAGAGCTTAATCATAAGTGGGATGTTTGTTCAAGTAAGGGCAGCATCCAAGCACCGGTCCACCAACATATCAAATTATCAAAGTAACGAATATGAATCATATGAGCATGATGAAAACTAGCTTGACATAAATTCCCATGTGTCCTCGGGAGCGCTTTTATTTATAAGAGTTTGTCCATGCTTGTCCTTTGCTACAAAAAGGATTAGGCCACTTTGCTGCACCATTGTTACACTTGTTACTTGCTACCCGTTACGAATTACCTTATCACAAAACTATCTGTCATCAATAATTTCAGTGCTTGTAGAGAACACCTTACTGAAAACTGCTTGTCATTTCCTTCTGCTCCTCGCTGGGTTCAACACTCTTACTTATCGAAAGGACTACGATAGATCCCCCACACTTGTGGGTCATCAATGACAGACAATTTTCGGCTTTCTCCACTCAGGTATTTTTAGCCAGGCCATCTCGGAATACAATCGCAGTGGTTCTCCCTTTACCCCTTTAGCCGAAGTAGCGAAACGTAAGGGCGTAATCACAGGAGCAGGGCAACCCAACTATTAACCCAAGACATAATTAGGAAGAGATGCATATAAAGCAATATCCAAGAAACCGAACACTAAAAAAAGGTAGTGACGAGGTAGTGCTCGGGGCGGTATCTATCCAAGCCACTGGTTTGTTAGCCGATCGCACTTGATATTTATTTCAAAAAATACCCTTCGACGCCAATAAGCAGGACACACACATATATATGTAAAGATACTGTAGAAGAGTATGTGAATGATATTTGCTATAATTCATGGCGCTAAGGCAACAGTTACAGGGAACTATTATTTTGAAAAACATATTTCAAAGCAAGCTTTTTCTCCATGGCCTATCATGGGTGACTTGACATTCGCCCTGCTTCCAGTTGCACAGTTTCTCCTATACTGCTTAGAAGGGAGGGGTAGTATCCTTTAAAGGAGGTTGTTGTCGGTAGGCGGACCTTGAATAGAAGGTCTTGAGAAGCTGTCATGATATAGGTGAGCTTGACGCTTGAGAGATTCTTAACGGCATCTAATTCTTTTCTATGAAGAAATTTGGACCGTAGTTTGGTCGAACCGAACATATGGTCCTTGGTGGTGGGTTCGCACAGCTGCCCAAGCTATCTTGAGAATGAGGTTGTGCCTACGAGGGACATACCTTATGGGTGATCAGGCCGTGCCGTGGGGAGCGTAACCCTATTTGTTTTGAGTCAGAGATGACTCTGAGGCGTAATGAGGCACAATATTGAAGCGGGCGATTGTCATGCGATCGAGTAGTGCGTGATACCCGTTGCAGAAGGGGATGATGTCGAAGATGAAGTCTTCACTACGCAAGTTTTTGGGTGAGCCGAACACAACCTCTAGTGTTACCATGCCAGAGTAGCGGGCCTCGACACTTGGGATCACTCCTTTAAACATAGTGTTGCTAGGTTTGATCCTTGATGGGTCTATGCCCATCTTTTTCACTGTATCTGCGTAAATCTGGTTAAGGCTACCTCCTTGATACGTCTCCAACGTATCTATAATTTTTGATGGTTCCATGCTATTATCTTGTCAAACTTTGGATGTTTTGTATGCCTTTTATATATTTTTTGGGACTAACTTATTAACTCAGTGCCAAGTGCCAGTTCCTGTTTTTTCAGTGTTTTTGACCCTTTTCAGAGGAGGATTTTAAATGGTGTCCAAACGGAATAAAACTTCCGAAACGATTTTTTCCGGAACAGAAGATACGCACGGGACTTGAGAACCAAGGCTGAGGTCACCAGGGGACCCCACAAGGCCCCTAGGCGCGGCCAGGGGGCCCGCACCTGGCAGGCTTGTGGGCCCCGTGTGGCTCATCTTCCCTACCTCTTCCACCTATAAATTCAGGAAAAATCCAAAACTGTGGGAGAGATCATCGAAAGTAGTTTTCCGCTGCCGCAAGCTTCTGTCTCCACAAGATCCCATCTGGGGAACGTTCTGGTGCCCTGACGGAGGGGGATTTGGATACGGAGGGCTTCTTCATCAACACCATGACCTCTCCGATGATGCGTGAGTAGTTCACCATAGACCTACGGGTCCATAGCTAGTAGCTAGATGGCTTCTTCTCTCTCTTGTATCTTCAATACAAAGTTCTCCATGATCTTTATGGAGATCTATCCGATGTAATCTTCTTTTGCGGTGTGTTTGTCGAGATCCAATGAATTGTGGATTCATGATCAGATTATCTATGAATCTTATTTGAGTTTCTTCTGATCTCTTATATGCATAATTTCATATCCTTGTAATTCTCTTCGAGTTGTGGGTTTTGTTTGGCCAGCTTGATCTATGATTCTTGCAATGGGATAAATGCTTGGTTTTGGGTTCATACCTTGTGGTGACCTCACCCAGTGACAGAAGGGGTAGCGAGGCACGCATCGTGTTGTTCCCATCAAGGGTAAAAAGATGGGTTTTTTATCATTGGTTTGAGTTTATCCCTCTACATCATGTCATCTTGCTTAAGGCGTTACTCTGTCCGTTCTGAACTCAATACACTAGATGCATGCTGGATAGCAGTACATGCAGAAAGTATCGGTCTACTTATCTCAGACGTGATCCTATATGTATGATCATTGCCTTAGATATCGTCATGACTTTGCGCGGTTCTATCAATTGCTCGACAGTAATTTGTTCACCCACCGTGATATTTGCTATTTTGAGAGAAGCCTCTAGTGAATACTATGGCCCCCGGGTCTACTTCACACCATATTTTCATCCTTACTCTTTTACTTCGTTGCACTTTCCGCCTTCAGATCTCACTTTGCAATCAATCTTGAAGGGATTGACAACCCCTTTATAGCATTGGGTGCAAGCTCTTTTGTGTTTGTGCAGGTACTCTGGACTTGACGAGATTCTCCTACTGGATTGATACCTTGGTTCTCAAACCGAGGGAAATACTTACTGCCCCTGTGTTGCATCACCCTTTCCTCTTCAAGGCAAAAACTAGCACAAGCAAGTCTCGGTCAACGTGTCAATTTCTGGCACTATTGTTGTGGGTACCCCGACTGGTAAGTCGAGATCGCCGTGCCCAGTGATCCGAAGGATCAATGCTCACTGAACACAGATACTGAATAATAGAGGCTTACATCCATACATACCGTTTGATACAATAAATGACCAGTTCGGTCGAGTCTTACATACATAGGGCCTTGAAGGCCAAAGCACCAAACTAGACCAATAGCGGAATTATTGGTTGAAAGCGTGAACCCATGCCATCAGCCTTAACCTACATGCATTCTGACTGGGAAGCGTCCTAGCTCGCAAGAACGTCACCGAGTGAATCTTCACCATATCCTGCCTTTCACACCTGGTCAATGAAATAACCAGTGGCAAGCCAATGATTACTTTGAATGTACTCACAAACAGCCCATGATACGAACAATGAAAGTGAAGGATAATAATATCATGCATCTTTAGTGTAACACATTAGGGTGGAATGATCATGATTATGCATCAAGTTTAAAGAATTACTTTTGATGAATAGGTTACAAATATCAACATATCCGCTAAGGGCTGAACCATCCGAGTTCATCCCATATGCCAAGTCATCGGACTTGTCATAACCTCAATGTATCAACTGATGGTTAAACCATCCGGGTTTACCCTATATGCCAAGTCACCGAACTTGGTCATATTATTATTATTATGATTATAACAACACCTTTTTAACACCACTCACACACACTTTTGGTTTATGCGGAAACGCTGGACGTAGTTTAAACAGCACCACAAAACTGTCCTTGACCGTGGACACGGCTATTCGCATAGTTTGACACTCTGAAGAGGTAGTACGCTGGACCCACGAGAAACGGGAAACTTCTGTGTCATCCACGACTCGCGGTATATCACATATACCTGAGGTAAGTAACCGATCATCATCTTTCCCCTGACGATACTAGACAAAGAGGTCCACTCGATTGGTATCCAGCCCACATGTTGTACGTCTTACGAGCACCGACTCTGGACTGTATCAACCATGCAGGGACCAACGGTGTGCCTGGAACTCATAATAATGGCATAGTCGTCCTACCTGGCACGACCCCATCACGAGAGTGACACCGATCACTCCCGCCACTAGTAATGTGGCTCTTTGCTAGTACCGACCAGAGTAATCAACAAAGCCCCATCCCATAAAGGGGTATCGTGGTCGTACTGGTATGGTTGGGATGGTCGACACATCATAAATCTAATCCCATTTCCGAAACCATACTCACACAAAACACCGGTGCATCACTTCACCAAAAGTGATCACCAAGTCATCATCACCCTCGGGCATTAGTGGCACCCGACGGGGTTTTCATAAACTCTTTATTTAACTCATCATCATGCTTGTGATAATATGCTCTATCTTTACTTGTCAACATGGTAATAAGATGACCCTCACGGGCTAGGGTCAAGCTCAATGCAATGATCTGATAACTTTACTAATCAACATGACAGTAGCATGATCCTCATAGATAGTAGGGTCTGCTCATCATGTTTGTGCTCCGAGGAGCCATGTGAATAACATTACTACAATGCAAGTGCTTCGAAGAAGCCTTCGGTACCATCACATCAATGATGAACCGGCACTGTGATCACATGCAACGGGAAAAGTACTTGCTATTCTAGCATGCATCATTTCATATGCTCAAGTCATGGTCAAAGGGCTACTTGCCTTGATCACGTAAGTCCTCGGGGTCTTCGAGGTCTTCCGCTCCAACTCCGCATACTCCGTCTACCATCAACTATCGTCCGAAACAACTATAGTAAGCCATATAGCAAGCAGAATAAAAGTGTTCTATAAATAGAAGTTTTATTTTTCTTGGACCTCTCTGGTCATAAGAAAAATACCTGAAGCTTCTCACATGAGATTTTAATCATCAAGGATTTTTGAATAGGTGAAAGGAGCAATAGGTGGCCATTGAATAAGCCAACAGAAATCATTCTGTAAAAAATGAGTGGAGGCACCCATTTAACAGAGAATGATTTTAGAAATATTTAGGAAGTGGGTTCACTGGATTTCGAGATGGTATGAATATACTAGGAATTTTCTAATGTGGAATAAATAGCAATAGGAAGCTATTTATTATAAGCAACAGAATGAAGTTTGATAAAAATGTTGACCAAGGCTCTAAAATTAGGAAATGATTTAAGAAGGTTCTGGAAATTTGAATCACTCTAGTTGGAGTTGATTTGAACCCTATAGGATTTTACAAAGGTGGGCTAAATATATTCAAATCTGCTTTTGAATAATAATACCACAGAAAGGTTTCTTGGAAAAATGTGCAAGGCACATATTCAGATACTCCTTGATTTTAGGATCCTGCAGGAATTTGAATCAAGCAAATTGGAGTTAAAATGAATTTGCTATTGATTTTCAAAGTTTACTGATAAATAAAAAAAGGAAAGAGGGCCTCCAGAGAGTTATAACGCGCTCGGCGCGCTAACAGACAATGGTCCGGCCCAGCTGTCCTAGCCTCGAGGGGTCGGTGACGTCGAAGGCGTATTCTACGGAATACGCTTTCCCCGTGGGGAGGCAGCATCTGGCCAGGCGCGACCACTTATCCTGGGGGCCTGTCCAGCGTGAGGCTGATGTGGGGGCCCCACCTATCAGCTCCATCTCCCACCTCCCGCTCACGCAGAGGAGAGGCAGGAGCTCGAGAGCGCGCCGGCTCTCACTCCTGTGGCCACCTTCGGCGAGGCCCGGCACACCGGCGAGCTCGGGCGGCCGCGTCGCACCCGACCAGGCCCTACATGTCGGCGAGGAGGGGTTGAAGTGGCACCGACCGGGGTAGCCATGAGGGAGGCAGCCGGCCTTCACGGGCCTCGGGCTTGCGGCGCCTAGGGAGGAGATGGGGCGCTGAGGGGGACGCGCGGCGACGGGAAGGGCTCACTAGAGAGCCCAAGGGAGAGGGGGATCCCTGGTTGCTCGATCCGGAGCTGCTCCTGGGCGGGAGCGCTTCGGCCATAGCCGACCATGGAGGAGGGGAGAGAGCTCGGGAGGAGAAGGGGCTCAAGGGGGAGCTCAGGAGGAGCCCAATGAAGAGGGGGAGAGGTGCCAGTGCAGAAGAGGCTCGGGGAGAGCTTCAAGTGGAGGAGGAGGAGTCGAGGGAGCTCGAGAGCTCTCCGGAGCTCACGTGGGCATGGGCGCGTCACGTCCCAGAGGGGTCTTGGAGGCTTGCTAGCATCGTGGAGGGGGTCAAAGATGCTCTGCGGCGCTCTGGGACACGCTCCCCTCGCTCGACCCAAGCTCCAGTTAGAGTCCAATGGTGCAGAGCACCGTTTCAGCATGCCAGGGTGGTGGTCACCACCCCACCTGGTGTCCTGGGGTACCCCTTGGCCGGGCCAAGGTGTCAACCATGCAAGGCATGCTTGCCACGATGCACTGGTGAAGTTTGGAGCCAAGAGAAGAAGGTTTGAATGGGGTTTGACTGTTGTGAACATTTCAACAGGAAACTAGGGGCTGATGCAAATAGTTTTCAGAGGCAGAGAGGGGAGTTGAAACCATGTCCTGGAGCATCTGGTATGGAGGGACTACACGTCTGCAAAAAATCAGCTCAAGAAAAGATGTGTAGCTAACACTTGCTGTACAAAGCTATTTATCAGCCAGAAATGAACTTGAGGAGGTGCTGCTCATTTTCTCCACATGACCATGCCATATCTTGGTTCTAAATGAAGCCTTGGTATATAATAGATGCTCTGGAAAGAGTTGGGAGTGATAGCTTAAGCAGAAGAATGGAGGGAAAGGTAAAACAGTGCTGCCAAGGGTGAAAATGAGAGAAACTTACAAAGGGACCTTCTCCAATAATTGACCAGTGGCCATGGGAAAGTTACTGGAGGTAAAATATGACTATGAGAGGCTGTGGTAGAAAGTTGAGCTCAAGGAATAAAGTGGAAGGGGCAAAAGAAGCCAAATTAGTGAGTGCACACAAGGTGTTTTATTTGTGGTTGGGCCACCATATGGATTCCAATGGCCATGAAACTTAACGGGATCAAATAATAGATGAAAATAGGCTTGCACACCAAATTTGGGATTTGCTGGAGGAGTTTTCCAATGTAGACTTCAAACACCCTAGAACTGGGCAGAAATGGGTTTCTGCTTAGAACCCTATTCAAATGAATTCCCACAAATCCAATATTTGGTGTAGGGGCATTATTTCAGCATTAAGGTATGCACAAAAAGTTTTAGGATAATTGGAGAAACTTTATAATGTAAAGTTTACCAAAGTCAGAAATCAACAGAGAGGGTTTTGAGGGTCTTAGGACAAGTTCCTCTATTATCCTTGGTGTACCACTTGGTGTGGATTCCTCATTGGAGTAATGGAACATGTCCACCAAATTTGAGCACAATTGGAAACACTTCACAATGTAGAGTTGCTCAAATTTGATTCTGGACAGATAGGGTTTTAGAGTGATTAGGGGAGCCAAATCGACTTGGATTGAAATGAAACTTGGCAAGATCATCAATAATAACATAGATGACATGCTAGAATTTTACTGGAATTTGTTGAGATTCTTTCTTAGAGAAATATTCCAAAAGCTTGAAATAGGCACGAATGGTTTTGGAGGGGTTTGCCCAATATTTTGAACATGACCATGTGTTGAAACTCATAAATATGGAATAAATATATCCACTGAGTTTCCCTAAATTTTCTAAAATATTTTGAAAGCAATGAAAATAACTTTCCTTCATAAGAGACCATTTCTGGCCTCACAGAAAGGCTTTTAAATAAAATAATAAAATAACTTTTAAAATAATAATATGATAATTTTTGGAAGACATTTTGATAATAGGTTTTAAATAAAAGTATTGGTGCAAAAGAAATTCCATAATCTGAGGACTTGTAGTACAAACCTCATATGAGGGGTTTGAAAGTTTAATTCAAAGAAAAGCTTTTTGGTGAAAATAATATTTGGTAAAAAACAAATATTTATCCTAAACACATGGCATGATCATTAGGCAGGAGATCATGGGATGAGAAGATGATTAAGAGAATGGCAAGAACTAAGGGGGATCAATCACATGCAAAACAAACAGACATACACAAGTCACTCCAAGCATCACAAGCATTCACAAAAAAAATTAATTGGTCCTAAATTTTGAAATAAGTTAGTCAGGAAAGCCAAAAACTGGGGTGTGACAGTTGTTTGAGAAGTAGCAGAAGGAGTTCTCGCGCCGTTGCCGGGGAGGATCAAGTCAAGAACTCATCCAAGTAAGTGTCGCAAACTCATCTCTTGCATTTACTTTTTTACCTCTCGTTTTCCTCTCCCCCACTTTTGAAAAACAAAAATTTACAAAAATATTTGCCTTTTTCGTTCGCCCTTTAAGAGATCCAATTATGTTTGCTTGTGTGCTATGTGCCTTCAATATGCTTGCTTTCTGTTTGCTTGTGTGCTATGTGCCTTCAATATGCTTGCATCTTCGCTTGCTGAAAATCTATTGATATGGATCCTCCTCCACTTGCTAATCGCTTTAAGAGATCCAATTATGTTGATCCAATTGCTAGTGAGTTGAGTGCACTTGACTATCTTTATGTAGTTTTGCTTGAGATGCATGAATCTGAAAATCGTGATGAAGAAATTCATTAAGTGATTCACGAGGGCTCCTTGAATGATAAGCATGATTGCAATGGTTTCACTTTAAATTCTATTAGTGACAATCATGCTAAAAATATGCAAAACCCTAAGCTTGGGGATGCTCGTTTTGCTATGTCCACTACTTGTTGCAAAGATCATGATTGGGGTGATGATTTTTCATTTGATATTGAAAATTTGTTTAAGCCTAATAATGAATATGATGTTTGCAATATTATTTAAAGTGGGTTTGGAGACGTGATGACTTTAGTTGATGATAATCCCACTATTTTTGAAGAGCGTCAACTTTGCATGGATGTGGATCATGAAAATAATATCCTTTGTGATAGCTACATTGTTGAATTTGAATATGATCCCACAGGTAATTATTAAGAGAGAGGAAAATATTGTGGTAGAAACTTTCATGTTACTAAACCACCTCTCGTTGTGTTGAGATTGCTATTGTCTTTTTCTTCTTCCTTGCATATGGTAACTATTGGTTGTGTTGACAATTTGTTTTCCTATAAAATGCCTATGCATAGGAAGTATGTTAGACTTAGATGTGATTTTCACATGCTTTATGATGCTCTCGTTGTGCTTCAATTCTTGTCTTTTGTGTGAGCATCATTGAATTATCAAATGCCTAGCTAAGGGCGTTAAACAATAGCGCTGGTTGGGAGGCAAACCAATGAATTTGGCTTTTTCTTTCTGTTTTCTTGCGTCCACACTATCATAATTCTATTATGTTTGTGTTTTTAGTGTTTCTTTTTGTGTTTGAGCCAAGCAAAACCTTTATGGCTAGTTTGGTGATCGTTGTTTGATCCTGCTGGAAAAAGACAAAAACTTTTCGCTCAAGAAATTATTTTTCATTTTTATTCTGAAAGACCTTTCGAGTTGATTCTTTTTGCTGCTAGTTCATATGCCTTTTACCCAGGCTGTCGTAATTTGTCTGAATTGTTGAGGTACCAGAAGTATACGAAGTATAAAGATTGCTCCAGACTGGTCTATTTTTGACAGATTCTGTTTTTGTTGAGTTGGTTGCTTGTTTTGATGAAACTATTGATAGTATCGGTGGGTACTAGCCATGGAAAAGTGAGAATACAGTAATCTAACACCGTATAAATAGAAATCAAGATTGCTGCAGTACCTCAAGAGGTGGTAGTTTGTTTTCTTGTGCTAATGATATCACGAGTTTCTGTTTAAGTTTTGTGTTGTGAAGGTTTCAAGTTTTGCGTGATGTTCTCACGGACAAATGGGTAAAGATTGGAAAGAGCTCAAGCTTGGGGATGCCCAAGGCACCCCAAGCCAAATTCAAGGACACCAAAAAGTCTAAGCTTGGGGATGCCCCGGGAAGGCATCCCCTCTTTCGTCTTCAATCCATCGGTAACATTACTTGGAGCTATATTTTATTCACCACATGATATGTGTCTTGCTTGGAGCGTCTTGTATCGTAGGAGTCTTTTCTTCTTGCTGTGTGACAATCATCCTTGCTGCACACCTTTTGAGAGAGATATGCACTCATCATGAATTTGCTAGAATACTCTTTGTGATTCACTTATATCTTTTGAGCTAGACAATGTTGCTCTATGTGCTTCACTTAGATCTTTTAGAGCACGGCGGTGCGTGACTTGGTAGTTGGCTTGTGCTATGAAAGTAGTCCCAAAGTTGATAGGTATCCAAAGAGGATACAATAAAACTTCCATCTTCATGTGCATTGAGTAGAAGAGAAGTTTGATTCCTCTCAATTAGTTTTGAGATGTGGATTTGGTAATATTAAGAGTCATGTTAGTAGGGTGCTGTGAATCTAGAAATACTTGTGTTGAAGTTAGTGATTCCCGTAACATGCACGTATGGTGAACCTCTATGTTAGGAAGTCGGAGCATAATTGATCTATTGATTGTCATCCTTTGTGTTGTGGTCGGGATCGCGCGATGGATTACACCTACCAACCCTTCCCCTAGGAGTATGCGTTTAGCACTTTGTTTCGATTACTAATAAAAAGTTTCGCAATAAGTATGCGAGTTCTTCATGACTAATGTGAGTCCATGGTATAGACGCACTTTCACCTTCCACCATTGCTAGCCTCTCTAGTACCGCGCAATTTTCGCCGGTGCACAAACCCACCATATGCCTTCCTCAAAACAGCCACCATACCTACCTACTATGGCATTTTCATAGCCATTCCGAGATATATTGCCATGCAACTCCCACCGTTTTGTCTCATGACTTGTGCCGTCACTCTCATATTGCCATTGCATGATCGTAAGATAGCTAGAGAGAAGCCTTTAGTGAACACTATGGCCCCCGGGTCTACTTCACACCATATTTTCAGCCTTCAGATCTCACTTTGCACCTTCAGATCTCACTTTGCAATCAATCTCGAAGGGATTGACAACCCCTATATAGCGTTGGGTGGAAGCTCTTTTGTGTTTGCGCAGGTACTCTGGACTTGACGAAATTCTCCTCCTGGATTGATACCTTGGTTCTGAAACTGAGGGAAATACTTACTGCTCCTGTGCTGCATCACCTTTTCCTCTTCAAGGGAAAAACCAACGCAAGAAAGTCTCCGTCAACGTGTCAATCTCTGGTGTTGTTGTTTGAGAAGTAGCACTCCTCCGTTCATGAGGACTGTAGTGAGGTGATAGCATCTATGATGGGGCCTAGGACGAGGGCGGCCGACCCTCCTTGATGGATACTGGTCGGATGATCCCTAGCATCGAAGGTGATCGGGCAAGCCGACCATGGGTCGCACTTCGAGGATATGGGATCTATGGTGTATGCGTCCCAAAGGGATCGCTTCCTCTGCTTCTTTGGTATGTGAGTAACATATATCATATTCAGTGATTTCACCTCTGGGGGGAACTGTTTCTGGCCCCTAATGTTCGGATCGCGGGGCTCTTCATCATCCTTGCTTCATGGGCCTTTCCTTGTTCTTCGGCTGCTAGTTTCTCGGCTTGTTTAAACACCCAAAAATTAGGGTTGGTGTGGGTGGCGGGCTTGTCTTGGGTGCCATGGATCTGGTAGGGCCTTTCCATAATTTGATCTAATGGAGTCGGTCCATCCCTGTTTCCTTTAAAGGGTTTGTTCCGCAGTCCGGATTTTGAGTTGGGGAAGCTGGCATTTACAGTTGTGTCATCGACATCAACGTTACGGTAGCGGCGTTTGATCTTGTTTCGCCTTGGCTTTCTGTTCCCATCCCGAACTTTAGATGTATCGTGGTTATCCGCATCATGGTTGTGCTGAGCTAGCAAATTGTCCTCGCCCATGCAAAAGCGGGTCATGAGGTAAGTGAGAGCGTACATTGTTCTCGGTCTATCCTGGCCGAGATGGTGGGCCAGCCATTCGTCCGGGATATTGTGTGTGAAGGAGTCTATTGCCTCGTCATCCGGAGAGTTGACTATCTCATTCTTCTTGGTTAGGAACATATTCCAGAATTCTCTAGCAGACTTTCCCGCTTTTTTGATGATGTTGCTCTCGTCGGAATAGTCCGGTGGTTGGACGTAGGTTCCGTGAAAATTAGAGAGGAAAGCTTCTTCAAGCTCTTCCCAACTTCCAATAGAGATTTCAGGTAAGCTGTTTAGCCAGTGCCATGTTGGCCCTTTCAGCTTTAGGGGTAGGTACTTGACGGCATGGAGGTCATCCTCTCTGGCCATATGGATATGGAGAAGGAAATCTTCTATCCACACGGTAGGATCCGTAGTTCTGTCGTATTGTTCTCTGTTCACGGGTTAAAACCCTTCTGGGAATTGGTGCTGCATGACGTCGACTATGAAGCACATTGGGTGGGTAGCGCCTCTGACTCGGGCTATACTATGCTGGAGATTGGTTGTTAGTTGTGTCCGGTATGATTCCCGGTCTTTGTTGTTGTGGGTAAACCGAGGATGATCTCCATCCCATCGACTGAGAGAGTACCTTCTGGATCCATAGATGGATATGTTGTCCAAGTCCAGACGTAGGTCATGTGTGCCCCTAGGCTGCACATGTTCATTTCCTTTCCTACGAGGAGGCTCGGGTCTATACTCGTGTGACAGCCCGATTCCGGCGCTCTAGAAGATTCCCCTTCTATTCCGTTTCTGTCGTGTGATTATTTTTATTTTTCGCATCATCATCGCATCATTTGCATCACCAGCATTGCATCGGCATCCCGTTGCCGCCAGTTTTCAAAACTTGCATCCGTTAGTAGTTGCCGGTTCTCGTCGTTGTCCGTTCTGAGCCCGTTCACACACGCACGCGCCCGTGGCATCGTCAAACCCAGTTTTTTAAAAGTGTGTATAAAACTTTCCCTGATTGGGTTGGAACTTGGCGTGCGGTCGTAATTAGTTGTAGCTAGGCCGCCTGTCAAGTATCGTCGCAATCGGAGTCCGTCTCGTACCCGAACGGTCGATCTTAGCGGCACCGTATTCGGCCTATCATCGGATGTCTTTTGGTGTTTTAAATCTCGTTGTGGGGCCGCCCGTTTTCCCTCTCGTCTCCGGATAACTACTCTACACAGCCACTTACCTAATCCTGCGTGCGGAATCGTCCGATTCCGACCGCGCGGTTGGATCCGGGATGAAATTTCGCTAAACCCAGCCCCCTTTGTCTATAAATAGACCCTCCTCCTAATTTTAGACAACCCCTCTCCTCCCACCTCGGGATCCGTGCCACCCCGAAACTCAAGTCCCACCTCTCTCTCTCTCCTCCCACCAGCCTGCAGCCGCCACCGGCCCGCCTAGCCCAGATCAGGCCTGGGCAGGCCCATCCACCGCCGCCGCTCACGAGCCTCTCCAGCGCCTTGATACGACTTCATCGTATCTACTTTTCCGAACTCTTTTGCCCTTGTTTTGGACTCTAACTTGCATGATTTGAATGGAACTAACCCGGACTAACGCTGTTTTCAGCAGAATTGCAATGGTGTTGTTTTGTGCAGAAATAAAAGTTCTTGAAATGACCTCAAAATTTACGGAGAATTTTTCTGGAATTAATTAAAAATACCTGCGCAAAGATCCACCGGAGGAGGTGTGCCAGTGGGCCACAAGCCCCTGGGCTGCGGCCACCCCCAGGCCGCGCCGTGAGGGCTTCTGGGGCCCACGTGGCACCACCGCCTCCAACCTCGGCTCTATTTATTCCGTCTCGTCCGGAAAAAAAATCAGAGAGAAGGGTTCATCGCGTTTTATGATACGGAGGCGCCGCCACCTCCTCTTCTTCCTCTGGAGGGTAGATCCGGAGTCTGTTCTGGGCTCTGGAGAGGGGAAATCGTCGCCATCGTCATCATCAACCTTCCTCCATCGACAATTCCATGATGCTCTTCACCGTTCATGAGTAATCTCACCATAGGCTTGCTGGACGGTGATGAGTTGGATGAGATGTATCATGTAATCGAGTTAGTTTTGACGGGGACTGATCCCTAGTATCCACTATGTTCTCAGATTGATGTTGCTACTACTTTGCCATGTTTAATGCTTGTCACTAGGGCCCGAGTGCCATGATTTCAGATCTGAACCTATTATGTTGTCGCTAATATATGCGTGTTTTAGATCCTATCTTGCAAGTTGTAGTCACCTACTATGTGTTATGACCCGGCAACCCCGGAGTGACAATAGCCGGAACCACTCCCGGAGATGACCATAGTATGAGGAGTTCATGTATTCACCAAGTGTTAATGTGTTGGTCCGGTTCTTTATTAAAAGGAGAACTTTAATATCCCGTAGTTTCCATTAGGACCCCGCTGCCACGGGAGGGATGGACAATGGATGTCATGCAAGTTCTTTTCCCTAAGCACGTATGACTACATACCGAATACATGCCTACATTAGATTGATGAACGGGAGCTAGTTACTTATATCTCCGTGTTATAGATGTTACATGATGAATCACATTCGGCATACTCATCCATCGCCGATCCACTGCCTACGAGTCTTTTACTATTGGTCCTTCCTACATTACTTTGCCGCTACTGCTGTCGCTACAGCTGTTACTTGCTTCTGCTGTCACTACTGTCGTTCCTTGCTACTTCTGTCACTACTGCTGTTACTTGCTACTTTGCTGTTACCTGCTGCAACAATTTTCTGGCACCGTTGCTATCATACCACTTTGCTACTAAGACTTTGCTTGCAGACACTAATTTTTCAGGTGTGGTTGAATTGACAACTCAGCTGCTAATACTTGAGAATATTCTTTCGCTTCCCCTTGTGGCGAATCAACCAATTTGGGTTGAATACTCTACCCTCGAAAACTGTTGCGATCCCCTACACTTGTGGGTTATCACGCCTCCCCGCAGATTCGCCTCCAGTGCCTCCCCGCCGCCTCGTCCGGCCCTCACCGCACCTCCCCGTCGGCCAGCGCCTCCTGCAAGCCGCTGGTGCCCCGCGCCTCAGCTGCCCCGCTGCCAGCAGCTTCCGGCCACCTCCATGACCGCTCCTCCCCGGCCAGCCTCTGGCCGCCGCACGGACTGGATGCCCCGGCGAGCCGTTGCCCCAGCCGTTCGTCGGCCTCGGTTCCCCACGGTGCCTCGTTCCCCGCCTCGCCTTCTACCGCCATCTCCCCGACGAAGCAGGTCGCCGCCGCCCTGGTCAGCCCCCGATCCAGATCGGATCAGGAGGAACCCCCCCCCCCCCCCGCGACAAGGAGCCGACACTCGCACCAAGCTCCAGTCGCCCCGTCTTGGGCCTCCCCCGCGCAGCGGCCCAGCACGCCGTCGGCCCACTCCCATTGTGCCCAGGCCCAAGCCTCCTTCGGTCCTCCACCAACTCCAGGTTGGCCAGCGAGCTCCAGCCCCGAGCCGGCCCCGCTCCGCTCCTCCAGCCGGCCCGTGAAACCAAGGTGACCAGCCCATCGTTTTCCCTGCCCTCGGCGAGAGATAGTTGCGATGTCCCCTAGTTTCAGCCCGATAGCAGATAGGCCCGGTAGGTTATTATTTTTAGGGATTATCGGAATTAATTAAATTCCAGGAAATTGACGATATTAAAACATCCATAGTTTTTAATCCGTATGTCGGATCGCGATGATTTAGATATGTATCTTGTGTACATTTTTGCGTGGATCATGAATTTACAACTTGCATAAATGTTTAAATTAGTTTGACGTGTCGAATGCCTAGTTTTACGTGCTGTCCCAATAGGGAGTGGATCCGTATTTATTTTTCGCGTGTGTCCGGATCGTTCGAACACCGTAGATAAAATGTTCATGTTTTAGGAACCTTTTGCCATGTATTTTAGAGTAGTCGTTGGTATTTTTGCGTGTAGGATTCCATAGCTAGTTTACTATACCGCCTTTAGGACATGTTCCCACATATACGTGTGGCATTGTTTTTATTTTGCAACCCCTCATGTTATATATGTTTTCGGGGTAGAAAAATCCATAGGATTTAACTGTGTATTTGGTTTTAGCTTTCGTGCCAGTTAGTTCACGTGATATTTTGCATGTTGCCCTTTTGTTTATTTTGTGGGATTTATTCCGTGCGTGTTATGATTAACTTGTCAACTAGAGAGTTGCTCTTGGGTGTTTAGTCTAGCCCCTGGTAATTTTGGTTGCAATAGAAATCCATGTTTAGGTCTGGTTTGATTGTTCTTTACTTGCTAGAAAATAGGGTTGTTTTAGAGATGCTGAAAATATTTCTAAGTCTGAAATCTTTTATATTTTGTTGTTGTCTTGTCTTGTTTTTATCTGGTGTTCTATAGCTCTTTTGAGGTTAGTCCAATGGAGTTAGTTGTAGACTTTAGGATTCTCTAGCATGCTGTCAATTCTCATGTCATTTGGAGTCCTGTAGCTTATGGTTTTGCTGCTGTCAATATGCCTTTAGATCGAAAACTTTAGTTTCATAAACTATTATTTTCACTAAGTCTGAAACTGTGTGTGAGATGCCTTTGTGACTTCTTTTCCTAGTGATCCATGCTTCCATGCTAGATGCTATTAATTGTTTGTTGTAGTGCATCTTGCCCTCTGTTGCCTCATGCCTTGGTTGAGCGTATTGGATTTGTGTAGCTCGTAGTTGTGAGGTGTAGAATATGCTATGTGACTGATTTTATCAGATTGTAGAGATTTCTTGTTTAGCTCGTAGTTGTTGAACCGTAGCTCCGTTTTGGCCGTGTCCTATATGAAACTTTCTTAGAATCTCATGTAGTTTCGTATTATCTTGTTGGTTGTGTGTTCTAAAATGCTTGTGACTGTCGTTGCACACATATTGCATTCATGCCATCATATCTTGCGGTGTCCGTATCTTTCGAACCGTAGCTCTGTTGGAGATGTTCTCTATGTGTAAATTGCTTGTAACGACGCATAGAATCACGTGAACCTACTTGTTTTGCTGTTTAACAACTAATTAAATGTGTTAGTTCAGATCTGGACAGAATTGTAAATTAACACGTAAGGTCGACTCGGAGATGCTATATGTCATTTCCGACCTCATTTAAAATGCCTAGATAGGTAGTTCAATTACGCTTCACCTATTGCCATGTTTAACCACATTTAATATTGCCGTGTATCTAATCGGGATAGAACTAAATAATTAAACGTGAAGTTTCGTCAATATGCAACTTGTTGCATATTGAACTTCACTTAATGTGTAGTTTTTGTTTGTCGTGAATTGTCATGCCATGTCTTGCATACATTCAACTATTCATGCATCATATGTGTTGTGCATCGTGTGGTGAATATCGTGTATTGATCATTGTTTCCGGTTTGCTTCGTCTCGATAGAGTTCCGCAAGCGTGTCGGATTGTGAGAACCCGTTCGACTACATTGGTTTGTCTCCTTCACGGAGTCATTCTTCTTCTAAGCGGGATCACAGGCAAGATGACCATTTCCCCAGATACCATTACTATCTTTGCCATGCTAGTTTTACCGTTTCTATCGTTATTGTCTCGTTGCCTACCACCTGTTAAATCTTAGCCTCTCAACATTGCCATGAAAACCTTCAACATGTTCACAACTTAGCAAACCACTGATTGGCTATGTTACCGCTTGCTTAACCTTGTGTTAGCGTTGCTAGTTGCAGGTGCAGTTGTTTCCATGTGATAACATGGGTTCCTTGTTATACCACCATATTAAATGTTATTTAATTTAATGCACCTATATACTTGGTAAAAGGAGGAAGGCTTGGCCTTTCTAGCATGGTGTTTTGTTCCACCTTTGCCCCCCTTAGTTTCGGCTACCGATGTTATGTTCCATAATTGAGCGCTCCTAACACGATCGGGGTTGTTATGGGGACCCCCTTGATAATTCGTTTTAGATTAAAGCTGGTCTGGCAAGGCCCAACATTGGTACCACATTTTCCCAACATAATACTGAAAGCATAGGGCATCATGAACCCGAGGAGTAATTCTACATAATACAGGGAGGGTCAGTGCTGATGGTGCTGGTCAAAAACAGAGCATCGTGCGGGGCCAACCCGACGCAACTCGGGAGATGTCTATCAGGCCACCGTACGATTCGCTTATCCGTCGTGTCCTGAGAACGAGATACGCGGCTCCTATCGGGATCATCGACACGTCGGGCGGCCTTGCTGGATAAGTTTTACCTTTGAGGAATGTCTTGTGCATCGGGATTCCGGTGATGCTTTGGGTAATCTCAGAGTTGAGGTTTTCCACTAAGGAGTCCGACGAGATCGCGAGTTTCGTGATCGAGGATTTCTATGCGGCTTGTGGTAATTTGTGATGTATTAGTTGGAGCACACCTGCAGGGTTAAATCTTTTCGGAAAGCCGTGCCCGCGGTTATGTGGCAACGTGGAAACTTTGTTTAACACTCGTTCTAGATAACTTGAAGTTAACTTAATTAAAACATGCGAACTGACTGCGTAACCGTGACTGTCTCTTTCATGAGTTCCTTCTCCGATCAAGGACACGGTGGGGTTCTGTTTGACGTAAGTAGGTGTTCAGGATTATTCATTTGACCATCAGTAGATCACGTCCGATATGCTCATCCCCCTCTTATTCTTGTACTCGTAAGTTAGCCACCTCATATATTGCTTAGTCGCTTGCTGCAGCCTCACCACTTAACCTACATCAACTATTAAGCTTTGCTAGTCTTGATACCTTTGGAAATGAGATTGCTGAGTCCCCTGTGGCTCACAGATTACTACAACACCATTTGTAGGTACAGGTAAAGGTTACTTGACGCGAGCGCATTGATTGTTCATTTGGAGTTGCTTCTTCTTCCTCATCATCGATCTAGGATGGGTTCCAGGCTGGCAGCCTGGGATATCAAGGATGGACGTCGTTCTTCTTTTTCTCGTTTGTTTTCGTCCGTAGTCGGACTCTGCTCTTCTTCATGATGCTTATGTATTGTACTGATGTCACTCTGATGTAGCTTGTGGCGAGTGTAAGCCAATTCTATATATATCTCTACTTTTCAGTACATGTACTTGTAACGATATCCATTCTTGCGAAACGACGAGATGCGCTTCTATCCCTGACGAGGCCCTCGTGCCAAATTGAGGATAGGATCGCATCTTGGGCGTTACAACTCGGCTTCTCCGGCCGCTCTGTCACGCCCTCGAGGTGGTCGATCGGGTCGGTCGTACTGCGTGTGCCTGGGGGACACACGCTCTAGGGCCTCGTCATCGAACTGAGGCAGTAGGCGTTGGCGGGGGTTGCTTTTATTTTGAGCCGGCCACTCAGTGCCATATCCTTCTTCGGTTGCCAATACTTTTATCCATCTATTGTTGATGGTTTCTTCTTCGGCTTGGAGCTACTGCCTGAACTATTCCTGACCCTGAGGGTCCTTAGGAACTGTGAAGTATTCAGCATCCAAGTTGTCCCCAGCGTCATCCGGAGGGAGGTAGTTGTCATCTTCCAAGTTGTTGGGGTCGTCGGGATCGTACTATCCTTTGGGCTTGTTCGAGTTCTCCGGTGGCTGCTCGGGAGCTCTAAGGTTACTCGTGTCCTATTGGGTTGTATTCTACCCGGTGCCATGTATGGTCCCCTTTCCCTTTTTGGCCTTCGATTGTTTACGCTTCCTTCGGCTCTTTGATAGCTTCTCCCCGGGACTTATCGCCTTTTTGTGGTATAGGGGTATCATCGCCATTGCCGTTTGGTATGTCCACCATGTAGATGTCGTAGGTGGAGGTGGGAGTCCACCGCGTGGTATTTACACAGGCAGGGGTCATCGGACGAATAATCCATGTCTTCGAACTCGACGGATGCGTAATCCAACACGTCGGTTAAGTCTTCGATGGTGGCTACCAAGTGGGTGGTGGGTGGGTCATAAAATTCCTCGTAATCCGTAGGTGGACCGGTCCGAGTATAGGTTGTATCTCGGCCATACAAGATTTTGAGCGATTGGATCTCGTCGAGCGTCTTTTTTAACATCGAGAGGTTGTCCAGATCGACCTCTTGATGGTTTTCGGAGTTGACCTCCTTAGCTTCCGCGAGGGACGCGTGTTTGGCAATAACCGTTTGCAGTTGTCCATCTAGTGAGGTCGGATCCGGGCTCAAAGACAACTCTCCCATGTAGAGCGAACGGAGGTCATGAACCGACAAGAGACCCGAAGTCAACCGTCGGGATTTTGGAGCTCATCGGACAAACATGTGATCTTAGCGTGGAAAATATCACCCCGGGAGTCGTTGGGGAACTCGAGGTTCCCGAACCTTATCTCCAGATTAGGGAAGAATCCGTCATTATGGACAAGGCGGTTGGTTGGGTCGGCACGCAGCGTGAAGCCGCCGAACATGAGAACCTGCACAGGGACGAAGATGTCCCCGTTGCTAATTCGGTTGCTTGCGATTAAGCGGGCGATAAATACTTCCGGCGATCCCACAGTTCAACTCTCAATGAAAGCACCAACGTCGGTGTCAAAACCGGCGGATCTCGGGTAGGGGGTCCCGAACTGTGGACCTTGGATCGATGGGTTGCAGGAAATGAAGGAGATAGTATTTACCTAGGTTCGGGCCCTCTTGAGTAGGTAAAGCTCTACGTCCTGCTTGATTATATTGATGGTGTATGGGGATTACAGATTTGATCTTCCTCGAGATCGTATGAGCTAAAACCCTAGATGAATCAACTTGACTATGCGGATGAAACCCTCTGGTTGGTATAGACACCAGGGGTCCCTAGGTTTACATACAACTGACCTCCAGTCGAGGATAGATGCGTTGATCCAACCTACTCAAATTGGACGACACGCCAGTCTTCAGAGCTTTCCTCCATGTCCACGAGGTCGTCACGGAGTCCGATCATCCATAATATGGCCCATTAGGTCGGCCTGTAAGGTATGGGCCAACCTTCCGAGGACCCCTTAATCCCGGACTCCCTCACAAGAATCCAAGGTGAATAGAATCTTCATGACCTTTTGAGCAATCAAAAGGAAGTGGTTGCAAAGGAAGGAGTTAGGTTTGCGCTGAAGACCAACAAAAACAAGACCATCAAGACCAAGCAACCTCCCCCGCTTATGCAAACCTTTGCTAAGGCCGAGAAGGGCACTCATGTGAAGAAGAAGCACCAACATCTTATGTGTTCTCCCGTGCTAGTGATGGGAATGTTTTTGCTAAATTTATTGGTTCTCCTAATGAGCACATTGAATGGTCTATTTGGGTTCCTAAGATCCTTGTTACTAACTTGAAACGGCCCATTAAAGAATGGGTACCTAAATCAAAGCATTGATCTTATGTAGGAGTTTGCTTCCGGTGGAGTGTGATGGTTGCTTGATAGCGGAGCAACAAATCATATGACCGGAAGCATGGACTTGGTGGTGGACGTTCATCCTGGCCCATCTGTGGCCACCCAAGTCTCCTTTGGTGATGATGCAATTTCAAAGGTATTGGGTCTTGGTAAGGTGGTAATTTCTCCAGAACTTACCATTGAAAAAGTCGTGCTTGTTGAGACCCTTGCATAGAATTTAGTTTCTGTTAATCAACTTGCACTCATGGGTTTTAGTACGTTCTTTGGTGTTGACATCGAGGCCCTTTTGTCGAGGAAGACTCTTAAAGTAGCCTTTGTTGGGCATGTCGAGAGCGGTCTCTATGTGGTTAACTTTTCAAAGCGACCCACTACGACCGCGACTTTCCTAATGGCTAAAGTTGATGGGAATGTTTCTCCCGTGCTAGTGATGGGAATGTTTTTGGACTAACAAATGTGTGTTTTTCCAAAGTTCATCCTTGAAGTGCATGCAATGAAGCAAAGCTACATGAGACAGCTCACCGTCCCATGACTACCATATACTCGAAGAGGCCCTTGGATCTCCTCGACATGGAACTCTTTGGTCCTCCATCTTTCGATAGTCTTGGGGGAAGAAACTATTGCTTGGTGATAGTGGATGATTACTCAAGATATACTTGGGTGTACTTCTTAAAGAGGAAGGGTGAGACCCAACAAACTGTCATCGACTTTGCCAATGAAGTTCAGCGTCAACATGAGGCAAAGCTATTAATGATTAGAAGTGACAATGGCACTAAGTTCAAGAATTACACCTTAAATGAACTTCTGGGTGACGAGGAAATTAAGCATCAATACTCCGCACCATATACCCCTCAACAAAATGGTGTTGCAGAAAGGAAGAAACGGACATTGATGGACGCGGCAAGAACCATGATGGAAGATTTTAAATCTTCGTACAACTTTTGGGCCGAAGCAAACGAACACCGCATGACTTGCATCTAATTGGTTCTACCTCCACAAAGGCTTGAACAAGACTCCTTATGAAATTCGTACCGGTAACAAGCCCAACCTCAAGTGCTTCCGGGTGTTCAGTTGTAAGTGTTTCGTTCTTAAAAGGGATGCTCATCTGTCTAAATTCGAACCTAGAGCTCAAGAGGGCATATTTGTTGGTTATGCTACTAACTCTCATGCTTACCGTGTACTCAAAAAGTCCAATGGATTCATTGAGGAGACGTGTAACATGGAGTTTGGTGAGAATAATGGCTCCCAAGTGGAGCAAAGTGGTCCTTGTGATGTAGGTGATGAAATTCTTCCCCAAGCCATAAGAGGACTGTGTGTAGGACACTTCCTACCCGTTGAGGAACCACTTGTGGCAGAAGGAGAAGGACAATGTTCCACTCAAGGGGAACCATCACCAACGCAATACACGCACGCTTCCGAAGAACAAACTGAAGGCCCTCAACCCTCTGATCAAGATCAAGGATAAGATCAACCTCATGATGGTTGATACGTCCCAAACGTATCTATAATTTCTCTTTGTTCCATGATCTTTTGGGTGACATTGTTATATGTTTTGCTACACTTCTATACATTTTTACACATATTTGGACTAACCTACTATCTCAGTGCATCCAGTGCAAGTTTCTATCTACTGATGTCTTTTTTGCAGGGACTTTTACCACAATTTACAGAATCCCAAAAATCCCGAGAAAAATATATAAAAATCAGCGTGACGAAAGCTTCACGAGCACCAAAGGTGGGCTAGAGGGGAGCCAGGGCCTACCCAGACGGCCTCCCTGCGCGACACCCCTCCTAGCCGTGCCACCAGGTCGCCTGGGTGGATCCCACTCCCTCTGGTGCCCTCCTTCGGCCTATATTTACCTCTCTGATAGGAAACCCTCACAAGAGATATAGAATCGCGAATTTCTCCATCATTCCGCCACCACAGCGCTTCCGATATCGGGAGCGATAGAAGACCTCTTCCCGGCACCCTGTCGGAGGGAAGATTGACCTCCGGGAGTTTCTCCACCACCATGGACGCTTCTCGGACGTGCCGTGAGTAGTCGTCCTTGGACCATGAGTCCACGACCAGTAGCTATGTGATGTCTTCTCTCCAATCTTGTGCTTCAATGCTTAGCCCTTGTGAGCTTCCCTACATGATCAAGGCACCTATGTAATTTTCCTGCTATTTCTATGCTTGGCTTGCCGGGATCCGATGGATTATGAGATTATGTTCAGATTCTGATGAGTTATATATTTGGTTCTCCGTTTATATTATGCATGTTCTCCGTTGCTTTTTATTGCCTTGGCCGAGTAGTAGATTGTAACTCCAAGAGGGAGCGTTATGCATGATTGTGGGTTCATGCCCCCTGATGTCTAGCTTGAGTGACAGAAACATGAGACTGGGGGTGTGCTGTTGCCACTAGGGAGACAACAACGATGCTTGTGACCACGGTTGCAAGGATTGTTTACCTTACACAAAGTTCGTTAATGCAGTTGTCCGTTGCTTTGAGTCTACACTTTGGGTGGGGCTCGCAACTTAATACCAGCGAGATGTTCTGGATAGATATCTCAAGGTGGATGATTAGAGAGTAGATGCCGATGCATAACGGTCTACTTGTCTTGGCGTACTGCCCATCACTTTTGATCCTCTAACTTTCTAGTATCATGATTAGCATTGCGGTGTGTTTATAATTCTGTCAATTGCCCAACTGTAATTTGTTTTCCCACCATAGTTGTTTATCGACTTTTGGGAGAGAGGCATCACTAGTGAACATCATATGACTCAGGTCCATATTACCACTATTTTTTACACCTCCACCATTTATTGCTTTTATTTACTTTTTCGTTGCAATCACTATCACTATTCCCGCTTGTGTTTTGATCCTTTGCAAACTACAAGGCCGGAGAGATTGACAACCTCTCTGAACTCGTTGGGGGCAAAGTTATTTTTTGTGTGTGCAGGTCCACATCTTCTGCTAGTGCCAGAGTAGCGGATACCTATTTGTTGATCCTTAGAGTCCTACTGGTTCAATAAACCTTACAGTCCCCGTGTAAGGGAAATCTGCTGCTGACTACATCTCTACCTTCCACTTGGGGTAAACAACAAGGAGCGAGAAGTATATCTAATAACTTTTCATCAAGGAAATTTCTGGCGCCATTGCCGGGGACTCTAGTCTTCAAGATAGGGGAGTTGCACACTATCTTTGACCTTTACTTTTTAGTCTTGTTAGTTTTCTTTCTAGTTTTTGCTTTAGAGTCTTATACCAAAAACCACAAAAAAATTAGTTGCTTTGTTCTTGCTTGTTGCTGCTGCTATGGGTTTCACTGATAACACTAAGTTGTGTGACTTCACTAGTCACAACAACAATGACTTTATCTGCACTCCTATTGTTGCTCCCACCACTAAGGCGACCTCCTATGAGATTAATCCTGCTTTACTAAACCTTCTTATGAAAGATCAATTCTCTGGTGCTCGAGATGATGCTGCTTTGCACTTGAATAATTTTGTTGAGCTTTGTGATATGCCAAAATACAAAGAAGTAGATGGTAATATTGTTAAACTTAAGCTTTTTTCCTTTCTCCTTGAGAGGAGGAGCTAAAGTGTGGCTTCAATCTTTGCCTAGGAATAGCATAGATTCTTGGGATAAGTGCAAAGATGCTTTTATTGGGAAATATTACCTGCCTGCTAAGATTATCCAATTAAGAAGTAACATTGTGAATTTTAGGCAATTGGATAATGAACATGTTGCCCAAGCTTGGGAACGTATGAAATCTCTTGTTAAGAATTTCCCTACACATGGTTTGACTACTTGGATGGTTATCCAAACTTTCCTACAGGATTGAACTTTACCTCGCGGAATCTGTTGGACTCGATCGCAGGAGGAACCTTTATGTCAACTACACTTGGTGTTGCCACAAAACTATTGGACGAGATGATGACAAATTATTCTCAATGGCACACCGAGAGAGCTCCGACAAGGAGTTTTGAAGTATGCGATGGAAGATGATGAAAGAGGAACCATGAGTGTCAAGCGCTAAAGCTTGGGGATGCCCCCATGCACCCCCAAGAAATATTCAAGGAGACTCAAGCGTCTAAGCTTGGGGATGCCCCCGTGCATCCCCTTCTCCATCAACATGTTGGGGAACGTCGCATGGGCAACAAGAATTTTCCTACGCGCACGAAGACCTATCATGGTGATGTCCATCTACGAGAGGGGATGAGTGATCTACGTACCCTTGTAGATCGTACAGCAGAAGCATTAGAGAACGCGGTTGATGTAGTGGAACGTCCTCACGTCCCTCGATCCGCCCCGCGAACAATCCCGCGATCAGTCCCACGATCTAGTACCGAACGGACGGCACCTCCGCGTTCAGCACACGTACAGCTCGACGATGATCTCGGCCTTCTTGATCCAGCAAGAGAGACGGAGAGGTAGAAGAGTTCTCCGGCAGCGTGACGGTGCTCCGGAGGTTGGTGATGATCTCGTCTCAGCAGGGCTCCGCCCGAGCTCCGCAGAAACGCGATCTAGAGGAAAAACTATGGAGGTATGTGGTCGGGCAGCCGTGAGAAAGTCGTCTCAAATCTGCCCTAAAAGCACCATATATATAGGAGGAGGGAGGGGGACCTTGCCTTGGGGTCCAAGGGATCCCCAAAGGGTCGGCCGAGCCAGGGGGGAGGACTCTCCCCCCCAAACCGAGTCCTACTTGGTTTGGTGGGAGGGAGTCCTTCCCCCTTCCCACTTCTTCCTCTTTTTTTTTCTTTCCTTTGATTTTTCTCTCTTGGCGCATAGGGGATTGGTGGGCTGTCCCACCAGCCCACTAAGGGCTGCTGTGACCCCCCCAAATGCCTATGGGCTTCCCCGGAGTGGGTTGCCCCCCTCCGGTGAACTCCCGGAACCCATTCGTCATTCCCGGTACATTCCCGGTAACTCCGAAAACCTTCCGGTAATCAAATGAGGTCATCCTATATATCAATCTTCGTTTCCGGACCATTCCGGAAACCCTCGTGACGTTCGTGATCTCATCCGGGACTCCGAACAACATTCGGCAACCAACCATATAACTCAAATACGCATAAAACAACGTCGAACCTCAAGTGTGCAGACCCTGCGGGTTCGAGAACTATGTAGACATGACCCGAGAGACTCCTCGGTCAATATCCAATAGCGGGACCTGGATGCCCATATTGGATCCTACATATTCTACGAAGATTTTATCGTTTGAACCTCAGTGCCAAGGATTCGTATAATCCCGTATGTCATTCCCTTTGTCCTTCGGTATGTTACTTGCCCGAGATTCGATCGTTAGTATCCGCATACCTATTTCAATCTCGTTTACCGGCAAGTCTCTTTACTCGTTCCGTAATACAAGATCCCGCAACTTACACTAAGTTACATTGCTTGCAAGGCTTGTGTGTGATGTTGTATTACCGAGTGGGCCCCGAGATACCTCTCCGTCACACGGAGTGACAAATCCCAGTCTTGATCCATACTAACTCCACTAACACCTTCGGAGATACCTGTAGAGCATCTTTATAGTCACCCAGTTACGTTGCGACGTTTTATACACACAAAGCATTCCTCCGGTGTCAGTGAGTTATATGATCTCATGGTCATAGGAATAAATACTTGACACGCAGAAAAACAGTAGCAACAAAATGAGACGATCAACATGCTACGTCTATTAGTTTGGGTCTAGTCCATCACGTGATTCTCCCAATGACGTGATCCAGTTATCAAGCAACAACACCTTGTTCATAATCAGAAGACACTGACTATCATCGATCAACTGGCTAGCCAACTAGAGGCATGCTAGGGACGGTGTTTTGTCTATGTATCCACACATGTAAATGAGTCTTCATTCAATACAATTATAGCATGGATAATAAACTATTATCTTGATACAGGAATTATAATAATAACTATACATTTATTATTGCCTCTAGGGCATAATTCCAACAGTCTCCCACTTGCACTAGAGTCAATAATCCAGCCCTCACATCACCATGTGAATTACATTGTAATAAATATAACACCCATACAGTTCTGGTGTCGATCATGTTTTGGCCGTGGTAGAGGTTTAGTCAGCGGGTCTGCTACATTCAGATCTGTGTGCACTTTGCATATATTTACGTCCTCCTCCTCGACGTAGTCGCGGATGAGGTTGAAGCGTCGTTTGATGTGTCTGGTCTTCTTGTGAAACCTTGGTTCCTTTGCTAAGGCAATGGCACCAGTGTTGTCACAGAACAAGGTTATTGGATCCAGTGCACTTGGCACCACTCCAAGATCCGTCATGAACTGCTTCATCCAGACACCCTCCTTAGCCGCCTCCGAGGCAGCCATGTACTCTGCTTCACATGTAGAATCTGCTACGACGCTTTGCTTGGAACTGCACCAGCTTACTGCACCCCCATTAAGAATAAATACGTATCCGGTTTGCGACTTAGAGTCGTCCGGATCTGTGTCAAAGCTTGCATCGACGTAACCTTTTACGGTGAGCTCTTCGTCACCTCCATACACGAGAAACATCTCCTTAGTCCTTTTCAGGTACTTCAGGATATTCTTGACCGCCGTCCAGTGATCCACTCCTGGATTACTCTGGAACCTACCTGCCATACTTATGGCCAGGCTAACATCCGGTCTAGTGCACAGCATTGCATACATGATAGAGCCTATGGCTGAAGCATAGGGGACGGAGCGCATATGCTCTCTATATTCATCAGTTGCTGGGCACTGAGTCTTACTCAATCTCGTACCTTGTAACACTGGCAAGAACCCTTTCTTGGACTGTTCCATTTTGAACCTCTTCAAAACTTTATCAAGGTACGTGCTTTGTGAAAGCCCTATCAGGCGTTTTGATCTATCCCTATGGATCTTAATGCCTAGTATGTAAGCAGCTTCTCCTAGGTCCTTCATAGATAAACTTTTATTCAAGTAACCTTTTATGCTCTCCAAAAGCTCTACGTTGTTTCCAGTCAGTAATATGTCATCCACATATAATATTAGAAACGCCACAGAGCTCCCACTCACTTTCTTGTAAATACAAGATTCTCCAACCACTTGTATAAACCCAAATGCTTTGATCACCTCATCAAAGCGTTTGTTCCAACTCCGAGATGCTTGCACCAGTCCATAAATGGATCGCTGGAGCTTGCACACCTTGTCAGCATTTTTAGGATCGACAAAACCTTCGGGTTGCATCATATACAACTCTTCCTTAAGGAAACCGTTAAGGAACGCCGTTTTGACATCCATCTGCCAGATTTCATAATCGAAAAATGCAGCTATTGCTAACATGATTCTGACGGACTTAAGCATCGCTACGGGAGAGAAAGTCTCATCGTAGTCAATTCCTGGAACTTGTGAAAAACCCTTTGCCACAAGTCGAGCTTTATAAACGGTCACATTACCGTCAGCGTCCGTCTTCTTCTTAAAGATCCATTTGTTCTGAATAGCCTTGCGGCCCTCAGGCAGTATCTCCAAAGTCCACACTTTGTTCTGATACATGGATCCTATCTCGGATTTCATGGCTTCTAGCCATTTGTTGGAATCTGGGCCCACCATTGCTTCTTCATAATTTGCAGGTTCATTGTTGTCTAACAACATGATCGATAAGACGGGATTACCGTACCACTCTGGAGCAGCGCGTGATCTCGTCGACCTGCGTGGTTCAACAGAAACTTGAACTGGAGTTTCATGATCATCATCATTAACTTCCTCCTCAACCGGCGTCGCAATGACAGAGGTTTCCCCTTGCCCAGCGCCACCATCCAGAGGGATGAGAGGTTCGACAACCTCGTCAAGTTCTATCTTCCTCCCACTCAATTCTCTCGAGAGAAACTCCTTCTCGAGAAAAGTTCCGTTCTTAGCAACAAACACTTTGCCCTCGGATTTGAGATAGAAGGTGTACCCAACTGTCTCTTTTGGGTAACCTATGAAGACGCACTTTTTCGCTTTGGGTTCAAGCTTTTCAGGCTGAAGCTTTTTGACATAAGCATCACATCCCCAAACTTTAAGAAACGACAACTTTGGCCTTTTGCCATACCACAGTTCGTATGGTGTCATCTCAATGGATTTCGATGGTGCCCTATTTAAAGTGAATGCAGCTGTTTCTAATGCATAACCCCAAAACGATAACGGCAAATCAGTAAGAGACATCATAGATCGCACCATTTCTAACAAAGTACGATTACGACGTTCGGACACACCATTACGCTGTGGTGTTCCAGGCGGTGTTAACTGCGAAACAATTCCACATTGTCTTAAGTGAGTACCAAACTCGAAACTCAGATATTCACCCCCACGATCAGACCGTAGGAACTTGATCTTCTTGTTACGATGATTTTCCACTTCACTCTGAAATTGCTTGAACTTTTCAAATGTTTCAGACTTGTGCTTCATCAAGTAGACATAACCATATCTACTTAAATCGTGAGTGAAGGTGAGAAAATAACGATATCCGCCGCGTGCCTCTACGCTCATTGGACCACACACATCGGTATGTATGATTTCCAACAAGTCACTTGCACGCTCCATTGTTCCGGAGAACGGAGTTTTATTCATTTTGCCCATGAGGCATGGTTCGCACGTGTCAAGTGAATCAAAGTCAAGTGACTCCAAAAGTCCATCAGCATGGAGTTTCTTCATGCGCTTTACACCAATATGACCCAAGCGGCAGTGCCATAAAAATATGGCGCTATCATTGTTTACTCTCACTCTTTTGGTCTCAATGTTATGTATATGCGTATCTCTATCAAGATTCAATATGAACAATCCTCTCACATTCGGTGCATGACCATAAAAGATGTTACTCATAGAAATAGAACAACCATTATTCTCAGACTTAAAAGAGTAACCGTCTCGCAATAAACAAGATCCAGATATAATGTTCATGCTCAACGCAGGCACTAAATAACAATGATTTAAGTTCATCACTAATCCCGATGGTAGTTGAAGTGACACTGTGCCGACGGCGATTGCATCAACCTTGGAACCGTTTCCTACGCGCATCGTCACTTCGTCTTTCGCCAGCCTTCGTCTATTCCGCAGTTCCTGCTTCGAGTTGCAAATGTGAGCAACAGAACCGGTATCGAATACCCAGGCACTACTACGAGAGCTGGTTAAGTACACATCAATAACATGTATATCAAATATACCTGATTTTTCTTTGCCCGCCTTCTTATCTGCCAGATACTTGGGGCAATTGCGCTTCCAGTGACCCATACCCTTGCAATAGAAGCACTCTGTTTCAGGCTTAGGTCCAGCCTTGGGTTTCTTCGACGGATTGGCAACAGGCTTGCCGCTCTTCTTCGAATTACCCTTCTTGCCTTTGCCATTTCTCTTGAAACTAGTGGTCTTGCTCACCATCAACACTTGATGCTCTTTACAGAGTTCAGACTCTGCGACTTTCAGCATGGCAAACAACTCGCCGGGAGACTTGTTCATCCCTTGCATGTTGTAGTTCAACACAAAGCCTTTGTAGCTTGGCGGCAGTGATTGAAGGATTCTGTCAGTGATAGCTTCTTGCGGGAGTTCAATCCCCAGTTCAGCTCGACGGTTTGAGTACCCAGACATTTTGAGCACATGTTCACTAACAGACGAGTTTTCCTCCATCTTGCAAGCATAGAATTTATCGGAGGTCTCATACCTCTCGATCCGGGCGTTCTTCTGAAAGATAAACTTCAACTCCTGGAACATCTCAAATGCTCCATGACGCTCAAAGCGACGTTGAAGTCCCGGTTCTAAGCCATACAAGACTGCACATTGAACTATTGAGTAGTCCTCCTTGCGCGCTAACCAAGCGTTCTTAACATCCTGATCAGCCGTAGCGGGTGGTTCATCTCCTAGCGCAGCATTAAGGACATAATCCTTCTTTCCAGCTTGTAAGATTAGCTTAAGATTACGAGCCCAGTCTACAAAGTTGCTTCCATCATCTTTCAACTTAGCTTTCTCTAGGAACGTATTAAAATTCAGGATGACACTTGCGTGAGCCATGATCTACAACACAAATATATTCAAAGTGGACTTAGACTATGTTCAAGATAATTAGAGTTCAACTTAATCAAATTATATGCTAAACTCCCACTCAAAAAGTACATCTCTCTAGTCATTTGAGTGGTTCATGATCCACTTACACTATCCCAAGTCCGATCACGTGAGTCGAGAGTAGTTTCAGTGGTAAGCATCCCTATGCTAATCATATCAACTATATGATTCATGATCGACCTTTCGGTCTCATGTGTTCCGAGGCCATGTCTGCACATGCTAGGCTCGTCAAGCTTAACCCGAGTGTTCCGCTGTGCGCAACTGTTTTGCACCCGTTGTATGTGAACGTTGAGTCTATCACACCCGATCATCACGTGGTGTCTCGAAACGACGAACTGTAGCAACGGTGCACAGTCGGGGAGAACACAATTTCGTCTTGAAATTTTAGTGAGAGATCACCTCATAATGCTACCGTCGTTCTAAGCAAAATAAGGTGCAAAAAGGATTAACATCACATGCAATTCATAAGTGACATGATATGGCCATCATCACGTGCTTCTTGATCTCCATCACCAAAGCACCGGCACGATCCTCTTGTCACCGGCGCCACACCATGATCATCCATCAACGTGTTGCCAGCGTGGTTGTCGTGCTACTTATGCTATTACTACTAAAACTACATCCTAGCAAAATAGTAAACGCATCTGCAAGCACATATGTTAGTATAAAGACAACCCTATGGCTCCTGCCGGTTGCCGTACCATCGACATGCAAGTCGATATTTCTATTACAACATGATCATCTCATACATCCAATATATCACATCACATCGTTGGCCATATCACATCACAATCATACCCTGCAAAAACACGTTAGACGTCCTCTAATTTTGTTGTTGCATGTTTTACGTGGTGACCAAGGGTATCTAGTAGGATCGCATCTTACTTACGCAAACACCACAACGGAGATATATGAGTTGCTATTTAACCTCATCCAAGGACCTCCTCGGTCAAATCCGATTCAACTAAAGTTGGAGAAACCGTCACTTGCCAGTCATCTTTGAGCAAAGGGGGTTACTCGTAACGATGAAACCAGTCTCTCGTAAGCGTACGAGTAATGTCGGTCCAAGCCGCTTCAATCCAACAATACCGCGGAATCAAGAAAAGACTAAGGAGGGCAGCAAAACGCACATCACCGCCCACAAAACCTTTTGTGTTCTACTCGAGAAGACATCTACGCATGAACCTAGCTCTGATACCACTGTTGGGGAACGTCGCATGGGAAACAAAAAATTTCCTACGCGCACGAAGACCTATCATGGTGATGTCCATCTACGAGAGGGGATGAGTGATGTACGTACCCTTGTAGATCGTACAGCAGAAGCGTTAGAGAACGCGGTTGATGTAGTGGAACGTCCTCACGTCCCTCGATCCGCCCCGCGAACAATCCCGCGATCAGTCCCACGATCTAGTACCGAACGGACGGCACCTCCGCGTTCAGCACACGTACAGCTCGACGATGATCTCGGCCTTCTTGATCCAGCAAGAGAGACGGAGAGGTAGAAGAGTTCTCCGGCAGCGTGACGGTGCTCCGGAGGTTGGTGATGATCTCGTCTCAGCAGGGCTCCGCCCGAGCTCCGCAGAAACGCGATCTAGAGGAAAAACTATGGAGGTATGTGGTCGGGCAGCCGTGAGAAAGTCGTCTCAAATCTTCCCTAAAAGCACCATATATATAGGAGGAGGGAGGGGGACCTTGCCTTGGGGTCCAAGGGATCCCCAAGGGGTCGGCCGAGCCAGGGGGGAGGACTCTCCCCCCCCAAACCGAGTCCTACTTGGTTTGGTGGGAGGGAGTCCTTCCCCCTTCCCACTTCTTCCTCTTTTTTTTTCTTTCCTTTGATTTTTCTCTCTTGGCGCATAGGGGATTGGTGGGCTGTCCCACCAGCCCACTAAGGGCTTGTGTGACCCCCCCAAATGCCTATGGGCTTCCCCGGAGTGGGTTGCCCCCCTCCGGTGAACTCCCGGAACCCATTCGTCATTCCCGGTACATTCCCGGTAACTCCGAAAACCTTCCGGTAATCAAATGAGGTCATCCTATATATCAATCTTCGTTTCCGGACCATTCCGGAAACCCTCGTGACGTCCGTGATCTCATCCAGGACTCCGAACAACATTCGGCAACCAACCATATAACTCAAATACGCATAAAACAACGTCGAACCTTAAGTGTGCAGACCCTGCGGGTTCGAGAACTATGTAGACATGACCCGAGAGACTCCTCGGTCAATATCCAATAGCGGGACCTGGATGCCCATATTGGATCCTACATATTCTACGAAGATTTTATCGTTTGAACCTCAGTGCCAAGGATTCGTATAATCCCGTATGTCATTCCCTTTGTCCTTCGGTATGTTACTTGCCCGAGATTCGATCGTTAGTATCCGCATACCTATTTCAATCTCGTTTACCGGCAAGTCTCTTTACTCGTTCCATAATACAAGATCCCGCAACTTACACTAAGTTACGTTGCTTGCAAGGCTTGTGTGTGATGTTGTATTACCGAGTGGGCCCCGAGATACCTCTCCGTCACACTGAGTGACAAATCCCAGTCTTGATCCATACTAACTCAACTAACACCTTCGGAGATACCTGTAGAGCATCTTTATAGTCACCCAGTTACGTTGCGACGTTTGATACACACAAAGCATTCCTCCGGTGTCAGTGAGTTATATGATCTCATGGTCATAGGAATAAATACTTGACACGCAGAAAAATAGTAGCAACAAAATGACACGATCAACATGCTACGTCTATTAGTTTGGGTCTAGTCCATCACCTGGTTCTCCCAATGACGTGATCCAGTTATCAAGAAACAACACCTTGTTCATAATCAGAAGACACTGACTATCATCGATCAACTAGCTAGCCAACTAGAGGCATGCTAGGGACGGTGTTTTGTCTATGTATCCACACATGTAAATGAGTCTTCATTCAATACAATTATAGCATGGATAATAAACTATTATCTTGATACAGGAATTATAATAATAAATATACATTTATTATTGCCTCTAGGGCATAATTCCAACACAACAATCATCAGTTCGTCCTTCTCCATGCTATATTTTTATCACTTCATATGTTATGTGCTATGCTTGGAGCGTCACGCTCTTTAATTTTTAGTTTGTTTTAGTTTTGCTTCCTGTCCATAAAATGTCGAAACCTAGCCTTCTTTGTTTGGGAGAGAAACACGCTCCACTCCACTCTAGAACACAACATAGGTTTTCATGCTTATCTTTTTGTTAGTTCTTTATCTTTTCATAGCTGTTGTCATGCTTAGATCTTACTTTTCATGCTTTATCTTTTTAAGAGCTTTTATTTAGGTTGCTTTTGGAACTCTCTTGAGTTATCATGCTTATATTGGTTAGAGAGTTGGCTTGTTGCACTAAGTTGTGTGTCTTGCATGAGTAGGTAATTGAGGTTGCTATTTAAGTATAGTAGTAACTTCCAATAGTTTTGAGGTATTGATTTGAGTAATGTTTGGACTATTGGTGTCAAGAGCTTGAGCCTATTAGTGATAGGTGTCGTATTTTGGGAAATCCGTGTGTATTTTCAAAAACTAAAAAGATTAGTTGAGAACTCTAGCTACTAGATGGATCGCTAACCTCTCGAGGGGTTTGAATATATAGAGTACCCTCACGTTAACATGGGTCGAGGATGCGCAAGGATAACCAAACCCCCAAACACTCCTCCTCAGGGTACTTGTCTCTTTGTGAATTTCCTGACTAGATAGAGAGTTACCGATAATAAGTGCATGAGTTCTTCAGATTAATGCGAGTATTTGATTGTTGGCACTTCCACCATCCATATTTTGCTAGCCTCTTTGGTACTGTGCATTGCCCTTTCTCATCTTGAGAGTTGGTGCAAACATTTATGGTGCATCCAAACCCGGCATGATACGCTCTGTCATCTTAAGCATCATTATATCTTTCCTCAAAACAACCACCATTCCTACCAATTAAGGCATTTCCATAGCCTTGCCGAGATACATTGCCATGTAACATCCACCATCTCATGACTTGATCTTCATGTCATACATGCTTTTGATTTATCGAGGAGTCGCATGCTAGTTGGGCCTTTCCCTTATTATTGCTACATGACATGCTAGTTTCATTGCATATCCTGCTACACTGGCAGAGGCATACATTTGCACACATCATGATAGTTTTCATTTGTCTTTATGTTGAGTACTTCTCCTAAAGTGTGAAGATCTTCTTTTTATTCTGGTAAAACATAGTGTGTTGCCCTTAAGTGAGGAAAAGATCCCAAAGAGGACAAATTAAAAGATCCCAAAGAGGACACATGAAAAGATTCCAAAGAGTACAAATGAGAGATAAATAGAAAGAGCCAAAGAAGCCACAAAAAGATTAAAAAAAGAGAGAGAAGGGGGCAACACTACTATTCCTTTTGAAAGATCGACAATCGTACTCCATTGTTATATTTTTACTCCATAGAGATTATCATTCATGCATAACTATGTGGGGACCCTTACACTATAGAACTTGGCTTGTATATTCCAATGTTGAGCCTCCTCAAATGAGCTCTAGGTCTTCATGAGCAAGCAGGTTGGATGGACCCCACTAGTTCCATTGGAGAGCTTACCTTAGCTCATGTGTGCATCCGTTGCATGGCAATCCCTACTCCTCACATCATATCTATCATTTGGCTTTCTGTCGTCTATGGTTGTCCTCATTGATGTGAGCCTTTCAAACCCTTTTTGTCTTCCTTCCTCATCATTATTCTCTTTGCCATCATAAGTGCGAACATATCTTGCTTGCGCTCATCGATTGCATGAGTGCTCAAAGTCGAAAGGGAGAGGATCATTTTGACTTGTGCCTGACTAGTGGTCTAGGGATGAGTCAAACTAAGATTCCGAAGGAGTCCAATTGTGAAGTTTTAGTATATTGAGTTCTCAATTAAATTATTTTTATGATCTAAACCCATCTCCCACTTCTTGCTGCAAACACCATTTGGAGATATTTGAGTCACGGACAGCGAGAGCTCTTGCACCTTTATGTTCTTACTTTGCTAATTTCAATACTAAATATAAGCTCTTGCTTCTTATTGGCTTGACTTGAATTGCATATCTTACTTGCTTTACTTTGAAGATCTTATATGTGTGTTAGCATGTCACCACAGAAATTATTTGTGTTATTATTTACCTACTCGAGGATGACCAGGAATTAAGCTTGGGGATGTTGATACGTCCCAAACGTATCTATAATTTATGTTTGTTCCATGATATTTTAGGTGACATTGTTATATGTTTTGCTACACTTTTATACCTTTTACACATATTTGGATTAACCTACTAACTCAGTGCACCCAGTGCCAGTTTCTGTCTGCTGATGTCTTTTTTGCAGGGACTTTACCCCAATTTACAGAGTCCCAAAAATCCGGAGAAAAATATATAAAAATCAGCGTCACTCAAGCTTCACAAGCATCAAAGGTGGGCCGGAGGGGAGCCAGGGCCTGCCCAGGCGGCCTCCCTGCGTGCCCTCTCCTAGTCGCGCCACAAGGTCTCCTAGGTGAGGCCCACGCCCTCTGGTGCCCTCCTTCGGCATATATTTACCTCTATGATAGGAAACCCTCACAAGAGATCTAGAATCGCGAATTTCTTCATCGTTCCGCCGCCGCAGCGCTTCCGAGGTAGGGAGCGCTAGAAGACCTCTTCTGGGCACCCTGCCGGAGGGAGGATTGACCTCCGGGAGCTTCTTCACCGTCATGGATGCTTCCTGGACGTGCCGTGAGTAGTCCTCCTTGGATCATGAGTCCATGACTAGTAGCTATGTGATGTCTTCTGTCCAATCTTGTGCTTCAATGCTTAGCCCTTGTGAGCTGCCCTACGTGATCAAGCCACCTATGTAATTTTCCTGCTATTGCTATGTTTGGTTTGCTGGGATCCGATAGATTATGAGATTATATTCAGATTGTGATGAGTTATATATTTGGTTCTCCTTTTATATTATGTTCTTAGGTAATTCATGCATGTTCTACGCTGCTTTTTATTGCTTTGGCCGAGTAGTAGATTGTAACTCCAAGAGGGAGCGTTATGCATGATTGTGGGTTCATGCCCCCTGATGTCTAGCTTGACTAACAAAAATATGAGACTAGGGGATGTGTTGTTGCCACCAGGGAGAAAACAGCGGTGCTTGTGACCACGGTTGCAAGGATTGTTTACCTTATGCAAAGTTCGTTAATGCAGTTGTCCATTGCTTTGAGTCTACACTTTGAGTGGGGCTCAAAACTTAATACTAGCGAGATGTTCTGGATAGATATCTCAAGGTGGATGATTAGAGAGTAGATACTGATGGATAAACAGCCTACTTGTCTTGGCATACTGCCCATTACATTTGAGCCTCTAACTGTCTGGTAGCATGATTAGCATTGCGGTGCGTTTATAATTCTGTCAATTTCCCAGCTGTAATTTGTTTACCCAGCATAGCTGTTTATCGTCTTTTGGGAGAGACACATCACTAGTGAACATCATGTGACTCAGGTCCATATTACCACCATTGTTTACACCTCCACCATTTATTGCTTTTATTTACTTTTCCATTGCAATCACTATCATTATTCCCGCTTGTGTTTTCATCCTTTGCAAACTACAAGGCCAGAGAGATTGAAAACCTCTTTGAACTCGTTGGGAGCAAAGTTATTTGTTGTGTGTGCAGGTCCACGTTTTCTGCTAGCGCTAGAGCAGTGGACACCTACTTGTTGATCCTCGGAGTCCTCCTAGTTCGATAAACCTTACAGTCCCCGTGTAAGGGAAATCTGCTGCTGACTACATCTCCACCATCCACTTGGGGTAACCAACAAGGGGCGAGAAATATATCCATCAACTCGTCATCAATGCTTCCTCACCAAGTGATGTTGGGGAACGTTGCATGGGAAACAAAAACTTTCCTACGCACACGAAGAACTATCATGGTGATGTCCATCTACGAGAGGAGATTTGGATCTACGTACCCTTGTAGATCTACGAGAGGAAGCGTTAAGAAACGCGGTTGATGTAGTGGAACATCCTCACATCCCTCGATCCGCCCCACGAACCGTCCAACGAACCTTCCCGTGATCCATCCCACGATCCGTTCCGATCTAGTACCGAACGAACGACACCTCCGCGTTGAGCACACGTACAACTCGGCGATGATCTCGGCCTTCTTGATCCAGCAATCAAGATGGAGAAGTAGATGATTTCTCCGGCAGCATGACAACGCGCCGGTGGTGGTGATGATCTACTTCTGCAGGGCTCCGCCCGAGCTCCGCAGAAATCCGATCTAGAGGAAGAACTATGGTGTCTAGATCTGAGTTGCACGTGGCAAAAGTTGTCTCAAATCAGCCCTAAATCACCACTATATATAGGAGGGAGGGGGAGGAGGCTTGCCTTAAGGGCCAAGCCCTCAAGGGTTCGCCAACCAGGAGGAGAGGAGGATTCCTACTCCAACTAGGATTGGAAAGTGGAGTCCATCTATTCCTTCCCACCTCCCCTTTTTTCTTTCTCTTTGATTTTTCTTTTCTAGGCGCCAAGGCCATCTTGGGCTGTCCCACCAGTCCACTAAGGGCTGGTGCGCGGCCTAAAAGCCGTTGGGCTCCCTCCGGGTGGGTGGCCCCCTCCCAGTAAACTTCTGGAACACATTCGTCACTCCTGGTACAATGCCGGTAATGCCCGAAAACTTTCTGGTAACCAAATGAAACCATCCTATATATCAATCTTCGTTTCCGGACCATTCCAGAAACCCTCGTGACGTGCGTGATCTCATCCGGGACTCCAAACAACATTCGGTAACCACACATATAACTCAACTGTACTAAAACATCATCGAACCTTAAGTGTGCACACCCTACGGGTTCGAGAACTATGTAGACATGCCCCGAGGCACTCCTCGGTCAATATCCAATAGCGGGACCCCGGCTGCCCATATTGGATCCTACATATTCTCCGAAGATCTTATCGGTTGAACCTCAGTGTTAAGGATTCATATAATCCCATATGTTATTCCCTTTGTCCTTCGGTATGTTACTTGCCCGAGATTCGATCGTTGGTATCCGCATACCTATTTCAATCTCATTACCGGCAAGCCCCTTTACTCGTTCCGTAATACAAGATCCCGTGACTTACATTTAGTCACATTGCTTGAAAGCCTTGTGTGTGATGTTGTATTACCGAGTGGGCCCCGAGATACCTCTCCGTCACACGGAGTGACAAATCTCAGTCTTCATCCATACTAACTCAACGGACACCTTCGGAGATTCCTGTAGAGCACCTTTATAGTCACCCAGTTACGTTGCGACGTTTGATGCACACAAGTTATTCCGCCGGTGCCAGTGATTTATATGATCTCATGGTCATAGGAACAAATACTTGTCACGCAGAAAACAATAGGAATAAAACGACACAATCAATATGCTACATTCATAGTTTGGGCCTTGTCCATCACATGATTATCCTAATGATGTGATCCCATTATCAAGTGACAACACTTGTCTATGGTTAGGAAACCTTGACCATCTTTTATCAACGAGCTAGTCAACTAGAGGCTTACTAGGGACAGTGTTTTGCCTATGTACCCACACATGTATTTGAGTTTCCAATCAACACAATTATAGCATGGATAATAAACAATTATCACGAACAAAGAAATATAATAATTACTAATTTATTATTGCCTCTAGGGCATATTTCCAACAAGTGAGGCCCTTGATAAAGCTCACACCTCCGAGCAAGCTCAAGATCAAGATCATGCTCTTGATCGAGACCAGTTTCAAGATCAAGATCAAGCTCGCAAAGGCGGTAAAGGTCACAAAAGTGTTCCTCCTCAGCTTACCATGAGGAGATTCTAGAAATACATGCCGCAAGGAATGCTAAAAATCTCATAAAGAATTATCATGTGTTGGAGAATGTCTACGACAGCTTAATGAGAGGGGTAACCACTTGTCATTAATTAACCAACTTTAGTGCCCATCATGCATTTGTTCCTTGCATTTAACCCCAAAGGTACAAGAGGCGCTCGAAGACATGGTGTGGGTTGAAGCCATGCATGGCGAACTCAACAACTTCGAGCACAACAAAGTGTGGCGATTGGTGCCAAGACCAAAGGAGAACCACAATGTCATTGGAACAAACTGGATCTTTAAGAACAAGCAAGATGCAAACAGTGTCGTCATTCGTAACAAGGCAAGACTGGTAGCACAAGGCTACTCCCAAGTCAATGGTATCGACTGTGGTTAAACCTTCGCTCATGTTGCTCGCCTTGAATCTATTCGCATGTTGCTTGCATTTTCTTCACATCACAACTTTAAATTATATCAAATGGATGTGAAGAGTGCATTTCTTAATGGTCCCCTTAAGGAGTTGGTATATGTCAAGAAACCCTCGGGGTTCGAGGATCCCTAGTTCCCCAATCCTGTATATGTTCTCGATAAGGCAGTCTACGGCCTTAAACAAGCCCCACGTGTGTGGTATGAGCACCTTGCGGAGATGTTACATGATTGTGGTTTGAAATTGGGAAATTGACCCCACTCTTTTTGCTAAGACGGTCAAAGGGAATTTGTTCATATCCCAACTATATGTTGATGATATTATCTTTGGTTCTCCTAACAAAGCTTTTAATGAAGAGTTTGTTGCACTAATGACCAAAGAGTTTGAGATGTCTATGATGGGAGAGTTGAAGTTTTTCCTTGGATCGAAATCAAATAACAAAGTCAAGGAACCTTCGTCAATCAATCCAAATATACTCAAGACATTCTCAAAAGTTTAAAGATGGGTGATCTCAAACCCACCAAGGCAAACACTCCCATGACTCTCAACTGCCATCTTGGCCTCAATCCAAATGGTAATGTTGTGGATCAAAAGGTATATCTCTCTATGATTGGCTCCTTGATTTACCTTTGTTCATCTAGACCAGATATTATGTTGAGTGTGGTAATTTGTGCATGATTTCAATCCGCACCTAAGGAAAGTCACTGTGTGGCTGTCAAACGAACCTTTCGATATTTGGCTCATACCCCAAATTTTGGCTTACGGTATCCCAAAGGTGCTTCATTTGATCTCTTAGGATGCTCGGATTCGGATTGAGCGGGAGACCGTGTGGAGAAGAATTCAAGTTTCAGATGTTGCCAATTTCTTGATCGCTCTATGTAAGTTGGTCTTCCAACAAACAAAATTGTGTCTCTCTCAAGTCCATCGAGGTCGAGTATGTCGCCGCTGCAAGTTGTTGTGCTTAGTTGCTTTGGATGAGGCAGACTTTAAAGGATTACGATATCAACATGTGACCAAGTGCCTCTTTATTGTGATAATGTAAGTGTAATGTCGATCTCCAACAACCCGGTTCAACACTTCAAGATGAAGCACATTAGTATTTCTCACCACTTCATCTGGGATCATATCAAGCGTGGGGAAATATATCTCATTTATCTCAACACTAATGATCAACTTGCAAATATTTTCACGAAGCCATTGAATGAAGCAAGATTTCACGAGTTAAAGCATGATCTCAATATCATTGATTTGAGCAATGTGAACTGAACTTAGGCACACCCCACTACTCTCATCATAATACCTTGTTTAGATGTCGGCATGAATTTAGAGGGAGTGTTTTTCTCTCAATGAACTCTCCCTCCCCTATTATGCATAAATCGATCAAGTCTTTCACATTTGTCATCATTGATGACACTTGTGCTACAAAGACGAGTTTTGGTCATGGGCCCAAGGTTAAAATCTTCGTGGCGCCATGCCAATTGACTCAAACATAAGTGGTTTCGACCACCGCCCATTGCATTCATGATTTTATTGCATGTCTCCTCGATATTTCTTTCCTTTGCTTTCATTCTTTGTTTTAGATCATACGTGTACGTATCCCTCAAGGGTGGATCTCTTCTTGGTTTGCTTTGTATACACCCTTGGGAGGTATATCTCACCATATGTGAGTGCTTTTATTCTATCCCAAGACATCCCTCTCCGTGAAACCCTCTTCTTCAATTGTACGCATTTTGCGCATGGCATTCGTAACTGTGGCAGGACACACTGGTTGTTCAATCACCAAGTCTACCTGTTGTTCCCTCCCATCGGTACAACTGATGTGTCCTAGGCGGTTCTACTGCTTTTTTCTTTGTGCGGTACAACCGCCAGGTAGGGCGGTACAACCAATCACGGTGGTGCGGGTATTTAAAGGCGTCGGGCCAAAGGGGTTTTCAGTTTTCCCCATCGTGCCCTATCCCCTCTCATGCTCGTACCACCGGCTGCTGTTACCATCACCTTGGTATGCCCTCCGGCGCCCCGGATCAGCAGAGGTCTCTCAGATCCGCTCCGTGGAGCCCTTCTCCTCCGTGATCTCTTCTAGTGGATGTCGATAATGCCTTGTTCCTTTTGTCGGTTGGGTCCTCTTCTCGGGCTCTCCATTGTTAGGGCATTACTTGGTTTCCCGCGTTTTTAGTCAAACTATTGGATGGAAGAGATCCCTATATTTTCCTCCTATTATTTGTGTTGCCTAGAATGTCAAGTACTGGTTCGTGGTTCAGATTCGATTTGGCGGGTTCCCCATTGCCGCGGTACTATCTGGTCGGTGGTACAAGTGCCTTCAAAGGCGGTACAACTTCCCTAGCGGTACAACCGCTTGGGTGACCGGTTCAACCGACATCTCTGAACCTCTATCCATTATTTCATCTTCTCTGCGTCACACATAATATAATCCTGTGTTTGCGTACAATCCTCTTATCTTTTCTGGGTTTCTTGTGTGTTGCTCGTGTGTGTGTGTGTGCAGGTGGCTCAGGTTCTCGTTCTGTTCCACCGAGGAAGACCAAGAAACGAGCCTGTCAGGGCTAGCACAATGAGCATTCTGCAGACGAGGAGGTTGTCGTTCCTAACAAGCCAACTTGTTGTGAGAACTCTCACGCTATCAATAGCAAGACTGCTATTCCCTTGAGGAGATGGAAGCAACCGGACTGGGAGAGGTTTCATATCCAGAACCCCTATTTGGTCCTCCCTACTCCCCACTGGGACTCCACTGAGTTCAGGAATGATATGTTGATCTACATTGTGCACGACGTGTTTGAGAACAGCAAAAACAAGTTTGCCAAGCAATGGACGATTGATCTTGATCACTTGATGGCTAACCTAGAGTACTTTGGTGAGGCCTTGGCACTATGTGAGGCGTTTGACCTGATCAAGCTCATGACCACCAACTGTGACTTTGATATTCAGCTAGTTCATCAGTTCTATGCCACTATATACTTTTGTGTTGGTGATGCTTGTACCCTATCATTCATTTGTTGTCATGAGTTCTTCAGTGTCACGTGGCAGGCATTCTACAATGCTCTGGGCGTATGATGATACCAATCTCTCCGGCAACAGTGGCATCAGTCCTCATGACCATGCCTTTGCCATGGGGAAGGAGGAGGTCGCCCCTCTATATATTCCACGGTGGGGTATCATTGGTGAGTCCAAGGATTTCCTACCACTATATGATATCAAGCATCGTGTCTTCTACAATGTGCTTTTGCCCAAGGTTGGGAATCAAGATGAGATTCATGGCTATCTGGTGGACTTACTGGCCGCTATGCATATTGAAGCAGGCTCTCGTGCTACCTTTGATGTGTCCAACTAGATTTGAAGGAGATGTACACCATGGTCATTAACCCGAAGGTTCCTATCTATGCTCCGTTTGTCATGTGCTTTCTGAAGTCAGTTTGGGAAGTTTGTCGGCCAAGTGAGGTACTGCTTGTTCTCTCGACCTTACTGTGCATGAGGTCAAGCAGCTTGGGAAGAAGAAGCATGATGTGCCTTGTTTTCCCCTTGATCACCCTGAGGGTGTTTTTGCCACTTCCAGCGACAGCGATTTACAGCTAGAGGCCAGGACTAAACTCTCTTGGGTCACCAAGCTCACTTACAAGGTCTGCAAGACCTTTGTCCTTTTGGTTCATGTTGAGAACAAGATCTAATCTTCCCATGTCAATGAGAAGCTGGCCAGGCACAGATAGATTCAGATTATGAGGGCTCTGAAGATTCAGACTCAGAGTGGTTCTCAGAAGGACATCACCCATGAAGTAAAGTGGATTTCCGAGCACATCACCTGGACTGATGATGAGGCTGCAGGGCCTCCTTCTTGTGATGAGGATGATGATGTTGATGATTATGAGGATGACCCAGAGGAGACTCAGGAGGAGTCAGAGGAGGATGACTGAGCTCGGGGGCGTTAGCTTCACTTTATTAATTTTTGGTGTATTGATGCCAAAGGGGGAGAGAGTTATATTAGCTCGGGATTTGCATGGGCATGGTTTTCTGGTTTTCTGCATTTAAATTTTTTATCAAACTTTTAGTGTATCACGTTTCAGTTTTTCAGACCTTGTATGGTGACTTTGTGCATGGTGTAAGACATGTGATCCCCTTTATGTTAAAGCTTATCTTGCTCATATCCTTCTTATGTACTCGGTTATCAGTCTATCTTGTCAAGGGGGAGATCCGTCCTCCTCTCGCGCATATCATGATGCACGCATTCAATGGGAGCTTCCGGTGTTTTTACCATCAATGCAAATCTTATAGTTGTCATCATCCACCAAAAAGAGGGAGTTTGTTAGGACATTCTCCGTCATTAGTGTTTGGGTGATGATGACAACTCATTATGTGATCTAACTATGTGTCAAGCTATTCAGGGACATCACTTTGAATACAAGATGATTGGGCTACCCCTTCGGACAAGAAAGAATGAAGATGGTGTTCTCGACGTGTTTTTCCTTTGGTCGTAGGGAATTCACATCCGAAGGTAGTGGGTGAATCAATGCATGTGCACATCACTTGATCTCCCACCATATTTCCTTCTCATCTGTGTGAGAGGCCCTCTTTCCTTCTCTCACCATTTTATCCTACATTGGTTGTACCGCTGGCTTGTGCAGTTGTACTGCTGGGACTTGACTGGCAGGACCAACTGCTCTCTAGGTTGCTGCTCAGCGGTTGTATTGCGGCCTCTGGGCGGTTGTACTATCGTACGACCCGTAGCAGTTGTACCGGCCTAGTACCGCTCCACCACCGTAAACTCTCTAGTTTGGTGATGTACTTTGGCGGTTGTGATCCGGTAGTTCCAGTCATAATACTTGACCGGTACTACCGGTGTCCATGGAGGTTTACCGTCCTAGACATAGCCACATATATGTCACCCCCTGGTGGTTGCTCCGTGGCAAGCACCACACCAACTCCGGAGAAGGGTGAATCATCTCTGGTTTCCACGCAGTTGTTGGGCGGTGGTAGGGCGGTAATTCCTGTCCTGCTTTGGACCAGTACTACCACCCCTGCCACCGGTGTACCGGCTCCTAGGGTTGATACACGCTATTTGTGTGCACCGGTTGTACCAGCACATGCAGTGGTTGTACTGCCCCAAGAGAATCTGGCTGTAACGGTTGGAAATGTGGGGGGAAATTTAAGGGGTGGCTTCGTCCACCTCACATTTTACCTCTTACTTCTCAGTCCCAACTATTACTGCACACCAAGTTAAAGGATCGATGTGGTGGACTAGAGGGGGAGTAAATAGGCAACTAACAAGTTTTAAAATTTTCTTTCCACAAATTAGGTTTAGCAACAAAAAGGTTGTCTAGATATGCTACTACGTGAATAACCTATATGATGCTAACAACAACAATAATAAGCAAGAAGTAAATACAAGTAAAGGTAAGAGATAACCACAAGTGGAACAGATGAAGACGAGGATTTGTGTCCGAAGTTCGTTCCATTTGAGGGGAAGTACATCTCCGTTGGGGCACAATGCTCCCCAAGATGCCACTAAGACCACTGTAATCTCCTCACGCCTTCACACGATGCGAAGTGTCGTGATTCCACTAAGTTGTGCCCTTGAAGGAAGTGACCGAACCTTTACAAACAAGGTTGGGGCAATCTCCACAACTTAATTGGAGGCTCCCAACAAGACCATGAGGCTTCAATGCAATGGAATTTGGCTTCCAGGCGACCTTAACCGTCTAGGGTGCTCAAACACCCAAGAGTAACAAGATCCACAGGGGGTTGGTGGGGGTAATCAGATTTCTCTTGGTGGAAGTGTAGATCAAGGCCCTCTCAACCAAACCCTAGAATAGCAACAAGTTTTGTTGGCTTGGGAGAGAGATTGGGATAAAATGGAGCTTGGAGCAACAATGGAGCTTAGGGGGTAAACGGTAGGGTTCTCAGGGAAGAAGAACCCCTATAAATAGTGGGGGAGGGAATCTGCCCATTATCCACCCCCTGTGCATGAGCCAGAGTGGTACTACCGCTCCTGGGAGCGATAGTACCGATGATAAGAGGTAGTACCGCTCAGGAAAAGGGAGGCCAGGACAGAACCAAGGCAGAGCACCGAGTACCTCCTTGAGCGGTAGTAACAAGCGGTAGTACCGCTCTACGGGCGGTACTACCGCCCAATACTACCGCAAAACTCGTCCACAAAAGTGTTCGCACTTTTGGAGAGCGGTACAGGCTAGAGGCACCAGCAGAGCACTACCGCTCAGAGCGGTACTACCGCCGGCCGAGCGGTGCTACCGGTGATAAGCGGTAGTACCGCTCGGAGGAGCGGTACTACCGCTTGGAAACTGCCAGGCAGGGCTAGCTAATGTAGAAAGTTACATCAAAGTGGAAAAGGGGTGAGGAAGAAAGTGTACGTGATGATTCCACCCAGAATTTTCCATAGCGGATCCCCTCTTAATAGTACGACTTTTCCTACGACCCAAGTCCACCGACAACAAACCATCACAGCGAAAAATGTCTTCACATCAAAAAGTCGAGGGGCAAGAATTGTCTTTGTGCAAACCTAGGGAATACTAGAAAGGATTATTCCACATGATTAACAAAAGTGTCGTCATCAATCACCAAAATTACTGGGGTAGAAATATGCCCTTACAGTCTCGCCCTTTTTGGTGGATTGATGACAACATGGGATTTGCATAGAAGATAAAAATTGAGGTAGAATGCAACCCTTGAGTCTACAAAATATATACAGGCTCCCCCTAGGTGTGGTAACTATTTAACTATTCTTTTGGAATGCAAAGTGCACACACTAGGATCAATACTCCCCCTATATTTTATAGAGAGACACTACTTGTATATATGAAACAACTAAGAGAAATATAGTTGCAAGAAGTGAAGTGAGGATGATCATAAGGGCACAATTTAAGCATCTCACGAAATTAAAGACATATGATACAACTAAGGTAGCATATGTTCCACACCATATGACATAGTCTCACACGAGTCTCACACACATTAAAAATGCAAACCAACATAAGTTCAACACCACACAACTTATTCTTCTAAGAAAAGCAAGTGTTAAAAGAGACCACCAGTGAAACGATGAGCCATGAAAGAAGACTCGTGACACACAAATCCCAACACCCTCCCCCTTTGGTAGCTAGATGCCCAAAAGGGCAGAGAAAACAACTAGGATCCAAGAGGTGAGGCAATGCAGGAACATCAGTACTCTGGAGGCTCCGAGCTGTGCTGAACGGTGCCAGGAAGAGCAGGAGAGCCAGGTAACTCAGCAACGGAATCCCATGGGCAGTGGCGAGCAATCCTAGTGTCCTCATCAGTGAGCATATCCTCAGAACCACTCTCAATAGTTAAGCCAACATGCCTCCCTAAATCCTTGTGAAGACTGATAGCCGCCTTTTCGGCCGCGTGAGCCCAGTACTGACCCTTAGCATGCATACAAAACAACTTCTTCATCTTCTCCTTGAGCTTCTCAGCCCAAGAAGGTTCTCCAGCGGGGGCGCAGTAGGGGAAGCAGTGTCCTCGTCATCCACAAAGTCCTCATCAGCCTCGTCATCAGTAGAATATTCATCCATGTTGTCAGGCACATCTTGTTCAGGGGCACTGTGAGTAGCCCACTTGTCCTTCTGCCTAAGATGCACAATCTTATGAGAAACCAAGTCCCAAGCTTCAAACAACTCATTAGGAAAGGATGCCTCCCAACTCTTCTTAATCAGATGCATCACAAAGGGGCCATACATGGGGCACTTACGCTCAGACACCACATAACATGAGAGATATCCAGAGGTTGTACTTGAACCTTGAACTTGTGCTGCTCACATAAGAGGAGCATGTCGACCAGGTAGGAGTGGACCTGATCCACATTTCCAATACACGGGAACAAGGTGTGGCGAAAGATGGGGTACATGATATCTAAGAAGGGTTCCAGCACCCAAGTGGACTTGCCTGTAGTAGACGAGATCTTCTCCGTGCTGAGCTTGTACAGGGCTTCCTTGTGGATAGTAGCATACTCATGGTGAGGACGGAATCCCAAAGGGGTCTCAAGACCCTTGTACTCAATGTGAAGAAGATCCATAAAGGATTTCCACAGAGTAGAAAGCAGCCTAGCATTGGTCATCCATGTAAGAATTCGGGCCTCATCAGTTCCTAGGTGAACCGTGGCAAAGAACACCGCAATAAGCTCAGCATCAAAGTCTTTGTTGAACTGCATAATACCAAGGATGCCCAGCTTCTCATAGAGGGAGAGAGCAGTCCTGAAATACCTTTCATTGCGCTGCATATGTTCAACATGAATAGACTTGAAATGAGGAACATACAGGTTCTCCCTTGGCTTCAGAATGTCATTGTAGATGGATAGTTGCTTCCGGGTCGAGAAGGGATGGTTGAGCATTGAAGGCTCCTGAGGATCCACATAGGGATTAAGCTTGCGAGACATCCAAAATGCCTTAACGTTTAGAGTAGCCATGGATTCGCACTATCTCGGTAGGAGCAGCCTCTTGTGCTTGGCTTGAACTATCAGCCTCAGAAGAACGGTACCTCTTCGTGCTGCCACGCTTCGGATTCGTCCTACGCTCCTCAGCAGACAAGCTACCACCTCCTTAGATCAAAAACACAACCAGACGAAAGCAGGAGAGAACAAATATGAGTACACAACAACAAGACACAAGGATAGTCAAGAAAGAAATGATGATGAAGAAGAAAGAGTGGGAAAAGTCTAGCCTAGGGTGGTAGTACCGCTAACAAGGGCGTTACTAACGCTAATGAGCGGTAGTACCGCTCTGACGTGCGGTAGTACTACTTAGGGCTGTAACCGTGGGGTGAAAACCACCACACATCAGATCCGGTACTACCAGGGATGCCATGACCACAAAATTTCTAAAATATCAACATCTCTAAACTCAAGCTATCATCCACACCCCTCACGTTCCGCAAATCGGAACCAAAAAGACCTAGATACATCACATATTTCCCAAGACCTAGATCTCAAAAAGTGACCAAAGGATAAGAAAAACGGGGACAATACTAGTATCCATGGCAAGAGGAGAGGGTGGAGAATGATTCCTCCGGTTGAGATCGCGAATGGGTGGCCAAACCGGAGATCGGAGACGGTCACGGGAGCCTTGGGGTCATCTGGAGAGAGACGCCCACGAGGAGGAGTGGGGATGAATGGGTATGGGGAGACAAAACTGCCCCTGCCCCGCCCCATAACCCCCCGTGGAAAACTCTAATACTACCGTTGCCTCGCGGTTGTACCGCTGCAACGGGCGGTACTACCTCTTATCACCGATAGTACTGCTGGGGCAGCGGTAGTATCGCTGCAGACGGCCCCAAAAACGTCTAGAAACCAGGAAAAATCAAACTTCCATGAAGAAAAATATAGAAAGCCATGTCAAGTAGGTGAGTTCACTCCAAATTGTAAAAGAAAAATAGATAGAGAACAACTTGGAGTGAAAGACACAAACATGAGAAGTTCCCGTGAGACAAATGCCATAAGGAAGGGGGGCGTTGGCCGAAGCCACCTATGCTTGAGTTAGTAGGTATGGCACCGCGAAGATTTTAACCTTGGGCCCAAGACCATAACTCATCATTGAAGCACAACTGTCATCGAAGATGATTAAAGTGTATGATCTGATCATTCTATGCATAATAGGGGTAGGGAGAGTTCATTGAAACGACAACACTCCCCCTAAATTCATGCCTACACCTAAAGAAGATAAAATGATGAGAGTGGTGGGGTGTGCCTAGTTGCAATCCACATTGCTCAAATCAATGATATTTAGCTCATGCCTTAACTCGCGAAATCTTGCTTCACTCAACGGCTTTGTGAAGATATCTGAAGGTGTTCATTAGTGTTGAGGTAAATGAGGTCAATCTCCCCACGCTTGATATGATCCCGGATGAAGTGGTGACGAATACTGATGTGCTCCGTCTTGCAATGTTGAACCAGGTTGTTGGAGATTGAGATGGCACTAATATTATCGCAGTAAAGAAGCACTTTGTCACAAGTGACACCGTAATCCTTTAAAGTTTGCCTCACCCAGAGCAACCGAGCATAGCAACTTGCAGCACCTACATATTCGACCTCGATGGATGAGAGAGAAACACAATTTTGTTTCTTTGAAGACCAACTTATGATAGAGCGACCAAGGAATTGGCGGCCTCCGGAAGTTGACTTCATGTCCACATGGTTTCCCAACCAGTTCGAGTCCAAATATACTATGAGATCAAATGAAACACCTTTGGGGTACCATAATCCAAAGTTTGGGGTATGAGCCAAATATCAAAAATTCGCTTGACCTCCACATAGTAGCTTTCCTTAGGTGCGGATTGAAATCATGCACAAATTACCACACTCAACATAATATGTGGTCTAGATGCACCAAGGTAAAGCAGGAAGCCGATCATAGAGTGATATACCTTTTGATCCACAGCTTTACCATTGGGATCAAGGTCAAGATGGCAGTTGAGAGGCATAGGAGTATTGTCCTTGGCTGGTTTGACATCATCCATCTTGAACCTTTTGAGCATATCTTGAGTGTATTTTGCTTGATTGATGAAGGTTCATTGACTTCGTTGCTTGACTTCGAATCTAAGGAAAAACTTCAACTCTCCCATCATAGACATCTCAAACTTTTTATTCATTAGTGCAGCAAATTCTTCATTAACAGCTTTGTTAGGAAAACCAAAGATAATATCATCAACATATAGTTGGCATATGACCAAGTTCCCCATGACTTTTGATACGTCTCAAACGTATCTATAATTTTTGATGGTTTCACGCTGTTATCTTGTCAACTTTGGATGTTTTATGTACCTTTTATATCTTTTTTGGGACTAACTTATTAACTCAGTGCCAAGTGCCACTTCCTGTTTTTTCTGTGTTTTTGACTATTTTCAGATCTGATTTGGGAACAGAGTCCAATCGAAATAAAATCCCCGAATTAAATTTTTCCAGAACAGAAGAAGATCGGGGGACTTGAGGGCCAAGGCAGGAGAGTCACATGGGGCCCACAAGCCCTGTAGCCGCCGCCAGGGGGGCCTGCGGCTATCAGGCTTGTGGCCTTTCTAGCGCTCCCCTGCCCTAGCTCTTTGGCCTATAAATTCCCTAAAATCATAGAAAAAATCAGGGCATCCACGAAAACACTTTTCTTCCGCCGCAAGCTTCCGTTTCCGCGAGATCTCGTCTGAGACCCTTCTCGGTGCCCTGCCGGAGGGGACTTTGGAGCTGGAGGGCTTCTACACAACACCATCGCCTCTCCAATGACTCGTGAGTAGTCCACTTCAGACCTACGGGTCCGTAGTTAGTAACTAGATGGCTTCTTCTCTCTCTTGGATCTTCAATACAAAGTTCTCCATGATCTTCATGGAGATCTATCCGATGTAGTTCTCTTTGGCGGTGAGTTTGTCGAGATCCGATGAATTGTGGATTTGTGATGAGATTATCTATGAATTATATTTGAGTCTTTGCTAATTTATTGTATGCATAATTTGATATCCTTGTAAGTCTCTCTGGGTCTTGGGTTTTGTTTGGCCAACTAGATCTATGATTCTTGCAATGGGAGAAGTGCTTGGTTTTGGGTTCATACCATGAGGTGACCTTTCCCAGTGACAGAAGGGGCAGCAAGGCACGCATCGTGTTGTTTCCATCAAGGGTAACAAGATGGGCTTTCATCATAGATTTGAGATTGTCCATCTACATCATGTCATCTAGCTTAAAGCGTTGCTCTGTTCTTTTTAACTTAATACACTAGACGCATGCTGGATAGCGGTCGACGTGTGGAGTAATAGTAGTAGATGCAGAAAGTATCGGTCTACTTGTTTTGGACGTGATGCCTATAGATATAATCATTGCCATAGATAACTTTATGATGGTTCTATCAATTGCTCGACAGTAATTCGTTCGCCCACCGTCTACTTGCTTTCATGAGAGAAGCCACTAGTGAACACTACGGCCCCCGGGTCTATTCACAACTATCGTCTCCACTTTAACTTTTACTTTGCTTTGTTTACTCTTTGCTTTCAGTTCTCACTTTGCAAACAATCTATAAGGGATTGACAACCCCTTCATAGCATTGGGTGCAAGCTCTTTGTGTTTGTGCAGGTACTTGTGACTTGACGCGATCCTCCTACTGGATCGATACCTTGGTTCTCAAACTAAGGGAAATACTTACCGTTGATGTGCTACATCACCCTTTCCTCTTCAAGGGAACACCAAGGCAAGGCTCCAAGGCCGCGGAGAAATCCTTTGCATATTTGCCAAGGAAGTCCCTATAGGCGTAGCCCGAAGCAGAAGGATTCATGGCGCCGTTGCCAGGGAAGGTCTATCCAAGTAGCAGAAGGATTTCTGGCACTGTTGCTGGGGAGGAGAGATCAAGTGAAGATCTATCCAAGTAGGTGTCACAAACTGATCTCTTGCATTTACCTTTTTTGCCAGTTGCCTCTCGTTTTCCAACCCCCACTTCACATTTTCCGTTTTCATTTGCCTTTCTCCCTTGCCATTTTCATTTGCCTTTTTGCCTTCCTCCTTTTCTGTTTTCTTTTGCCTTTTTGCCGTTCTCTTTTGCCCATTTCTCTTTTGCCGTTATCTTTTGTCGTTTGTGTGTGGGATAGTTCATCAATGGCTAGACCCACCACTCCAAACGATACCCCTGAGAACGCAGATCTAAATTTCAAGCAGATTGAGGAAGAAAATTTAAAGGACGCTTGTAAGCAATCCACTACCGTTCTTCTTCGCAGTTTTTATGTTGGAATCTCTCCTTGGAATAGGTATATTCTTGATACCATGGTAGGCGGGAATTTTTTGGGGAGCCATACTATTGACTCCTATGGAGCTATCATGAATTTGGTAGGCTCACCCCTGCTCATGGTTAATGGAACTACCATGACTTTGGAACACGTGATGCAAAGGCTTGACGCTATTGAAAACAAAAGTGCCACAATTGAACCTATTGAGGGTTTGGATAGAAAGATCCACAATCAAATTACTCAGTACGGATCCAAAGTGGGAATGGTTTTGAAAAATTTAAGGGAGAAGGAACCAATAGTTAATGGTTCCTCTAGAATCGGCAAACTAGAAGATGTCATAACCAACTTGGGTTCCGCTTTTTTCGCTTTGCAAAATACTCCAAATCTCACTCTCAAAAAGACCGTCAAGTCTGGTTTTGTTCCTAAAGCTAGTGGTGAGTCATCCAATAAAGATGAAGATCTTAAGATGATAAATGATCACGCTACTTATGGTTTGAGCACCAAAGATGACTATACGTGATTCCATCACCTTATGCCTAGCTAAGGGCGTTTAACAATAGCGCTTGTTGGGAGGCAACCCAAGAAATCTATCCTTTTTCTTTATGTTTTGTGTTTTCCACACTTTCATAATTCTGTTATGATTGTGTCTTTTTTGTTTCTTTTTTGTGTTTGTGCCAAGTAAAACCGTTATGATTAGTCTTGGGGATGATCGTTTGGTCATGCTGGAAAAGACAGAAACTTTCTGCTCACGAAATGAATTTTCATTTTTGTTCCGTAAGAGATTTTGAGTTGATTCTTTTTGACGCTGATTTCAACGCAAATTATTCAGACTGTCGTAATTCTTCAGAATTTGTGAAGTAACAGAAGTATACGAAGCATACAGATTTCTATAGACTGGTCTGTTGTTAACAGATTCTGTTTTTGATGAGTTGGTTGCTTATTTTGATAAAACTATGGATAGTATCGAGGGTATTACCATGGAAGATATAAAATACAGTAACCCAACATCAACATAAGTAGAATTTAAGTTTGCTACAATACCTAAGGAAGTGGTGGTTTGCTTTCTTATACTAATGTTATCACGAGTTTCTGTTGAAGTTTCGTGTTGTGAAGTTTTCAAGTTTTGGGTGAAGTTCTTATGGACAAAAAGATAAAGAGTGGCAAGAGCTCAATCTTGGGGATGACCAAGGCAACCCAAGTTGATTCAAAGATGTCGTAAAAGCCTAATCTTGGGGATGCCCAGGGAAGGCATCCCCTCTTTCGTCTTCAATCCATCGGTAACGTTACTTGGGGCTATATTTTTATTCACCACATGTTATGTGTTTTTCTTGGAGCATCTTGTATCGTAGGAGTATTTTAGTTTTGGTGTGTCACAATCTTACTTGCTGCACACCTAGATAGAGAGACATGCACTCACCGTGATTTTGTCGAGCTTCACTTATATCCTTTGGTTAGACAATTCAGCTCACATGTGCTTCACTTATATCTTTTGAGCTAGTTGATTTTTCTCTGTGTGCTTCACATATATCTTTTAGAGCACAGAAGCTCGTGGCTTGGTAGTTGATCTATGCTATGATAGTAGTCTAAAGAGGGGGAGTTATCCAAAGGGATATGAAAACTTCCACCTTCATGTGCATTGAGTAGTTGGAGAAGTTTGATTCATCTCAATTAGTTTTGAGTTGTGGTTGTGGTAATATTGAATTCATACTAGTAAGGTGTTGTGGATCTAGAAATACTTGTGTTGAAGTTAGTGATTCCCGTAGCATGCACGTATGGTGAACCGCTATGTGATGAAGTCTGAGCATGATTAGTCTATTGATTGTCATCCTTTGTGTAGCGGTCGGGATCGCGCGATAGTTTATACCTACCAACCCTTCCCCTAGGAGTATGCGTTGAATGCTTTGTTTTGATTACTACTAAAACTTTTGCAACAAGTATATGAGTTCTTCATGACTAATGTCGAGTCCATGGTTTAGATGCACTTTCACCTTCCACCATCACTATCTTCTTTAGTGTCGTGCAACTTTCGCTGGTGCACAAAACCCACCATTAGCCTCCCTCAAAACAGCCACCATACCTACCTACTATGGCTTTTTCAAAGCCATTCCGAGATATATTGCCATGCAACTACCACCATGACATGTGCCACCAATTCTACATTGCCATTGCATGATCATAAGATAGCTAGCATGATGTTTCCATTGATGTCTATGCCATGCTAGATCATTGTCATGATACACTACCGAAGGCATTCCATATAGAGTCATCATTGCTCTAAGTTTTGAGTTGTAAGTGTGATGATCATCATTGAAGGAGCATTGTCCCATGTGAGGAAATAAAAGAGGCCAAAGATGCCCACACAAAAAAGAGAGGCCAAAGAGCCCACCAAAAAAATGAGAGAAAAAGAGAGAAGGGACAATGCTACTACCTTTCCACACTTGTGCTTGTTAAGCACCATGATTTTCATGATTGAGAGTCTCTCGTTTTGTCGCCACCATATAACAAGTGGGAAATTTTCATTATATAACTTGGCTTGTATATTCCAATGATAGGCTTCCTCAAATTTGCCTTAGGTCTTCGTGAGCAAGCAAGTTGGATGCACACCCACTAGTTTTCTCTAAGAGCTTTCACATACTCTTAGCTCTAGTGCATCATTTGTATGGCAATCCCTACTCATTCACATTGATATCTATTGATGAGCATCTCCATAGCTCATTGATATGCCTAGTTAAGGTGACCATCTTCTCCTTGTTTGTCTTGCAACCTCCACCACACTCTATTCCACTTATAGTGCTAAAACCATGGCTCACGCTCATGTATTGCGTGAGAGTTGAAAAAGTTTGAGAAAGTAAAGGTGTGAAAACAATTACTTGGCCAATACCGAGGTTGTGCATGATTTAAATTTGTTGTGCAAGGATGATAGAGCATAACCAAAATATATGATTTTGTAGGGATAAATTTCTTTTGGCCTTGTTATTTTGAAAGTTCATGATTACCTTGCTAGTCTGCTTGAAGTATTATTGTCTCCACATCAATAGCAAACTATTGTTTTGAATCTAATGGATCTGAACATTCACGTCACATAAGAGGAGTTACAAAGGACATCTATGCTAGGTAGCATGAAGGCATCAAAAATTCATTCTTTATTTCCCTACTCGAGGACGAGCAGGAGTTAAGCTTGGGAATGCTTGATATGTCTCAAACGTATCTATAATTTTTGATTGTTTCACGCTGTTATCTTGTCAACGTTGGATGTTTTATGTACCTTTTATATATTTTTTGGGACTAACTTATTAATTAAGTGCCAAGTGCCAGTTCCTCTTTTTTCTGTGTTTTTGACTCTTTTCAGATCTGATTTTGGAACGGAGTCCAAACGGAATAAAATCCCCGAAATAAACTTTTCCAGAACAGAAGAAGATCGGGGAACTTGAGGGCCAAGGCAGGAGAGCCACAGGGGGCCCACAAGCCCTGTAGACGCCGCCAGGGGGGCCCGCGGCTACCAGGCTTGTGGCCTCCCTGGCATTCCCCTGCCCTAGCTCTTTGGCCTATAAATTCCCTAAAATGCAGAAAAATCAGGGCATCCACGAAAACACTTTTCCGCCGCCGCAAGCTTCCGTTTCCGCGAGATCTCATCTGGAGACCCTTCCCGGTGCCCTACCGGAGGGGACTTTGGAGCTGGAGGGCTTCTACATCAACATCATCACCTCTCCAATGACTCGTGAGTAGTCCACTTCAGACCTACGGGTCCGTAGTTAGTAACTAGATGGCTTCTTCTCTCTCTTGGATCTTCAATACAAAGTTCTCCATGATCTTCATGGAGCTCTATCCGATGTAATCCTCTTTGGCGGTGTGTTTGTCGAGATCCGATGAATTGTGGATTTGTGATCAGATTATCTATGAATTGTACTTGAGTCTTTGCTGATTTCTTATATGCATGATTTGATATCCTTGTAAGTCCCTCCGAGTCTTGGGTTTTGTTTGGCCAACTAGATCTATGATTCTTGCAATGGGAGAAGTGCTTGGTTTTGGGTTCATACCGTCTGGTGACCTTTCCTAGTGACAGAAGGGGCAGCAAGGCACGCATCGTGTTGTTGCCATCAAGGGTAACAAGATGGGCATTCATCATAGATTTGAGATTGTCCATCTCCATCATGTCATCTTTCTTAAGGCGTTACTCTGTTCTTTTGAAGTTAATACACTAGATGCATGCTGGATAGCGGTCGACGTGTGGAGTAATAGTAGTAGATGCAGAAAGTATTGGTCTACTTGTTTTGGACTTGATGCCTATAGATATAATCATTGCCATAGATAATGTCACGACTTTGCGCGGTTCTATCAATTGCTCGACATCAATTTGTCACGACTTTACTTTGCTTTGTTTACTCTTTGCTTTCAGTTCTCACTTTGCAAACAATCTATAAGGGATTGACAACCCCTTCATAGCGTTGGGTGCATGCTCTTTGTGTTTGTGCAGGTACTTGTGACTTGACGCGATCCTCCTACTGGATCGATGCCTTGGTTCTCAAACTGAGGGAAATACTTACCGCTGCTGTTCTACATCACCCTTTCCTCTTCAAGGGAACACCAACGCAAGGCTCCAAGGCTGTGGGGAAATCCTTTGCATATTTGCCAAGGAAGTCCCTATAGGCGTAGCCCGTAGCAGAAGGATTCCTGGCGCCGTTGCCAGGGAAGGTGTGTTGACGCAGTAGCAACCTTCTTGGTAAAAAGAGCAGGGTCAATTTTCCCTACTTCAAATCCACGGTCATGTAACATCTCGGTAAGGTGCTCATGCCACGCATGTGGGGCTTGTTTAAGGCCATAGAGTTCCTTATCGAGAACAAACACATGATTAGGGAACTTGGGATCCTCGAACCCCGGGGGTTGCTTGACATAAACCAACTCCTTAAGGGGACCATTAAGAAATGCACTCTTCACATCCATTTGGTATAATTTGAAGTTATGATGAGAAGCAAATGCAAGAAACATGCGAATAGATTCAAGGCGAGCGACAGGAGCAAAGGTTTCACCGTATTTGATACCCTTGATTTGGGCGTAGCCTTGTTCTACCAATCTTGCCATGTTCTTAGTGATGACACCATTCGCATCTTGCTTGTTCTTAAAGATCCACTTTGTACCAATCACATGGTGGTTCTCCTTTGGTATTGGCACCAGTCACCACACTTTGTTGTGCTCGAAGTTGTTGAGTTTTTCATGCATGGCTTCAACCCAATCCATGTCTTTGATAGCCTCTTGTACCTTTAGTGGTTCAATGCAAGAAACAAAGCATGATGGGCATTAAAGTTTGATAATTGATAATGTGTGGTTACCCTCTCTCTAAGTTGTCGTAGACATTCTCCAGCACATGATAATAAATTTTAGCATTTTGTTAGTCTTGGTAGAACGTCTTTCTTGAATATCCTCACGGATAAGGTGAGGAGCTTGTTTGAGAACTTTTCTGCCTTTTCGAGTCTGCCCTTCATCTTGAGCTTGATTTTGTTCTTGCTCTTTCCCTATATCTTGAACTTTGTCTTGATCTTGAGCTTGCTCTTGATCTTGAGCATCCTCACAGGGGTGAGCAGGATCAAGGACATCAGTTGGTGCAAGACCATCCTGAGGTTGATCTTCTCCTTGATCGGGATCACGGGGATGAGGGCCTTCAGAGCGTTCTTCGGAAGCATGTGGGTCTTGCATCGGTGATGGTTCCACATGAGTGGAACATTGTCCTTCTCCTTCAGCCACAAGGGGTTCCTCAACGGCCAGGAAGTATCCCACACCCATTCTTCCTATGGCTTGGGGAGTAATTTCAATACCTACATCACAAAGACCACTTTACTCCACTTGAGAGCCATTATTCTCATCAAACTCCATGTTATACATTTCCTTAATGAGTCCTAAGGACTTGTTGAGGACACAGTAAGCACGAGAGTTTGTAGCATAACCAACAAATATGCCCTATTGAGCTCTAGGTTCAAATTTAGACAATCGAGCACATTCCTTAAGAATGAAACACTTAGACCCAAACACCCGGAAGTAGTTGAGGTTGGGCTTGTTGCTTGTAAGAATTTCATATAGGGTCTTGTTCAAGCCTTTGCGAAGGTAGAGCCGATTGGATGCATGACACGCGGTGTTGATGGCTTCGGCCCAAAAGTTATACGAAGATTTAAACTATGCCATCATGGTTATTCCTTTCCGCCACACCATTTAGGGTATTCATGTTTCATTCCTTCATCACTAAGAAATTCATTTAGGGTGTAGTTCTTGAACTCGGTGCCATTGTCACTTGTGATCATCAATATCTTTGCATTATTTTAGCGTTGAGCTTCATTAGCAAAGTCGATGACGCTTTGTTGACTCTCACTCTTTCTCTTGAAAAAGTATACCTAGGTATATCTTGAGTAATCATCCACGATCACCATGCAATACTTTCTTCCCACAAAACTATCATAAGATGGAGGACCAAAGAGATCCATGTGGAGGAGCTCCAAGGTCCTTTTTGTGTAAATGATAGTCGTGGGGCGGTGAGCTGTCTCATGAATCTTTCCTTTACAACATGCACTCCAAGCACGATCTCTGGTGAAACTCACATTTGTTAGTCTAAGAATGTGATCCCATTTCAGGAGACTTTGCAAAGATCTCATGTTTACTTGGTGTCTTCAGGACAAGTTTCTCCAAAAAGTTAGGAAAGTCACGGTCTTAGTGGGTTGCTCCAAAAAGTTAACCACATAGAGACCATTCTCGGCATGTGCAACAAAGGCTACTTTCAGAGTCTTGCTCCACAAAAGGGCCACAAAGTCAATGCCAAAGAAGGTACAGAAGCCCATAAGTGTAAGCTGATGAACGAAAAGTAAATTGTATGTGAGGGTCTCAACAATCATAACCTTTTCAATGGTAAGTTCCGGAGAAATTACCACCTTGCCGAGAACCAATACCTTAGAAATCGCAACATCACCAAAGGAAACTTGGGTGGCAATGGATGGGTCGGGATGAACGTCCACCACCAAGTCCTTGCTTCCGGTCATATGATTTATTGCTCCACTATCAAGCAACCATGACACCCCACCGGAAGCAAACTCCTGCATAAGATCAATGCTTGGATTTAGGCACCCATTCTTTAATGGCCCCTCTTATGTTAGTAACAAGGGTCTTAGGAACCCAAATAGACCATTCAATGTACTCATCATAGGAACCAACAAACTTAGCAAAATCATTAACATCACTCGCACGATACAAAACATAAGAGGGATTAAAGTCGCCGACTGTGTTGGGTAGAGGGGAATTGCCCTTCGTGGCATTACCACCATTAGTTTGGTCCTTTTTCTTCCCATGAGTACCCTCGCCAGATTTAACAAAGGTTTCCATAAGCTAGGCAGGTTGCTTGGTCTTCTTCTTCTTGTTCTTCTTAGACTTGGGTGCAAACCCAACTCCATCCTTTGCAACCACTTCCTTTTGACTTCTCAAAAGGTCATTAAGATTATTTTCACCTTAGATGCATGTAACAGGGCCTTTCTAAAGGTTCTCTTTTAAGTTGGAGTTCTCCTCCACAATATGTGCATGCTCACAATAGTGGTTAGTAGCATGGACTCTAGAAATTAAAACAAATGGAGATCAAGTGGCTATTTCCTTACTGAGTTTTACTTGGAGTTGAGGATGAGACTCTTTAAAGAGACACGAGCACTCTTCAAGGCCTTGTGAGCCTTGTCAAGTCTTTCAAGCTCTTTCTTGAGTCTAACATGATGCAGCCCAAGTGCACCCTTTTCGGATTGAAGCACACGGGTAAGAACAAGAGCATGATCAAGATTTTTCTTTAACTTATCAAGGTCATCGTTAGGTGACTCCTCAAGAATCAAATGAAGTCCTTTCCCTTTTTCAAGAGCAGTTGGAAGATGTGCAATCTCATCGGCATAGTCACGACTATGACCTTGTAATGTAGAGATAGTTTCTTCATGAGATTCAGTGAGGTCATTAGACTCACCGAGTTGTTGCAAGAGAGCATCAGAATGCTTCTTGGATTTACCCTTGAGTTTTCTCATGAATTTACCAAAGGAGTTTTTCTCGTCCTCTACCTCTTCCTTTTCATCTCTGCTATCCATGGTAGCAGAAATGCAAGCTTCGATGTTGGTACTTTAAGCGTTAGATGTTACCTTGTTTTATGCCTTGGCCATCACGCACTTGGCAATGCGTTTCTTGTAGGGGCCTTGAAGAGAGACACCTTGCTTGGAGAATAAGATGCAATGGACATCGTGGCCATTCCCATTGCTTCACCACTTGTCTCATCGTCATCATCCTCATTGGAGTGGTACTCTTCTTGAGCCACCAACACCTTAGGGGCATCTTCTTGGGAAAGTTGTTCTTGTTTGGGAAATACTTGGTCTTGTCTTTGTGAATGAGCTTGCCACAATTGTCTTCCCTCCGCTCATAAGGACAATCTGCTACAAAGTGACTCACATTGCCACAATTCTAGCAAGTTCTGACACGTTTCTTTCCCTTGGACCCATTTGAGTTGTTCTTGCAGAAGTTGGGCCTTGAGTTTTTCTTGTTGCCCCAAAACTGCCTTGATGAAAGAGCCATGTGCTTGTGGTAAGCATACTTGGTGTCTTCAGGACAAGTTTCTTATTTGTCTTCCTCATCTTCCTCCAAAGCAGCCTTGGCCTTCAAAGCAAGGTTAGGGAGTCTTGTATTGATCATTGAACTCGTGCAAGAGCATTGTCAGTGGTCTTGTTCAAAATTTTCATGGCAATAAACTCATCCAACACATCACTTGAGGACAAGGAATGGAAGTCCGGACTTTGACGGATGACGAAGGACATGGACTTGTTGAAAGGCATGATGGCCTTGAGAAACTTACGCTTAATCCAAGTGTCATCCACATCTTTGCTTCAATGATCCTGAAGAGCAATAGCAAGAGTTTTAACTCTTTGATATAGTTCATGAGGGTCCTCATCCTTGATCTTAGCAAATTCATCGGCCTCATCAAGAACCACTTCATAGTTGGATCGTTGAATGCTAGAGCTTCCCTTGTACATGGACATGACGTGCTCCCAACAATCATTGGCATGAATGAAGGAACGTAAGTGAGGAAGGTCTTCAACAGGTACAGGTGCTTGAAGAATGAACAAGGCGGAGTGGTTGAGCTAATTTTCGGTCTCTTCTCTTGGCATCAGATTTCTTGGATCATGCGGGTAGTATCCCTGCTTAATTATTCTCCAAAGTTGTGTTGAGTTGTGTTTCAAATGAGACCTTACGAAAAATCCAGTTAGCAAAATCATTTTTAAAAAGCTTTGGTGGAGGACCTAGATTAATAATATGCGGTGGGTGGACCGGTCCTCCATAGACCATCGCAGGAGGAACAGAGGCAAAGGCATTTGTCCCACATGTTCTTTGAGGAATTTTATCCTTTTCACTACTAGCATTTTCGTTTTCGGAGTTGCCCCCCCGAATCTGAAGTTGCGGGATTAGCCACCAACAAAGGGTCGGTGGGCGGTTTGTAAATATCAAGGAAATCCTTAAGCATGTTTTTGACTTTGATAGACATTGAGGATTTGAATGTGGAGATGACCTCATTTAATTCCTCTCGGGTGACTGAGTTTGCAGGAGCTCCTTCGGGTACCTCCTTAACCCATTCCCCGTTGTCAACCATACTCTTTGGGTGGTGAAACCCTTAATAAAGAGACGAGGCTCTGATACCAATTGAAAGGATCGATATGGTTGACTAGAGGGGGGTGAATAGGCAACCCAACAAATTTTACACTTTTCTTTAAATAAATTAGGTTTAGCAACAAAAAGGTTGTATAGATATGAAACTACGTGAACAACCTATATGATGCTAACAACAACAATAATAAGCAAGAAGTAAATACAAGTAAAGGTAAGAGATAACTACAAGTGGAACCAATGAAGACGAGGATGTGTTTCCAAAGTCCTTTCCCTTAGAGGGGAAGTACGCCTCTGTTGGAGAGGTTTGGAGGAAAAATGCTCCCCAAGATGCCACTAAGGCCACCGTATTCTCCTCCCGCCGTCACATGATGCGAGGTGCCGTGATTTCACTAAGTGGTGATCTTGAAGGCGGCGATCGAACCTTTACAAACAAGGTTGCGGCAATCTCCACAACTTAATTGTAGGCTCGCCACAAGACCACAAAGCTTCACCACAATGGAATATGGCTTCCAGGTGACCTCAACCGTCTAGGGTGCTCAAACACCCAAGAGTAACAAGATCCGCAAGGGATTGGTGGGGGGAATCAAATTTCTCTTGGTGGAAGTGTAGATAAAGGCCCTCTGAACCAAACCCTAGAATATCAACAAGTTTTGTTGGCTAGGGAGAAAGATCGGGTTAAAATGGAGCTTGGAGCAACAATGGAGCTTAGGGGGTAAAAGGTGGGGTTCTCAAGGAAGAAGAACCCTTTTATATAGTGGGGGAGGGAATTTGCCCGTTACCCACCCCCTGTGCACGAGCCACAGAAGTAGTGCCGATGATAAGAGGTAGTACCGCTCAGTGGAGCGGTACTACCGCTCACGCAAAGGGAGGCCAAGCCAGAACCAACACAATTCACCTAGTAGCGCCCTCAGCGGTAGTACCACTCTGAGGGTGGTACTACCACCAATACTACCGCAAAACTCATCCACAAACGTGTCTGCACTTTTGGAGAGCGGTACAGGACACAAGAACCAGCAGAGCACTACCGCTCAGAGCGGTACTACCGCCGGTCGGGTGATACTACTGGTGATAAGCGGTAGTACTGTGTAACGCCCAAGATGCGACCCTATCCTTATTTTCGCGCGAGGGCCTCGACAGGGATAGAAGCGCATCTCGTCATTTCGCAAGAATGGATATCATTACAACTACATGTACTGAAGAGAAGAGTATATGGAATTGGCTTACACTCGCCACAAGGTACATGAGAGTCACATTAGTACAATACATACATATCACGAGGAAGAGCAGGGTCCGACTACGGACGAAAACAAACGAGAAAAGAACGACGTCCATCCTTGCTATCCCAGACTGCCGGCCTGGAACCCATCCTAGATCGACGAAGAAGAAGAGACTCCAAATGAACAATCATCGCGCTCACGTCTTAATATCCTTTACCTCTACGTGCAACTGGTGTTGTAGTAATCTGTGAGCCACAAGGGACTCAGCAATCTCATTTCCAAAGGTATGAAGACTAGCAAAGCTTAATGGGCGAGGTATGGTTAAGTGGTGAGGCTGCAGCAAGCGAGTAAGCATTTATATGAGGTGGCTAACTTACGAGTACAAGAATAAGAGGGGGTGATCTACGCATAGCGGTAGTGAACTACTGATGACCAAATGAATGATCATGAACACCTACTTACGTAAAACATAACCCCACCGTGTGCTCTATCGGAGAAGGAGCACACGAAAGAGACAGTCACAGTTACACACTCAGTTGGCAAGTTTTAATTAAGTTTCTTCAGGTCGTCTAGAACTGGATGTTAAACAAAGTTCCACGTTGCCACATAACCACGGGCACGACTTTCTGAAAGATTTAACCCTGCAGGGGTGCTCCAAATGGTCCATCACAAATTACCACAAGCCGCATAGAAATCTTCGAACACAAAACTCGCGATCTCGTCGGACTCCTTAGTGGAAAACCTCAACTCTGAGATTATCCAAGCATCACCGGAATCCCGATGCACAAGAATTTCGTAAAAGGTAAAACTAATCCAGCAAGGCCGCTCGACGTGTCGATTAACCCGAGAGGAGCCGCATATCTCGTTCTCAGGACACGACCCGATGGGAAAGCCTATGGGTAACCAAACCTCGAGTTGCCCCGTGGTGGCCCCACAGTCTGCCCTTTTGGACCAACACTCATGAGGAGCACTGACCCGAGGGTTGATTATTTACTCCTCGGCTGCCGGCGGATCCCTATGCATTTCTATTAGGTTATTAGGCAAATGTAGTACCAAAGTTGGGCCTTGCCAGACCAGTTTTAATATAAGACGAATTATCAAGGGGGTCCCCATAACAACCCCGATCGTGTTAGGAGCACTCAATTATGGAATATAACACCGGTATCCGAAACTAAGGGGGCAAAGGTGGACAAAACACCAGGCTAGAAAGGCCGAGCCTTCCACCTTTTACCAAGTATATAGGTGCATTAAATTAAATAGCATTAATAGGGTGATAAAACAAGGAATCCATGTTATCACATGGAAGCAACTGCACTTGCAACTAGCAATGCTAACACATGGTTAAGCAAGCGTTAACATAGCCAATTAGTGGTTTGCTAGGTTGTGCACAGGTTGAAAGGTTTCCTGGCAATGTTGAGAGGCTGATATTTAACAGGTGGTAGGCAGCGATACATAACGAAAGAAACGAGACAACTAGCATGGCAATGATAGTAATGGTATCTGGGGAAATGGTCATCTTGCCTAAGATCCCGCTTGGAGGAACCGATGTAGTCGAACGGATCCTTACTTTCCAAAGCGGTCAAAACTCTATCGAGATGAAGCAAACCGGAAACAAGAATTAACACATGATATTCACCACACGGTGCACAACACATATGATGCATGAACGGTATCAATTATGCACGTATGACATGGCAATTCACACAATCAAACACTACACATTAAGTGAAGCTCAATATGCAAGGAATTGCATATTGACGAAACTCCACATATGAATTATTTGGTTCACTCTTGTTTAGGTAGACGTCAATATTAAATGTTGTTAAACATGGCAAGAGGTGAAGCGTAATTAAACTACCTACCTAGGCATTTTAAATGAGGTCGGAAACGACATATAGCATCTCCGAACTAACCCCACACGTTAAATTACACATAGAGATCATTACAAACGGACATACGGTTCAACTGATATGATCACCGCAAGATATGATCCCATGAATGCAATATGTAAGCAATAACAGCCACAAGCATTCCAAACCAAAAAGGCAGCAACATAATATGAAACTACACGAGATTCTAAGCAAGTTTCATGTATGACACGATCAAAACGGAGCAACTGTTCAACAATTACAAGCAAAACAAGAACTAGGTACAATCTGCCAAAAACAACAACATGGCATTTTCTACACCCCAAAACAACAAGCTACATTAATCTAAAATGCTCAAACAAGACATGAGACATTAGTAGTCAAGATGCACTACAACATCCTACTAATAGCATCTAGCATGGCAGCATGGATCACTAGTAAAAAACTCACAAAAATGGCATCTCACACACAGTTTCAGACTTAGTGAAAATAATATTGTTGACAGTGCGGTTTTCAAGCTGAAGGCATAATGGCAGCAGCAAAAATATATGCTACAGGGCCCCGAATGGCAAGCAAATGTACAGCATGCTAGAGAATCTTAAGGACTACAACTAACTCCATTGCACCAACCTCAAAGGAGCTATAGATCACTAGCAAAACGCATGGCAAGACAACAACAAAATATAACAGATTTCAGATTTGAAATATTTCAGCATCTCCAAATCAGCACTATTTTCTAGCATGTTGACAACAAGCAAACACCGCCTAAACATGGATCTATATTGCAACCAAAATTACCAGGGGCTAGCATAAATACTCAAGGGCATATCTCTAGTTCACAACTCATGCATAAATCCCACAAAATAAGCAAGAGGGCAACATGGTAAAATATCATCACGCTAACTTACTCGGAAGCCAAAACTAAATGCACAGTTAAATTCTATGAATTTTTCTACCCCGAAAACATATATAATATGTCGGGTTCCAAAAATAAACTAGCGCCACACATATATGCGAGAATATGTCCTAAACACGACATAGCAAACAAGCGACGGAACCTACATGCAAAAAAGCAAACAACTACGGGGTTTGAACATGGCAAAGGGTCCCGAACAACATGAACATTTTATCTACGGGGTTTGAACGATCCAGACGTGCACAAAAATAACTACGGGATATCTAACATATTAGGACAGCACGCAAAACTAGACAAACAGTGGGTCAAACCACTTTAAACATCCATGCAAGTTGCAAAATAATGTTCTACACGAAAAATTAATCAAGTTTCATAAATACTACATCGCGATCCGATGCATGGTTAATTATCTACGGGCGTTTGAACATATCCTAATTTCCTTGAAATTATTAAATCGTAGAAAAACCTAAAATCTAAACGGGCCGAAACTGTGCATGCGCTAAACATTACCAAGTCGCGCGCGTGGCACTCGATAGCGGGGCGGGGCTTGCTCACCTTAGGCCTGGCCTGGATCTGCAAGGAGGCAGGCCGATGGGTGGCTGCGAGCTGGGCCTGCTCGGGGGCCCAGACGCTAGCGAGGCCTGATGCAACGGTCAACGATGCAGCCAGCAGGATCTAGATCCTGATCTGGATCGGCAGGCTAAGGAGGCTCAGCCTCCCGCAGCGGCGACCCACGGGGCATGGCGATAGGAGCACACGGGGCTCGGAGCCAGGGTCCGACGCTAGATCTGGAGGGCGCGACCGGCGGTAGCAGAACTCCGGCGAACGGCCACTCGAGCAGAGCTTCGGGAGCCCCTGGCTCGGGCGCACTCGGGACTGGCACGGGGGCGAGGGCGGGCAGGGAGCGAGCTGCTCGGGAGGGGCGGTGCGGCTTCGGGCCCGAGCGGGCCTTGCGCGGGCCCTGTGGGCTGGCGGCGCGCTGAGGAGGAGAGAAAACGGTGGGGTGATGGCTGGTTGGGGTTGGTGGCGCAAAAAATGAGGAAGACCTAGGATTTGGTGTCTATTTATAGACATGGGGCTAGGGTTATCCAAATCAGGCTCCGTTTCCGACCACGGGATCACGTTCGGACAGCCACGGATGCGTGAATGGCTAGTTGGGCTGTGTAGAGTGGCTAGACGGAGACGAGAGGGAAAACGGGCACCTGGCAACGTATTTCTTTTAAACACCGAAAAAACTCCAACAAAAACCGAATACGGTGCCGCTACGGTCGACTGGTCGGGTACCAGACGGACTCCGATTGCGACGAAAATTGGCACGCGGCCTACCTACAACTAAATTAGACCCCACGCCAAGTTTCATCCCAATCCTAGAAAGTTTTATACACACTTTAAAAAATAAGGTTTTGACGATGCCGCGGGCGCGTGCGAGTGTGGTCGGGGTCAAAACGGGCAACGATGAGGACGGAGAGAACCGGCAACTAATAACGGATGCAAGTTTTGAAAACTGGTGGCAACAGAGTGCCGATGCAATGCGTATGATGCGCATGATGCGATGATGATGCGACAAATAAAAAATAATCACACGCTAGCAACGGAATAATAGGGGAATCTTCTGGAGCGGCGGTCTCGGGCTGTCAGAACTCTCCTACACTACAAGAGGATCTTGACCCGAGATCCAAGAATGAAAGGGGGAGAGGATGAGAAAGCAAGAGATAACACTGCATTGCTTCCTTGACAAATGAGTGAAACCAACAATCCTTGAAGGTTGCAAATAGATGAAGAATGATATGAGCAACAATCAAGAATTCAAACAAAATTTCGGCAACACTTCGGTTGGGAAAAAGGACAAAATTCGATAAGATAGAAAGAACTTGATAAGATTCACAACAAACTAAATTGAATAAACAATCAGAGAACATGATCTTAATAGAACAAGAAGATTGACCCAAAAGACCAACATCACAATGCGTCTGGAACAAGAGAATAGAAACTAGATCATACGGAAGAAAGAATGAAGAAGAAAATGGGAACTACTACCACAAGAATCTTGAAGAACACCTTGAGAATGAAGATATCTTGAGCCGCCTAATAGAAAACTGAACAAGGCACCGGAATAATTGAGAGAAGAACGAAGAGACAACAATTGAGAAGAATTTGAGGATGAAAGCTGAAAGCTAAGAATGTATAAATCTTCTGAAATGATGGCCTTTGGAGGATCAAGAATGAAACAAATCTAAAATGCATTGGATAGCAAGAAAGGGATTACTCATGATTGAAACAATGAGAGGACACACAAGCTGAGATGAAAATCTTCAATGAATGGATAAAAGACGTGAGAAAAACACCTCTTCGGTCTTCCAAGTTGAAAATGATGAGGAGAACACCACCAAGAATAACTAAGACACTCCATAATAAAGAATATGAAAGATTGAACCAAAGATGAGAATAATTGAATATATCTTGAATAAGGAATATGACATATGGAAATCATACTTATGCCATGGTTGAAAAGAATTAGAGACCTCAGGAAAAGATTAGAAGAGCCAGATAGGATCCTCGGAAGAACCTGTGGGTTATGGGCCCACTCAAAAAACCATCGTTGAAAAGATTGCTTAGAAAGAGAGATATTGCACTGGTATAAAGAAAACTTGATGAGGTCAGATGTCACATTGTAAGTGCATCTAGTGCCCCTTAGAGATTTTGGTGGTCTGAATACTTATAGGTTAAGTATCTAATGTGTTCATGAGTGTACACAGGATCTATAAGTCGCTGAGGAGTTTGAAATATTCGATGAATATCGACCCCTAAAAAAATATATATCTTCGGCTGAAGAAATTGGTCTTGTGCTGAAGACTTTGATCGCGAAGAAATTGCGATGAAATTGATATTCCTCATGAAGATATTGAAGATGAGGAATTCGGTGTGTCCTAAAGAAAATCAATTCGACGACTTTGAAGCGTGAAGATTTATTCTTTCTGTTTCATTTTCATCACTCTTGAGTCATAGGAACACCATAGGAACACCGTACTGTTAAAGGGGGTCGAGGTAACACTTTGGAATGAATTTCCTCATGATGCTCAATCCAAGCCTAATCCTACCAAAAGCCTCAAGTGAGGAATATGAGAGACATGAGGACTCTCACAGTTGAGGGTCCCGACCGTTGCCGCAATTCGCACCACACATCACCGATCTTATCCACACCAACGGTCATATTATTTAAGGGCATTAGTGTCAAATCATGTCGGGATGCTCCGAGGCTATAAATAGCCGCCCCCCACAACCATTAGCGGGTCGGACGCTCCGTGATAAACTGACACTTTGTCATTTAGAGAAACCCAAATTCCTCAGAGTCTTCGAGAGTGAATCATCAGTGAGGAAATACCCCAAACACCAAACCACAAACCAAAAACCAAGTGATTGATCATCATTGAAGAATTTGTTCATGTGTGGGACTAAAGCCTTTTACCATTGAGGATTGTGCATCCTCCAGACGGTTTGGCGTCATGGTCTAGAGCAATCCAGTAGTCAATTTTGGATCGTCGGGTGACCAAGTTTGTGAGGGTTTGTAAGTCTGCCCTGAAGACTTACCCCGAGTGTTGGGTGAGGACTGTGTGTCCTTAGCTCAAGGAGAATACGATAGGGACTGTGTGTCCTGGGACTGTGTGTCTCGGGACTGTATATCCGTTGGTTTCAATACCAAGCCACTCCAAACAACACATACAACTGTCACAGCAGTTGGAACTGGGTCATCAATATATGTATTCACTGTGATACGGGTTCTATTTCTTCAACTCTTTCAATTTCTTAATATTGTATGTTGAAGATTTTCATTGTCACTGTTTGAAGAATTTGCTGAAGACTTTCTCGGAAATCCCTCAACCCCAAATTCTTCAAATGAGTTAATCCTCACCTGCTTTCTTTGTGCCTGCGTACAATGCAAACTGCTTTTCATATTCCACATATTGAAAACTGCAGTAGTGATACTTTGCACCCTTGATCCTTTGTTGTTTCCGCTGCAAGTTAGTCATCAGTGAGGAATTTCCTCAAAAGGAATTTCCTAAGTGATGAAATTCTAAAAGTCTCCTATTCACCCCCCTCTAATCGATATAATGCACTTTCAATTGGTATCAGAGCAAGGTACTCCCTTGTTATGTGTGATTTTGGTTTAACCACCTGGAGTTTTAGTTATGTCGACTGCAGGCATGATCAAGGTTACTGCAGGATGTCCTACTTTCGAAGGAAAGGACTTTCCCTTCTCGAAGACCAAGATGCAGATGCATCTACAAGCTATTGACAATGATCTCTGGTATATTGTGGAACATGGTGTCCCTATCATCACTGCTACTGTCTATGTCGCTGATGTGAAGAAATTCAAGCAACTTTATTCTCAAGCGAAGAATATCATTTGTGGCCATATGAGCAAAGGTCAGTATGGCAGGGTGAGTAATTTTGGCTCAACAAAACTAATATGGGAAAGGTTGTCCAAAGTAAATGAAGGAGTATCAACCTAGTGTGATTCTCGTGTTGATGTTCTTCTCAATCTATTCAATCGCTTCAAGAGGCTTGACAATGAAACCTATCAAGATACCTTTGATCGCCTCACTGACATATCAAATGAACTGCAAGCACTCGGACCTCGAGACATTACTGACGATGAAGTTGTGAAGAAACTGCTAAGATCTTTGGATTCATCATTTGATACTTTGGTTTTGATTATTCAAGAAAGACCATACTACAAGATGCTTGATCCTGCTGCTATACTCGAAAGACTTAATACTCATGAATTCCAACAGGATGAAAAGAGAGATCTATATGGACCAAGCTACTCTAGACCTCGTGCACTGAAGGCCAAAGAAATTTCCTCATCTGAAGAAGAAGACTCGAATTGCAGCATTGGTGATCCTGAAGAAATTGGACAGGAGCTAGCAATACTCATGAGGAAATTCCAGAAGTTTACAAGACGTGGCTAGTTTGGTAAATCTTCTAAGTGATATGAGGAAATCAGAATCTTCATCTGAGGACTACAAGAAAAGGACCTGCCACAAATGCAAGAAATTAGGTCACTATATTGCTGATTGTCCTCGTTAGGTGAAGGAATCAAAGAAGAAGAAATACAAGGATGAAAGTTCTGATGACTCAAAGAAAAAGAAGAAATCTTCAAAATCCTCATTCTCAAAGTCCTCATCGGACAAGAAGACTAGTTTCAGAAAGGCTCGGGCACTTATTGGCCAGGAAACGGATTGTGAGGCAGAATCTCGGGAATGTGATGAAGAGGAGGGTTCTAAAGAAGACTCAGAATTTGGACAGGCTAGTCTTGCACTGGCAACCACATTCGTCAGCAAGTCAATTTTCAACCTTGAAGAAAATGATAACGCCATCCACACTGATAACTATGCTGATGACTTTGCTCCAACCTATTGCTTCATGGCAAAAGGTTCAAAGGTACCGAATTGTGCTTCCTCCTGTGATTCAAGTGACTATGAACCTGATGATTATAAAAAAACCCACTTACAGTAAACTTGCTATCATTGCAACTAAAAAACAAACTGCCCTCGAAAAGCTTCAGAAACTACTAGATAGAAGCGATGACCTGTGGAATGATGAAATGAACCTTACCCAAATACTCACTGAAGATATGAAAAGTCTTCAGTCCAGATTTGATAATCTTCAAGATCGTCATGGCACACTCCTCGCTGATCCTGAGAAACTTTCCTATGAATTTCTTCAAAGAAGACTTGATCTTGAGAAGGTGAGGATTTCTCATGATGATCTTCCTATGGATAATGATTCATTACTTGCTCAACAGGCCAGTGCCACTCAGGGTGAATTCATTCCTCCATGTATTAAATGCATCGAACGTGAAACTGCTAATTCTTCACAAGAATCATAAAATGCTTCTATTGCTACAAATTCTTCAACTGCTCCTGTGGTATCAAATTCCTCGCTTGAGAAAACCACACATGTCACTGATGAAAATTAATGGCTGAAGGAATTGTATGTGACAGGCATGTACAAAAGTCTAAAAGGGCACCAAACCCTTTGTGATGTGCTCAAAAAGCAGATTTTGAACAGGAACCCAAGGAAAGAAGGAATTGCCTTTGAGAGGAAATTGAATGTTGATGGATAATACTGGAAACCTGAGGAGTATCCCAAAACCTCATGGGTTGCTGCTAAAGAGCCTCCGGTTGATCCATCCAATCTAACAGGCTTTGCATGTGAATGATCATATTCCTCAGATGAGTCATTTGACTCCAACTATAAACTGTTCAAAAATCAATCTGGTGAAGTATTTGCTCTATATGTTGGAACTAACTTCAAGAATGGACCATCCCTGAGGAAAATATAGGTCCCCAAAAGTTGTCTTGAAAATCTTAAGGTGAATGTCCTCATGACACCACCTATGAAGAATCTGAATCCCAGATCAAATTCCTCTGGAGGACCAAAGTCTTCAAGAGGATCAAAATCCTCAACTGGTCAAAAGTATGCTCGTACCCGTGCTAATGCTCCAAATATGCAGGGGAATTACAAGGGACATGAATATGAGTATTACTCTTCAAATAATTATGTTCATAAATCCTCAAAGAATTTCTCTGCCTGTTCATTTGAGTACTCTAACCCCCCTACTGTGAAGAGAAGTGCATTAACTTCAATGCCCCCTTTCTCATATGGTGCTTCCAGGATGATGAACTCTTTACCACCCCTTCAGATGTGGGTGTTGAAGAAATTGAACTAATCATTTGTGCAGGAGAGGTCTCCAGATGAAAATCATCATCTAAAGAATTTGCTCGAGACCCGAGGAGAATGCTTGATAGGATGCAAGCTAACATTGATGAAATGAAAAACATTTCACACGTCCTCATAATTACTGTTTATGATGAAATTCCTATCTCATGAAATTGATATCATATTCTTCAAGTCTGAAGCATGTGATATGGTAAGCTATACTAATTCATCTGCGGGATGACAAACCCAAGAGTACTGAGTGGGTTCTTGATAGTGGCTGCACCCACCACATGACTGGTGAAAAAATCTTGCTGATGAATATGCCACTGACTCCATCACCCCTGAAGCAAATCACTTATGCTGACAAAGGTAAAAGCAAGGTATTAGGACTTGGCAAAGTGGCTATTTCCAAGAACAGGCACATGGACAAAGTGATGCTTGTTGAATCCCTTGGGTTTAACCTCATGTCAGTCTCAATGCTTTGTGATCTTGATATGGTTGTTATCTTTGGAAAATATAGATGTGTTGTCATCATGGAATCTGACAGAACCAAAATCTTCGAAGGTGTTAGAAGAGGGGATTTGTACATTGTTGATTTCTCTACAGGTCCTCAACTAGCCACATGCTTACTAGCAAAACCATCAGATGGGTGGCTATGGCATAGAAGACTTGGTCATGCAGGCATGAGGAATTTGCACACGCTGGCGAAGGAGCAGCATGCCATTGGCATCAAATCAGTCAAATTCCTCAAGGACCACCTCTGCGGTGCTTGTGAGTCTCGAAAAATGTCCAGATCCAAACACCCCCCAAAGACTATCATGACCACTACTCGTCCATTTGAATTGCTTCACATGGACCTATTTGGACCTATTCATTATGCCACTCTAACAAATGTTGCATATTTATATGGCTTTGTCATAGTTGATGATTATTCTAGATACACTTGGGTGCATATCATTTTGTATAAAACTGAAGTGCGGGATGTCTTCAAACGATTTTCCTCAAGGGCCTCAACGAACTTCAGCGTCAAGATCAAATACATCAGGAGTGATAATGGAACGGAATTCAAAAACACTGGTCTTGATGATTATCTTGATGATTATCTTGATGAACTTGGTATTACTCATGAATTGTCTGCTCCTTACACTCCTCAACAGAATGGCGTCATCGAAAGAAAAAATAGGACTCTCGTTGAAATGGCACGGACCATGCTTGAAGAATATCAGACTCCTCGTCGTTTCTAGCCTGAAGCAATCAATACTGCTTGCCATATCATCAACAAGGTATATCTTCACAATTTCCTCAAGAAAACCTCATATGAACTCCTCAATGAAAAGAATCCCAATGTAAGTTATTTCGAAGTCTTCGGTGCAAAGCGTTGGATTAGATATCATCACCATAGCTCAAAGTTTGCACCTAAGGCACATGAGGGCTTTATGCTTGGTTACGGAAAAGACTCGCACACCTACAGAGTCTTCAACACCTATCACAACAAGGTTGTTTAGACTGTAGATGTCCGGTTCGATGAAACTAATGGCTCGCAAAGAGATAAATTGCCTCATGAACCAGATAAGTTGTCTCCTGAGGAAGCAATAAAGCTCTAAGCTACAGAAGACATTGTTCCAACTGAGGAAATTGCTGAAGAAATCACTCCCAGCACTGATGAAAATCAACAAGATGCTCCTGAGGAAATTGCTCCAGAACCAATTCCTCAACCCAGACGAAATCCTGAACCATCTCATCCGAGGATTGCAAATGAAGTAGAACTTGACAAAATTCTCGATGACATCAATGCGCCAGGTCCTCTCACTCGCTCAAAAGCTTCACACTTAGTTAAATTTTGTGGGCATTCTTCTTTTGTGTCTATCACAGAACCGTCAAAAGTTGCTGAGGCTTTCATGGAACCTGAGTGGATTCAAGCCATGCAAGGCGAACTTATTCAATTGAAGCTGAATACCGTATGGGAGCTCGTCAAACGACCAGATCCTCGCAAGCACAATATCATCGGCACCAAGTGGATTTTCCGAAACAAGCAAGATGAGGGTGGTCAAGTGGTGAGGAATAAGGCACGACTTGCAGCCCAAGGCTACGCACAAGTTGAAGGAATTGATTTCAATGAAACTTTTAAACCTGTTGCTAGACTTGAAGCTATTCGAATACTACTTGCTTATGCTAATCATCATAACATTACCTTATATCAAATGGATGTGAAAAGTGCATTCCTCAATGGTAAGCTTGAGGAAGAAGTATATGGTGCTCAGTCCCCAGGTTTTGAGGATCCAAAGAATCGAGACAAAGTCTTCAGACTCAAAAAGGCGCTTTATGGTCTCAAGCAAGCCCCTTGGGCGTGGTACGATACATTGAAGGAATTCTTCATGAAGAAAGGCTTCAAACCTGGTACACTCGATCCAACTCTTTTAACAAAATCCTATGATAATGAACTATTTGTGTGCCAGATATATGTCGATGACATCATATTTGGTTGTACTGACAAACGTTATAGTGATGAATTTTCTTACATGATGAGTGAAGAATATCAGATGTCTATAATGGGGGAGCTGAAATTCTTCTTAGGTCTTCAAATTCGTCAACAGCGTAATGGAATCTTCATATCACAGGAGAAATACTCCAAGGATGTTCTGAGGAAATTCGACATGCATGAATGCAAAGGCGCCAAGACTCCAATGCCTACCAACGGCCACCTCTGCACTGACGAAAATGGTCAAGAATTCGATCAGCAAGTATATTGCTCCATGATTGGCTCTTTACTGTATTTGTGCGCATCTAGGCTAGATATAATGCTTAGTGTTTGCATGTGTGCACGTTTTCAAGCAAAACTGAAGGAATCACACCATAAGGTTGTCAAGCATATTCTTCGATACTTAACTCACACACCAACACTAGTATTATGGTACCCCGAGGGCTCAAATCTTCATCTTGTGGGATATTCTGATTCTAATTATGTTGGTGACCGTGTGTATCGCAAGTCAACTTCTGGCACTTGTAATTTCCTCAGAAGATCATTAGACTGCTGGTCCTCAAAGGAGCATAATTGTGTTTCTCTCTCTACTGCCGAAGCTGAGTACATTGCTGCTGGATCATGTTGTGCACAATTGCTATGGATGAAGCAACCCTCAAGGACTACGGCATCAACGTGAAGAATGTGCCTCTCTACTTCGACAATGAGAGTGCAATCAAGATGGCATACAACCCAGTACAACATTCGAAGACTAAGCACATCCAGATTCGTCATCATTTTCTTCGGGACCATGTCCTCAAGGGCAATATCATCATCGACCATGTGAAGACTGACGATCAACTAGCTGATATCTTCACTAACCTTTGGATTAGAAAAGGTTTTGCAAATTGCCGGGTGATCTAAATATCTTAGAATCTTCAAATGTTTTGTAAAAACATGCACACATCCTAACACTTATGCAAAATAGATGACTTAGATGTGCAACACACGAAGAATCGATTTTGTTCAACCAATGAAGAATATCACTCTTCGTGTGAGAAAATTAATGTAGAATTTCGTTCTCACGGCCCTACGATAATTGTACGCGGTGCCTGAAATCATCATTCTTATACGCTGGGTCACGCCACCACCCAACTTTGAAATTCCTCAAGTTGAATATCTTCAAAGTTGTTTTTCCTCAAGTTGATTTTCTTCAAAGTTGTTGTTCTTCAAAGATGTTTTTCCTCAATGTTGATTTTCTTCAAAACTGAAATTCATCAACCTGACGCTTTGTCACAAAATCCTCAAGTTAGTTAAAATCTTGAAAACACTTGATGATTTACATTTGCCTAGACACATATATATATATAGACTATGATTTCAAAGTCCTCAACAGCAGTCACTTATAACTATTTATTTAATTTGATATTTCATCTAAGTGAATGTGATCGGACCCTACTCCCCCCTATGCTTTACTCACCCAGTCTATTCAATTCTTCATATGCGTTCTACTTGAAACTTTCTTCCAAATACTCACTGCGTCCTTGTGAGATGATGATTTTGCAACAAAATCCTCAAATCCTCAAAAATGATTTTTATACTATTACACAGTAACCGAACCCAACTTCGCACGATAAGATAAGCAAGATCTCCACCACTTTAAACTCTGGCTACACGTTTCATGCGGAGACTAATAGGCAAGGGAAGTTCGGTCCGAAAGAATCAGCCGGACAGTTTTCACCTGAGCTATAAACATGCCCTTACCCCTTCGGTCAAAACTCTTCGTTCTCTCTCAACCCTCTCTCCGCCACAGCAAAAACCTAGCGCCACCACTAGAAGTTTCATCGTTGTTGAGGAACGGATTCACTGCCTCGACCTCTCCGTCGCTGAACTCATGCCGGAGCCGGAACATCTTTGTCCGCCGCCGCCGTAGCCGTCTTCTGCCGCCAAGTTAGGGCGCTATGCACTCGCACCGAAGAGCATCTACGGTTGCTTCTTCTGTTCTTCGTTCTTGCTATATAGGGTAAATAAATCCTATTTTTATTGTCCCTCTCGATCTACTATTTTACCTTAGATTCGTGAAATCTGTTTTTCCTCGGTGTCTATCAGCCTCACACACTCTATTCCTCAAACACTTGATGAATTTCACTAAGCCACTGAAATTCTTCACGTCATTCCTCAATTGTGCAAATATTCGAATCTGCACAACTCTGGAACCCAAGATCAGAGTGCTTACACAAATTCCTCAATCCACTAGTCAAATTCCTCAACTTCTATTTTTTCAATTTCTTCAAATCTGAGAACGCATATGACCTCTCCAAATTCCTCGCACCTATACTCTGTTCACATGTACAAAAAAGTCAGGAGATGAAGCTCTAGGTTCTCATCAACTTAACTCATTTGCAGCGTTTCTTGAAGAAAAACTGCGAGTGTCATCAGAATCCTCAAGAATTCAAATTCCTCAGCAAAAGCCTGAGCTGAAGAAAATGGAAGATGATAGAAAGCAAAAGGGCGGAAAGAAACTGGAACAGAACACTGCAATCGATATCCCTGAGGATATATACCTTGACTATTGCACGCCAGATGAGCAAGAACCAATGCCTAAGAGGAAAACCAGACTCCAAAAATAGAACGCACGTGGGTTAAGGAGTGGAAGGAATACCGCTTCGTCACTCCAAAGTATGTGAACAAATTCACTCTTAAGCCACCTGGAAAAAGGCCTCCTCTCGAGGATCATCAGGTTGCACATCCTTTAAGCCTCAAGACTATTGATGATTATCTGAGGAAAACACAAACACTTGTCAAAGCTTCAGAAGAAAGCACAAGCTGCGGTGAGGAAATTCAATGAAGAATCTGCTGCTGCCACTGCAGCCACCTCCTATGATGTTGAAGCTTCAGGCACGGCCATTCCTCAAGTGAATTATGTGCCACAGAAACCAAAGTCTTCAAAGCCTAAAGAGCAATTGCTTCAAAAGGCCGCGCCTCTGCCAAAACCCTCAACAGCCACACAGGAATCAAAGCATGCTCCCAAGCAGATTGTCAAGCATCAACCAGCACACTCCAGTTCCTCAGTGCCTTCTACCACAAGTTCAGAGACAAAATATTCACCTACACCTCTGAAGACCAAAATGACAACTGGAAGAGGCATCAGACCGAGGCCAAGCAAAGTCATCAAAGTCCCTTCTGCATCAGAAGGAAGTGATGAATATGATGATGAAACACTTCAAGCCATCATCAGAAACAAGCAGGAATGCGTTGCACAAGCTTTAGGCAGCGCCATTCCTCTTGCCATGGACCCAAAGGTCGTGCTGGACTACATCAATGTCTGGTATGATAACCCTAACACACCCATTGATGACTTGAAACTTCCCCCGGGTATCAGCCATATGGTGTCCACATTCATCATTGAGGCCAAATGGAAGGAGACGCAAGCCAAGCAAGCAAAGGCTGCCAAGCTGAAGAAGGGGAAATTCCTCAGACAGAATCTCCTCAATCTGACGCCTAATGCTCTTGTGTCAACCCAGGCAGAACTGAAGACTTTGACAGACAAGTATACGAAACTATCTGATCGTCAAAGTCTCAAGACCAATTTCATCAAGTTTGCAACCAATGTAGTTCATGAATACAACAAGAAGGTTGCCTCTCCAGCAAAACCACAGCAGCCTGAGCAGTTTGAGCCCAACTATTCTGTTCAGCTCACAGAGGAAGATGAAGAAAAAGCAACCCCTGCTGAGGAAATACATCAAGAAAGTCGTACTGATGCACCGGTTATTGAGGAAATAGCTCAGGACATTCCAGTTGATGAATCTGTGCCAGCTGATGAATATGCTCGAGCTGAAAAAAAATGCTTCAGTTGATGAAACTGCCAGGACTGATACTGCACCAACTCTTGAAGAGAAAATTTCTTCACCTAAGTCCTCAAAGGTGAAGAAAATGGTTCCGTCTGCATTAGACGTGAAGAAAACCAAGCCTGCCGAGAAAGAAGCAAAGAAGGGAAAAGCTTCTTTAACTCCAGAATCATTAGAGGCTAAGCGTCAAAAGACTCTTGATGAAAATGCTCCCTTGGTTGTTGTGCCTCTGAAGATAGCTCCATCATATACTATGGTCCCTTTCGGAATTGACTATGTCATTCCTGAAGAAGATGAGGAGATCCTTGTTGATGAGGAAATGAAGGACGCTGCTTCTAACGAAACCATGGATGAGGAAATTCAAATTGATGACATTCCTCTGTCCTTCATTCCTCACAAGACGCCTGACGAACCTGCTCAAGGATCAACTACAACAGCTAAAGAATTTAGCTCCTCCTCCAAGAAAATTCCTCAAGCTGAGGAAAACCAAGAAGAAGACCCTCAGCCCGAGGAAAATCCTAATCTTGAGCAAGACCCTAAACCTGAGGTCCAGGTTGAAGAAAATCCTCACCCTGAGCAAAACCCTCAACCTGAGGCACAGGCTGATGAAATTCCTCAACCTGAGGAACATGCTGAAGAAAATGCTCCTCCACCCGATACAGAAACTGCCATTGTGGTTGTCAACACTCATACTGCAATGATCGTATCTCCTCAAGAGAAGCAGCAAAATCTTACGCCAATGCAAAATCAGCCTTTTTCAAAGAGGCCAAAGTTTCAGAAGGAGGCATTCTATCAAGAACGCATGTATTTCATCGGCGACAATCCTTATGACAAGCTTCGCATCAGGCACAAGAAGTTTTGGACAAGGACTCCGCTCAACTATTATGCATCTATGCTCCATGGAAAAAAACAAAATATTTTAGCAAAGGCACATTCCTCATGTTGAGTTGGAAGAAATTCCTTGCTTCGCCCCAGTCCTCAACATTCTTCATGAAGCCGGACTGCTGCCACTTTGCATTGATATATGTGATTGGAATAGCAACATCATTCTTTAATTATATGCAACTTTGCACATCTCTGGAGATCCAACTGATATCAACACTTGGGTGTTGGACTGGATGACGCGGCACACACACACTACAAGGCCCCTGCGAATGAGCTGCTACGAGTACTTTCGGTTTCAATTCCCTGAGAACATGTTGTAAAGATGTATGATGAACGGGAGTTCCCCAATAAGCTGATGGAAGTCCTCATGAAGCCTTTGGCCAAGGATCAACCACCAAGAATGACTTTTCTGGTTCAAGACCTGAAGTATGAACCCAGGACGGTCTACAGGATTCTGTGTAGTGTCATTGCTCCAATCAAAGGCCATGATGATGAAGAAGATGTTGTAGGCATCATGAAGAATATCCTCTTCAACATCATCCATGGCATCCCCACAAACCTTCACGACTTCTTCCTGAGGACTCTGGCTGACAATGCTATGTCACCCTTCGACCTAAAGATTTACGCTCCATGGATCATGAGATTCATCAGACGTAGGTCAGGCATCAACTATCATGCTGATTTCAACAATCACATTGGATATATGCCTCCTATCAGAGTCAACAAGAAGACTTTTGAGCTTGTTGAAGAAAAAGGAAAATCAGTCATCGATGAAGGTAGTCAGCCCCTTGATGGCCAGTTTCGTGAACTAGAAGCATATTCTTCATGGGATGATACTGAAACTCAAGAGCCGCCAAGTCCAGTTGCACCAAGGGTGATGACTAACACAGAGCTACTCGTGAGTCTTCATCAGAAGGTTGATCGCAATCACAAATGGGTCAAACGTCAATTCGGCGCCATTGTGAAAACCCTCAATGAGACTCAGATTGTAGTGAAGAAAAATTACCACTATCTTCATGAGGTTTTTGATCCCACCTGGGCCACACTGGCTCATCTAAAGACTCAAGAAGAACTTGATGAATTGGAGTTTACTCGGGACTTCGGTTGGTCGTGGCCTCCCAAGAGAAAATTCAAGCCAATCCCAGTTCCAGATCTTGAGGACAGCTCCTTTTTTCATTCCGCACTGCAGAGTCTGATGAAGATCAAGAAGATACAGCCACCGGCCCAAGGAAGAAACCCGCCAAGAATCCTCATGTATCATCTTCATCTACCAAGAAGTGAAAGTCTTCAAGGGGCGTTAGTCCTCAGTTTTGACCCTTTTCGTCACTTGATGACAAAGGGGGAGAAATCTGAGAGTTAGTCTTCGCGCGGGATATATTTTGGGGCTTATGAACTTTATTAAGTTACAAACTCTTGGTTATTCTGAAGTGTTTTATGTAATGAGTTGTAACTTAAGCCCGATGGTACTCTAACGGTTTTGAACGTTTTCCTTCGCACGCTTATTCCTCAAAATATTAAAGCACGCATGCTGGAATTCGTCAGATACCATTTCTCATCATGCATTCTCAAATTCTTCAAATTATATGTCATATGTATGCATGATTTACAAGACTGAGGGGGAGATCTCCATGATATAAATCATCAATGTGCGTTTGCTGTGAAAAGAAAGATCATCAAGATATGCACATCTTCAGGGGGAGTCTCTCTGTATCTTGATTTCAAATTCCTTAAATGATTATTTACACATCATATTTTTATCCCCGTTGAAGACTTAACCTAATTGTCATCAACCACCAAAAAGGGGGAGATTGTAAGTGCATCTAGTGCCCCTTAGTGATTTTGGTGGTTTGAAGACTTATAGGTTAAGTATCTAATGTGTTCATGAGTGTACACATGATCTATAAGTCGCTGAGGAGTTTGAAATATTCGATGAATATCAACCCCTAAAAATATATATATCTTCGGCTAAATAAATTGGTCTTTTGCTGAAGACATTGATCGCGAAGAAATTGCGATGAAATTGATATTCCTCATGAAGATATTGAAGATGAGAAATTTGGTGTGTCCTGAAGAAAATTAATTTGACGACTTTGAAGCGTGAAGATTTATTCTTTCTGTTTCATTTTCTTCACTCTTGAGTCATAGGAACACCGTACTGTTAAAGGGGGTCGACGTAACACTTCTGAATAAATTTCCTCATGATGCTCAATCCAAGCCTAATCCTACCAAAAGCCTCAAGTGAGGAATATGAGAGACATGAGGACTCTTACAGTTGAGGGTCCCGACCGTTGCCGCAATTCGCGCCACATCACCGATATTATCCACACCAACGGTTATATTATTTAAGGGCATTAATGTCAAATCATGTCGGGATGCTCCTAGGCTATAAATAGCCGCCCCCCACAACTATTAGCAGGTTGGTTGCTCCGTGAGAAAATGACACTTGTCATTTAGAGCAACCCAAATTCCTCAAGGTCTTCAAGAGTAAATCGTCAGTGATGAAATACCCCAAACACCAAACCACAAACCAAAGACCAAGTGATTGAGCATCACTGAAGAATTTGTTCCTGTGTCGGATTGAAGCCTTTTACCTTTGAGGACTGTGCATCCTCCAGATGGTTAGGCGCCATGGTCTAGAGCAATCCAGCAGTCAATTGTGGATCGTCGGGTGACCAAGTTTGTGAGGGTTTGGAAGTCTTCCCTGAAGACTTACCACGACTGTGTATCCTTAGCTCAAGGAGAATACGGTAGGGACAGTGTGTCTCGGGACTGTGTGTCCTTTGGTTTCAATACCAAGCCGCTCCAAACCAGACATACAACTGTCACAATAGTTGGAACTGGGTCATCATCCAATGTCTTCACTGTGATACGGGTTCTATTTATTCAACTCTTGCAATTCCTCAATATTGTATGTTGAATATTTCCATTGTCACTGTTTGAAGAATTTGCTGAAGACTTTCTTTGAAATTCCTCAACCCCAAATTCTTCACGCGAGTTAATCCTCACCTGCTTTCTCTCTGCGTGTGTACTGTGCAAACTACTTTTCATATTCCTCATATTAAAAACCGATGTAGTGATACTTTGCACCCCTGATCCTTTGCTGTTTCCACTGCAAGTTAGTCATCAGTGAGGAATTTCCTCAAAAGGATTTTCCTCAGTGATGAAATTCTAAAAATCTCCTATTCACCCCCCTCTAGTCGATATAACGCACTTTCACACATCCCTAGAATTCTTATTGTTCTTTAGCAATATTGTGCTCATGTTTTATTTTTGCATTAAAAATGAAATAGGGATTTAAAGAAACCATAGCACCTCACCTTGATTAAACCAATTTAAATAGTGTGTGATTTCAATGAACCGAAAATGGCCTTCATAAAAGGCCACCCTTTTTGATAAATATTGGAAACAATATTACAGGGGTGGATATTTTATTTTAAATACTTTTGGCATTTTAATTAAACCACAAAAGCCACTGATAATACCCAAATAATTGGTTTTAAATATTTTAGAATAATATAAAATGTTGAAACATTTTTGTGGATTTGGAAATATTCCAAATAACAGCCCACAATTATATTCCCTATATTAGGAATAGTTTGGAGCCAAAAAATAAATGAAACAAATGTTAGAATTGTAAATAGAAAAGAAATAAAGAAAAAAAAGGAAGACGAAACTATCTAACGCTCACCTTGCCACGCCCACTAGGGGCAGGGTCGTCTTCTTCCTCTGCCTACTGGTAGAGGAGAGACTGAGCGACGGCCTCCTCCACCTCGTGCTTGGCCGTGTCGCCCTCCGACGCTCCGAAGCCACCGCGACGAGGGGAATGAAATCCCCAAGGACTCCCTTATCCTCTCCCTCTCTCCATTTCTCCTCTTGCCTTCGGTTCCTTCCTCTCCTCTTCCTGCCCCCATTGGAGGAGCTTGAGCTCGAGGCAACCGAGCTCTCCGATCACAGCAAGCCTTCCCCGAGCGTCTCACCACCTCCGCCTCATCGAGCTCGTCCTCTATGCCAACGGAATCGAGCCCCCGAGCCCTGCATCGCCCCATCGCCGCCGTTCCCCATCTCCGGCCACCAAAGCTTCGCCATCGATCCAGCCAACCCCGACCTTCTTCTCCGTTTTCGTTGCCTCCGACAGCTCCGCGGTGAGCTGCGGTTTGTTTCCCCCCATTTAATCGAGCTCCTCGCGCGCCTAGCACCGTGGTCGTCGGAACCGAGCTCCGGCAGCCACCACGGCTCGTGGCCGGTGCCCTCCGGCCACCCTCAGCCTCTCTTGCTGCCCTGTTGGATGAGGCCGAGCCTAGGCTTCGTTCCAGTGCTTTCAGCGCTCGAATCCGAGCCCTATAGCACGATTTGGAGCAACTCCTGCGAGGAACAGCCGCGGGTTTGGTCGCCGCCGGTCAGCCTTCGGCGGGCGATGACGTGGCCACCCTAATCCTCTGTTAATTAATGCTAACAACCACTGACAGTGGGCCCTAGAGGTGGGTCAAACCAACTTAGGGGCTGGTCAGCGCGGGATTATCGCCTATGACACTGACCAGTGGCCCCCACTGGTCATGTTAGACCAGATCCAGGCCTGTTAACCCACTGATGTCACCATGACGCAGTAAATGAGTTTTTGTGATTTAAATAATTCCACAAAATGCAGAAAACTTTGAAAAATCATAGAAAATAAAATATAACTCCAAATTTAATAAATAATATATGAAAAGGTATCAGAAAAATTCAATGAATACAATGGTGCTATTTTCATGCATGACAAACGAAGTTATGAAATAGCATCAGGTCAAATCAATTAAAGGAATTTAATAAATGTCCTACTTTAAATAATTTTTGAACTTTGAATTCAAATCAGCATCAAACCAATGTTTTGATAGCCACACTAGCACATGCTACATTTCATTTCATGCCTTGATCATGCATTATATTGTTGCATTTGTATGATATTGATTGTTGCTATTATTTCGGTAGGCTCTGCCCCACTGGATACATCAGATTATCCGGCTGACGGTTTTTACCCTTCCGCTGATTTCCAAGGCAAGCACCATTTTTTATCATCCCGGTAAATCCCATGATCTTGCTCCTGCTCTCACTTATTGCATTAGGAAAAAATATTTCGAATGCCTTACTTCGGTAGCTGAATCCATTCTTTCCATGACCTGTCATTGTCACAGTAAATAGCTAGACACTGCAACCTAGCATACCTGGTAGTTGCTTGAGCCATGATGTGTCTTGTCCTGCTATGCTTGCTATGCTTAGAGTTGTGTCAACTCAGTTTCATCTGGCTGATGAACATGAATGGAAGAATGTGTTCTAGTGACAAAAGACTAAGTGTAGAACCTGATTTCGTAAAGGTACCGATGAAAGGCTATGTAGGAATACATGAGGGGTTGTTTCATTGGAACCGTCCTTAGGAACTGAGTTCCGTGTATGAAATCCAAGACTAGATACTACCACACACTGGGATACTTAATTGACCCTCTCGACTTATTGATCGCCTAGTACTCGGTCTATGAGTTGCAAGTAGTTTATGGTGGAGGCCGTGCATAGTGCTGACCTTAGATGTGGGCTATGACGCGGTAGGCAGTGTCATGGTGTACCAAGTGGCACCCGGATAGTGGGCTTGGGAACCCTGCGCACATCGTTTGGGGCCGTAGCGGAAACTTCGGACGGACTTCCGTGCGGGTTCACTCTCAAATAGGCGATAAACCTGGACTAGGTATTAGCGTGGTTAATGGTCATGGCCGACTCCCTCACTAGGCTTCCGCTTGAAGGTTGCCAAGGTGCGTAAAGTGCAGATGGCGATAAGTGGCGAGAGCGTGTGTGAAGAAGTACACCCCTGCAGAGTTATGATCTATTCGAATAGCCGCATATGCGGATATGGACTACTTGGAGACATATGTTGTTCATAGATAACTTTAATGGCTACTCATAAAAGTATCAACATAGGTGTATGTATCATGTATGGCATTCCTGTGACGCCCTCCCTTTAATCGTATGCTAATCATACACACAAATGTGTACATCAAACTCAAGGACTCACGGGAAGATATCATAACAGAACTCTAGACACAAATAAAACAATACAAGCTTCATATTACAAGCCAGGGGCCTCGAGGGCTAGCATACAGAAGCTCGATAAACACACGAGTTAGCGGAAGCAACAATATCTGAGTACAGACATAAAACATGAGGTGCCTTAGAGAAGGCTAGCACAAAAGAAATACGATCAAACGAGGCGAAGCCTCCTGCCTGGGAACCTCCTAACTACACCTATTCTTCAGGGGCCTCCATGAAGAAGTCACCAACGGGGTGGCAAGCATCGGTAGCAAACTCCATCTCTTGGGCTCCATCATCTCGTCACAGCAATGGATCAAGGGGACAAGGGGGGAGAAAAGCAACAGTGAGTACTCATCCAAAGTACTCACAAGACTTACATCAGAACTATGCTAAGTATGAATCAGTATCAAAGAAGGGGGTTATATGTGGACTGACTACAGGAATACAAGAATAGAGAGACAAGCCTAGTCCTATCGACGACTAGCATCTTCAAGGGTATTGCAGCAATAGACGAGAGTAGAGCAAGGTAACACAATTAATAGTCATATTGTTGCAGCAATATTAATATGAAGTCACGCCCGGAGATCCTCCCTGACTCCTCCGAGGAAGCAATCCTAGGGCAACAATTCCAGTTAAGTAACAGTTGTAGTTGTATAAGATCAGGGCACAACTCCAAGTCGTCTTGTCACCGTAGACACGGCTATCCGAAAAGTTAATTTTCATCCTTGCAGGGGTGCACCAAGTTTCCCGTCACGCTCGATAACACTCTGGAGGGACACACTTTTATGGGTCATGCCCAGCCTCGGAATATCGACACGTCGCAGCCCCACCTAAGCTCAGCAGAGAGGCCAGCCCTCCGGTCTAACTCCTAAGCACAAAGGGTTCATGGGCCCACTTGCCCTCCGCGATCCTGCATGATGCGTAGGCGGCCGAGGTCAGTCCTAGCACCCCATAATCACAAGCGTGATGCATCTCTGGACCACTCGGGTTCGCACCGCTCCATTGCTGATGTCTGACGAGCTTCGGCTGATACCGCGACGTCGAGTACCCATAATTCTTCCCGCGTAGTCGGTAGTGCGAAAGGGTCTCCAACCAACCTAGATCAAATTCCCAAATCCATTATCATTTTAAATAGGTCATCGACACAAACACGCGGGAATACACCCGCCTAACATCTATTCATCAAAGATCCGAGTCACATCAGGGGGAATCCAAGCTATCACCCTCATTGGATTCCAAACGATGTAATTCGTCAAGGTGGACTTAGAGGAATCACCCTCGAGGGTCCCACACTTGAGGGTTTGCACGATAGAGGCATCGTCGGGAATGGTGAAAGAGGAATCACCCTCGATAACGACGACCGACTAGCTGTACTGCAGATATGTCATCAGGAGTACTTCGCGGGGTGTCACCCTCGGTAACCAATAGTACCTCTGTATCGTCGTACAACTAAGGGGGCTGTAAGTGATGTGTCGGGTCTGGCTCGTCGATCAAGGATCGAGATTTGAAAACAAAGCGGGGTAACTGGACTATGGGGTCAGAGGGGTAGACTGCTCCACCTATACTAAACAGTTTAAAGGTGCAGTTCTGAAAGTAGTAGTTCATCAAAAATAGGCTATGCATCATATATAGGAGCTAACTACAACAGTAGAAAAATACTAATGCAAGCATGAGGGAGAAAGACATAGGCGATATAGGGATGATCAAGGGGGTTTGCTTGCCTTGTTGCTCTGCGGAAAGGGCTGGTCGGTAGGGTCGTAGATGTACCCGGCAGCAGCGTTAGTCTCGGCGTCTACCGACAAGAAGAGGGGGGAGAAACAATAAATAACAGCAACAGGTGCAACACTAAGCATGACATGGCAATATGCAGGCTAGGCATGAGCTAACACAGCAACATCCGTCATAGACGGGTCGGAAGAATATCTCACGATATTTTCCGGGTCTCGGGCTACCACCGGTCACATGAAAAATGATGGAATAGTTCCACGTTTGCTATACTAGGGACGCGTGACAAACGATTGGACCGTGTATCCGAGTTTGTCTCGTTCTGCTGATCAACTTTCATGTTGAAAATATTTTGATGTGACTTACGGTTTATTTAATATTAATTTTTAAAGTTTTATTGAATAATTAGGAACTAAAAACAGATTTTAATTAATTATTAAAATACTATTATGACATCAGCATGATGTCATGCTAGCATCAGTAGTTGACTCATCAACTAACCAGTGGGTCCCATGTGTCATAGGCACATTTATTATTTAAGGTTTTATAAATACTAATCAGGTTATTTAGTCGGGTGGGGCCCACCTGTCATATTGCTTAGGTTAATTAATTTATTTTAATTAACAGATTATATAATTAATATATTTACTTTATTAACTAATTAATTAAATAATATATCTAATTACTTTTTATTTATTTTATTCATAAAAACACATTTATATTTTTATATTTTTTAATTTTTTAATTTTTTTCAAAGGGTGTGGGGCCCCCGTGTAATAGACAATGGGGTGGGGCTAGCCCCACAGGTCAGTGGCCCGTGGCCACACACACACAAAACACATATACATAATGTAATCTTTATATACGTGCATACATACATATTAATACATACACACATATCTAATACATACCTACATGCACATTTATACATACATAGATACATCATACATACACATATACATCTTTTCAATTTTTTTATTTCCCTCTTTCTATCCTTACATTCACTAGCATCTCTCTGTTTATCTCTATCAACAAAGAGGAAGGGGGCAATCACCACCTACACCTACAAGACCACAACGGCACAGGAACGCGACGGCGATTGCCAGAACGGAACCGGAATAGGGGAAAAGGATGATAGCTGGGACGAGCCTGAAAAGGGGCTCACCGGTGTTGACGGGAAGGACCGGTGTAGCCGAAGTTCTCGGGAAGGGGAGAAGGAGGTGCCGGCGCCGTGGCGGTTCGGTGAGGGTTCGCACGACGGCGGGACGACGATGGCCGGCGCTGCGCGAGCGCCGACAAGGGCGGTCCGGTTGACGTCGGTGGCCGCCGGAGACGGGAACGGAGAGGGCCGTCCCTGGGCGGGACGTCGCGGCCAGAACCGGTGGGGGCGGCGTGGGATGGTGCCGGTGGTGACCCGACGGCATGGCGAAGAGGAGGACCGGCGGTGAGGGCACCGGCCGTCACGTGTGGATGGGGAGAGGAGGAGGCGATGAGGGGAAGCAAGGGAGGCACCGAGGGAGCCGATGGGATCCAGGAGGGGGTGACGAGGAGAGGAGTAGCGAGGGGCGCGCGGGGATGGGGTGCGTCGTGAGGCGTGGGGGATCTGGGGCGAGGCGCGCCCGAGCGCCAGGGAGGAAAGATCCCGAGCGATGGAGAGGAGGGAGTGGTGCGCGACCGGGGGGTTGTGTAAGTGCATCTAGTGCCCCTTAGTGATTTGGTGGTTTGAAGACTTATAGGTTAAGTATCTAATGTGTTCATGAGTGTACAAATGATCTATAAGTCGCTGAGGAGTTTAAAATATTCGATGAATATCGACCCCTAAAAATGTATATCTTCGACTGATCAAATTGGTCTAAAGCTAAAGAATTGAATCGCAAAGAAATTGCAAAGAAATTGATATTCCTCATGAAGATATTGAAAATGAGGAACTCGGTGTGTCGTGAAGAAATTTAATCTGAAGACTTTGAAGCAGGAATATTTATTACGTTTGTTTTATTTTCTTCACTTTTGAGTCATAGGAACACCGTACTGTTAAAGGGGGTCAAAGTAACACTTCAAAATGAATTTCCTCATGATGCTCAACCCAAGCCTAATCCTACCAAAAGCCTCAAGTGAGGAATATGAGAGACATGAGGACTCTCGCAGTTGAGGGTCCCGACCATTACCGCAAGTCGCGCCACATCACTGATATTATCTAGACCAACGGTCATATTATTTAAGGGCATTAATGTCAAATCATGTCAGGATTCTCCGAGGCTATATATAGCCGCCCCCACAACAATTAGTGGCTGGCTACTCCGTTGGAAACTGACTCTTGTCATAAGAGCAACCCAAATTCCTCATAGTCTTCGAGAGTAATTCATAAGTGAGGAAATACCCCAAACACCAAACCACAAACCAAAACCTAGTGATTGAGCATCACTGAAGAAGTTTTTCTTGTGTGGGACTGAAGCATTTTACCTTTGAGGACTGTGCATCCTCCAGACGGTTAGGCGTCATGCTCTAGAGCAATCCAGTAGTCAATTGTGGATTGCCAGGTGACCAAGTTTGTGAGGGTTTGGAAGTCTGCCCTGAAGACTTACCACGAGTGTTAGGCAAGGACTGTGTGTTCTTAGCTCAAAGCGATTACAGTAGGGATTGTGTGTCTCTTGGTTTCAATACCAAGCCACTCCAAATGAGATGTACAACTGTCACAACAGTTGGAACTAGGTCATCAACCACTGTCTTCACTGTGAAACGGGTTCTATTTCTTCAACTCTCTCAATTCCTCACATTATACGTTGAAGATTTTCATTGCCACTGTTTGAAGAATTTGTTGAAGACTTTCTCTGAAATTCCTTAACCCCAAATTCTTCACACAAATTATTCTTCACCCGTTGTCTCTGTGCGTGTATACTGTGCAAACTGATTTTCATATTCTTCACCTCGAAAAATTGCTGTAGTGATACTTTGCACTCCTAATCCTTTGTTGTTTCCGCTGCAAGTTAGTCATCAGTGATCAATTTCCTCAAAAGTAATTTCCTAAGTGATGAAATTCTAAAAATATCCTATTCACCCCACCCCCCTCTAGTCGATATAACGCACTTTCAATTGGTATCAGAGCAAGGTACTCCCTTGTTCTGTGTGATTTTGGTTTAACCACCTGGAGTTTTAGTTATGTCGACTGCAGGCATGATCAAAGTTATTGCAGGATGTCTTACTTTCGAAGGAAAGGACTTTCCCTTCTGGAATACCAAGATGCAGATGCATCTTCAAGCTATTGACAATGATCTCTGGTATATTGTGGAACATGGTGTCCCTATCATCACTGCTACTGTCTATGTCGCTGATGTGAAGAAATTCAAGCAACTTGATTCTCAAGCGAAGAATATCATTTGTGGCCATCTGAGCAAGGGCGAGTATGGCACAGTGAGTGCTTTGGGCTCAGCAAAACTTATCTGGGAAAGGCTGTCCAAAGTTAATGAAGGAGTATCAACCCAGCATGATTCTCGTGTTGATGTTCTTTGCAATCTCTTCAATCGCTTCAAGAGGCTTGACAATGAAAGCTGCCAAGATACCTTTGGTCGCCTCACTGACATATCAAATGAACTGCAAGCACTCGGAGCTCGAGACATTACTGATCACGAAGTTGTGAAGAAACTGCTAAGATCTTTGGATTCTTCATTTGATACTTTAGTTATGATGATTCAAGAAAGAACAGACTACAAGATGCTTGATCCGGCTGATATACTCGAAAGACTCAATACTCATGAATATCTACAAGAAGAAAAGAGAGATCTATATGGACCCAGCTATTCTAGACCTCATGCACTGAAGGCCAAAGCAAATTCCTCATCTGAAGAAGAAGACTCGGATGGTAGCATTGGTGATCCTGAAGAATTTGGACACGAGCTTGCAATGCTCGTGAGGAAATACCAGAAGTTTACAAGACGTGGCCAGTTTGGTAAATCTTCAAAAATAGATATGAGGAAATCAGAAACTTCATCTGAGGACTAGAAGAATAGAACCTGCCACAAATGCAAGAAATCAGGTCACTACATTGATGATTGTCCTCGTTGGGGAAAGGAATTAAAGAAGAAGAAATACAAGGATGAAAGTTCTGATGACTCGAAGAAAAATAAGAAATCTTGAAAATCCTCATCCTCAAAGTCCTCATCACACAAGAAGACTAGTTTCAGAAAGGCTCGGGCACTTATTGGCAAGGAAATGGATTCTGAGGCAGAATCTGAGGAATGTGATGAAGAGGAGGGTTCTGATGAAGACTCGGAATCTGGACAGGCTAGCCTTGCACTTGCATCCACATTCGTCAGCAAGTGAATATTCAACCTTGAAGAAAATGATAACACCATCCACATTGATGACTATGTTGATGACTTCGCTCCAACCTATTGCTTCATGTCAAAAGGTTCAAAGGTATCGAATGATGCTTCCTCTTCTGATTCAAGTGAATGTGAACCTGATGATTATAAAAAACCCAGTTACAGTAAACTTGCTATCATTGCCACTAAACAACAAACTGCCCTAGAAAAGCTTCAAAAACTGCTAGACAGAAGCGATGATCCGTTGAATGATGAAATGAATCTTACCCAAATCCTCATTGAAGATATCAAATGTCTTCAGTCCAGATTTGATAATCTTCAAGATCGTCATGTTACACTCCTCGTTGATCATGAGAAACTTTCTTCAAAGGAAGCTTGATCTTGAGAAGCTGAGGATTACTCATGATGATCTTCGTATGGAAAATGATTCATTTCTAGCTCAACACATTTGTTGGGGCTTAGTTTATGCCTAAGTAATTTTGGTGATTGATGACAGTACCGTAAAGGACTAATCGTGTGTTTTAAGGTTTCAGATAACACACGTCTACGGCACAAGATCACTCGTCTCCTCATTCATGGAACGGAAGCACGATGCTCTCTACGATTCTCATTATTTGAGTCATAGGAAAGCCGTACTATTAAGAGGGGATCCGTAGTGGAAAGGTTTGGGTGGAATCTATCTTTGCACACGCACACTTCACATATACTCCCTTACCTTCATCTTTGGAGCGGCCCCCGCCACTGTGTTTCTTTCCTCCTTGCAAATTGGTCCCCAGCGGTAGTACCGCTGGCCCTAGCGGTAGTACCGTTGGAAGGCTAGCGGTAGTTCCGCTGTAGCCAGCGGTAGTACCGCTCGCTGGCGGTAGTACCGCAACTGGTCAGCGGTAGTTCGTGGACGGACCTTTTTGCGAAGACTTTCTTGGCGGTGGTAGTGCTTTTGCACTACCAGGGGCCCAGCGGTACTACCGCTGGAGTGCGAGCGGGAGTACCGCTGCATCCAGCGGTAGTACCGCTAGGCGGCAGTAGTACCACCCCTAGTCAGCGGTAGTACCGCTGCAGCCAGCGTTAGTACCGCTGGAGCTCGGGCAGAGAGTGGGAAAACGGTCTGATTTTTCCCCCACTACATAAAGGGTTCTTCTAGCTGTGGAACCTCATCTCTTACCTCTCTAAGCTCCATTCTTGCACCCCAAGCTCAAAAGTGCCCGATCTCTCTCCCTAGCCAATGAAACTTGTTGATTCTTTAGGGATTGGTTGAGAAGGCCCAGATCCACACTTCCACGAAGAGAAAAGTTGATTTCCCCACCAATCCCTTGCGGATCTTGTTACTCTTGGGTGTTTGAGCATCCTAGACGGTTGAGGTCACCTCGAAGCCATATTCCATTGTGGTGAAGCTTCGTGGTCTAATTGGGAGCCTCCAAGCTTTGTGTGGAGTTGCCCCAACCTTGTTTGTAAAGGTTCGGTCGCCGCCTTCAAGGGCACTTATAGTGGAATCACGGTACCTTGCATCGTGCGAGGGTGTGAGGAGAATACGGTGGCCTTAGTGGCTTTTTGGGGAGCATTGTGCCTCCACACCGCTCCAACGGAGACGTACTTCCTGTCAAAGGGAAGGAACTTCGGTAACACATCCTCGTCTCCATCGGTTCCACTTGTGGTTATCTCTATCCTTTACTTTGTATTTGCTTATGCTTGTGACTATATCTTACTTGTCTTAATAGATCTCGTTGTTAGCTTCTTTAGGGTTCACCTCATTGTCGTATTATTTGTGAACCCGTATGTTGTTTACCTTAACTTGCTAAGATTAATTAAAAAGTGGTCGTTGTCTAATCACCCCCCCCCTCTAGCCAACCATATCGATCCTTTCAATTGGTATCAGAGCCATGTCTCTTTATTAAGGGTTTAACCACCCGAAGAGTATGGAAGGCGAAGAGGGAATTAACCATGGGCAACCCGAGGCCATGGACTTGACTTCGGTCACAAGGGACGACTTGAATACGGCTATGGCCGCCCTCAGGACGTCCTTGACGAACGAAGTCAAGAACATCCTTAAAGAGTTAATTGAGGGACTTAAAAGTTCACCCGAACCGGCTATAGTGGTTAAACCCACTGTCACCCATTCGGAGGCCAACTCCTCTAAGGAAGCGGCTAAAGCTATGCGACCTACCTCATCTCACGAAAAGGATGGGACTGGAACATATACCTCAGTTCCACCCCCCATGGTCTATGGAGGATCCGTTCCCGCACCTCGTCTTAATCATGTTGGTCCTCCTCCTAAGCTTGTGAAAGGTGACTTTGCTAACTGGGTATTTTCTATTAAGTCTCATTTGAATCACAGCTCAACAAACTTGTGGAGAATCATCGAGCACGGATATTATCCCCATGACCCAAGCAACCTCACTCCAAGAGAAGATGCAGACAATCAATACAATCACTCTGCATTGTTTATTCTCCAGTCTGCAATGCCACCTGAAGATCTTCCCCACTTGCGTCCCTTCACGTTGGCCAAGGATTGTTGGGAGCATATTATGGTGTTGTACAAGGGAAGCTCAAGCATTCAACGATCCAACTAGGAAGTGATACTTGATAAGGCCGATGAGTTTGTGATGAAGGAAGACGAGGACCCTCGTGATCTCTATCGGAGGGTGAATGCTATTGTTGTGGCGCTCAAGGATCATGGGAGCAAGGATGTGGATGATACATGGGTCAAACGCAAGTTCCTCAAAGCCATCATGCCTTCAAACAAAGCCATGTCATCTGTCATTCGTCAGCGGCCAGACTTCCACTCCTTGTCTTCCAGTGAGGTGTTGGATGAGTTCATTGCAATGTCAATCATGAACGAAACAGCCGACAATGCACTTGCTCGTGTTCGATCAAAGACAACTTCACCCAACCTTGCGTTGAAAGCAAAAGCAATGCTTGAAGAAGAAGAAGAAGAAGATGAGGAAGAGGAGAGCTGCCCTGAAGACACAAAGTATGCCTATCATGAGCACATGGCTCTTGCATCAAGGCAATTCTGGGGCAACAAGAGGAACTCAAGACCCACCTTCACCAAGAACAACTCGAGTGGATTCAAACCCAAACAACGAGTAAGGACATGTTATAACTGTGGTAACGTGAGTCACTTCGTGGCCGAATGTCCCTATGAGAAAAGGGAAGACAACGGAGGCAAGCTCATTCGCAAAGACAGAACCAAGTCATTTCCAATCAAGAACAACTTTGTGAAGAAACCTCACCCAAAAGGGATGGTGGCCCTTGAAGAGTATCCTTCCGATGGTGATGGTGATGATGATGATACAGTGGCAACGGCAACTGTTGCTATTGCCACTACCTCTTCCCAGAAGGTGTCTCTCTTCAACGCCCCCAACGAGAACCACATCACCAAGTGCCTCATGGCAAAAGGTATCAATCAGGTAACTCCCATCATTAAGACCAACATTGCTTCTGCTCCTTCATTGTTAAATTGTGTTGAAGATAGTGATGTTGGGGAACTTAATGAGCATGATCTTGATAAGTTTCTATGCACTATTAAGGGAGAACCCAAGAAGCACTTTGTTGCTCTCTTGGAACAACTGGGTGAGGCCACTGACCTCATTGAGTCTCATGAGGAGACCATCTCTAAACTTCAGGGACATAGTCGTGACTATGCCGATGAAATTGCCGAATTATCTAGTGCTCTAGAAGAGGAGCGCACTCTTCGTTTGGCTCTTGAAGAGTCATATAACGATGACTGCGCTAAAATGCAAAAGAAACTAGTTCATGATGTTGTTCTTACTTGTATGCTTAAATCTGAAAAGTATGCTCTTGGGGTTGGCCATGACAGACTCAAAGAGGAGTTTGACATACTTGACAAGGCCCACAAGGCCTTGAAAGGTGCTCATTTCTCTCTGAAAGAGTCTCATGATCAACTCCAAGCAAAGCTTACCAAGGAGATCTCTACTTGTCCTCCCTTTGTGTTAATTGATAATGCTTGTGCAACTAACCCCTGTTGTGAGCATGTACATCTTGTGGAATAAAATGCCAAGTTAAAGGAGAAACTTGAGAAGGGACTTGTGGCATGCATACAAGGTGAGAAGAGTCTGAACGATCTCTTGAGCACTCAAAAGGGTGTTCTAGGAAAGGAAGGACTTGGACTTACCTCCAAGTCAAAAGGTAAAAGGAGGAACAAGAACAAACGATCTCCCACCCTCATGGACATCTTTGTCAAATACGGTGAGGGGACTCAGAAGGTGAACAGGAACAAGGTGGACTATGGGAACCCCAAGAAGGGCAAAATCATTCCTACTAACACAGCCGGCAAAATCAATTCTTCTTATGTTTTGTGTTGTGCTAGTGATGGGCATGTTTATGCCAGATTTGTTGGTTCCTACGATGAGGATATTGAATGGGCTATCTGGGTTCCTAAGACCCTTGTCTCTAACATGAAAGGACCCACTAAAAATGGGTACCTAAAACCAAGCCTTGATCTATTGCAGGAGTTTGCTTCCGGTGGGGTCTCATGGTTGCTCGATAGTGGAGCAACAAATCATATGACCGGAAGCAAGGACTTAGTGGTGGATGTGCATCCTTCTCCATCTATGCCCACCCATGTCCAATTCGCCGATGCATCCTCTTCAAAGGTATTGGGATTTGGTAAGGTGGTGGTCTCTCAAGATTTATCTATTGAGAAGGTCATGCTTGTTGAGTCACTTGCCTACAATTTACTTTCGGTTCGCGAACTCGCAATTATGGGTTTTTCCACATTCTTTAATATTGACACTGTGGTCCTCCTAAGGAGCAAGACTCTTAAAGTAGCCTATGTTGGACATGTCGAAAATGGTCTTTATGTGGTGAGCTTCTCAAAGCGACCCACTAAGAAGGCGATATGTTTAATGGCTAAAGTTGACGTGGGCTGGCTTTGGCATCGCCGTTTAGCTCATGTCAATATGAAATCTTTGCAAAGTCTTCTAATAGGGGACCATGTTCGTCGACTAACAAATGTGAGCTTTGCTAAAGATCGTGTGTGCAGTGCCTGCATTGAAGGGAAGATTCATGAAACTGCTCATCGTCCAACGACTCTTATCTACACTAAGAGGCCATTGGAACTTCTCCATATGGATCTGTTTGGTCCTCCATCATTTGATAGTCTTGGAGGCAGAAAGTATTGCTTAGTGATTGTTGATGACTACTCAAGATATACCTGGGTATATTTCTTTAAAAAGAAGAGTGAACCTCAACAAACGGGCATCAACTTTGATAATGAAGCGCAACGTCAACATGAAGCAAAGATCTTGATGATTAGGAGAGACAATGGCACCGAGTTCAAGAACTACAGCTTAGATGAGTTTCTAGGTGATGAGGGAATAAAGCACCAATATTCTGCACCATATACCCCTCAGCAAAACGGCGTGGCAGAAAGGAAGAACCGGACCTTGATACATGCTGCAAGGACAATGATGGCAGAATTCAAATCTCCATATAACTTCTGGGCAGAGGCCATCAACATAGCTTGTCATGCATCCAATTGGCTCTACATCCGCAAAGGCTTGAACAAGACTCCGTATGAGATTCTAACTGGAAACAAACCCAATCTCAAGTACTTCCGGGTATTCGGTTGTAAGTGTTTCATTCTCAAGAAAGGAGCACGGTTAGCTAAATTTGATTCTAGAGCACATGAGGGTATCTTTGTTGGTTATGCTACAAACTCTCATGCTTACCGTGTCATCAACAAGTCCACTGGACTAATTGAGGAGACGTGTAACGTAGAGTTTGATGAAAATAATGGCTCCCAAGTGGAGCAAAGTGGTCTTTGTGATGTAGGTGATGAAATTACTCCCCAAGCCATAAGAAGAATGGGGATTGGTCAAATACTCCCCATTGAGGAACCCCTTGTGGCCGAAGGAGAAGGACAATGCTCTACTCAAGTGGAGCCATCACCTCTACAAGCCCCACACGCTTCCAATGAACAAAGAGAAGACTCTCAACTGAATGAACTAGCTCAAGGTCAAGATAAATTGTCCAACAAAGATGATGTGTCTCAGAATATTCAAGCACAACCCCAAGACTCTGAACCTGCTCATGATCAAGATCAAGTGCAACCCCGAGATCCGGACCAAGTAGAAGCACAAGATCAAGATCAAGAGCAACCACAAATACAAGAAAAAACTAGTGAACCTGCTCAAGTCGAAGGACAAGATGATCAGGAGACTGTCTCACAATTCCCCTCTGGAGCACCAACAGCCGGCTCAAGACGCAAGGGCAAGCAAAGGAAACAAGTCGATGCTCCACCGTTATCTAATGAAGAACTCTTGGAGGGTCGAGCAGCCAAGAATGCGAACAAGCTGATAGTCAAGTCACATCTTATGAAGAATGTACTTGGCAGTTTAAAAAGGGGAGTATCCACCCGTCAACAGCTTTGGAATTATTGTGAGCATCACGCGTTTGTCTCGTATTGTGAACCTCAACAGGTACAGGAAGCGCTCGATGATGAAGATTGGCTTATGGCCATCCGTGAAGAACTTAACAACTTCGAGCGCAACCAAGTCTGGGATTTAGTGCCTCGGCCAACGGAGGAACATAATGTCATCGGGACAAAATGGATATTCAAGAACAAGAAAGATGCCAATGGAATTGTGATTCGAAACAAGGCAAGATTGGTGGCACAAGGCTACTCCCAAGTCGAGGGTATCGACTACGGTGAAACCTTTGCCCTTGTTGCTCGTCTAGAATCTATTCGCATGTTGCTTGCATTTGCTTCTCATCATAACTTAAAATTACAACAAATGGATGTGAAAAGTGCCTTTCTTAATGGTCCTTTGAATGAGTTGGTCTATGTCAAACAACCCCCAGGATTCGAACATCCCAAGCTCCCCAATCATGTGTACAAACTCAATAAGGCACTCTATGGCCTTAAACAAGCCCCACGCGCGTGGTATGAGTATCTTACTGAGTTGTTACAAGATCGTGGGTTTGAAATTGGGAAGATAGGTCCCACTCTTTTTACTAAGAGGGTTAAAGGGGATTTGTTCATATGCCAACTATATGTTGATGATATTATCTTTGGCTCTCCTAACATTTCCTTCAATGAAGAATTTGCTGCACTAATGACTGAGAAGTTTGAGATGTCCATGATGGGAGAGTTCAAGTTCTTCCTCGGGTTCGAGATTACACAAGGTCTAGAAGGGACGTTCATCAAACAAGCCAAGTACACTCAAGACATGCTCAAACGGTTCAAGCTCGAAGATGTCAAACCGGTCAAGTTCCCCATGCCAACAAGATGCAAGCTTGACAGTGATCCCAATGGTAAAGCAGTGGATCAAAAGGTATACCGCTCCATGATTGGATCGCTCCTTTACCTTTGTGCATCTAGACCGGATATTATGTTGAGTGTAGGGATATGTGCACGGTTTAAATCCGCACCAAAAGAAAGCCATTACATGGCTGTTAAGCGAATCTTTCGATATTTGGCTCATACCCCAAACTTTGGCCTCTGGTATCCCAAAGGAGCAAACTTCAATCTAGTTGGCTATTCTGACTCAGATTGGGCAGGAGATTGTGTGGAGAGGAAGTCAACGTCTGGAGGATGCCAATTCCTTGGTCGCTCATTGGTAAGTTGGTCGTCAAAGAAGCACAATTGTGTCTCCTTATCATCCACCGAAGCTGAGTATGTGCCAGCTGCAAGTTGTTGTGCACAATTGCTATGGATGAGGCAAACTTTAAAGGATTATGGTGTCACTTGTGACAAAGTGCCTCTTCTATGTGACAATCAAAGCGCCATCAAGATTTCCCTCAACCCAGTGCAACATAGAAAAACCAAACATATTGATATTCGTCATCACTTCATTCGTGAACATATCAAGCTAGGTGATATTGAGGTTCACTTCATCCACACTGAAGAGCAACTTGCAGATATTTTCACTAAGCCTCTAGATGAAGCAAGGTTCCGGGAGTTAAGGCATGAGATAAATATCATTGATTCAAGTAATGTGGATTGAAACTAGGCATGTTACACCTCACTTTGCATTCCATCTTGGTCTAGATGTAGGCATGGACATAGGGGGAGTGTTGTTCTCTCAATGAACTTTCCCTCCCCCCATTATGCATAAATAAATCTAGTCTTTCACTTTAGCCATTGTCAAATGGCACTTGTGCTTCAAAGACGAGCATTGGTCATGAACCCAAGGATAATTCTTCGCGGTGTCATACCATTGTCTCAAACATAGGTGGCCTCGGCCACCGCCCCTCCCACCTTTCTTTTGTATAGAAGAAAGGATATACAATGACAAGTCAGTACATTTTTCTAGGTGCTATCTCGTTTTTACTTACTTGTCATTTGCCCAAGTTCTTCTCTTATTCTAGCCGCATTGTGACATTTGCAGCGGTACTACCGCCAGGGGTAGCGGTACTACCGCCAGGACCCCAGCGGTACTACCACCAGGTATGGCGGTACTACCGCCAGGATTCCCATCTAACACGACCAGCTAGGAAACTTTTAGGGCTGTCTCAAGGGGGAGCGGTACTACCGCCAGGGGGAGCGGTACTACCGCCAGGTAGCGGTTCTACCGCTAGGTCCTCAGCGGTACTACCACTGGCCCGTACCCCTTGGTCTATATAAAGGAGGGGGAGCCCGTTTTTCTCAGGCTCTTTCTTCTTACTCGCGGCTCCTCCCTCCCCTAGCCCGAAATCCCCCTGGTTTGATCTCGTTTTGTGGAGCTCCTTCTCTCCGTTGGATTGGAAGGGTTGCTCCACCTCTCCTTCCTCCTCCAAGGGCCATGAATCCCGGTAAAGCTCCTCCCCTTCTTCTATTTTGTTGATGTTCTTGTTCTAGGGTTAGGAGCATTGGGGGATTGGATCCATGTCTTTGATCTTGTGCCTTGTTCTTGGATGGCATGAAGGAGATATTTGAGGGGAGTGTAGGTCCTCTGAATCGTTGCTGATTATTTTGCCATGCCCTAGGATTTACTTGTTTTAGATCTAGCACTTGAACTATGTCTGGATTAGATCTAAAACTTGCTCTCTCTTGCCTAGGCATGTACTTATTTCGGTGATACCTGTGATCCTCACGTGAGTAGGGCTGGGGTGGAGTTCTTAGTGTTCATATACAGCCCATGCCCCTCGTAAAAATCGTGTAGCCCTATGCATGAGGTCTATTTTTATCTGTCAGATCTGAAAGTCAAACCCCAGCGGTACTACCGCCAGGGGTAGCGGTACTACCGCTAGGCCCCCAGCGGTACTACCGCCAGGGGTAGCGGTACTACCACCACGAGGATTCACTGTGCATTCTTTTCATGTGCTTGGCAATGAGTGTTTATTTTTCTGCTTTTTCTAGTTCATTGCCTTGATTCTTTTTGTCGCCTCTTTCCGCTGTGTGTTTTGTGTCACAGGTAGTTCTCGCCGTTCGAACCCCCCACGGGACACGCAGTCAAAACAGTTTCGCAACCCAGAGGCTCCCGAGGGGTCTACCACCTCAGGTCTGCAACCCAAAAAGCAGTCCTTCAAGAAGTCCGCGCACAAGGATAAGGGGATCAATGTCCGAACAATGCCCCCCAAGGACTTTCTGCAGTTTCGCACTCAGAACCATTATCTCAAAGAGAAGGCTGTGATCAAGAATGTTGACCATGTTTGGCCAAAGGATCAGTGCAGGATCTACCGTGATATTGTCGCGCAGTTCAAGAAGAACTATGTCCCTGTTCAGTGGATTGACCTAGCTCATCTTCAGCGGAACCTGGACTATTTTGGTGATGCCCTCTCTCTGATTGACAAACTGGGCATCAAGGACATCATCACTTTCAAGACAGATTTTGACCCCCACTGCTATTGCTTAGTTCTATGTCACGGTCCACTTCTCTCCTGATGAAGAGCGCTCTATGGTATGGATGACAGGGACTCAAAAGATGACCAGTACCTGGGGTGAATTCATGAAATTCCTCAAGCTTGACTTCCAGGGAGCTGACACTCCACTTGGGTTGCGTCCTCATGCTACAGCCCCCACCGATAGGCCCCCCGCAAAGGACAGATTGCAGAAACTCTATGTTAGGAAGGGTGTGCTCCCCAAACATCTGGACATCATGCATCAGATCCTTGGCAACACCCTCTTCCCTCGCATTGGTAACTTTGACGAGGTTCATGGTTCTTAGGCTGAGATGCTGCTGCGTTGTGAGGAGGCTATGACTAAGGAGTCTGTCCCTCTTGATATTTCTGATGTGATGTTCACGGAGCTCTGGAACTGCATCATCATGCGTAAGGTTCCCATCTATGGGCCCTATCTGTTCGCTTATATTTGTCAGAAGTGGCAAGAAACTTTTCCAGAGGAGGTGCTCTACGCTCAGTCTGACTACATTCGGCACGACCCGATGAAGCTTCGCGTGCAGGAGAAATGGGCCAACCCATCAACTTCCTCTCAGCACAGGGATACTGACACAGAGACTGCTGCTAACAGAGGAACCGCCTCTCAGTCCCGCTCTTCTGACATGCCATCTTGGGCCATCAAACTGCAGGATAAGATGAAGACTCTATTCTGTATGCATGCTAAGGGTCAGTACCAGACGCACGTGGCTCAGAAGGAGAGCCCCCAGAAGCACAAGCGTGTTCTCAGGACTCTTGATGTGGACATCTCCAGCAGATCAGAGGACGACATCACTCCAGAGGCTACTTGAATGCAGGCTCAAGGTTACTAGTGGTCTGGCGATGAGGAGGAAGAGGAGGAGCAGGACGATCAGGAGGGTACCGACGAGTCTGGCGATGCTGAGGATGAGGAGTAACTACTTGTGGCGTTAGGTGTGCCCCTTTTTGTTGTCTTGTGCCAAAGGGGGAGAGAGTCTAGGAGCTGGATTTGCTTTCATAGTCGAACTTTTCTTTGCTTTGCTTTCTTTCGTGGTTTTCTTCGAACTTGGTTTGCTTCTAGTTTGCTATCGTTTGTGAGACATGAACTTATGTGAGATTTATTTCCATCATATGCTGTGAGTCATATGCCCCGTATTGTCATATATCTCTATCTTTTTGTTCTCATATTATTCTTTGTGCAAATCCGGTATTGTCATCAATCCACCAAAAAGGGGGAGATTGTTGGGGCATAGTTTATGCCTAAGTAATTTTGGTGATTAATGACAGTACCGTAAAGGACTAACCGTGTGTGTTAAGGTTTCAGATAACACACGTCTACGGCACAAGACGACTCGTCTCCTCATTCATGGAACGGAAGCACGGCGCTCTCTACGATTCTCTTTATTTGAGTCGTAGGAAAGCCGTACTATTAAGAGGGGATCCGTAGTGGAAAGGTTTGGGTGCAATCTATCTTTGCACGCGCACACTTCACATATTCTCCCTTACCTTCATCTTTGGAGCGGCCCCTGCCACTGTGTTTATTTCCTCCTTGCAAATTGGTCCCCAGCGGTAGTACCGGTGGCCCTAGCGGTAGTACCGCTGCAGCCAGCGGCCGTACCGCCCCTGGTCAGCGGTAGTACCGCTCCAGGAGCTTAGTACCGCCTGCCTAGCGGTAGTTCGTGGACGGACCTTTTTGCGAAGACTTTCTTGACGGTGGTAGTGCTTTTGCACTACCTGGGTCCCAGCGGTAGTACTGTTGGGCCCAGCGGTAGTACCGATAGAGTGCCAGCGGTAGTACCGCTGCATCTAGCGGTAGTACCGCTAGGCGGCGGTAGTACCGCCCCTGGTCAGCGGTAGTACCGCTGGAGTGCCAGTGGTAGTACCGCTGTAGCCAGCGGTAGTACCGCTGGAGCTCGGGCAGAGAGTGGGAAAACGGTCTGATTTTTCCCCCCACTATATGAAGGGTTCTTCTAGCTGTGGAACCTCATCTCTTACCTCTCTAAGCTCCATTGTTGCGCCCCAAGCTCAAAAGTGCCTGATCTCTCTCCCTAGCCAATCAAACTTGTTGATTCTTTAGGGATTGGTTGAGAAGGCCTAGATCCACACTTCCACCAAGAGAAAAGTTGATTCCCCCACCAATCCCTTGCGGATCTTGTTACTCTTGGGTGTTTGAGCATCCTAGACGGTTGAGGTCACCTCGAAGCCATATTCCATTGTGGTGAAGCTTCGTGGTCTAGTTGGGAGCCTCCAAGCTTTGTGTGGTGTTGCCCCAACCTTGTTTGTAAAGGTTCGGTCGCCGCCTTCAAGGGCACCTATAGTGGAATCAGGGTACCTTGCATCGTGCGAGGGCGTGAGGAGAATATGGTGGCCTTAGTGGCTTTTTGGGGAGCATTGTGCCTCCACACCGCTCCAACGGAGACGTACTTCCTGTCAAAGGGAAGGAACTTCGGTAACATATCCTCGTCTCCATCGGTTCCACTTGTGGTTATCTCTATCCTTTACTTTGTATTTGCTTATGGTTGTTACTATATCTTACTTGTCTTAATAGCTCTCGTTGTTAGCTTCTTTAGGGTTCACCTCATTGTCGTATTATTTGTGAACCCGTATGTTGTTTACCTTAACTTGCTAAGATTAATTAAAAAGTGGTCGTTGTCTATTCACCCCCCCTCTAGCCAACCATATCGATCCTTTCAACATCAGTGTTGCTTAGGCTGAATTCATTCCTCCATGTCTTAAATGCATCTAACGTGAAACTACTAATTCTTCACCAGAATCATCAAATGCTTCTATTGCTACAAATTCTTCAACAGCTCGTGTAGTGTCAAATTCCTCATTTGAGGAAACCACAAATGTCAGTGATGAAAATGCACGGCTGAAGGAATTGTATGTGACAGACACATACAAAAGTCTCAAAGGACACCAAACCCTTTGTGATGTGCTCAAAAAGCAGACCTTGAACATGAACCCGAGGAAAGAAGGAATTGCCTTTGAGAGGAAATTGAATGCTGATGGATCATACTGGAAACCTGAGCAGTATCCTAAAACCTCATGGGTTGCTGCTAAAGGGCCTCCTTTTGATCCGTCGCATCTAACACTCTTTGCATGTGAATTATCCTATTCCTCGGATGAGTCAATTGACTCGAACTATAAACTGTTCAAAAATCAATCTGGTGAAGTATTTGCTCGATATGTTGGAACTAAGTGCAGGAATGGGCCTCCCCTGAGGAAAATCGGGGTTCCTAAAAGTTGCCTTGAAATCCTTCAGGTGAATGTCCTTATGACACCACCTATGAAGAATTTGAAACCCAGATCAAATTCCTCAGGAGGACCAAAGTCTTCAAGACGATCAAAATCCTCAATTGGTCAAAACTATGCTCGTACCCGTGATAATTCTTGTAAAATGCAGGGAAATTACAAGGAACATGAATATGAGCGTTATTCTTCAAATTATTATGTTCATAAATCCTCAAATAAATTCTCTGCATATTCATTTGAATACTTTAACCCCCTACTGTTAAGAGAAGTGCAGTAGCTTCAATGCCCCCTTCCTCATATGGTGCTCGCAGGATGATGAATGCTTTACCACCCCTTCAGATGTGGGTGGTGAAGAAATTGAACTAATTACTTCTGCAGGTCAGGTCTCTAGATAAAAATCATCATCTGAAGAATTTGCTGGAGACCTGAGGAAATTGCTTGATGGGATGCAAGCTAATATTGATGAAATAAAACTATTTCACACGTCCTTATAACTAATGTTCATGATGAAATTCCTATCTGATGAAATTGATATCATATTCTTCAAGTCTGAAGCATATGAGATGGTAACCTGTACTAATTCATCTGCAGGATGACAAACCCAAGAGTACTGAGTGGGTTCTTGATAGTGGCTTGCTATGGCAACAAACAACAGCGCCAGAGATTGACACGTTGACGGAGACTGGGCTTGCGTTGGTTTTTCCCTTGAAGAGGAAAGGGTGATGCAGCACAGGAGCAGTAAGTATGTCCCTCAGTTTGAGAACCAAGGTATCAATCCAGTAGGAGAATCTCATCAAGTCCAGAGTACCTTCACAAACACAAAAGAGCTTGCACCCAACGCTATAAAGGGGTTGTCAATCCCTTCAAGATTGTTTGCATTTGAGATCTGAAGGCGGAAAGTGCAACGAAGGAAAAGAGCAAGGCTGAAAATATGCTGTGTAGACCCGGGGCCATAGTTTTCACTAGAGGCTTCTCTCAAAATAGAAAGTATTACGGTGGGTGAACAAATTAATGTCGAGCAATTGATAGAACCGGGCAAAGTCATGACGATATCTAAGGCAATGATCATACATATAGGCATCACGTCCGAGACAAGTAGACCAATACTTTGTGCATCTACTACTATTACTCCACACATCGACCGCTATCCAACATGCATCTAGTGTATTGAGTTCATGACGAACATAGTAACGCCTTAAGCAAGATGACATGATGTAGAGGGATAATCTCAAACCAATGATGAAAACCCCATCTTTTTACCCTTGATGGAAACAACACGAGGAGTGCCTCGCTACCCCTTCTGTCACTGGGTGAGGTCACCGCATGGTATGAACCCAAAACCAAGCACTTCTCCAGTTGCAAGAATCATAGATCTAGTTGGCCAAACGAAACCCACAACTCGAAGAGAATTACAAGGATATGAAATCATGCATAAGAGAGATCAAAAGAAACTCAAATAAGATTCATAGAGAATCTGATCATAAATCCACAATTCATCGGATCTCGACAAACACACCGCAAAAGAAGATTACATCGGATAGATCTCCATGAAGATCATGGATAACTTTGTATTGAAGATCCAAGAGAGAGAAGAAGCCATCTATCTACTAGCTATGGACCCGTAGGTCGATGGTGAACTACTCACGCATCATCGGAAAGGTCATGGTGTTGATGATGAAGCCCTCCGTATCCGAATCCCCCTCCGGCACGGCACCAGAACATGCCCCAGATGGGATTTTGCGGAGACAGAAGCTTGCGGCAGCGGAAAAGTACTTTCGATGATCTCCTGATTTTTTCTGGGATTTTAGGGAATATATAGGCGCAAAACCTAGGGCAGAGGAGGCTCAGGGGGCCCACAAGCTAGGGAGGCGCCCCCCTGGCCGCGGAAAACGGCTTGTGGGGTCCCTGCAGGCCCCCTGCCTTGATTCTCCGGCTTCCCGATCTTTTTCTGTTTCGGAAAAAATCTTTTTGGCAGTTTCATTCCGTTTGGACTCCGTTCAAAATCCTCCTCTGAAAGGGGTCAAAAACATGGAAAAAACAGGAACTGGCACTTGGCACTGAGTTAATAAGTTAGTCCCAAAAAATATATAAAAGGCATACAAAACATCCAAAGTTTGACAAGATAATAGCATGAAACCATAAAAAATTATAGATACGTTGGAGACGTATCATGGCTGCACACATCACATGACTAGTGACAAAAGCTTGCTGATGAATATGACACTAACTCCATCACCTGTGAAGCAAATCACTTATGCTGACAAAGGTAAAAGCAAGGTATTGGGACATGGCAAGGTGGCTATTTCCAACGATAGGCACATGGACAAAGTGATGCTTGTTGAATCCCTTGGATTTAACCTCATGTCAGTATCAATGCTTTTTGATCATGATATCATTGTTATTTTTGGAAGATATAGATGTGTTGTCATCATGGAATCTGACAGATCCAAAGTCTTCGAAGGTGTTAGAAGAGGGGATTTGTACATTGTTGATTTCTCTACATGTCCTCAACCAGCCACTTGCTTACTACCAAAAACCACAGAAGGGTGGTTGTGGTATCGAAGACTTGGTCATGCAGGCATGAGGAATTTGCACACGCTCGCGAAGAAGAAGCATGTCATAGGCTTGTGAGTCTGGGAAAATGACCAGATCCAAGCACCCCTCGAAGACCATCATGACCACTACTCGTCCATTTGAATTGCTTCACATGGATTTATTTGGACCTACTCATGATGCCACATTAACAAATGCAGCATCTTTATATGGCTTTGTCATAGTTGATGATTACTCCAGATACACATGGGTGCATATCATTTTGTATAAAACTGAAGTGCAGGAAGTCTTCAAACGATTTTCCTCAAGGGCCTCAATGAACTTCGGCGTCAAGATCAAACACATGAGGAGTGATAATGGAATAGAGTTCAAAAACACTGGTCTTGATAATTATCTTGATGAACTTGGTATTACTCACGAATTGTGTGCTCCTTATACTCCTCAACAGAATGGTGTCGTCGAAAGGAAGAACAGGACTCTGGTTGAGATGGCAAGAACCATGCTTGAAGAATATCAGACTGCTCGTCGCTTTTGGCCTGAAGCAATCAACACTGCCTGCCATATCATCAACAGGGTATATCTTCACAGATTCCTCAAGAAAACCTCATATGAACTCCTCACTGACAAGAAACCCAATGTAAGTTATTTCAAAGTCTTCGGTGCAAAATGCTGGATTAGAGATCCTCACCATAGCTCAAATATTGCACCTAAGGCACATGAGGGTTTTATGCTCGGTTATGGAAAGGACTCGCACACCTACAGAATCTTCAACAGCTATCACAACAAGGTTGTTGATACGGTAGATGTGTGGTTCGATGAAACTAATGGCTCGCAAAGAGAGCAATTGCCTCCTGATCCAGATAAGCTGTCTCCTGAGGAAGTAATAAAGCTCAAAGCTACTGAAGACATTGTTCCCACGAAGGAAATTGATGAAGAGATCATTCCCAGCACTGATGAAAATCAAGAAGATGCTCTTGAGGAAATTGCTCCAGAACCAATTCCTCAGCCCAGACGAAATCCTGAACCAGCTCATCCGAGGAATGCAAATGAAGTAGAAATTGACAAAATCCTCGGTGACATCAACGTGCCAGGTCCTCTCACTCGCTCAAAAGCTTCACACTTAGTGAACTTTTGAGGGCATTTCTCCTTTGTGTCTATCACAGAACCTTCAAAAGTTGTTGAGGCTTTCATGGAACCAGAGTGGATCCAAGCCATGCAAGACGAACTTCTTCAATTCAAGCTGAATGACGTATGGGAGCTCGTAAAACGACCAGATACTCGCAACCACAATATCATCGGCACCAAGTGGATTTTCGGAAACAAGCAAGATGAGGATGGTCAAGTGGTGAGGAATAAGGCACGACTTGTAGCCCAAGGTTAAACACAGGTTGAAGGAATTGATTTTGATGAAACTTTTGCACCTGTTGCTAGACTTGAAGCTATTCGAATACTACTTGCTTATGCTAATCATCATAACATTAGCTTATATCAAATGGATGTGAAAAGTGCATTCCTCAATGGTAAGCTTGAGGAAGAAGTATATGTTGCTCAGCCCCCACGTTTTGAGGATCCAAAAAATCCAGACAAAGTCTTCAGACTCAAAAAGGCGCTCTATGGTCTCAAGCAAGCCCCTCGGGCGTGGTACGATACATTGAAGGAATTCCTCATGAAGAAAGGTTGCGAACCTGGTTCACTCGATCCAACTCTGTACACTAAATCCTATGATAATGAACTATTTGTGTGCTAGATATATGTCGATGACATCATATTTGGCCGTACTGACAAACGTTACATTGATGAATTTGCTTACATGATGAGTGAAGAATATCAGATGTCTATGATGGGGGAGCTGAAATTCTTCTTAGGTCTACAAATTTGTCAACAACGCAATGGAATCTTCATATCACAGGAGAAACACCTCAAGGATGTTCTGAGGAAATTCGACATGCACGAATGCAAAGGTGCCAAGACTCCAATGCCTACCGACGGCCACCTCTGCACTGACAAAAATGATAAAAAATTCGACCAGGAGGTATATCGCTCCATGATTGGCTCTTTACTGTATTTGTGTGCATCCAGGCCAGATATAATGCTTAGTGTTTGCATGTGTGCACGTTTTTAAGCAAAACCGAAGGAATCACACCATAAGGCTGTGAAGCATATTCTTCGATACTTAGCTCACACACCAACACTAGGATTATGGTGCCCCAAGGGCTCAAATCTTCATCTTGTGGCATATTCTGATTCGGACTATGCTGGTGACCGTGTGGATCACAAGTCAACCTCTGGCACATGTCATTTCCTCGGAAGATCATTAGTTTGCTGGTCTTCAAAGAAGCAGAACCGCGTTTCAGTCTCCACTGCCGAATCTGAGTACATTGTAGCTGGTTCATGCTGTGCTCAATTGCTATGGATGAAGCAAACCCTCAAGGACTACGGCATCAACATGAAGAATGTGCCTCTCTACTGCGATAATGAGAGTGCAATCAAGATTGCATACAACCGAGTACAACACTCGAAGACTAAGCACATCCAGATTCGTCATCATTTTCTTCGGGACCATGTCCTCAAGGGCAATATCCTCGTCACCATTTGAAGACTGACGAGCAACTAGCTGATATCTTCACTAAGCCCTTGGATGAGAAAAGGTTTTGCAAGTTGTGGTGTGAGCTAAATATCTTAGAATCTTCAAATGTTTTGTAAAAACATGCACACCTCCTAACACTTATGCAAAATTGATGACTTAGATGTGCAACACACAAAGAATTGATTTTCTTCAATCAATGAAGAATATCACTCTTAGTGTGAGGAAATCAACGAAGAAATTGATTCTCAGGGCCCTACGACAATTGTATGCGGCGTGTGAAATCAACATTCTTATATGGTGGGTCACGCCACCACCCAACTTGAAATTCCTCAAGTTGAATTTCTTCAAAGCTGAATTTCTTCAAAGTTGTTATTCTTCGAACTTGTCTTTCTTCAAAGCCGAAATTCGTCAAAAAAGACGCTTTGTCACAAAATCCTCAAGTTAATCAAAATCTTCAAAAGCACTTGATGATTTTCATTTGCCTAGATATATATTTAGACTGTGATTTCAAAATCCTCAACGGCATTCACTTATAGCTATTTATTCAATTTGATACTTCATCTAAGTGAATGTGATCGGACCCTACTTCCCCCTCTATGCTACTCTCACCCAGTCTATTCAATTCTTCATATGCGTTCTACTTGAAACTTTGTTCAAAATCCTCACTGCGTCCTTGTGAGCTGATGATTTTGTAACAAAATCCTCAAATCTTCAAAAATGATTTTTATATTGTTACACAGTAACCGAACCCCACTTCCCACGATCAGATAAGCACGATCTCCACCGCTTTAAACGGTTGCTACACGTGTCGTGCGGAAACGAAAGGGCGGGGGTAGTTCGGTCTGAAAGAATCGGCCGGACAGTTTTCACCTGGGCTATAAATATGTCCTTACCCACCTCCGGACAAAAATCTTTGTTCTCTCTCTCGACCTCCTCTCCGCTACGGCAAAGACCCAGCGCCACCACTGGAAGTTTCATCGCTCGCGAGAAAAAGCTTCACTGCCTCGACCTCTCCGTCATCGAAATCACGTCGGAACCGGAACGTCTTCGTCCGTCGCCGCCGTAGCTGTCATGTGTTGCCAAGTTAGGGCGCAGTGGACTCGCACCAAAGAGCATCTACTGTTGATTCTTCCTCTGTTCTTCGTGCGCACTATATAGGGTAAATAAAACTCTATTTTTACAGCCCCTTTTGATCTACTATTTTACCGTAGATTCGTGAAATCTGTTTTTCCTCAAGTATCTATCAGTCTCTATTCCTCGAACACTGCTTATTCCTCAACTGTGGATGAATTTCAGTAAGCATCCAAAAGTCTTCAAGAGATTCCTCAATTGTGCAAATTGTCGAATCTGTACAACTCTGGAAACCAAGATCAGAGTGCTTAGATAAATTCCTCAACGCACTAGTCAAATTCCTCAACTTTAAAATTTTCAATTTCATCAAATCTGAGAACGCATATGACCTCTCCAAATTCCTCACAACTATACTCTGTTCACAGGTACCAAAATGTCAACTGATGAATCTCTAGGTTCTCATGAACTTAACTCATTTGCAGCATTTCTTGAAGAAAATCTGCAAGTTTCATGAGAATCCTCAAGAATACAATTTCCTCAGCAAAAGCCTCAGCTAAAGAAAATGGAAGATGAAAGGAAGCAAAAGGGTGGCAAGAAGCTTGAATAGAACACTGCCATCAACATTCCTGATGATATATACCTGGAATACTGCACACCTAATGAGCTAGAAACAATGCCCAAGAGGAAGATAAGCCTTCAGAATATAGAACGAGATGGGCTAAGGAGTGGAAAGAATACACATTCGTCACTCCAAAGTACACGGAGAAATTCGCTCTTAAGTCTCCTGGCAAACGGCCTCCTCTCGAGGATTATCAGGATGCACATCCTTCAAGCCTCAAGACGATTGATGACTATCCTGAGGAAAATATAAAACACTTGTCTAAACTTCAGAAGCAGGCAGAAGCTGCCGTGAGGAAATTTAATGAATAATGTGTTGTTGTTGCTACTGTAGCCACCTCGTCTGCAGCTGAAACTTCTCGCACGGCCATTCCTCAAGTGAAGTCGGTGCCGCCGAAACCAAAGGCTTCAAAGCCTCAGGAGAAATTTCTTCAGAAGGATGCACCTACATCTGCACCAAAACCCTCAACACCACCAAATGCTTCAAAGCCTGAACACAAGCAGATTGTGAAGCAACTACCCATCTGAGACAAAGTCTTCACCAACTCCAATGAAGACTAAGGTGACTGCTGGGAGAGTAACCAGACCAAGCCCAGGCAAAATCATCAAAGTTCCTTCTGCATCAGAAGGCAGTGATGAATATGATGATGAGACTCTGCAGGCAATCATCAGAAACAACAAGGAAAGGGTAGCACAAGCTTCAGGCAGCGCCATTCCTCTAGCCATGGACCCAAAAGTCCTTTTGGACTACATCAATGTATGGTATGATGACCCCAACACACCTATCGATGACTTGAAGCTTCCCCCAGGCATCAGCCACATGGTGGCCACTTTCATCAACGAGGCCAAGTGGAAGGAGACGCAAGCCAAACAAGCAAAGGCTGTGAAGCTGAAAAGGAGAATTTCCTCATATAAAATCTCCTCAGCTTGACGCCTGATGCACTTGTGTCCACTCAGGCAGAATTGAAGACTTTGACTGACAAGTACACCAAGCTATCTGATCGTCAAAGTCTCAAGAACAATTTCACCAAGTTTGCTACTAATGTAGTTGATGATTACAACAAAAAGGCTGCCCCTCCAGCAACACCTCAGCAGCCTGAGATTGAGGAAGAACAACCTGCCCCTGCTGAGGAAATGCCTCAAGAAAGGTGTGCTGATGAATCGGTTATTGAGGAAATAACCAAGGAAACTCCTGCTGATGACTTTGCTCCAGCTGATGCTTCTAAGCCAGCTGATGACTCTGCTCCAGCTGAAGAAACTGCTTCAGCTGAGGAAACTGCCAGGAAGGATACGACTCCGCCTCCTGAAGAGAAAATGACTTCACCAAAATCTTCGAAGGTGAAGAAAATGACTCCGTCTGCATCAAACGTGAAGAAAACCACGGCTGCAGAAAAGGAAGCTAAGAAAAGAAAAGTGTCCTCAACAGAAGAATCAACTGAGGCCAAGCGCCTCAAGTCTCATGATGAAAATGCTCCGTTGGACCCTGTGCCTCTCAACATTGCTCCTTCCTATGAAATGACTCCCTTCGAAAGAGAAGACAAGGAGCACATGCCTAATGAGGAAATGAAGAATGGTGAGTCTGAGTAACACACTGATGAGGAAATTCGAATTGATAACAGTCCTCACATATTCATTCCTCCTAAAGGAACTGCTCAAGGATCAGCTGCACCAGCTGAAGAATTTGGCTCCTCCACCAAGCAAACTCCTCAAGCTGAGGAAAACCAAAAAGAATATCCTCAGCCTGAAGAAAATTCAAATCCTGAGAAAAACCCTCAACCTGGGGCACAGGATGAAGAGATTCCTCCTTCTGAGCAAAACCCTCAACCAGAGGCTCAGGTTGATGAAATTCCTCACCCGGAGCAAGATCCTCAGCCTGAGGCATAGGCAGATGAAATACCTCATCCTGAGGTACATGCTGAAGATAATGCCCCTATGCCAAATACAGAGAATTCTCTTATAGTTATCAATCCGGAGACGACAATGATTGTCTCTCCTCAAGGGAAAAAGCAAAACCTTCAGCCCATGCAGCGTCAGCCCTTCTCCAAGCGGCCAAAGTTTTCAGAAGGAATCGTTCTTTGAGGAACACATGTATTTAATCGGAAAAAATCCTTATGACAAGCCTCGCATCATGCACATGAAGTTCTGGACCAGGACTCAGCTCAACTATTATGCATTTGTGCTTTGTGGAAGAAACAAAAAATTTCAGCACAGGCATATTCCTCATGTTGAGTTTGAAGAAATTCCTTGCTGTGCCCCAGTCCTCAACATTCTTCATGAAGCAGGACTACTCCCTCTGTGCTATGATATCTGCGATTGGAACAGTGACATTATTCTTCAATTCTATGCAACTCTGCATATCTCTAGAGATCCAACAGATATCAACACTTGGGTGCTGGATTGGATGACGCAGCACACACACTTCAAGGCCCCTGCAAATAAGCTATTGCGCGAACTTCCTGTATCAATTCCTTCGGAACAGGTTGTGAAGACGTATGATGAACGGGAGTTGCCCAATAAGCTGATGGAAGTCCTCATGAAGCCTTTGGCCAAGGGGAAACCACCAAGAGCAACCTTCCTGGTTCATGAGCTGAAGTATGAACCCAGGACTGTTTATAGAATCCTCTGCAGTGTTCTTGCGCCAATCAAGGGCCATGATGATGAAGAAGATGTCGTAGGCATCATGAAGAATATCCTCTTCAACACCATCTATGGCATTCCCATCAACATTCACGATTTCTTCTTGAGGACTCTGGCGGAAAATGCTATGTCCCCTTTTGACCTGAAGATTTACGCTCCATGGATCATGAGATCCATCATACGCAGGTCAGGCATCAACTATCATGCTGATTTTAACAATCGCATTGGATATAGGCCTCCAATAAGGGTCAACAAGAAGACTTTCGAGCCAGTTGAAGGAAAAGGCAAGTCTGTGATCAATGAAGGCAGTCGTCCCCTTGATGGCCAATTCTGAGAGCCGGATGCATATTCTTCATGGATGACACTGAAACCCAGCCACCAAGTCCTATTGCTCCAAGGGTGATGAATATCAAAGAGTTTCTCCTCAGTCTTCATCAAAAGGTTGATCGAAATCACAAGTGGGTCAAACGCCAGTTCAGTGCCATTGTGAAAACCCTCAATGTGACACAGAATGAAGTGAAGCTAAATCATCATTATCTTCATGAGGTTTTTGATCGCACCTGGGCCACACTGGCTCATTTGAAGACTCCAGCAGAACTTGAAGAATTGGAGTTTAACCAGGACTTCGATTGGTCATGGCCACCAAAGAAGAAATTCAGAACAATTCCAATTCCAGACCTTGAGGACAGTTCTTTTTCCTCATTACGCACTGCAAAATCAGATGAAGACCAATAAGACACTGCCACTGATCCAAGGAGGAAGCCTGCTCCCAAGAATCCTCATGCGTCTTCCTCAACTGCTGAGAAGTGAAAGTATTCACGGGGCATTAGTCCTCAGTTTTGTCCCTTTTTGTGAATTGATGACAAAGGGGGAGAAATCTAAGAGTTAGTCTTCACGCGGGATATATTTTGGGGCTTATGAACTTTATTTAAGTTACAAACTCTTGGCTCTTCTGAAGTGTTTTATGTAATGAGTTGTAACTTAAGCCCGATGGTACTGTGACGCTTTTGAACATTTTTTCTTCGCATGCTTATTCCTCAAAATATTAATGCACGCATGCTGGAATTCGTCAGATACCATTTCTCATCATGCATTCTCAATTTCTTCATACTATATGTCATATATATGCATGATTTACAAGACTCAAGGGAGACCTCCATGATATAAATCATCAATGAGCATTTGGTGTGAAAAGAAAAATCCTCAAGATATGCACATCTTCATGGGGAGTTTCTCTGAATCATGATTTCAAATTCCTCAAGTAATTAATAACACTTCATATTTTTATCCCCATTGAAGACTTAACCTAATTGTCATCAACCACCAAAAAGGGGGAGATTATAAGTGCATCTAGTGCCCCTTAGTGATTTTGGTGGTTTGAAGACTTATAGCTTAAGTATCTAATGTGTTCATGGGCGTACACAGGATCTATAAGTCGCTGAGGAGTTTGAAATATTCAATGAACAACGACCCCTAAAAATGTATATCTTTGACTCAAGAAATTGGTCTGAACCTGAAGAATTGAATCGCGAAGAAATTGCGATGAAATTGATATTCCTCATGAAGATATGGAAAATGAGGAATTCGCTGTGTCTTGAAGAAAATCAATCTAAAGACTTTGAAGCAGGAAGATTTATTCTGTCTATTTTATTTTCTTCACTTTTGATTCATAGGAACACCGTCCTGTTAAAGGGGGTCAAAGTAACACGTCGGAATGAATTTCCTCATGATGCTCAACCCAAGCCTAATCCTACCAAAAGCCTCAAGTGAGCAATATGAGAGACATGAGAACTCTCACAGTTGAGGTCCGACCGAGCGCCACATCACTGATCTTATCCACACCAACGGTCATATTATTTAAGGGCATTAATGTCAAATCATGTCGGGATGCTCCCAGGCTATAAATAGCCCCCCCCCCCCCCACAACCATTAGCTGGCTGGCTACTCCGTTGGAAACTGACACTTGTCATAAGAGCAACCCAAATTCCTCAGAGTCTTCGAGAGTTATTCATCAATGAGGAAATACCCAAACACCAAACCACAAACCAAAACCTACTGATTGAGCATCACTGAAGAAGTTGTTCCTGTGTGGGACTGAAGTCTTTTACCTTTGAGGATCGTGCATCCTCCAGACGGTTAGGCGTCATGGTCTAGAGCAATCCAGCAGTCAATTGTGGATCGCCAATTGACCAAGTTTGTGAGGGTTTGGAAGTCTGCCCTGAAAACTTACCACGAGTGTTGGGCAAGGACTGTGTTCTCTTAGCTCAAGGAGATTACAGTAGGGACTGTGTGTCCCGGGACTATGTGTCTTTTGGTTTCAATATCAAGCCGCTCCAAACCAGATGTACAACTCTCACAACAGTTGGAACTGGGTCATGAACCATTGTCTTCACTGTGAAACGGGTTCTATTTCTTTAACTCTCTCAATTCCTCACATTGTATGTTGAAGATTTTCATTGCCACTGTTTGAAGAATTTGCTGAAGACTTTCTCTGAAATTCCTCAACCCCACATTCTTCACACAAATTATTCTTCACCCGTTGTATCTGTGCCTTCATACTGTGCAAACTAATTTTCATATTCTTCACCTCCAAAAACTGTTGTAGTGATACTTTGCACTCCTGATCCATTGCTGTTTCCGCTGCAAGTTAGTCATCAGTGAGGAATTTCCTCAAAAGGAATTTCCTCAGTGATGAAATTCTAAAAATATCCTATTCACCCCCCCCCTCTAGTCGATATAACGCATTTCAGGTTGGAATTGGGGAGTGATGCGGTAGGGGGAGCGAGGGGAGGGCTCCCTCGTCCCCTGGCGGCGTGGTAGGGAGAGAGTGGAGCGGCGCTAGGGTTGCATGGGAGGTTTTATACCCCCCATAGCATAGGTGGGCTGGCTGGCCCAATTTGGGGTGGGGGTTTGTTCTTTCTTTTTTTTGTATTATTTATTTTATTTATTTTTTTCTAATAGTTTCCGTTTTAAATATTTAAGTGTTTTAATTAACTCTCAAAATATCCGATTCAATTTTATAAAGAATTAGGGAATTCTTGCAGTTCATCCAAATTTTTTATTTTTACATTCGAAAACTTTTCCTGTTCGATTTATTTTTGAAATTAGAATTTGGATCGGTTTGAAACTACGCGAGACTATCCATGGTAATCCCGGTGACGTGGCACCATTAACATAGGTTTGTTGTAGCTTCATTAACCGGGGCGTCACAGTACTTTGGATGAGTACTCACCATTGCTTTGCTCCCCCCTTGTCCCCTTGATCCGTTGTTGCGACCAGATGATGGAGCCTCGGAGATGGAGTTTCCTGCCAACGCCTGCCACCCCGTTGGTGACTTCTTCGTGGAGGCCGCTGAAGAATAGGAGTAGTTAGGAGGTTCCCAGGCAGGAGGCCTCGCCTCGTTCGATCGTATTTGTTTTGTGCTAGCCTTCTCTAAGGCACCTCATGTTTTATGTATGTACTCCGATATTATTGCTTCCGCTGACTCGTGTTTTTGTCGAGCTTTTGTATTCTAGCCCTCGAGGCCCCAGGCTTGTAATATGAAGCTTGTATTGTTTAATTTGTGTCTAGAGTTGTGTTGTGATATCTTCCCATGAGTCCTTGAGTTTGATCATACGAATTTGCGTGTATGATTAGCGTATGATTAAACAGAGGGCGTCACAAGTTGCTATCAGAGCCGTCTGCTTGTAGGTAGCCCCCTTTCCGACTCCTTGGCCGAAGTTGGGTCTAATGTTTGAAAAACTTTACTAACACTGATGTTGTGGCTTACGGGCCCACATCTCAATTGGGTGGTATTAGTATCTTTTGCTCCTTTCCTATACTCTGGGCTCTACTCTCTCTTTTCTTTCGGGTTAAAGATTTTGCTAACTCTAACTCTAGGATCTCATAAATACTTCCTCCCGAAGAGCCCCGTATTCCAGACGATGGCTTGATCCGTCAGAAGAATCCGATGATACTCTCTGATGTTTATATCGAGAACTTGTGCCCATCGCTCTTGCGACTTCCCTTCCTCCATCTACCACTATGGATGACTACATACAAATGTCGTTCATACTTTCTTTTCCAATTGCTCTTGTTTTACGAGATGCAACGAATTATCTTATCGGAGATTCGTCCGTCATCAGTTGTCATGGGTTTCGAAAGTTCTTTGAATTACTATTCGGTCTTTCGGGATCCCCAATAGCATGTTGCTTCTGACCTTTCTCACCTGCTTGTATTATGATTAAATCCATATGTCTAGCCGCATTCTTTAAAATCCTTTGTGATTTTCCTGTGTTCTTATTGATTCTACCTTTGTGTGAATGCGCACAATCATCTGTGCATACTCATAAATTATCTGTAAGGCTCAGACGTCCTTCCAGACAGAGCTAGTTCTCGACGAATCAACTTTGATTGGCTGTCCATCTAAGTCCATTCTACTTACTTGTAATTGTAGCGTCCCGACTCAAGACGACTGAAGCCTCTGGTGTTTCCGTACCATCCCAAGATCATGCTGGTACACACACAGTACATAATGTATATATTCAAGAGTTCAATCACACACCTTTATTAATCGAAATCTCATAAAGAGTACTTTATTACAATAAAGGATTACAATAAAGTGGCTGAAGGCCATCTCATGAGATATCTAACGAAGACTAGCGGAAGCATCAGGTAGACGAGTCCATCCGACTCCAAGGGCATGTCGCTGAGCGTAGATCGTAGCCTCACTCCTGGTCGGAAAAGTACTCAACAACATGATACCTTGCAGCCGTGTAGGTCAGCATATTGAATATGCCGGCAAGTCATCAAAGAGAGGGGTAAAATAATAATCAACTATCTCTACATGCATGTTTGGCCGGTGGGGCTATGAGTTTTGCATAAAGCCAGTTTTATCCTACAACAAGAGGGGTTGAAAGCAAAATATTACTACATAGTTTGTTGTTAACGAGATGGTTCCGCCAACCAATTCTCGTACCCGAATAGTTGTTAACACCCACATCATTATTAAGTTGTGTCGAGAGTTCAGGGGAAATTCAATGCCTTCGGCTCAAGTTGTCCATGACCGTGGACACGGCTAATCGATTAGGTTTGAGTACTCTGCAGAGTTTTGCACACGTTCCCCACAAGATTTGATCGCCTCCGGGTTTGTCCTCGCACTTCAGGGTGTTTGAAGACCGGATGATCAAAACATGGTCTTTCTACGGGTCCCTCTGAATCCCTGTCGGTGCCCATCCATTCCTACCGTTCGTCTACATCTGCTAGCACCGCCTGTCCAGAGTCGCCGCATTGTCCAACCAAGCCAGAGCCCATAATGACTTGTAGCTGTGCAGGTAAGCCTTGAGTCTTGAAGTCTCCGTCCGTCTCTTCGAGCCTAGGTGAAGCTTTCCGCAGGATGATATGGCCTCTCCAGCATCCCGGGCATCCACTGGGTTCTCCAGGGAGCCGATCAACCGCCCTTCACCCAGAGTTGCATTGCGTCCGAGGTCTTTGAAATCTTGTCTTAGCCGGTCTTGATTATTATAGTCAACCTCGCATCACTCGTGGTATCCAGTCAACCGATAAACCCGTCTACTCAAGCATAGCAGTAAGAAATTGTCGTCCAGGGGGCCAAGTATCGGGGTTGTTGTGTGCCTACCACATGATACTACAACTTATGCTAAAGTTTCCAAGTACCTAGGCAGCATGCAATTGGGCAAAGAAAGGTGATCTACCATGCATTGAAAACATAGGTAAAATAACATGATCAAAATGACTTGCCTTGATGATAGTTGTCTTGCTCGAGCGCTTCTAAGTAACACGCTTCGCACTCCGGATGATCTACCGATACAAACACAAAGCACACCATAAGCACTTCAATCATGCCACAAGTAAAAATAACATCACAAGTAATGATTTGCGAAAGCCTAAGTAAAAGAATTCAACGCACGCCGGTATGGCAGAAACTTGTTTCTGTTGAAAACACCAGTAAAAATTCTTTAACAATTTTTAAACTTCTACCACAGTAAAATTTTATCACTAGGAAGCAGTATCAAAAAGAATTAAGTCAAAATCATTTTTCAAACTCCTGGAATAGGCAAAACAAGGTTTAAACTATATCTTCTCTAACTTATATTTGAAAACTCCAAACATAGACAAATTATATGTTTTTCCAAACTACAGGACATTTGTGAGCTACTGGAAAAAGAATCAATGTCATTGGACTTCGTGATAAAAAGTTGTGGCCAAAACAAAACAGAAACTTTCTGTTTTTGCAAACAGGCAGAAAAATATGAAGCTAACTAGTACAAAAAAGAGGGTACACGTGGCATGTTGCTATAGGCCGAGGGGGGCGTTTGTTGCAAAGTTTTGAGCAAGCGGCCTAGTCTTAACAAACTCGCTGGTTAAATCATAAGTGGAAATAAAAACCGCTGGTTTTCTCATATAGACCGAAGAGGTAACTAGGGATCTAATCTAGACCATACACCTGAGATCTAACGGCTATAAATGAAAAAAAGAAAACAACAGAAGGTAGAGGAGGGCTACCGTGGTTGTGGAGGTGTTGCACCGGCGGGGAGAAGATGGTGACGATGCCGGCGAGGGAGGGAGGGAGCTCCGGGGCAGTGGAGAGATGGGGCGGCGGCGGCGGGGCAGTCCTCCTCCTCGGGGAGGCGCTCGGGGGAGAGGTGCGGCTGAAGGGGTGGCGCTCCAGGGGCTGCCGAAGGGCAGTAGCTCGCTGCTCCGGCGGGCGGGCTTGGGCGGCGAGGGGACGGGGCGGGGTGGCAGCGAGGGTGGGAACGGGGTCGGCTCGGGGTGCTGGGTATTTATAGGCCATGGGGGAGAGAGAGGAAGGAAGGAGAGCGAGAGAATCGGGGTAGGAATCCCAAGGTTCCTGGGAGGGCTTGGTCTCGGGAGCATTTTTGGAAGGGGAGGAGAGGGATGACCGACGGGGGCAAGGCTCGGGTGGTGGGGCCCTTCGGGCAGAGAGAGGGGGGCGGGGCGGTTGGGGTCGGTGGCCAAGATTTAGGGATTTTGGGACAGTGGGGATCTCGGCCCAGGCTATAGTGCGCCCGGCGGCGGCGGTTTGTAAAGAAAAAAAGGTTTCCTAATTTAAACCTTTTTCCGAAACAGAAAGTAAAAGAGAATAAAAACGTAATAAATCAAAATATTAATATAGGATTTTATATACCAAAAAATTCAGAAAAATATTCTCTACCCAAATAACATTTTTCCAAAGCAAAAATAAAAACTTTAAAAAATGTTTTTTCAGAAATTCCCAAATTTGTTTTATTTCTTTTTGCAATTATTTTGGCAATAAACTTGGTATTTTCTTGGCTCAAATATTTCAGAAATTTGCCCGCGTTTTGGAGGGTCATTTTCCTCCGCTCTCTCTCTCTTGCATGCAAGAGAGTATTTCTCGGGGCATTACTCATGCGAGGAAAAATGGAAATGCAAATCGAAAAGACGAAAGAAATTCACGTGCTAAATTTATTTCACCCAATATGCATAGATGCTTAGCTACAATGTAAAACATTCCCAATTAGGAAAATTGGGATGTTACAAACCTACCCACCTTAAGATGAATCTCGCCCTCGAGATTCGGGTTGGCTTGAAAATAGGTGTGGGTGGTCTCGACGAAGATCCTCTTCTCGTTCCCAGGTGGCTTCTTCCTCGGTGTGGTGGCTCCACAACACCTTGCAGAACTTGATGATCTTGCTGCGGATAACTCTGTTGGCTGTCTCGAGAATCCTGACGGGTTTCTCCTCATACGTCAGATCACTGTCAAGCTGTATGGCCTCTAGGGGCACTGTATCTCTCAACGGAACATCGGCCATCTCGGTGTGGCATTTCTTCAACTGGGAAACATGGAAAACATCATGAACTCCGGTCAATCCTTCCGGCAGTTATAGTTTGTATGCAACTTCGCCTCTACGTTCAAGAATTTTGTAGGGGACAATGAAACGAGGTGCTAATTTTCCTTTCACACCGAATCTCTTGATTCCTCGAAGTGGAGACACCCGAAGATATGCTCGGTATCCCACTTCGTACATTACTTCCTTGCGTCTGCTGTCTGCATAACTCTTCTGCCTGGACTGAGCTATCTTGAGTCAGTCACGAATTAGCTTGACCTTCTCTTCAGAATCTCGGATAAGATCGGGACCAAAAAGTTGTCGGTCCCCAACTCCATCCCACATCAACGGTGTTCTGCACCTCCTTCCGTATAGAGCTTCGAAAGGGGCCATCTTCAGACTGGTCTGGTAGTTGTTGTTGTATGAGAACTCGGCATACGGTAAATTGTCATCACATCTAGACCCATAGTCTAGTGCGCAAGCTCTCAACATGTCCTCCGGAATCTGATTAACTCTCTCGGTCTGTCCATCTGTCTGCGGGTGAAAAGCTGTACTGAACTCCAATCTCGTTCCCAAGGTTTCATGCAGTTGGTGCCAAAATTTTGATGTAAACTGAGTCCCTCTATCGGACACAATGCTCTTCGGTACTCCGCGCACACATACGATCCTCGTCATATATATCTTGGCCAGCTTGGCACTCGTGTAAGTAGTCTTCACCGGAATGAAGTGAGCTGCCTTGGTCAAACGATCGACCACAACCCAAATAGAATCATAGCCAGAACGGGTCCTGGGTAATCCTGTGATGAAGTCCATACCAAGCTTTTCCCATTTCCACTCGGGTATTGGCAGAGGTTGGAGAAAATCTGCTGGCTTCTGATGCTTGGATTTTACTCGCTGACAAACATCGCATATTGCTACGTACTCGGCAATGTCTTTCTTCAATCCTGTCCACCAGAAACTTTCCTTCAGATCCAGATACATCTTGGTGTTGCCGGGGTGTATCGAGTACGGGGAATCATGGGCCTCCTAAAGTATCAACTTCCTGAGTTCGGCATCATTGGGCACATAGATGCGATCCTCAAACCATAAAGTTCCGTGTTCATCCTCACAAAAACCTTTAGCCTTCCCGTCTTCCATTTTCTGCTTAATCTCAGCTATCTCCTTGTCTAATTTCTGTGCTTCGCGGATCCTTTCTGTCAAGGTGGACTGAATTTCCAGTGTGGCAACAAATCCTCTTGGAATTATCTCCAATTTGAGCTCTCGGAGGTCATCGACTAACTCCTGGGGTAATCCTCCAGCTGTGAGCGTGTTCACATAACTCTTGCGGCTCAACGCATCGGCTACAACATTAGCCTTGCCTGGGTGATAATGCAATCTCATGTCATAGTCCTTGATCAACTCTAGCCATCGCCTCTGTCTGAGGTTCAACTCCTTCTGCGTGAAGATATATTTTAGGCTCTTGTGATCAGTGTAAACATCACAACTATTTCCGATAAGGAAATATCTCCAGGTCTTGAGAGCGTGCACTACGGCTGCTAGTTCCAAGTCATGTGTGGCATAATTCAACTCATGAGGTCTGAGCTGTCTGGATGCATAGGCTACAACTTTGCCTTCTTGCATAAGCACTCCTCCGAGTCCTTGACGAGAAGCGTCACAATAAACCTGGAAATCCTTCCGAATGTTCGGCAATATCAGCACTGTGGCTGTAACAAGACGTTTCTTCAGCTCTTGAAAACTGGTTTCACATTCTTCAGTCCAAATATACTTGGATTCCTTCTTCAACAACTCTGTCATGGGCTTGGCAATCTTTGAGAAATTCTCAATGAACCTTCGGTAATATCCGGCAAGTCCGAGGAAACTGCGGATCTCCTTGACTGAAGTGGGTGCTACCCATTTGGTGACTGTTGCGACCTTGGCAGGGTCCACTCCTATTCCTTCTCCTGAGATGACGTGTCCGAGGAATCCGACTTCCTTCAACCAAAACTCACATTTGCTAAACTTTGCATATAGCTTATGCTCTCGAAGCTTCTCCAGAACTAGACGCAGGTGTTCCTTGTGTTCCTCTTCATTCTTGGAGAATATCAGTATGTCATCGATGAACACTACGACAAACTTGTCCAAGTATTCCATAAATACCTTGTTCATCAGATTCATAAAATATACTGGAGCATTAGTCAGTCCAAATGACATGACCGTGTACTCATACAAGCCGTACCGTGTGGTGAAGGCTGTCTTGGGTATATCCTGTTCACGGATCTTCAACTGATGATACCCGGATCGAAGATCGATCTTTGAGAATATGCAAGCTCCAACTAACTGATCAAACAGATCATTGATCATCGGCAAGGGGTACTTGTTCTTGATGGTCACATCGTTCAATGCACGATAATCGACAACCATTCTGAAGGACTTGTCCTTCTTTTCAACCAAGAGCACTGGGGCTCCCCAAGGTGAAGAACTTGGGCGAATATACCCTTTGTCCAATAACTCCTTAATTTGCTTCTCGATTTCTATCAAGTCATTTGCGGGCATCCGATAGGGTCTCTTGGATATCGGGGCTGTTCCGGGTAATAGCTCAATCAAGAACTCAATCTCTCTATCGGGTGGCATGCCCGGCAATTCCTCCGGAAATACATCTGGGTACTCCTGTACAATCGGTACTTCCTCCTGGACTACTCCCGTGAGAGAGTTTACTCGCTTACTCCGTGTCGGGCGCTGAGACACGTACTTAATCTGCTTCTGCTCGGGGGTGGTGAGCAAAATAGACTTAAGGGCACAATCAATATTCCCTTCATACTTGGCCAACCAATCCATGCCTAGGATTACATCCAATCCCTGGGACTCTAATACGATGAGGTCGGTGGGAAAATTATGGTTCCCGATGTTGAGACTCAAAGCATGGCATCCTATCCCGGCTGTCATCATGCCTCCTGGGGAACTGACCTTAATAGGCTGGCTGAGGGTTCTAGTTGAAAAACTATACTTTTCCACAACTACCCTTGATATGAATGAATGTGTTGCACCAGAATCAAAAAGTACCAATACTGGACGTGAATTTAGCAAAAACTTACCAACCACAGTATCGGGGTGATCATAGACCTCTTCAACATCAAGGTGGTTCACCTGAGCTCGAGGAAAAGGATTGGGCTTCTTTGCTGCAGAGTTGTCGTTGCCGTTTCCATTTCCCTGCTTGTTCTGGGGACAATCAGTGGCATAGTGTCCCGACTTCTGACACTTGAAGCAAGTGATGTGAGTCAGATCCTTCTGAGCTGGAGCTGAATGCTGCTGAGTGCCAGTACCGCCATTCTTAAAGTTGCTGTTGTTGCGGTGGTTCCCATTTCCTCCATGGTTGTGGCCTCCATGGTTGTGCACCGGGTGGTTATGCTGAACGTGTCCTCCAAACTTACCGGATCCAGTCCCGGTATTCCCTGAATAAGGGGTGTAGCGGGGCTTCTGCTGAGTGCCGGAGTTGAACTTTCCAACCCCATACTTTCGCTTGCAGTTCTCCATCTGCTGGTGTTTCCCCTCCAAGATGAGGGCCTTATCAACCAGCTCCTGGTAGTTGTTGAAGGTGGCTACAGTCAACTAAATGCTCAGCTCATCATTGAGTCCTTCCAAGAACTTTTCCTTCTTGGCCGCATCATCGGCCACATCTCCAGGTGCATAACGGGCGAGCATGCTGAATTCATCAACGTACTGGGCCACAGAGCGATTCCCCTGGCGTAAGTTGCGAAACTCACGCTTCTTCAGACTCATTGCACCAGCTGAGATATGTGCGGTGCGGAAGGTTTCCTTGAATTGCTCCCAAGTGACTCCAGAAATGGGATAAGTGGTGGTGTAGTTCTCCCACCAAGCAGCTGCAGGGCCTTCAAGTTGATGCGCGGCAAAACGCACCTTCTCAGCTTCAGTACAACCAGCAGTGATAAGTTCACGCTCCATCTTGCGGAGCCAATCATCTGCCACAATGGGCTCAATGCTGCTGGAGAAAGTTGGAGGGTTCAACCTCAAGAAACGGGTGAGGTTGTCGGCCTGGGGTGGGTGACGGTTGTTGTTATTGTTCTGGTTCTGGATGATCAGCTGCATCAGGGTGTTTTGTTGCTGGATCAACTGGGTGAGTTCTGGCGGAAAGTTGGACTCAGGGGCGCGTCTCGGAGGCATCTGATGTTTGTGGAGGGGTGAGATTAGCATAGAACAATGGTCTAAGCCGAATTACACTACCCATATGAATGCAACACACAAGTATCACACCACACATTTTATTCAATACCATCACAAGGGTTCACACGAGGATACAAAATTTGATAATCCAAAACGTCGGCCTAAACGTATAACGATAAAGTAAATTTGGTGGTCTAGTCTAAGTGTCCTCCTAAGGAAAGCATGGTGACGGGTCCTTCGGTGGAGCTTTCTTCATAGTCCTCGTCGTTGCTGATCAAGGGGGCTACGTCTCCTTCGGGATGAAGGTTCTCGCCCATGTCCAGTTCCTCCTCCAGGTATGCAACTCGAGTCTTCAGCTTCTCGATTCGCTCCAGAAAGTCCTTCACCTCCAGTTCGTGCTCATAGTGGGCTTCCCAGGCAGCTTCTTCGAGTTCAAGCTCGCGGAGTGACATTTGCTTGATCTTCCTGGCGTCCTTGATCACGTGATGCTCCAGAGTCCCGCTGTACTTCTCCAAGGTCTGAGCATAAGACAAGAGAGCGTCCTTGGTCTTGCTTGAGATGATTTCTCCGTCTTCGTTTCTCCGGGATATGGTGAATAGGTCTGGAGAAATAGGGCAGCCTTTGTATTCTTCCTTGATACGTCCGAGTGCACAATGGATCGCCATGTCCCTTCCGAAATTCCAGTTGGGTGCGATGAACTTGAAATCCATCGGCTCAGTGCGCGGCTGGAATGTCCTTCCGGGAATGTGCACCTCGATCCTGCAGCGTGAATCCTCCGGGTAAGACGAAGTTGGCTTCCGTGTGATAGTCGGCAGAGCAATCCTCAAATCCTTGGTGATCTGTACCAGCTCCTTTCCGAACGGCATAGTGGTGTCGAGCTGGCAAAACTCCGTGAACTTAACAGGGTCGAAGGTGGCCATCTAAACATTGGAAAATCGGAGAGAAGTCAGAAATGATCAGAAGGAGAAATAGAAGATTTATAGACATAAGAGAAAATAGTTTTCTTCCTAAGGCTTTTCCATTCCTAGAGGTTACGTCCTAAGGTCAGCGTGTGCTCTGAATACCATTTCTGTAGCGTCCCGACTCAAGACGAATCAAGCCTCTGGTGTTTCCGTACCATCCCAAGATCATGCTGGTACACACATAGTACATAATGTATATATTCAAGAGTTCAATCACACAGCTTTATTAATCAAAATCTCATAAAGAGTACTTTATTACAATAAAGGATAACAATAAAGTGGCTGAAGGCCATCTCATGAGATATCTAACGAAGACTAGCGGAAGCATCAGGTAGACGAGTCCATCTGACTCCAAGGGCATGTCGCTGAGCGTAGATCGTAGCCTCACTCCTGGTCGGAAAAGTACTCTGCAACATGATACCTTGCAGCCGTGTAGGTCAGCATAATGAATATGCCGGCAAGTCATCAAACAGAGGGGTAAAATAATAATCAACTATCTCTACATGCATGTTTGGCCGGTGGGGCTATGAGTTTTGCATAAAGCCAGTTTTATCCTACAACAAGAGGGGTTGAAAGCAAAATATTACTACATAGTTTGTTGTTAACGAGATGGTTCCACCAACCAATTCTCGTACCCGAATAGTTGTTAACACCCACATCATTATTAAGTTGTGTCGAGAGTTCAGGGGAAATTCAATGCCTTTGGCTCAAGTTGTCCATGACCGTGGACACGGTAATCGATTAGGTTTGAGTACTCTGCAGAGTTTTGCACACGTTCCCCACAAGATTTGATCGCCTCCGGGTTTGTCCTCGCACTTCAGGGTGTTTGAAGACCGGATGATCAAAACATGGTCTTTCAACGGGTCCCTCGGAATCCCTGTCGGTGCCCATCCATTCCTACCGTTCGTCTACATCTGCTAGCACCGCCTGTCCAGAGTTGCTGCATTGTCCAACCAAGCCAGAGCCCATAATGACTTGTGGCTGTGCAGGTAAGCCTTGATTCTTGAAGTCTCCGTCCGTCTCTTCGAGCCTCGGTGAAGCTTTCCGCAGGATGACATGGCCTCTCCAGCATCCCGGGCATCCACTGGGTTCTCCAGGGAGCCGATCAACCGTCCTTCACCCAGAGTTGCATTGCGTCCAAGGTCTTGAAAATCTTGTCTTAGCCGGTCTTGATTATTATAGTCAACCTCGCATCACTCGTGGTATACACTCAACCGATAAACCCGTCTACTCAAGCATAGCACTAAGAAATTGTCGTCTCGGGGGCCAAGTATCGGGGTTGTTGTGTGCCTACCACATGATACTACAACTTATGCTAAAGTTTCCAAGTACCTAGGCAGCATGCAATTGGGCAAAGAAAGGTGATCTACCATGCATTGAAAACATAGGTAAAATAACATGATCAAAATGACTTGCCTTGATGATAGTTGTCTTGCTCGAGCGCTTCTAAGTAATACGCTTCGCACTCCGGATGATCTACCGATACAGACACAAAGCACACCATAAGCACTTCAATCATGCCACAAGTAAAAATAACATCACAAGTAATGATTTGCGAAAGACTAAGTAAAAGAATTCAACGCGTGACGGTATGGCAGAAACTTGTTTCTGTTGAAAACACCAGTAACAAAATACTTTAAAAATTTTGAAACATCTACCACAGTAAGATTTTATCAATAGGAAGCAGTAGCACAAAGAATCAACTCAAAATCATTTTTCAAACTCCTAGAATAGGCAAAACAAGGTTTAAACTAAATCTTCTCTAACTTATATTTTAAACATTCAACCATAGACAAATTATATGTTTTTAAAAACTACAGGAAATTTGTGAGCTACTGGAAAAAGAATCAATGTCATTGGACTTCGTGATCAAAAGTTGTGGCCAAAACAAAACAGAAACTTTCTGTTTTTGCAAACAGGCAGAAAAATATGAAGCTAACTAGTACAAAAAAGAGGGTACACGTGGCAAGTTGCTATAGGCCGAGGGGGGCGTTTGTTGCAAAGTTTTGAGCAAGCGGCCTAGGCTTAACAAACTCGCTGGTTAAATCATAAGTGGAAATAAAAACGGCTGGTTTTCTCATATAGACCGAAGAGGTAACTAGGGATCTAATCTAGACCATACACCTGAGATCTAACGGCTATAAATGAAAAAAAAGAAAACAACAGAAGGTAGAGGAGGGCTACCGTGGCTGTGGAGGTGTTGCACCGTCGGGGAGAAGATGGTGACGTCGCCGGCGAGGGAGGGAGGGAGCTCCGGGGCAGTGGAGAGATGGGGCGGCGGCGGCGGGGCAGTCCTCCTCCTCGGGGAGGCGCTCGGGGGAAAGGGGCGGCTGACAGGGTGGCGCTCCAGGGGCTGCCGAAGGGCAGTAGCTCGTTGCTCCGGCGGGCGGGCTCGGACGGCGAGGGGGCGGGGCGGGGTGGCGGCGAGGGTGGGAACGGGGTCGGCTCGGGGTGCTGGGTATTTATAGGCCATGGGGGAGAGAGAGGAAGGAAGGAGAGGGAGAGAATCGGGGTAGGAATCCCAAGGTTCCTGGGAGGGCTCGGTCTCGGGAGCATTTTTGGAAGGGGAGGAGAGGGATGACCGACGGGGGCAAGGCTCGGGTGGTGGGGCCCTTCGGGCAGAGAGAGGGGGGGCGGGGCGGTTGGGGTCGGTGGCTGAGATTTAGGGATTTAGATCCCGGGGCAGTGGGGATCACGGCCCAGGCTATAGTGCGCCCGGCGGCGGTGGTTTGTAAAGAAAAAAAAGGTTTCCTAATTTAAACCTTTTTCCGAAACAGAAAGTAAAAGTGAATAAAAAGGTAATAAATCAAAATATTAATATAGTGTATTATGTACCAAAAAATTCAGAAAAATATTCTCTACCCAAATAACATTTTTCCAAAGCAAAAATAAAAACTTTAAAAAAATATTTTTTCAGAAATTCCCAAATTTGCTTTATTTCTTTTTGCAATTATTTTTGCAATAAACTTGGTATTTTCTTGGCTCAAACATTTCAGAAATTTGCCCGCGTTTTGGAGGGTCATTTTCCTCCGCTCTCTCTCTTGCGTGCAAGAGAGTATTTCTCCGGGCATTACTCGTGCGAGGAAAAATGGAAATGCAAATCGAAAAGAGGAAAGAATATGCATAGATGCTTAGCTACAATGTAAAACATTCCCAATTAGGAAAATTGGGATGTTACAGTGATTGATCGGAGCGTCTGATTATGATACACCACACTGGAAATCCTAATTGCTTTGGTAATTAAGTATCGATATTTTTCAGATGTTCTATAACTCGATGCATTACATCCTATCTCCCTCTGATTGAGTACCAATACTCACATCAGATCCTTTGTGGATTGCCAGGCTCACTCTGGATTATTATCCGGCGGCATCCTTTGCTTTCAAAAATTCTTGTGATTGCTTCCCGTGACACATGATGCCATTGGTAAATTGTGTTTTCTCCCTCTGATAGACTGTATCCTATGGTTTTATCATCCATGCTCTGTTGTCAATGCATGTGTTGATTACTCTTGGAGTTTATGGTATATGTTCCTAAGATGCCCCGATGGGTTGAACCTACGCCTTCCTAAATCAATATGAACGGAAGAGTTTTCACGAGTCTTACTCTTCTGGTGTTTTGCTAGATAATCTTTCAAAGATACAACCTGATCAAAGGCGAGGAGTAAATGGCAGGTGATGCATTCATGAAGTGGGAGTCGATCTTGAACTTTGTGTTCATGCCCATAGAATCTATCATAGTAGTGTTATGGAAACGACCCTGATGCATGGAAACGACGTTGATCCTATCATAGAATCTTCTCGTATCAATAATCATTCATTCTGTGGATTAAATCTCGTATTTGTGATCTCGTCCTTTGCAATCGTGGTTCCGACCATGTTGTCCTACCTTCATTTCATTCTCAAATGAGTTAAAGTACTTGTCTTCTTCAGATCAATACATCGGTCCAAGCCTTAATGTTGATCTACCTCCGAGTATTATCCCTCGTAACCCGAGAATATCAGGGAGCTATATAACTTCTTGTGAGCTCCTGATCAACTATGATATTTTTATTAATTCCAGTTTTCCTCGTGTTCTAAGTTGTTGGACACTCAAGGATACCGATAACTGGATCGCGTACCCCTTGCGATTTCACAACTCTTAATAATCTTCCTTGTTTATGAGTTTGAACTCGATCATGTCATTCCAAGCTGTGAAGCTACATCATCATCGGCTTGTTAGAGCTTGACCATGCTGTCTATGCCCTCCTTGTCCGGAACACATTTCCAACTGTGCGTTAAGCTCACATCGAGCTTTCCACATCATATTGGTTGTTTTGAAAGGCAATTTTAATTCTGAGCTAGCAGTCTTAACTGTGTTTCCGATAACCTTTAGCTTCATCATTCCTTTGCTTGATGTCGTCGCTGATCGATGATGACCCACAAGTATAGGGAATCGATCATAGTCCTTTCGATAAGTAAGATTGTCGAACCCAACGAGGAGCAGAAGGATCTGACAAGTGGTTTTCAGCAAGGTAAATTCTGCAAGCACTGAAATTAACGGTAACAAGTAGTTTGGTGAGCTGATTCGTAGCAAGTAGGAAGTAACAAAAGTAACAACGGTGCAGCAAAGTGGCCCAATCCCTTTTGTCGTAAGGGACAAGCCTGGACAAAGTCTTATAGGAAGAAAAACGCTCCCGAGGACACACAGGAATTTTTGTCATGCTGGTTTTCATCATGTTAATATGATTCGCGTTTGTTACTTTGATAGTTTGATATGTTGGTGGACCGGTGCTTGAGGACTGCCCTTACTTGAACAAGCATCCCACTTATGATTAACAACATACAACACATCAAAATATCAAACAAATACCAAATTCACATGACTACTTATAGCATGACTTATCCCATGTCCTCAGGAACAAAAGTAACTACTCATAAAGCATAATCACATTCATGATCAGAGAGGTAATGAGTAGCATCAACGATCTGAACATAAACTCTTCCACCAAGTAATCCAACTAGCATCAAGTACAAAGAGTAATTAACACTACTAGCAACCTTACAAGTACCAATCAGAGTCACGAGACGGAGATTGGTTACAAGTGATGAACTAGGTTTTCGAGATCATATGGTGTTGATGAAGATGTTGATGGTGATGAGTCCCCTCCGATGAGAGGAGTGTTGGTGATGATGATGGCGACGATTTCCCCCTTCGGGAGGGAAGTTTCCCCGGCAGGATCGACCTGCCGGAGCTTTGGATTGGTTCTGCTCAAGTTCCGCCTCGTGGCGTTTGCGAATCCTCCGAAAAGCCTCCTCCTGATTTTTCTCCGGACGAAACCCTTCTTGTAGCAAAAGGGGGAGCTAAAGGGCCAGCTCGGTGCCCACAAGCCCCCTAGGCGCGGCCGGGGGGGTGGTCGCGCCTAGCAGGCTTGTGGCCACCTGCTGGCACCCCTCTGGCACTTCTTCGGCCTAGTATTTTTTATAAATCCCGAACAAATCCTCGTTGATTTTCACGGTGTTTGGAGTTGCACAGAATAGGTATCTCAAACTTGCTCCCTTTTCAGGCCATAATTCCAGCTGCCGGCATTCTCCCTCTTCATGTAAACCTTGCAAAATAAGAGAGAAAAACATAAGTATTGTACCGTGAAGTGAAATAACAGCCCAAAAAGCGATAAATATCAACATGAAACCATGATGCAAAATGGACGTATCAACTCCCCCGAGCTTAGACCTTGCTTGTCCTCAAGCGAAAGCCTAGCTCAATAAATATGTCCACATGTTTACGGAGAGAGCTGTCGACAAAACAAGATACGAACATGCAGGCATCATGATCATGATCAGAACAGCAATTCCAACATATAATCCCTCATGCTAAAGTGACAATTCCTTCACAAAGTAAAGTAACAAACCCTAAACCCTAAACCCAACGAGGTGCAGAAGGATCTGACAAGTGGTTTTCAGCAAGGTAAATTCTGCAAGCACTGAAATTAACGGTAACAAGTAGTTGTGTGGTGAGATGATTCTTAGAAAGTAGCAAGTAACAAAAGTAACAACGGTGAAGCAAAGTGGCCCAATCCCTTTTGTAGCAAGGAAAAGGCCTCGACAAAGTCTTACAGGAGAAAAAACACTCCCGAGGACACACGGGAATTTCTGTCATGCTAGTTTTCATCATGTTCATATGATTCGCGTTCGTTACTTTGATAGTTTGATATGTGGATGGACCGATGCTTGGGTACTGTTCTTACTTGGACAAGCATCCCACTTATGATTAACCCCTCTCACAAGCATCCACAACTACGAAAGAAGAATTAAGACAAAGTCTAACCATAGCATTGAACTAGTGGATCCAAATCAGCCCCTTACGAAGCAACGCATAAACTAGGATTTAAGCTTGTGTCACTCTATCAACCCATCATCTACTTACTACTTCCCAATGCCTTCATCTAGGCCCAAATAAGGGCGAAGTGTTATGTAGTCGACGTTCACATAACACCACTAGAGGAAAAACAACATACAACACATCAAAATATCGAACGAATACCAAATTCACATGACTACTTATAGCATGACTTATCCCATGTCCTCAGGAACAAAAGTAACTACTCACAAAGCATAATCATATTCATGATCAGAGAGGTAATGTGTAGCATCAAGGATCTGAACATAAACTCTTCCACCAAGTAATCCAACTAGCATCAAGTACAAAGAGTAATTAACACTACTAGCAACCTTACAAGTACCAAAAGGAGTCGCGAGATGGAGATTGGTTACAAGTGAGGAACTAGGTTTTGGAGATGAGATGGTGTTGATGAAGATGTTGATGGTGATGAGTCCCCTCCGATGAGAGGAGTGTTGGTGATGATGATGGCGACGATTTCCCCCTTCGGGAGGGAAGTTTCCCCGGCAGGATCGACCTGCCGGAGCTTTGGATTGGTTCTGCTCAAGTTCCGCCTCGTGGCGGCGGCGAATCCTCTGAAAAGCCTCCTCCTGATTTTTCTCCGGACGAAACCCTTCTTGTAGCAAAAGGGGGAGCTAAAGGGCCAGCTCGGTGCCCACAAGCCCCCTAGGCGCGGCCGGGGGGTGGTCGCGCCTAGCAGGCTTGTGGCCACCTGCTGGCACCCCTCTGGCACTTCTTCGGCCTAGTATTTTTTATAAATCCCGAAAAAATCCTCGTTGATTTTCACGGTGTTTGGAGTTGCGCAGAATAGGTATCTCAAACTTGCTCCCTTTTCAGGCCATAATTCCAGCTGCCGGCATTCTCCCTCTTCATGTAAACCTTGCAAAATAAGAGAGAAAAGGCATAAGTATTGTACCGTGAAGTGAAATAACAGCCCAAAAAGCGATAAATATCAACATGAAAATATGATGCAAAATGGACGTATCAATCGATTACATCTTCGTGAAGCTTCTCGACAAATTTGTCGTGATCATCATCAGCATTTCGAGATCTTGCAGGGTATCAATCGAATGCATGATGAGAAATGCCATCCTTGCCCCTCGATGATTTGTGTTTTCATCACCAACCTTTTTGCCTTCCCTCGAACACAAACATGTTCGTGTTTTGTGTTATCCTTTGAGTTCCTTGCTAATTCATCTTATGTTATGTGCTACCTTGGAGTATTACTATCTGGTATGTCAAGAATGTCGTGAAACTGGCACACGTCTTAAGAATACTTGATATAGTAATACTTCTCGCCATCACCATTCATTTCTTGGTGACGTGTTATTTCAAACCGGAATACCAACAAGTGAACTCTGATGTGTGATCCCAATACTTATGGCAACCCTATTGCCTTGAGGTTAACAACTAATTGTTTCATTCTTGGTGTGTTGGGTATTGACTCATCATTTTTGACATTGGTTGTGCTACTCCGTCCGTATTTCCGAGCGCACCATTCAACCAGTGTCTAATTGTTGTTGTTCCCTCGAGCATACGACATTATACCATTTGACTTGACAAATACTATCTCCTCGATATTATAAATATTGGGAATTCAACCCTGTCAAAATCTTGAGGGATTGTTGTTGAGCCCATTAGCCACACCCTCAACTTCTACATGTTCCACGATCAAACTCTTGAAAGTATTATCCTTGTGCCTAGCTCATGAAGAATATGTTGGATAGAAGAAGTGTATTTCCCAAAGTTCACGTGCACACTTTCCGCCGTGAATATGTGAAAGTTTTGTTTCGCTTCCTCTTGGGAAATACCAAATCATTCACGCATGTGCGAAGTGTTATATGTTTTGAAGGTTTGTTATCTTCACTTCATATAACTTCTCTTAGCACGCCAAGCCACTGACTGATTTGATCAAGGGAAAAGAAGTTCCTTCATAAGAGCTAATCCAGACTTACACAAGGAGCCTTGATATCCTCGATGATGGTTTCCAAATGAGAACTGAGTTGCATTTTGACGTAAGAATTCTATGTGGGCACGAATGTCTTAACATTGTGTTCATATGTCTTAAATTCGAACTCATAATTCAAGGATTGCTTGTGTAGTTCATATCCTGAGACTCCTGCATCATCATCTTTTCTTCTCAGGTATCTTGAGCCTAAGGTATCCTAACACCAATCGGATCTGAATCTCGGGCAGATATGATGGTTGGAACATTTTCCCAATAATTATAACTTTGGTCTTTATGTAACTTGGTACGGTGATGTCTTGTGTGGCACACCAGGCCGAAGGACCTATTGTTATAAACCCACCCATATGTAAGATTCGCCATCTTCCATGTGGAAACTATATGGCTTATTTTATAAGTTGTTATTGATGAATTCTTTGTGTACCCAAAGTCCAACCTTTATCTGATGACCATGTCGAAGCTACCCCGAAGCACGGATGTGGTACTTCAAATTTCAAGAGGAACATTGGAAGCGAAATGCTAAATTGTTCCTGATCAATTATCCAAACTGTATGGTACGGGTAAACATCATGATTCTTCTTTCCTCTTTATCTAAAAGTTTATGTACTTGATGACCAATCATGTATACCATACCCTATTTTTCCTTGGGAATGTTATACTTTAATCCCTGTGTGTGTGAACACATTTTCCCTTCCCATTGGTCTGTTTGACCTTTCTTGTGACTTAACTTATCTAAGCAGTGTTAATTCCCTCCTTAGGTAGAAATCTCGGTATACAACTCTGTGAGTAAAACCGTGTTACTATTGTGGATAACATTTCGGTAGCCGCCGGTGGAGAGCCTTCCCTATTGGTCCGCCTCGTTTCAACGAGGAGGAAAAATGGTTCTATTCATCCCTCCTCCTTGGTACCAACGTTGTTGCCAACATAACTGACAGGTTATCCTCTGACATGTCTAGCTACCAATACCGTACAAGATGTCACCCCTTTGTCTACTCTCGGCCCACATGGTGGACCCATAACCCAAAGTTCCACAGGATTGAAACCTAACTCTCATGTACATCTTTGACTCCAAAGTATCCTTTTACAATTGGCTTCGTATGGAATTCCAGAGCCATCGTTCAATGGACCAATCACTCTTCAGTCCGGATATATCCAACATGTTGTAGATCAAGTCCGCATTTATTCATGACAAGCTGTAGGCTGCTCAGTCTCGTCAGAAGAGTCAGCATGACCATCATCATCAAGATATGGTCTGTTAACCTGGCGAAAAGGCTTATCTTTGTGTCACACCAATAAGAGGTTGATACGTCTCCATCTTATCTATAATTTTTGATTGTTATATGCCAATATTCTACAACTTTCATATACTTTTGGCAACTTTTTATACTATTTTTGGGACTAACATATTGATCCAGTGCCCAGTTCTTGTTTGTTGCATGTTTTTTGTTTCGCAGAATATCCATACCAAACGAAGTCCAAAAGCAATAAAAAAACCTACGGGGATTTGTTTTTGGAATATTTATGATTTTTGGGAATAAGAATCAACATGAAACGATGCACGAGGAGGTCACAATCCCAAGAGGCGCCCCCTAGGGCGCGGCAGGCAGGCTTGTGACCAATCCCTAAGGCGGTTCGGGCCCTTATATAGCCGCAAGAAAGCTAATATCCGGAAGAAAATCATGTTAAAATTTCAGCCCAATTGGAGTTACGAATCTCCAGGAATTTAAGAAATGGTGAAAGCCAAAATCTGGGAGCGCACAAACAGCAGGACACAGAGAGAGAGAGATCCAATCTCGGAGGGTTCTCGCCCTCCGCCGCCATGGAGACCATGGACCGGAGGGTAAACCCTTCTCCCATCTAGGGAGGATGTCAAGGACGAAGAAGAAGAAGGGGGCTCTCTCCCCCTCTCTCCCGACGGCACCGGAACCCCGCCCGGTACAACATTGTGTGACGGCGATCTACACAAACACCTCCGTCATCTTCACCAACACCTCCATCACCTTCCCCCATCTATATTCAGCGGTCCACTCTCCCGCAACCCATTGTACCCTCTACTTGAACATGGTGCTTTATGGTTCATATTATTATCCAATGATGTGTTGCCATCCTATGATGTTTGTGTAGATTTTAGTTGTGCTATCGGTGATTGATGAATTGCTATGATTGGTTTAATTTACTTGTGGTTATGTTGATGTCCTTTGGTGCCCATCATATGAGCGCGCGCGTGGATCACACCATAGGGTTAGTAGTATGTTGATAGGACTATGTATTGGAGGGCAAGGGTGACAGAAGCTTCAGCCTAGCATAGAAATTGATGCATACGGGATTGAAGGGGGACCAATATGTCTTATTGCTATGGCTGGGTTTTACCTTAATGAACGTTAGTAGTTGAGGATGCTTGCTAATAGTTCCAATCATAAGTGCATAGAATTCCAAGTAAGGGATGACATGCTAGCATTGGCCTCTCCCACATAAAACTTGCTATCCGTCTAGTAACGTAGTCAATTGCTTAGGGACAATTCCGCAACTCCTACCACCACTTTTCCACACTCATTAAACTAACGTAATTGTTCCTTTTTCTAACAGCCCCTAGTTTTTCTTTACGTGTTCTTTATTTTGTTGCAGACCTATCCTGTCACCCCTACAAAGTACTTCCAGTTTCATACTTGTTCTAGGTAAAGCGAACGTAAAGTGTGCGTAGAGTTGTATCGGTGGTCAATAGAACTTGAGGGAATATCTGTCCTACCTTTAGCTCCTCATTGGGTTCGACACTCTTACTTATCGAGAAAGGCTACAATTGATCCCCTATACTTGTGGATTATCAAGACCTTTTTCTGGCGCCGTTGCCGGGGAGCAATAGCGTGGGGTGAATATTCTCGTGTGTGCTTGTTTGCTTTATCACTAAGTAGATTTATTTGTTGTTCTAAGTTCTTCTCTATCTTTAGTTATGGATATGGAACACGAAATACCAAAAAAATTAGGTGTACTTGCTACTCATGGAGATGGGGAACCTCCTAAAACCCTCGATGCTCGTTATGTGGAAAATATTATGCAGTTCTTTAATAATCCTAAGAAAACCCCATTAAATTATATAATGGGATACAGGTTGGATCAACATGAATACTTTAGGGATTATCGCTTGACTCAATAAGGGAAACTATTATGGGATCAAATTCATATGTTGAAATGGTATGCTTGGGAGCTATGCTCGAGATATGATATTACTTGTTGCTCTAGGATGAAGGCTAAACACCTTGCCTTTTCTTGTAAATTTAATGCTAATGAAACCTTGGCTTCTTATGCTAATGGTATATATGATTACTATCATGTGGAACAAATAGAGAGTTTGTTTCTTTTATGGGTGCTTATGAAATTGAAGCTCTATTAAAAAGGCATGATGATAATGATGATGATGCTTACCGATCTGAAAATTTGGTTATGCTTCGTTATTGTTATACTAATTATGAATATAATGCCCATATTGATCGATTTATGGAGAAATTCTACGCTGCCCAAGAAGAGACTAATATTTTGCAGGAAACTATGGAAGAAGAAAATGTTGAAACTGTGAGCTCATTAGATGAAAAAGATGACGAGGAGAGCGAGGAATAAAAGGAGGAAGAGCGGACTAGCTACCCGTGCCCACCTTCTAATAAGAGTAACTCTTCAACTCATACATTTTTTAATTTCCCTTCGTTCTTGCCGAAGGATGAATGCTATGTTGATTGCTATGATCCTTTGGATTCGTTTGAAATATCCCTTTTTGATGAACTTCATGCTTGCTATGCTTGTGGCCATGATGCCAATATGAATGTTTCTTATGAAGATGAACTTGCTATAGTTCCTTATGTTAAACATGAAATTGTTGCTATCGCACCCACTTATGATAGTCCTATTATCTTTTTGCACTCTCCCAACTACACTATATCGGAGAAGTTTGCTCTTATTAGGGATTACATAGATGGGTTGCCTTCTACTATTACACACAATGATTTTGATGAATATAATATGCATATGCTTGCAGCTCCTACTTGCAATTATTATGAGAGAGGAACTACATCTCCACCTCTCTATGTTTCCAATACGATAAAATTGCAAGAAACTGCTTATGCTATCTATTGGCCTTTACTTGATGTGCATGACTTGTTCTTTTATGACATGCCAATGCATAGGAAGAGGGTTAGACTTCGTCATTGCGTGATATGTGTTACCTTGTGCTCACTACTAAATTACAAATAATTGTTAATTAAAATTGGCTTTGATATACCTTGGGATCCGGGTGGATCCATTACTTGAGCACTTTATGCCTAGCTTAATGGCTTTAAAGAAAGCGTTGCCTCGGAGACAACCCAGAAGTTTTTTAGAGTCATTTATTTCTGTTGAGTTCTTTTGTATAGTTTAAAACCAAAAAATATAGAGGGAAACTTAAAACTTTTTCAAAAAGAGAAGCGATTGAAAGGTGATGCATTGCGGAAGTGAGGGTCGACCTTGAACACTTGTGTTCATGCTCATGGAAACAATGTAGAATTTTTCATGGAAGTTTCTCGCAAAACTAATTATCCCCTTGTACAAATCCATTGTATTATAAAAAATAATGTGCCAAGTAAAGCCTTTATGGATAGTTTGGGTGATAGTTGTTTGATCATGCTCAAAAAGACAGAAATTTAGTGCTCACGAAATTATTTTTAGTTCCCATCCCGGAAGAGATTTTGAGTTGATTCTTTTTGCTGCTGATTGATATGAAAATTTCCCTAAATTTGGTAATTGTTCGGAATTTTTGGAGTATCATAAGTATGGTATGTGTTCAGATTACTACAGACTGTTCTGTTTTTGACAGATTCTGTTTTCTATGCATTGTTCTCTTATTTTGATGAATCTATGGGTAG